>NW_027556402.1:16268073-16868073 GCF_003287225.1 Phascolarctos cinereus
TTCAGAGGTCTGCCATCCATCAGTAGGCTAAGTGGGTGCTAACCTCGATTCTGATATTGTCCTGTAGGCTCTTGTTTCTGAAAGCCCATCTGTTGTTTATCTCTTTATCACTGTTATTTTATGTGTACGATAACAGTATACACCTATGATTTAATTCATTTCCTGCTGGTTTATCATCATTTTGTGAGTTACAAATTTGCAAAAGAGCCATAAACCTTCTCCATATAGCTGAGCTATGTGAAGGTATTTACAGAGTTGTAATTTCACTGGCATAGGGAGCTCCCAGTGAGGAAATTCTCTCTATGTTGAACTAGAATTTCCCTGCAACTTGTAGTTTTGGAAAGATGCTTAGAAGGTAAGGGACTTTCAAACCCGACCTCAAGACACTTGACACTTACTAGCTGCTTGGCCATGGGCAAGTCACTTAACCCTGATTGCGTCACCAAAAAAAAAAAAAAGGTAAGGGACTGGCCCACAGTTACATAACCAGTATGTGTCAGAGATGGAATTTGAACCCAGGTCATCCTAACTTGAGGCTGGAGCTGTATCTACTGGGATGTGTTAGTGGAATATAACTGTAGCCATTCTCAAGGATGTTACCATGGAAAAACAATATTTAGGAAGTCACTCTTGGAGCTAATACCCCAGACTTTGAATTTGGGCAGAGTTCTGAAAAGGAGAGAGGCCAGGTGGGGTGGTGACATGAAAAGGAATGTAGAGCAGCCATGCTGGAGAGCCAGGCTAGGACCACATTGTAGCCTGTCCGAATAGGGAACTGAGTAAATGGCAGGGGCCATCCCTCTGCATTGATATGGGAAGTCACAGAACTGAGAGCTGTAAGTGCCAGAAAAAGACTTGGGAGCCAGGGGAGGCCAGAGATTGTGGAGTAGGCTGGTAAACCGTCCATGCTGGGTCCCTGCCTCTGTGGCTGGCAGGGGCCCTCTGTTAACTGTCCAAACATTTCCTTCCTGATTTCCGTCCCTCCTGGAGAGGAGAAGAATGAATAAAGGGCCTTTTTTTTTTGGGTCCCTATCAGCTTGTAGCCTTAGTCAGCCAGGATTTCAAACCAACTCTTTCTAATTGCTGTTTCATTGTTTTATACATTTGTGGTGATATGAAATTTGGTGGCCACAGCCCAAACTGGGGCGGTTAAAGCTGGCAGTGGGTTGAGACTTGGGAGGAAAGGGAGGAAGCTGGAGCCCGCCTGGGAGCTAGAGGCACTGGAGGCATTTTTGCCCATCAGCCAAAGCTGGAGAGTTGGTGGTGGGGTCAAAAGACAAAAGAGAATATGAATGTCGTTTGCCCTCTCGCTTGACTCTACCCTTGGAAGCTAGAGAGTCATATCCTGGAATCCGTGGGCTCCCTGTGGCTGCTTCCCATGTCATTGCTTGAAAGAATGGCCTAGCTCAAGGGGGATGGGTGACGACTTCATTTCTGTGCCGTGGATCTGAACCAGGGAACTGGATGGCGCTGCATGTATCATCTCTAGCTAGGCTGCCGGTGCTTGGAGCTGGTTGGCTCCAGTCTTGGCAATCTCCCCTGGGTGGTTAGATGTGGGAGACTAAAACAAACTCAAATGCAGATCAAAATTGAAAACAGAATTCTCTTTGGATCAAGAATATAAAAAAGAATGTTAATGGATAAAGTAGAAAATGTTTTTGGAAAAGGTGTGTGTGTGTGTGTGTGTGTGTGTGTGTGTGTGTGTGTGTGAAAATATAAAAGAGCAAAAAAAGAAGGTGGAGAATTATTTCAAAAGAAAATGATGTCAACTAAACTGGGTTCATATTCTGTTGAAACTAGAAGAGGAGAAAGAGCAAATTTTAGTATCTCAGAGACAGAGAAACAAAAAAGACGAAAATATTCCCAAATCCCCAACAAGCACCCACATCCAACCACCAGGGGACACTTAGAATGAGTTAGTCCAGGATGGAGGCTCCACCCTGCCTAGACCCCCAGCCTCTCCACCATGGTTTCCATGCCTTCCTTCTTTACTCACTCACACTGCAAGGGCTTTCTCCATTTTTGGAAGTCCACTCAAGACTAATGTCATGGACACTGGGGAACTCTGGGTAAAAACATCTTCTCAGCTGCAGTGCTCACTTCCTTTATTTTCATCATAGTGAGTGGGAGAATGGCAAAAGTGGCAGGAGGCTGTTCTGTGCATGTTGAAATCCATGTATTCTCATACATGGATCTCAACACCCTCTCTGACTCTTGTATTCTCATCAAAAACAGGACCTTTCCACTGGTAATGAAAAGGTAGGCTGCTTCTCCTGCTGTTAGGGCAATGGCTAGGATTTGGGAGAGTCAAGCTGCCGCCTTTCAGGTTACTCTCCATTGGTCTAGATATTTTGGTTATGTAAGTACTTCAGTACTATTTGATATTTGCCATATCCTTAAGAATTAGCTTGAGTGGACCTTCCTTACACTGATCTCTAGGAGGGAGGTCACCATCAGCTCTACTGCCTGAATTAGGAAAATAAGTAATTGAGCTTGAAGTAGAAGTCATTGTCCTGAGATGACATCTGTCTTGCAAAATCTTGAACAGCTGAACAGTAAGGGAAGAGTCAGAGAGGGTGTTGCCATCCCCCCTCCATGGTCACCAATACATCTCTGAAGAAAAGTGAAAGATAAAAAAGAAGTCTCCACTTCTCCCCCATATCTGCAGTGTTCTCCCTCCTCACCACTAGCTATTGGCCTCCCACCTACAGTCCTACCTTCTACAGGAAGCCTTCCCTAACTAGTCTTAATTCTAGTGCCTTTCCTCTGTTCATTATTTCCTGTTTATCCTGTGTATTAGTTTCCAAGTGGTCTCCCCCTTTGGGCTGTAAGCTTCTTGAAGGTAGGGATGGTCTTTTGCCTCTTTTTGTATCCCAAGTGCGTAGTACAGTGTGTGGTGCAGAGTGGGGACTTTGTAAATATTTATTGATTGATCTTCGGTTTTTAATTATTCAGTTCATGCCATGTGCTTCAGCTATGGCCATTCTTGGAGAATGGCTGCAGTATACTTCATGGGGATTCCATTTCACTGTTCAGGAAGTAGTCTTATAAGAAACGATGTGGTCTAGTGGCTGGAGAGCTGGTCTCAGAGTTAGGGAGACTTGGGTTCGTTTTCTGCCTCTGACTCATATTGGCTGGGGGACCTTGGGAAATTCACTGAACTTCTCAGTGCCTCAAGTCACTGAGACTGTAAGTTGTGAGAGGGTGGACAATTTGGGCATGTCTATAAGCAGTAGTGAAGGAGGCATGGATAAAGGGAGGCTGAAAATCAGGAAGAGAGAGGCAAAGACCAAAGGGGTCAGACTTCAGAAGGGGATGGTAGAACAGTGCTGTCAAACTCCAATAGAAACAGATCCCAGCAGTCTGTATATTGGCTCAGAAAGCCACAAATGAACATGATCCATGTTGTATTTGATTTTTATTTATTTTGTTAAACATTTCTCAGTTACATTTTCATGTGGTTTGGGTAGCACTCGAGTTTTGAGCAGTATGGGGTTTAACTTCCTTACTGTAAAGGGCAGGGTCAAAGGTAATAGTTAGAGGAGTTGGGGTTGGCAATAAGTGACACCTCTCTTCAGCAGAGACTGGAATAGAAGAGAAGAGAAATGGAGGTGATGTTGAGGATATTTTAAGTATGAAATTTGGGAGGAGAGGGAGCTGGCTTTTGTATGGCCTCCACTTTTTCCTTAGAGTATGGGAAAGGGCACACTATTGAGAGGCTGGAGGATGGTTGTGGGTAGCTGAAGAGAGGAAGGAAGGTTTGGAAACTCCCCTCTGGAGAATGCAACAGAGAGTCAGCCATGGAAGAGTAATGGGATTGCTGCGCAATAGTGAGAGCCCAGTTGAGATTGAATGGCACAGATTTGTATGGACTCAGTTTTTAAGGTGATTGTGCATTCACCCACATGGGTGCATTAAATAGGGCTGGGATTTGGAAAACAATGAACAACAATAGACATTTCCTCATGTCTTCCTCACTTCTGAACCCCTTACTGCACTCTCCAAGTTACTAGCCCTCTGAAAATCGCTGTATGTGTTGGCTTTTTCTCAGTTCTCACCCTTCCTGACTTCCTTTTCCACGCCCTTCCTCTCCATTCTCCCTCAGCTTTGTCATACTCTTCTCTCCTGGTTCCATCCTACCTGTCTGAAGGTCTTTTTCCTCCCTTTTAAAAGTGTCATTAAGGCTCCCTCCATTTTTCATTCCTGTCACTTTCTTATGATGCCTTCCCCTACCCTTCTTGTAACATATAATATGTTGTAATATCATTGTACATACAACATACTTATATGTTGTAATAACATGTTTGTAATAAATTGTTTTTGTATTGCTCAGTCATATTTTCAGTTGTATCCAACTCTTTGTGATCCCATTTAGGGTTTTCTTGGCAAAGATAATGGAATGGTTTGTCATTTCCTTCTCCAGCTCATTTGACAGATGAGGAAACTGAGGCAAAGAGGGTTAAGTGACTTGCCCAGGGTCACACAATTAGCAAGTGTCTCAGGCCAGATTTGAATTCATGAAAATGAGTCTTCTGACTCCAAGCTTGACACTGTCCACTAGCTGCCCTTATAATGAAAACAATCAAGCAAAACCAGTTGGCCAATGAAGGGCCTTTATTGTCTCCTTATCCCCTCCCATCTCCCAACCATGGATATCTCCCTAGGCTTTGTCAGGGGCTGTTTTCTCTTCTCTGTGTACCCCATCTCTGTGATCTCATCAGCTTCCATGGGTTTGCTTGTAATTTTTATAGAGATGGCTCCCAAATCTCTATATCCAATCATCATATCTCTGCTAAATTCTAGCATCACCTTTTAGGAGGATAAAAGTCATGATATTATCTTGGGCATCTCTAAAGGGTAGAATGGCAAGGATCTAACAAAATCTCATTAGTGACCATGAAAACTAGATTTCAGAGGATCCCAGGGTTTAGAGCTGGAAGAAAATTGGCCTCTCAGTGCAGGCTAAGGATTATGCCTTCATTGTACAGTTGAGGCAAGTGGAAGTCTTGGAGAGAGGGAGGAGGTAATTACACTTGTGTAAGAACACAAAGGTAACATTGTAAGAAGCACAGTTAGAATATGAATCCGTTTCCTTTGTTCTTTTTTTTTTTAGGCAGTTGGGGTTAAGTGACTTGCCCAGGGTCACACAGCTAGTGTCAAATGTTTGGTCTGAGGCCGGATTTGAACTCGGGTCCTCCTGACTTCAGGGCCGGTGCTCTATCCACTGCACCACCTAGCTGCCCCCTTGAATCCATTTCCTTTGAATCCAGATCAGGGAAGCTTTTCCTATATCTCAGGACCTCTCTTTAGAAAGTATTTTCCCTACTGCTTGGTTTGACTCACTGTTGGCATGGGATTTATTCAATAACCATCATTAATACTAGAGAGTTAGAAGAATTGCCCACCAGTAGATCCCAGTAGTTTTAAACAGTTGGCCAAATAAATGCACTTGGAGGTTTGAAGTCATGATAAAATTAATTTGGGTGTGCTTAATGTTAGTATTGGCAATTTGCCATGATGTTCTGTTGAGAAAATGTTTAATGTTGCAAGATTTGTTTTCTTGCTCCACTTTTAAAATTAATTCCTTAATAGGATATGGTGTAAGGGGGACTGAACTTGGAAACAGAGTATCTGGATCTAAAGTTTGGTTCTGGAACTTCTGAGTTGGGTGGCTGTTGACAAGCAGTATATTCTGTGCTCTAGTTTGCCCTTCTGTGAAATGGGTTTGATGCCATTAGTTAACTGAGAGGATAGTTGTGTTGTTGGTCAGTAGTTTTTCAGTTGTGTCTGACTCTTCTTGACCCCATTTGGGGTTTTCTTGGCAGAGATAACTGGAGTGCTTTGCCATTTCCTTCTCCAGCTCATTTTACAGATGAGGAAAATGAAGCAAATGGGGTTAAGTGACTTGCACAGGATGGTTGTGAGGGGTTTGCTTTGAAATCATTACAAAACTACAGCATCATAGGATCATAGATTTACAACTGGTAGGGCCCTCAGAAGGGGCAGCTAGGTAGAGCGGTGGATAGAACACTGGGCCTGGAGTCAGGAAGACTCATCTTTGTGAGTTCAAATCCAGCCTCAGACACTTACTAGCTGTGTGACCCTGAACAAGTCACTTAATTCTGTTTGCCTCAGTTTCTTCATCTGTAAAATGAGCTGGAGAAGGAAACAGCAAACTACTCCAGTGTCTTTGCCAAGAAAACCCCAAAAGGGGTCACAAACAACGCAAGCAGAGGGACCTCAGAGGCCATCTAGTTGTATTCCCTCATTTTACAGATGAGGAAACTGGGTCACAGAGAGCTAAGTGATTTGCCCAGGGTCACGCAGGTAGAGATCAGAGATGAACCCAACTCCCTTGAATCTAAAACATATATAGATAGATAGATAGATAGATAGATAGATAGATAGATAGACAGATATAGATATATGTATATGTATATGTATAGATGTATATATACATATATATATATTTTTTTACTTTACCAAAGCTAACTTCTTATTTATTATTCTTATCCTTATATAATCCTTTTAAAGGAGGGGAACCAAATCAGCACCCCCCTTCTTTTGATTTGCTCAGAGGAACCAATTGGCAGCTTCCATCCTTGTGACTTTTGAGATAAAGCTGCAGGGCTCACCTCCTAGACTTGTGAAGAGGAAACAATTGACACTGTTTTTTTAATTCATGTTGTTTCTGAGACATTTCCTACTTCCTAGTAAAATTCAGCTTTCCCATGAGAACCATTTGCTCGCATGTGGTTCAGTTTGATAAATCTCAGATGAAATGCAGCAGGAAGTATTCCCCTGTGGCTCTAAGTTGGAAGGGAGAGAGGAGGGAAGAGAAAGTGGTTTGACTACTTTGAATGGCCAGCAGGGCCCTACACTTCTCTTGAAGATTAATATAGATAGACTCCTGGATTATGCTTGTCTCGGATGAAGCCTCTTTCTCGAAGGAGGATAAAATTCCTTTTAATCTCTGCCAAGTAGAGGCAACAGCCCTCTGAATTACAATGTTTTCATAAGTGTCTGATAAGTTACTGGGAAAAATAATTCACTGCAATTTAAAAGACATATGGCATGTATATCAGTCAGTCAATAAGCTTTTGTTAAATCCTTACTATGTGCCAGGCACTAGGCTGAGTGTTGGAGAAACAAAGTAGAAGCAAAAACAGCCCCTTGCTTTGAGGAACTTACCTTCTAATGGGAGAGACAACATGTAAATTAAAAGATATATGCAAGATACCTACAGAGTAGATGGAAGGGAAGCATAGAGTGGAAGGCTTTAACAGCTGGAAGGATTGGCAAAGGCCTCCTGTGGAAGGTGGGATTGGGGCCGAGTCTTCAAGTTAAATGAGAGGCAGAAGTGAGGAGGGAGAGTGCTTCTGGCATGATGCCAGTGCAAAGTTATGGAGTTGGGAAATTGAGTGTTGTGTGAAAGGGAGCAGGCCAGCAAACCTGGGTCAAATGGTGTGCAGAAAGGCATAAAGTAGAAAACTAGCGGGTAGGAAGGGCTTTAAATGTCCAATAGTGGACCTTATATGTGATATTGGAAGTATGCTGTAGTTTTGTGATAATGTCTCTGATGTTGAGAAATTGTTGTCAAGGTATTGTGCTTATGGAAATGTAAAGTGAAAACCGTAGGTCAGAGAAATGAAATTGATATTGTTGCTGTTAATATGTATTATTTATGTTACTTCTGACATGGGTGGTTCCCACATTCAGGGTGACTAGTTCATAAAAGAGGATGAAAAGCTATGCTCTTTTGAAACAAAGTCTAGAACATTGGCTTCCTTTTTTGTCCTGCCAGATGTTATGAAAAACAAAATCACTTGTCAGTTGAGTAGCTCCTTTAATCCAGAGAAAGGATTTCACAGCCCTACTGCTTGTGGTCTTTTCTACGAAACAGTTTTGACCTGGGTGGTTTATTTTGATTAATGCAGCAGGGAGGAGAGGTATTGCATTGTGGTTATGTTGACCTTAGGGTCAAGAAGACCTGGGTTCAGGTCCTACTTCTGACAAATATTGGCTATCATCCTAATGCAGAAATCTCTAAATATCACATCCTTTTCAATGCTATGGTACTTTGAATAGTTTGGGAACAGAAATTTCATTTAGCAAAGCCACAATAGCAAAAAAGAATTTTAAAAATTAAGTAGTTTAGATATTTAATTACCTGAATATTAAATGTACTTATTTCTATTAATTAATTTTATTAATGTTATATCTTCATAAAATTGAATTCTGGCCACATCAAGAGCTGAACCAAAGAGTTCCCTTGTTGTTGTTGAATCATTGTAGTTGTGTTGGCCTTTCCCAACCCTCAAACCCGAAAGCCCTAGAACTTGGGAGTTAACTAGCCATTTAAGGCACCTGTGGTTTTTTTTAAAATTAAACTATGGTCGACTGAAACCCATTAAGAAAATGATTTCTACCTCCAGACTGCAGCTAGTGGTCAAATCCAGCAGGATGACACTGTTCTACTGCTCAGACATTTTCATCTGTCTTCTTATCAGTGTGACGTGTGATGCATGAATAAGACAGGGAAGATGATCTGGAATGACCAATGATCTGTTTGCCTCTCTTAGGTCACCACACCATCTACATTGGGGTTCACGTGCCGAAGAGCTATCGCAGGCGGCGGCGCCACAAGAGGAAGACGGGTCACAGGGAAAAGAGGGAGAAGGAAAGAAACTCAGAGAACTATTCTGACAAATCCGATGTGGACAATGCTGATGAGTCAAGCACTAGTATCCTCAAACCACTCAGTGAGTACTTTTGGGGGACTGGCCTTTTTCTCCAGCCCTCTCTTAATCCTTTGGAAAGGCAGCCACAGAATCTTGAGGAGGCTGGCGATTGACTTCCTAAAGTTAGATTCTCCTGGCCTGCTAGAAGAGAGGAGTGCTTCGAGTTACTAGTATGCTGCTTTAGGAATTTATTGGGTAAGAATGCAAATGGAACAGAGGGTCTACTACTCAAATTTCGGTATCATGGCCTTTTCAAAATTCCATCCTCAATTAGGAGTGGGGTAGACTAGGTTGTTAGATGTAGGTGTTTAAGGGCAAACTTTTAATGGGAGATAACCAGGAAGATCTGAAGGCTCTTCTGACTACTTTTCACTTAGGAACCTTTGTGTCTTGGGCCAGCAGGCCCTGCTGGTCTTGCAAATAGATGTGGCTTTAAAATGGAGTAGTGCCAGGCTGAGGAGAACCAGATTTGGGAGGGAGGGTATAAGTAGTTCCAGGGATCTAGGCTTTGGGTCCTTTTGTTGGAACTGCTGTTTTAGACTCGTGTGTTCCGTGACGGTTAGCTAGCAAGGAGGAGAGAAGGGAAGGACACAGAATACCTCTGGGGACCTTTCAATTCGACAGTTTGACACTTCCATGTTTTTGTGATCTCTCTGATGATGGAATCCCCTCCAGTGATGCACATAGTCACTAATTCATCTATTCTTTTATTGCTGTGAATTGGTTTCAGTCACGTCTGACTCTCCATGCCTCCATTTTGGGGTTTTCTTGGCAAAGATACTGGAGTATTTTGCCATCTTCTCCAGCTCATTTTACAGATGAGGAAGCAGAGGCAAACAGGGCTAAGTGACTTGCCTAGGGTTACTCAGCTAGTACGTATCTGAGGCAGATTTGAACTTGAATCTTCCTGACTCTAGACCCAGTGGGCCATCCACTGCACCACCCAGCTGCCCCTAATCTCATCCTAGGTGACTCTTATTCATGTCTGTAAATCCTCCTCAAGAGTCCACCAAAGGTGCTAAGGATCTTCATCTAGATCTCTTGATGTTGCACAGGTATTAGTAACTTCCCCATTTCCTTTTCTGCTCATCCATTTTTTTGGTCACTCAGCCATTTCTTTGATAGTATTCTTGTACTGTTTCTCTTGGGCAATCATTTGTTGATAACACGCCGACACGTACTTCCCATAATCTTCATGCATGTGCTCACCATTGCCTTTGGAAAACTTTAATTCTTTGGAGATGGTCGTAATTCTACAACTCACACATAATATCAGTAAAGCAATGTTAATGTTAGAAAGATGGGCCTTTGTTTCAGAGAGATGTTTAGGACTATTAAAGCAACTTGCAGTTTCCACAAAGCAAATTCATCCTGTGCTTCAATTCTGGGCCAGTTCAGTGTGAATTTGCAGTATCTTGCTAGGTAAAGATATTGGTGCCTGCTGTATGGGTATTCTATCCAGCTGCATGCCAGAGTTTGGACAGTAGGCATTTTAAAAAAAATAAGTTTTATTAATGCATGTTTAAATATCTCCTTGTCACTTCTCAGTGATTCTTCCTGCCACAAAGAATGCAGCCTTATAACAAAGACGTTCAGTCAAGCAAATGCATTAATATGTTGACTACGCCTTATTGTGTATCTTATTGTCCATGACCTCTCTATTGGGAGGGGACAGGCATGTGTCATTAGCAGTCCTCTGAAGTCATGGATAGCGAACTTTCATCCACTTGGTTTTTCCTGTGTGGATTGTAAAGCCAAATCCTTTTGAAGGATTATGTTTGGAATAGTAGAGAAACCACTGGGAATAAAAACCCCTAGCTTTGACTCCTGGCTCTGATACTTAACAGCTGTGTGATTTTGGGCATGTCAGCCTCTTGGCTTTCCTCATCTGCGGAACTAGGGCATAGATTAGCTACCCTGTCAAGTTCCTTCCTTTTAGGTGTCAATGCATGACCCTCTGATCACTTTGCAGACTTGGCAGTTTTCCAGGGCTTGATGCAATCTACACAATGCCTACTGAAAATAGGGGCCATTGGAAGAATTTCACTGTCAAAAGAGCTTAAAGATTATCATCTGGATCCCGTGCTGGATTGCTTCCATGACAGAGATAAACCACCTTGGCTTCCATTGCCATCCTTGTTACTGTTTCTCTCCCGGGACCATATTTCATACACACATGCATATATGAGTATATACACATACACACACACACACACATATATATACATGTATATATGTATATATATACAACACACACACATATATCCACACATACATATACCATATGCACACACACATAATGCATGTATTTATACTTTAACACACATATGTATATCTACATATAAAACATGCATGTATGCGTAGATATATGTATATGCATGCATATATATACCTATGTCTGTCTATATGTATATGTGTGTATATATCTATATCTATATGTCTATATCTATATCTATATCTATATCTATATCTATATCTATATCTATATCTATATCTATATCTATATCTATATCTATATCTATATCTATATCTATATCTATATCTATATCTATATCTATATCTATATCTATCTACCTATCTCTCTATATATATCTCACACCTTGATGTGGGAAATACTGGAGGTGGACAGACCAGACCAATCAGGAAACCATGATTGGTGAGGGCCTGAACCCCAGTTTCTCTCAACAACCACCCAAGAAGGGAAGAAGGATGAGGACGGTATTACAAAAAGTGAGGAAAGGAATGGATTCAGACAAACTCAGAAGACTTGAATGAATTGATAGAGAAATGGGAGAATAATTTAGGCCTTGACTGTAATCATGTAGAGGAAAGCAACTTTGAAAAGTATAGGAACTCTAGTGAAAGCAATGATCAATCAGGATATGAAAAGAAGCATGCTTCCTACTTTTTAACAGAGAGATGATATCCACGAGAGATCTAAAATAAGGTGGATATTTTAAGACACTGCCAATACATGAATTGTTTTCTTTGACCGTTCTGTTTTGTTACAAGGGAAGACTTTTAGTGTGTGTGTGTGTGTGTGTGTGTGTGTGTGTGTGTGTGTGTGTGTGTGTGTTCATGTGAGGGTGTGCATGTGTGTGTGTAGGCATGAGGGGATAGTGCATGGATAGAAATAGTAGATGTGGAAAAAAAAGAAAAAGAAAAAAGCATCATTGAAACATTTTTAAAAATGCATAGAAGACAGCAGAAAGAATTTCAGAAGCAATACAGGCAAGCAGGTCTGCGTTGTAACTACTATATAGTTATTATTACTATGTATAACTACTGTGTTATAATAGAGTCATAGTTTCAGATACAATCTCTCTGTTCTTCTTTGTACATGTAAATGTTTGTGTTTATTGATGCTTGTTGTTTGTTATATATGTACATATGTATATACAGGTGCACACACATATATGTATATAGTTCAGGCCCTTTCATCTTTCACCTGGCTATTATAATAGCTTCTTTACTGGTGGTGCTGTATGTACAGAGAGGACAGTTGTGAGATATCATAGAGGTAGCATCAATAGGAAGACTTAGCAAGCCACTGGATATGAGGGGGGTAAGAGAAGAGTCGAGGATAAAATTAATATTTAGTCCTGGGTAACTAGGAGTATGTTGGTGTCATAAACAGAAATAGGGACATTAGGAGGAGGGGCATGTTGAAAGAGTGAGCTCAGTTTCAGACACGTTGAGTTTGAGGGTGCCAGTAGGACATTGAAATGGAGAAGTCCATTAGGCAGTTGGGAATGCAAGCCTAAAGCTCAGGGGAGAAATTAGAGCTGGATATAAAAAATTGGAAATTGTCTGCCAAGAATAATTATGGAATCCATGGGAGTAGATGACATTGCTGGGGAAGAGAGGATAGAAAGAGAAGGGAAAAGACTAAGGGCTGTGCTTTGGAGGTTACCCACACTTACGTGTGGGAGAATAAGGTGAATCCATCCATTCATCCATCCATCAATCAATTAATGCAGAAGGAATGGGGGATAGCAGTACCAGAAGGCACAGCAAGGTCAAAGATACTAAGCTCTAAGAGAAGGTCATTAATGGTGTCTAACAATTAAGAGGGCTGGCAACTTTCATAAGAGCAGTGTTATAGTATGATTGTGTTGGAAGCCTAGGCTGCATAGGGTTGATGAATGAGTGGGTAATGAGGAAAGTAGAGGCAATTGAGTATTCACACTGCTTTCTAGCACTTTAGCAGTAGGGGAAGAGAAATAAAGACTGATACCTTCAGGGAACATCAGGGTCAAGGAAATTGTTTTTAGGAAAGAGGAGATCTGAGCATGTTTGTAGGTAGTCAAGAAGGAGTCAGAAGAGAGGGAGATATTGCATTTGGGAGAGAGAAGAAATTATCTTCAGTGTAATTTCCCCAAGGAGACAAGAAGGGGTGGGATTGAGGGCACGAGTGGAAAGATTATGCCTTTTTGAGGATCAGGGTCTTCATTTCTGAAATTAGAGCAAAGGGGAAGATTGGTGAATATCTAAACGTGTTCCATGGAGGTTGAGAGAAGAAAGAGATCATGATGGATGACCTTAATCGTCTGAGTTAAGTAGATGACAAGGCTGTATGCTGAGAGACGAGAGTGATGGTGGTGAAATTGGGATGTTGAGATGGCAGGAGGCTTGGAGCAGTCACTGCACTGAGGGAGGAGTCAATGAAGTCAACAATGGGATTATCAAATCCCGGTTGAGATTGGATAGCACGAATTTGTACGAGGTTGGATAGCAGGATATGCTGAGTGTGGTCTCATTTAGCATCTGGTTGCTTGGATGAAAGGATGGAGAGGATTTCCTAAGGCCACTATGGTGAGAGCAGGGACCATAGAAAGACAAGGAGAAGGCAGGAGATTTGAAGGTAGATGATGGTGCCTTGATGAAATGGCGAACTATAGAGCCAGTACTGAAGAAAGAGAAGTGAAGCCAGAGATGGAATGAGAGACATCATGGTGTACTGGTTAGGGCCTGTAGAGGACTTGGAGTCAAGGTATCTTGGGTTCAAAACCTGCCTCAGACATTTGCTACCAACGTGATCCTGTGCAAGTCACATCATTTCTTTGTGACTCAGTTTCCTTATCTGTAAGAGGATTGAACTAGATGACTTTCAACATCCCTTTCAGCTCTAAATCTTTGATGGAATGGGAAAATAAAGAGGGATGAAGAGAGTAGAGTTCATGAGGAGTATACAAAGCAGGGAAAAGTGAAGCATGAGGTGGTGGCAGAGGTAGGAAGAGCAAGCAAAGAGAAACAAAATACAGTTAAATGTCTAAGAGGGGGAAAAGTTGCAGATGGTAGGGCCTGTCCATATAAGGCCTGTCCTTATAAGGCGTGTCCATATAAGGCCTGTCCATATAAGGCGTGTCCATATAAGACCTGTCCATATAAGGCGTGTCCATATAAGGCCTGTCTATATAAGGTGTGTCCATATAAGGTGTGTCCATTCCTGTGGGATGCTGAGGGAAGATTGACATCTTGGGTATGAAGGCCAAAGGGCCATGAATGTAGTTTTAATCCCTAAGGATGAGAATAGGGGTTGGAGTGAAGATCATGGAAGACCGTGATCCAGATGCTAAAAACATCAAGGCATGTGAGAAAGTGATTAAAGAGGCTGATGGATGATAGCAACCAGCCATTCAATAAACATTTATTAAGTACCTTCTATGTGCCAGGCACTGTTCTAAGTGCTGGAAGGATGCAAAAGGGTTGCAGCGAGGGAAATATAATAATAAGGCAAGACTGTGAAGACAAGACTGTGAATGATGGTGGCAGAACACAAGTTTGTATGCAGCAATGGGGACCAGGGAAGATCTTATATTTATATATGGTTTAAAGTTCACATAGTACTTTACAAATATTACCTCATTTTATTCTCATAACAACCATGAGAGGTAGGTATTATTATTATAAGAAACTGAGGCAGAGTTAAGTGACTTGCCCAGGGTCACACAGCTATGAAGTGTCTGAGGTAGGGTTTGAACTCAGGCCTTCCTGACTGCAAGTAGAGTGTTCTACCCACTGCACCACCATACTGACTACATTTCCCTATCCTGTGAGTGCCTAATATCTCACTACTAATACTCCTTCTACCAAAGTTATCAGTGAACCTTCAATTGTCATATCCAATGGCAGAGTGAAATCGATACTTAGGCCTGGATAACTAGGAATATGTTGATGTCATCATCAGAAATAGGGACTTTGGGAGGAGGGTCAAGTCTAGAAGCTTGAGTGTAGTTTTAGAGACGTTGAATTTGAAGTGCCAATAGGACATTCAAGTGGAAAGGTCTATCAGGCAGTTGGGAATGTGGGACTGGAGCTCAGAGGAGCAATTAAGAATGGAAAGGATGAGGAGGAGCCAGGAGGAGTGAGTATTGGAGAGAATCGTGACCTATATGGTGATATCAATGGAAAACCCAATTCATAACAACAGGAGGAATTCATGATGAAATTGAGTTTGCTAACAACAGATAAATAGGCTAGCTCAAGGGCTGAGTAGAGGAGAATTGTGACTGGGTAGAGGGTGGATGGGAATAAGAAAGCTGGGAGAAGTAGCAAGGGAAAGAGACAGAGTCAGGAATCAGTTCTAAATGACAGCGATTAGAGGAGATCATGGTTGTTGGGGTTTGATGGCCGTAACGCAAGGTGAGAATCAGTGGGCAGAATATTGTAGGAGAAATCAACCCCGATGTTTTATTTAGAATTCTTGTGCCTTTGTTGACGTTCCATCCATTCAAGTGACTAAATGGATGTGTGTGTGCGTGTGTGTGTGTGTGCGTGTGCGTGTGTGTGCGTGTGTGTGTGTGCATGTGTGTGCGCGTGTGCGTGTGTGTGTGTGTGTGTGTGTGTGTGTGTGTGTGTGCGCGTGTGTGCTTGCATATGTTTTCTCTTGCCTTGGAGAAACTTTGGCCATGTGTAGCCCTCTAGCTGAAAGGAGGCATCACCATTCTGTGCAGTGGCAGAAAGAAGCATCAGAAACCTGCCCCAGTTTAGGGAGGTCATCTTCTCACCGAACTCATATACTTGGGGCGTTTTCATGTTGGCAAAGATTCCTACATTCTTAGCCCTTTTTTTTCCCCCTGTACCAGGAGAAGTAAGGAGTTTGTAGCAAATTACATTATGGGTGGGACAGATGAAGATTGGATTCAGTAATCACAAGTGATGACAGACAAAATTAGACTAAAAAGCTTGAGGATCTTAAAAAGTAATTTTATGGAGTTAATTTAAAAGGGGGCATGAAACAGTAATTTGTGTCTTTTATATTCTGACAGTTGGAACAGAGCAGGTGGCATAGGAGGCTAGAGAAGCTACTACATTAAGAGCAGATTGGACAGGGTTCAGATATGGTTCACTGAGATGGAGGGGGAGGTTGATTGGAAAGAGCGTGATTAAGACTTCGATGCTCAGAAAGGACAGGAAAATGAAACATACACTTTTCATTCGAACATTTGGAGAGAAACTGAAAATGATTATGCAATGTTGGCTAAAGGCTAGGGGTGTGTTACGCATAGCAATGTCTATGTGTAACACTGATAGAGGAATGTTTTAAGACCTTGAAGGCTCTAGAAATGAGGGGGAGAAGGGTGATTCACTAGGGAAAAATAAAAACCCTGACCTACTGTATAGATTGATGCCATCTATCATGGTTTACTAGCTCTGTTGGAAGATACCCAGATCCAAAATAGCAAGAGTGCACAAAAGAGAACAGGGAGGTGGTCAGGACTTTTATTTACAAGCTGTTTGCTCCATGACTGGCTCTGGCCGAAGCATATTCCTTCACTCTCATTCTTTCCAGTGAACCTTAAACTTTTGCATATGTGTCTGTCATATGGTGCGATCTCAAATACATGTGTGTATGCATGTATGTATATCACAGAAAATGTGTGCATATTGTTATATTTGCATCTATATTACATACATGTTATGTTGTACTTGGGGAATCAATAGATATTTGGTGTCAAAGAATGTGTAAGGTGATTCTATCACTATCTTTTTGTCACTGGAGAGATTTTATTGCTAAGGGATATTGCCTCCTGTTCTTACACCCAAGCATCTCAAGGAATCAATCACATAGAAGCAGGGAATGATAGAAGTAGTCTGAATTTAGATAATGACAGGCACCAAATCATCTAGTAATTTTCCAGTAATGGTTAAACAGAAGGCAAATCAAGACTAATTAAAACATAACAGAAGCAGGTGAGATAACACATGTAAAAAACTTTGCAAACCATAGCGCATCATATAAATGCTAGCTATTATTATCATGTTCTCATGATTATTTTTATTTTTATATAATTCTGTCCATAAATGTGAGATGCTGTCCCACCAAAGTACTTGGTATATCCATAGGGGAAAGTGGGCACAGACTTATGGTAGCACTGCTTTTTGTTTGTTCTGTCAAGGCATGCACGTCTCTTCAAAATGGAAAGATATCTTTGACTCATTCATTTGAGGGCGGAATCAACCTCCTTCCACCTATTGGACTGAGTAATGGATTGGATTTATTGGTCTCCAGCTCTTCCCATAGTGGGGTCAGAACCTTCCAGCTCTGTGTGCGGTGATTCAAAAAGAGCTTTTTTTTTTCTTTTTCAAACATATGGAAATATTGGCAATGAGAAAGGAGGGAAGTGGCAAGCAGGAGGAGCGACAGTGGAATGAAGAGGTTGTGTACAGTGAGTGGACAACAGGACAAGAGTACTGTGTTTTTCTTAAAAATAATTCTTTTTCACTACTCAATGTTAAACTTTTCTTTTTTCCAAGTTGGCAGTTGCTGTACTCCACGAATTGCCCAGAAACTGGATGAGGAGATGGTCCTGGCTCAGAGTAGCTTGGGATAAGTCAACTTCCTCTTTTGGGTAATTTTTGCCTCTATGCTGCTATTTCTCTAGAATGGGTTTCCTGGAATATTTATAGGCTAGCTAGTCTTTCTTCTGTCTACAGAGACTCTCCCTAGATTTGTCATCTGTTTAGAGAGAGAAGAGCAACAAGTAGTAGTAATACTAATAATAGGACCTGGGTTAAAATCCTACCTCTGTGTGACCTAGGGCAAGGATTTATCACTCCTGGGACTCATTTTCCTCATCTTCAAAATGAGGTGGTTGGACTGGACCATAGATTTTTAACTTGAGGTCCATGAATAGATTTAAGGGGGTCCATAAGTTTGAATGAGAAAAAAGATTAGATCTGTTTTTAATGGGAAAAATTCACTAACCTCTAACTGAAGTTTAGCATTGTCTTCGTTTATGAATGTAGGCAACAAATCACAGTAGTATTAGCAATACCTATAACTTTGTCACCTATAAAAATCACAGATAGTTTTATATTATGGTGTTATTATATAATATATTATGCTATAATTATATGTAATATAATGTTTTACATTATAGAATATTATAATTGTTACAGATATCTCAAAATATCATTCATGCTTATCACAACTTCACCGTTGCTGTGGTTATTAGGCTTCTGGGCCATGTATGAGTATGATCTTCCTGTATACTGCTGCTTGAGAGAAGCCCATTCTTGCTTTAATTCTATTTGAAATAAAACATCTTTGATAATCAGGATACTCAACATTCATAACAACTGAACCAAAAAAAATCAAAATTGATTGGATGTCCAGCATGACATGCCTTGTGTTTCTTTGTCAAAGAGCACCCATCTCATAGTTGAATGTCCTTGTGTGAGCTATGCAAACCATAGCCCTCACACTGATATAGCTTTCAAAAATTAAAATTTCACTTTAGCTTACCTGTATTTTAGACTGCATTGTTATTCAATATATTAATAAAGAAGCATGTATCACTTTATCACAGGTTTGCTCTTAAAAACATTTTAAGAATTATATTATATTATGAATTGGTTTCCTTTGCAATCATGTGTATTTTGGTTTTTTGCATTTGAATAGATTCTTCTGAAAAGAGCTGCTAATAGGACCTATCACACAAAAACATTAAGACCCTTTGTTCTAAATTTCCCTTCCAGCTCTACCTGTGTGAGCCTAATTGATGTTCGTATAGTATTTTAATGTTTTCAGAGTGTTTACATACATTATTTTATTTGAGCATCACAGTACCCTTATGAGCAGGTATCACAGGTATTATTATCTTCATTTTACAGATGAGGAAACTGAAGCACAGAGAGGCTAAGTGACTTGTTCATGGCCACATGGCTTGCAAGTCTTGGTGGTGCAATTTTAATCTAGAGCTTCATGTCTTTAAGTCCAATACTCTTCTTCAGCATGTTAGTCCAAGTTCTCAACCCCTCTCCTCCCAGCCTCCATCTTGAACATGAGCTTAGCTCTATATTTGTGCATATCGTCCTGCATTAATGCTTATTTAAAACCTTTAAGAGCACATAGCTCTTGCTCCATAAACCTGCCTTCAGTTAGTCTTATACTCCTTTATTCATATTTTCAGCTCATTGGACTCCTGTCAGGACTGGTAGATATATGCTAATGAGCACCATTTTATGATCTTGGAACAATGGATGCCAGTCAGTGATCTAGTTAAATTCAGGAAATGGGCAGCTGCTTTTGTTCATTGCTTCTGGATAAAACAAACAGTATGGCTTTCTTGGCGACAAGAATATTTGGGATTGTATCATTTGATTTTTTCCTTTTCCCAGTATGCCTCCAATCCAACTGCATTTTTCATGACCTAAGTGAGTGTACTACTGCTTTCTCTTTATTTCTCCTTTCTCTCCTTATTTATTTCCTTAGTTAAGAATCTTTTCTTTACTATGTATAAATATATTGCATATATTTTTATATATGATAAAACAAGGTTTATTCTTATTTTTCTTTATCCATTTCTTTTTTCTCTGAGATTTCCAGAAATTAAGTTAATGTGCATGAAAGAGTAGAGGGAAATTTTTTTCTTTTGTGTATAAATTTCAGTCTTTTTTTGTGTTTGAAATTATAGGGTAGGAGCAATTTCCTTTTGAAAACACTCTATCTCTGGTTATTTTTCTTTCAACATAAGTAAGAAGTGCATTCTTTTTAAGCTTTAAAAATATGTCATTCCTGGGGAAAAAAGTGTGTGTGTGTGTGTGTGTGTGTGTGTGTATTTTGGGGGGTGACATGGGGAGGAATTTATACTTTCCCTTTCTGGGGAGAATAATTAGAATCCTCATCTTCCTTCAGGGTCATTGTGTATGAATATTTGTATGTACGTTAAGAGAATCATTGTAAGTAAGAAAGCCAGATCACTACATAGGCCACTTTCTTATTACTGAAACAATATTCCCAGCAAGAAAACTGGGTGCCCTAAGAGAGGAGACTTGCCATAATGGCAAGAGTTCTTAATCTGAAGTCTATTATTTGGTTTTCTTAAATATTTTGATAACTGTATTTGAATGTAATTGATTTCCTTTGTGATCCTATGGATTTTATGTCGTACATTTCAAACATGATTCTGAGAAGGCATCTGTAGGTTTCCCAGCCTGCCAAGGGGGTTTGTGACTCAAAAGAAAAGGTCAAGAAGCTCTGTCATGGAGTGTTTTCATTCTAATCCTATCTGTAATCAGCCACTGTCTTCCTCTCCCTCAAGCCCTCAGTATTTTCAGTAGCTGTCATACCCTGAGAGTGACAAGAATATCCTATCAGAATGTTGTCCTCCCTCTCACTTCACTCAAACCTGTCAGTTTCTGTAGGCCTGCTATCTGTTTCTTGACCTTAAGTTCAGCCTTGGCTCCTGAATTCTGGCCAATGCAACTTCTTTGAGAGAAGAAAGAAGGAAGGAGCCTTACAGAGTCTTTGACAGTCTAGGGAAGCCTATGGACCCCTTCCTAGAATGATGCTTTTAAGTGCATAAAATAAAATTTGCAGGATTACAGAGGAGATCGATTATATTGAAATAGAATCATCAAAATATAAAACCCTCAAATTTACAGGTCCCCTCCCCCAGATTAAGAACCCCTGCTCTAGCTGGGTGTGGTAGCACACCCACTGACAAACCCTGCCCCACCTTCCCCTTATGCCTACAATCTCTGTGATCAGAGGGGCTGAAGCCAGTTGATCACTTGAGATTGGGAGTTCTGAGAAGCAACAGGGCTGAAACTGATGAGGTGTCTACATTAAGTTTGGCACCAAGATGGTGAACCTTTGAGACTTGGGGTTTACCCAGCTACTTAAGGCTACTTATCTGCTCCAAACCTGCCCAGATTGGAAATGGAGTGGGTCAAAGTTTCTGTGCTGATAGGCAATGGAATTGGCCGATGAGTGGCTGCCATACCTCCAGCCCAGTCAAGCTAAGGAGACCTGGTCTTAAAAAGAAAAGAAAACAAACAAACAAATGCTCCTGCTCCCTATGCTGAATTGCAAAGAAATGAAAACTTCACAGGATGTAATTCTCTTTCTCTCATTTGAAATGCAGTTGTCCTCATGGTCCCAAAGACAACTGATGGGCATCTCTCCTTACTAAACACCTCTCTGTATTTACTGATCAGTTGACACTCTCAGCTCTGTGCCTTTCACTATCCACCCCAGTGCTTGAGAGTGAAAACAAATGGACTGTTTGTTCTTGTAAGCAACAACAGACATCTTCTTATGGCTCAGGAGTAGTTGACAATGCTCTGGGAGTCACAGGGGAAACAGAGTCCACAGGAAATCAAAAGTGGAACTGCTTGAATGGGAGTTCAGGACAGAGATGAAGCCATGCAAGAGGTTGGGAGACCAGGTGAGATTTTTTTTTTTTTTGCAGTGGGCAATTGGACTCTTTCCTCTCCCTATCCCCCTTTTTGATGGGTTTTGCCCTAGGGAGTCCAATAGGAGTCACCTTTAGGAGGAGTGTGTGTGTGTGTGTGTGTGTGTGTGTGTGTGTGTGTGTGTGTGTGTTAGAAATGTTAGAATACTATATTGGCGGCTTCCAGGAAACATCAGCCTTCATTGAGTCCAGAAGGTCCAGAGACCAATCCCAACCTACCAGTACTTTTCCCATTTTTGCCAACTGTTTGCAGAACGATCCTGGTGGGCTCCAAATATGAAATTCCTTCCTTTATTCTTTCCCATTATCTAATGGCTAGGAATAGATTGGGGGAGATGATTAATCCAAATAGTTCCTTTGCAGTATTTAAAAAAAGACAAACAATTTTATTGTGATTTTGAACTGAATCTACAATTTTGTTGGTGCAGGAAATTCCTGATGAGGAAGGTGCCTCCATCAATGCAGATTGGCATCTACTTTGTAATTTACAGTGTTAGTGAATTGTCTAAGGCACTTAGAGGTTAAGTGACTTTCCCAGGGTGACACATCTGTCATGAGTCAGAGGCAGGTTGAACCCAGGTCATCCCGACTTTAAGATCGGCTCTCTATCCACAGCTGCCTCTTTTTAAAAATCATGTAATCATGTTTTTATAAAATCATGGGGATACTGAAAAGGTCAGGTCCTATGAATGAGACTGATCAACAGAAAAAGGGAAGTTTCCTACACAAGTAGGGATGGAGGCTAGAGCCATATTGAAATTTCCATACTTTTTAATATTATAAGTATATTCTGTTTTCTTTTTTCTATATCCATAGATCAATATTGAATTGGGATCAACCCACCTGTTAGGCACATTCTAAGACATTGTAGGCAATGGCCCCATGCTGAGCAATGAAGGGCAGGGGGGAAGTTGTGGAAGTAGGGGAACACAATCTTCAACCTGATGGCCAACTATGCTTTCTTTTCTCTTATTGGCTAATATGCTCATTAAGTGACAGGAAAAGCAGGAAAGCAGGGTAGGAGTTGGATGCGGACTTATATTCCTATTCCAGCATTTCATGTGTCACCTGGGTCACCTACTGAGTATGTAGGAAGCCTGTACCACTGTCCTAACAATTTCTGTGCACTCTTGAAAGAAAGTCACTGTGGTTAAGAAGGGCTATTGAGTGGGTAGCTAGGGGGCACAGTAGATAGAGCACCAGCTCTGAACTCAGGAGGACCTGAGTTCAAATCCAGCCTCAGACCAAACACTTGACACTTACTAGCTGTGTGACCCTGGACAAGTCACTTAATCCCAATTGCCTAAAAAAAAAAGAAAGAAAAGAAGGGCTATTGAATGAGAAAAATCAGCTATCCTAAGCCATGATTACAATCTGGAAGATTGAGTCAGTTGATCAGTCACTGTGCTAAGTGCTTGGGATATAAAAAAAGACAAGAGACAACCTTCATTTTCAAGGAGCTCATAGTCTAATGAAGGAGAAAACATGCTGACAGTTATGTACAAACCAGAACTATACAGGATAAATTGGAGATAAGCTGGTCTTTTCATCAAGAATGCTTGAAAGTCCTCTATTTCACTGAATGACCATTTTTTCCCCTGAAGGATTATACTCAGTTTTGCTGGGTAGGTGATTCTTGGTTGTAATCCTATCTCCTTTGCCCTCCGGAATATTATATTCCATGCCCTGCGGTCCTTTAATGTAGAAGCTGCTAAATCTTGTGTTATCCTGATTGTGTTTCCACAGTACTTGAATTGTTTCCTTCTGGCAGCTTGTAATATTTTCTCCTTGACCTGGGAACTCTGGAATTTGGCTATAGTGTTCCTAGGAGTTTTCCTTTGGGGATCTCTTTCAGGAGGAGATCTGTGGATTTTTTCAATTTCTATTTTGCCCTCTGGTTCTAATATATCAGGGCAGTTTTCCTTGATAATTTCTTGAAAGACGATGTCTAAGCTCTTTTTTTGATCATGGCTTTCAGATAGTCCAATAATTTTTAAATTCTCTCTCCTGGATCTATTTTCCAGGTCGGTTGCTTTTCCAATGAGATATTTCACATTGTTTTCTAATTTTTCATTCTTTTGGATTTGTTTTACAGTGTCTTGATTTCTCATAAAGTCACTAGCTCTATTCTAATTTTTAAGGAAGTATTTTCTTCAGTAATCTTTTGGACTTCCTTTTCCATTTGGCCAATTTTTCTTTTTAGGGCACTTTTCTCCTCATTGGCCTTTTGGACCTCTTTGGCCATTTGGGTTAGGCTATTTTTTAAGGTGTTATTTTCTTCAGTATCTTTTTGGGTTTCCTTTAGCAAGCTGTTGACTTGTTTTTCATGATTTTCTTGCATCACTCTCATTTCTCTTCCCAGGTTTTTCTCTACTTCCCTTACTTGCTTCTCAAAATCCCTTTTGAGCTGTTCCAAGGCCTGGGACCGATTCATGTTTTTCTTGGAGGCTTTGGATGTAGGAGCTTTGACTTTGTTGTCTTCTTCTGGTTGTATGTTTTGATCTTCTTTGTCACCAAAGTAAGAGAATATAGTCTGACTCTTTTTGCGCTGCTTGCTCACGATCCCGGCCAATTACTTGAGTTTTAAACTCCTTGTTAAGGTAAAAGTCTGCTTCCAATGTGGAGAGTGTACTGTCCCAAGCTTCAGGGGTTTGTGTAGCTGTTTTCAGAGATACTTGTAGGGACCTGTAAATTTTCAGTTCTACTGAGGTGGTATGATAAGAGGCAAGGCGTTTACTCCTTTCCTGGCCTGTGACCACAAGTATTTCTTTCTGTCCCGTAACTGTGAGGAGGGGCTCCTCTCCACAGCCACTACAAGCTCCACCACGCCAGCGCTCCTCCTCACCCCAGCACTGCCACCCAGAACTGTGACCCAGATCCACACATGGGCAAAGCAAGAGATTCCTGGGCTCAGCACTGGCAAAGAGATCCCTGCAGTCCCTTTCTGATCAGCCACTGGCTTCCCCCTCAGTCTGTGGGCCGGAAACTCAGGAAGCAGCTGCTCCCCCCAGGGCCAGGTTCTTGCGAAATGGAGCTGAGACCCCGCCTTCCTCTCTGACCACCGACAGAAACAGACTTTTCCCACTGACCTTCTAAGTTGTCTTTGGCATTAGTGGGTTGAGGAGTCTGGAAACCTCCACAGGTGCCCGACATTCAGTCCTCTGAGGCCTGCTCCAGGTTCCCTGCGGCCTGCATGCCCACGCCGCGCTGCGCTCCCCGCCTGGCGTGATACACCTTTCTGATCAATCATCCAGGATGTCTTGGGCTGGAAATTTGTTTCACTCTGTCTTTTTGTGGGTTCTGCTGCTTCAGAATTTGTTTAGAGCCATTTTTTATGAGTATTTGGAGGGGTTTGGGGGAGAGCTCAAGCAAATCACTGCTTTCACTCTGCCATCTTGGCTCCGCCCCTCCAAATGACATTTTAAGATTCTTTAAAGTGATGTTTTCTTTTCTTCCTTGACTATTTGTTCATAATTGTCATTTTACCTACTTTATGATTACAGGGCAATATATATATATAGAGAGAGTGTGTGTGTGTGTATGTATGTGTGTGTGACAGGAGAATTGATGCTTGTTCTGTTTATAGAGTCTGGAGTCCAGGCCTCCATAGAGGATTTTGTTGCTCTCCAAGGGCTAATTTATGCTAAGATCCTTTGTCTTGGGGTAGCAGGGAGGACAGGAAAGACAAGAATATTGATACTTAAAGGCATGAGATTAATTGAGTTGGTCTGAACAGGGTCTCTGCCACAGGCCACATGGGCATTGGTGAGCCAAGCTGGTCTTCATGCTTGAAATTCACTAAGGGGAAAGAACGCAATTGCATGGATTTTGTAGAAAAGACATTTTCTTCTGCAGGAAAAAAGTCATTCTCAGAGGATCATCCAGATTCCTATATGAGGGCATTCAAAAAAGATAAAGCCAGATAAACTTCCTCCTTTTGCTTTTCTTGGGTAGCATGATGAGTACTGGGCTTGGAGTTAGAGGGATGTGGGTTGAAGTCTGACTTCAGGTTGTTACTAGCAATGTCAGATTGGGCAAGCCATTCGACTTCTCTTGGCCTCATTATCCTCTTCTCGAAGACAAGGAAAATGGCGGTAAGGTCCATTCAAGCACTAAGCCTATAAATCTGTGATCTTAGGACCTAAGTATGCGTGTGTGTACTTTCATAGCAGATCATTGTAATATATGATTGACTGAAAGATGTAGTGAATACAAGATCTCATTGTGTTTATTGTTTATTGATTATTAAAAAAAACACCAAATTACATAATTGATAGAGTAAACCTTAAAGCCTCTTTTCTGACATGGTGTTTCCCATCTTGGTCGTTCAGTGGATAGAGTGCTGAGCCTGGAGTCTGAAAGACTCATCTTCCTGAGTTCAAATCTGGCCTTAAGACACTAGCTGAGTGATCCTGATCACTTAATCCTCTTTACCTCAGTTTCTTCATCTGTAAAATGAGCTGGAGAAGAAAATGGCAAACGACTCCAGGATCTTTGCCAAGAAAACCCTTAAAAAGGGTCACAAAGGGTTGGACACAACTGAAAATGACTGAACAACAAAATTTCCCATCTGTATTTCAAATTATATGAGATTCTTTGAAGATGTAACAGATATTGCCTTGTTTGACTAACCTTTGATTACAAATACTAGGGGAGGCATAAAACATAGAGACCTCTGCTTGACAAAGGTATTTGCCACCATCATATAGAAGATTCAGTGCAGAGTCCTAGTTGAGGAGGAATCCCCTAGAAATGGTGACATCCTCCAAATGTTCTTGTTTCAGATAACATTGTACTGGTTGTATCAAGCTCTGAGACATTGCAGAGTCTCCTGGAAGAGAACTGTAATCCCTCTATTTGTTTGTATCCATCCATCCATTCATCCATCCATCCATCCATCCATCCATCCGTCTATCCATCCATCCAAATATCTATCTATCCTGACTCCAAATCCTGCTTCCTTCTATTATACCAAGTGACCTCTTCCTTAGCTCAGACATCCATAGGTCCTTCACTTGAATCTCATGTCATGAAATTTCTTGAATTTTTAATATCCTGTTTGTTTTGTACTCTTCTGGATGGTGTAACCTATCAATGTTGTTTCCAGAGTGTGATCCCCAGACCTGAACTCAGTACTCTAAACATGGTCTGAGTAGGGCCAAGTGCAAGAAAAATTGTCACCTTCCTAGTACTAGACACCATACCTTTCTTGGTGCAGCTTAAGATTGCATTTGCTTTCTTAGATGAAATATCACACGATTGACACATAGAATAGCTGCTCTCTCCTCTTTCCCTACCCTATTCCCTTTAATTTTTTCAGATGAATGACCATCTAATCAAGCTTCTCCTATCATGTGCTTGTAATTTGATTTTTGAACCTATGTAAGAATATATCTCCATTAAATGTCTTATTCAATTCAGTGCTATGTTCCAGCTTGTCAAGCTATTTTTAGATTGTGACTCTGTCATCCAATGTATTAGCTATCTTTCCCATCTTCACTTTGTCTGCAAATTTGAAAAACCTATCATCTATGCATTTATTCAAGTCATTGATAAATATGGCACAAGGCCAGGTAGAGATCCCTGGGGATACTTCCTGGGAGATCGCCTGCCAAGTTGAGATTAAACTATTAATCACTATCCTTTGAGTTCCGCCAGTTTCAGATCCAACACTCCACTAAGATTTAACTCATCTCTTTCTGTCTCTTCTACAACAATACCAGGAGAGATTTCTTCCACATTTCCCCCCTGAAATTGAAATCAAGGCTATCTATAGCATCTCCTGATCTACCAGGTTTGTAACTACATGAACTGTACTTGAAGCCATGATAGCTTTTTGTGATTGCTGCTTCCTTTTCTATGTGTTTGCTAGCTATCCTTCTGATATTTCATACTAGATGTTTGAAAGTAATCGAAATCAAGCTAGGAGATCTTTCATGTAATGAGCATAATGCTGTGGATATAGTTTTACCTAGATCTTAGCAGAACTTTTGATAAAGTATCTCATACTATTCTTGTGAAGAAGATGGGGAGGCATAGATTCAATAAAAATACCATCAGATGAATTTAGAACTCATTAGAAGGTCAGCCTTAAAGAGTTGTTAATAGTCTAATGTCAACATGGCAGGAGGTCTCCAGGGGAGACTGTACTTGATTCTGTGATGTTTTAAGATATTAATCAATAACTTAGGTCAAGGTGTAGATGCCATGTTCTTCAAACCTGCAGATGGCAAAAAGTTGGGAAGCAGAGCTAATCCACTGGGTGATAGAATCAGGTCCAAAAGGATCTTGACAGGCAGAGAAATGGGCTGAATTTAATAAAAATGAACTTCAATAGAAATGAATATAAATTCTTGGATACTAAAAATCAATCCCACATATATACAGTGGAAGAGGCCTGATTAGTTAGAAGCTGTTCTGAAAAGGATCTGGGAGTTTCAGTGAATTGCAAGCTCAATATGAGTTACCAGTGTGATGTACTTGAGTGGTTGGGAATGGCTTCCAAGAACAGGGAGGTTATAATTTCACTGTAATTTGCTGTTGTCAGATCACATCAAGAATAACTCATTCAGGGGGGCAGCTAGGTGGCACAGGGGATACAGCAGCAGCCCTGAAGTCAGGAGGACCTGAGTTCAAATTTGACCTTGACACTAGCTGTGTGACCCTGGGCAAGTCACTTAACCCCAATTGCCTAACAAATAAACAAACAAACAAACAAACAAACAAACAAATGAATAATAATTCATTCAGTTCTGGGTGCAATCATTTATAGAAGACATTGAGAAATTGGAATGTGTCCAGAGGAGGGTAACCAGGGTGGACAAATGCCTTGAATTTGTGAGATATGAAGACTGAAGGAACCAGTCATGTTTAATCCGGAGAAGAGAAAATTCAAGGGACACATGCTTTCTGCATTCCACTGTTTGAAAGGCTGTCATGAGGAGGAGACCTTTCACTTGTTCTGTTTTGTCCAAGGTATGGGTAGAGTTGTGGAGCTGGAGTCAGGAAGACCCAAGTTCAAATCCTCTCCCAGACATTTATTGTGTTTCCCCTGGGAAAGTCACTTAATCACTTTCAGCCTCAGTTACTACCTCATCTTTAAAATGGAGATAATAATAGTGCCTAACTCATGTGGATATTGTGAGGATCAAATGAAATAATGTATGTAAAACACTTTGCAAACTTTAATGTCCTACGTAAATAATTATTTTTATTGCTTGTTATTATTATCATTATTATGATTGTTATTGACCAGGCGAAAGCTACAAAGAGGCCAATTTAAGCTTGATTTCATGAAAAACTTCTTAACAATTAGCATGATCCCAAAGTGGAGTGTCTTACCTCCAAGAAGTGGAGGTCCTCACACAGATGCTGGACGACCATTTTTTCTGCTGTATTATAATGAGGATTCCTTCATGTATGGATTAGACTAGATGGCCAGCCAACTCTACCTCTCAAATTTGGTGATTCCTTTAGAATATGAACTCCTTGAAGGCTTCCACTTTCTTTATTTTGTTAGTGCTTAGCACAGCATCTGGGCAGTTAGGTGACATAGTGCATAGAACACTGGGCTTGGAATCAGGAAGACCCATCTTCCTGAGTTCAAATTCAACCTCAGACTCTTACTAGCTGTGTGACCCTGGGCAAGTCACCTAACCCTGTTTCCCTTAGTTTCCTCATATGTAAAATGATCTGGAGAAGGAAATGGCAAATCACTCCAGTGTCTCTGGCAAGAAAACTCTAAATGGGGTCACAGACAGTTGGATGTAACTGAAAAACAACTGAACAACAAAGCATAGCCCTTTGAGTATGGTAAGCCCTTAGTCAATGTTTAAGAATAGTATCTTTCTCTGATGAGCAGATAGAGTTTCCCATCACTTCCTATGACAGATGGATGCTACAGTAAAAAGACCATTGCTTACAAATCCTGGCTGTAATTCATATTAGCTGTGGGAACTTGGCAGATCACTACTTTTCTCATCCTTGTTCTCCGTATGTAAAAAATGAGTATGATACATTTGCACAACCCACTTTATGAACTACAAAATTATACATCAGTGTATTTTGTCACCATCATTGATAATATTATTGACTTAAATAACCTTTGTTGCTGCCTTTCAGATCTGTCACTTACCAATTCTAAAATGAAACTCACCCCTGGATTTTTTGTTTCTATCATGTACGCCAGTTGGCCAGAATGCCTTTTATGATGGTGCACTGTTTATTCTTAATTAAGAGCCATTTTTGGTGCAGTGTTATTTCAACCAGGCAATTCATCTTAGAAGCTTTTGTCACTTACCAAACCTCTACCACAAAAGCCACATTTAATAGATACTGTTTCCTTTAGGAGGTTTTGGGGAGGAAATCCTTTACATGCAATGGAAAATGTGACATCTAGAGCCGAATTTACAGTAAGCATGTGGGCTGTCTAGTGGTGTTCCTTCGGAATATAAATGCAGTTTATGTGGAGCAGGAAACAGAGGAATTTCTGTTGCCAAGGTGTGGAAAGAACTCCTTTAGCTAGAAATTGACTGCCCAGGAACCTTTTCCCCAGAGCTGAGAATCTGGACAGCTCTGATTCTCCATTTCATCCTCTGTCAAATTCTGCTCCAGGACTTCCCATGAAATGCTTGATCGTCTGACAAGCCTGAAGAGTTTGGCATGTTCTTTACTACCGCCCCTCCCCACCCCAAGTCAGCATCCTCCCTACCTCCAATGTTGGTAGTGAGCCAAGTCTATTGTAGTAGAGAAGGGTTCTGTTAGCTAGGTAACTGGCTTTGGCAGAGAACCGGAGAACAATCCTAAGTGACATTTCTGAGCTGTTGGTTGGCCTATGCCTAAGCTGATATTTCTCAAATGAAACTTTGGTTGTGGGGATTAGTCTGTGCATCTCTTGACATCCCTTCAAATTTGTTATTTTGTAATTCTCTCTGGCATCAAATTGTACTGCAGAGTGTATGTGGAGCCAGACTAGGCAGAATGATACTGGCAACACCTACCTTACAGGGATGTCGTGAGGAAAGCATTGTTGTCTGCAAAATGCTATGTAAGCCTGAGTTGTTGTGGTATCCAAGCCACAGGCAGGACTCCTTATTAATCAACTGATCGACAAGTATTTTGTTTTTGTTTTTAACATTCAAAGTCAGCAAGTATTTACTAAATATCTAGTATATGGGGGGGGGGCTGGGAATTGCCGGGAGTTGGAGACTCAAAAATAAAAACAAACAAAAATAACAAAACAACACCAGCAACAACTAAAAGAAAGAAAAAACCCACAATCCTTTTTTCATTGTTTTTCAACATTCATTTCTATACGATTTTGAGTTTCAAAATTTTTTTCTCCTTCTCGCCCTCCCCTTCCCCTCCCCAAGAGAGCAAGCAATCTGATCTAGGTTATACATTTACAATCATATTAAACACATCTCCGCATTAATCATGTTTTGAAAGAAGAATCAGAACAAAAGGGAAAAACCACAAGAAAGAAACAATAACAACAACAAAGGTGAAAATAGTCTGCTTCGATCTGTACCCAGAATTCCGTAGTTCTTTCTCTGGATGTGGATAGCATTTTCCTTTTGGCATTGTCTTTGTATATAATTTGTCACTGTATTGCTGAGAAGAGCCAAGTTTATCAAAGCTGATCATCGTATGATGTTGCTGTTACTGTGTAAGATGTTTTCCTGGCTCCACTCACTTTACTCAGTATCAGTTCATACAAGTCTGTCCAGGTCCTTCTGAAATCCACCTGCTCATTATTTCCCATAGCACAATAGTATTCCATTCCATTCATTCAGTCGGTATTTATTAAGTACCTACTGTGTTCTAGGCACTGTTCAAGACCCAAGATAAGCCGTACCCTCAGGAAGGTTGCATTCTATCTGGAGAGACAATTAGGACATATATTGTATTTGGAGAATAAACATAAAGAGGACACATATGTGTAAACACAAGGTAGTTAAGTGAAAAGCTGTTTAGGAGGGAGGACAGTAGTAGTTGGGGGATCAGAAAAGGCTTCATGGAGGTATGAGGGGGAGGGTAATCAGGAATGGGGACATGGAGACAGGAGATGGAGTGTCATGTTCGAGGAACAAAGTAGGCCAGTCTGGCTAGATTGCAGAGTGAAGAAGGAGTACTATTCAACAGAGCTGGAAAGGCAGGTTGGGTTCAGTCATGAAGGACTTTAAAAGTTAATTTTGTTGTTGTTCAGTCATGTCTGACTCTTTGTGCCCCATTTGGGGCTTTCTTGGCAAAGGAGTGGTTTGCCATTTCCTTCTCTAGCTCATTTGACAGATGAGGAAACTGAGGCAAACAGGGTGAAGTGACTTGCTTAGGGTCAGACATCTAGTAAATGTCTGACACTAGATTTGAACTTAAGAAGATGAGCCTTCCTGACCCCAGGCCCAGTCTTCTAGCCACTGAGCCACCTAGTTACCCCAGCTGGATTTAAAAGTTAAACAGAGTGGTTAATATTTGATTCTAGAGGTAATAGGGAACCATTAGAGTTGACTGCATAGGGGAGTAACATGGTCATTTGTAACATGATTTAAGAAAGTCACATCGGCAGCTTTGTGGAGAATGAATTGGAGTAAGGATAGATTTGAGGCAGGGAGACAAATTAGGAGGTTATTACAATAATCTAGGTGAGAGGTAATGAGAGACTGAATTAAAGTGGTAGCTGTTTGAATAGAAAGAAGCCATATGTGAAAGATGTGGTGGGAGAGGCAGAAATGTCAAGATTCAGCAAATGATTAGATATGTGGGATAAGGGAGAGTGGGAATTTCAATTCAGCAAACATTTATTAAGTGCCTGTGATGTGTCAGGCACTGTGCTAAGTGCTGGGGATAAAAAAAGAAGCAAAAGATAGTCCCTGCCCTTATGGAGCTTATAATTTAATGGGAGGAAAATGCCAAGGTTACAAATATCAGAGACTGGAGTAATGGCGGTGTCTTTGACAGAAATACGGAACTTGGTTTTTCCTTATAATGTGCTGACACTACACATGATAGTTAATTGGCTCCATGGACTAAAGCTTGGGTCATTGAGGTAGCTTCCTGGTAGTCTGGGTACAAAACATCCAGATCACAAGGGGCAGAAGTTCCTCCCTACGGTTTGTGACCACGGACCAGCAGTAGGAACCACATGGAGAAGCAATGTCCGACTGAATCCATGCTTTAATCCAGAGGAATGTTCTTTCCTTGCTCTGAATGCCTTTCTCTTGTTATGGCTGAGTAAGCCTCCTTTTGTTAACTACTAGATGGACTATGACTGTCTTACTTCATTACCAGGGGGCCGACATGAATCAGACCCAATCCATGACAGTTGGATGTGTGGGGAAAGATAGTGAGTATTGTTTTGGACATATTAAGTTGAAGACATCTTTGGAACAGATTTCCAATTGACAATTGGTAGTGAGGAATTGAAGCTCAGGGAAGAATGAAGCTACATATATACATTTTTGAGTCACCTATGTATATAGGTATAATTAAAACCATGGAATCTGGGGGAGAGAGAGAGAGAGACAGAGACAGAGAGAGACAGAGACAGAGACAGGGACAGAGAGGAGGGAAGGAGGGAGACAGAGACAGAGAGAGAGAGAGAGAGAGAGAGAGAGAGAGAGAGAGAGAGAGAGAGAGAGAAAATGATTGAGGTTACCTTCTTCTGCTTCATGGAATCAAGGGCACATGTAAAGGGATCGACTTTCACAAAAAAAGGGCCACTTCATTATTAGAGACTGAAAGAGTGGGTAAGAGAGTGGGAAATGATCTCCAGGAGTGGTTACAGGAAGAGAAATGCAGAAGAGACGTGCCTTCAATTCTCCCATTGAAGTCAGGGGTTCTCCTCAGCTGAGAGGAAGAGATTTCAGGAGAAAATATAAAATTTGGAGAATGTTCTGTGGTGAATGAGATAGGAAACCAATTAGAAGGGAATAAAAGTACTGCCTTGCTGCAGTGAGGGCCGAGGTAAAGTTGGCTAACATGAATTTCCAGTGTCAGCAGGATTGTGTGATGTTTTCCAGCTTTATTCAGCAGCATGTGAGGAGGAGGAGAGGAGGCAGATGGTTGGAGTAATCCACAGCTGAGGTTTGGCAAATGATAAGCCATGATAGGACAAGGTGGTGAAAGATTTGAGAAGAGAGGACATTTGTCCTCTAGCTCTCTTCCTTTTCACAGCCAGATTCAGAGAAAAAGCTGTCTCCACTCATTGCCTCCACTTTCTTTGCTCTCCCTCACTCTTCACCCTCTTGCAGTCTGGCTTCCATCCCCATCACTGGACTGAAACTGCTTTCACCAAGATCAGAATGATCTCTTTATTCCTAAAGCTGATGGCTTCTTTTCTCAGTCCTCATCTTTCTTGACTCTATTGGCTACTCTTTCCTGCTAGTTACTCTTTGGGCTTTGTGACATTGCTCTCCTGTTTCTTCTTCTTGTGTGAACTGTCCTTCTCAGTCTCATATGCTGGGTCAGCATCCATATCCAGACCCTTAACTGTGGGTGTTTGCCAAGGTTCTATTATCCCTCTTCTCATTTTTCTTTATTCTTGCTTTTGGTGATCTCATCCATTGCACAGCAGAACTCTGCAAAAGGGCAATTCTTTCAGGAATTTCTAATCTCTTAGTTCCTATATCCTTTCTACCTTTTCCATGGCTTAAAATTTAACCTTTGCTCCTGAGTCCTGGCAAATTCAAATTGTTTGAGAGAATAAGCAAATATGTTATAATAATAACAACAATAACAATAACAATAGCTAGCATTTGTATAGTACCTTAAGGTTTGCAAAGCTCTTTACATATATTACTTCATTTGATGCAAAAATTATGTCAGGTAGGTGCAATTATTGTCCCAATTTTATGGATAAGGAAATGGAGGTTTAAAGAGTTCAAGTAAATTGCCCAGGGTCACACACTTAGTAAGTATCTGAGGCGGGATTTGAATTCAGGTCTTCCTGACTCCAGGTCAAGCACTCTGTCTACTACGCCACTCAGCTGTTTAAAGTTTGACATTTTTCTCTGATGAAATTGTTTCTTTGTTTTGTGTCTTTGATTTGTTCTTTGACACACATCCTTTGGGATTATATTATTTAGTCTCAATATAATTTGAATCTTTTAAAAAAAATTTCCCTTTTTGATTATAATTATCTCTTTCTCTTCAGGAAAGGATGTGCTTAAATATTCCCGCTTTTCTGCAATTGTTTAAGAGGTTGTGGTTATTGTTGTTTCCCTAGTATGTGGCCAGTTTTTGTAAATGTTCCTGACAAAGCAGAGAAATGTGTATACTCTTTTTGATTCCCATTAAAGGAGTCACCAGAGGTCTATCCTATCTCACTCTCCTGAAATTTTTTTCAGGTCCTTCACTTATTTCTTGTCTATCTTTTGATTAGATTTCTTTAGGTCTAAAAAATGCACACTGAGGTCCTCAACTATTGTAGTTTTTCTGCCCGTTTCTCCATGTAGTTTGATGAGGTCTTCCTTTAAGTATTTAGATGCTATGGAATGCCTATACAGGTCTATAGTACTAATATTACCCCATTATCTATAGTGCCTTTAAGCATAATGTAATTTTCCTATTTACTATTTTTGCAGGTTTTCACTGTTGCCACTTCTGAGTTCATGATTGTCACCTCTGCTTTTCTGGATTCACCTGAGTCATAATAGATTTAACTTCAGCCCCTTATTTTTACATGTCAAGTATGTTTCTTGTAAACAGCAAACATATTATTGGAGCCCACTTTATAATCTTATCTATAACCTTCCTCTGCTTTATTGCTGAGTTCATCCCATTCGCATTCATGGTGATCATTGCTACCTGTGCTTTGTACTTTGTGCTTCCTTGTACCTCCACCCTTCTCTTTACAAGGAAGAAGAAAGTGGAATTGGGATCAACTCTAGTAATCTCTAATTGAAGTAGTCTGATCCTACTGCTTTGCCCTTCTTCACCTAGCCCACACCCAGATCACTGATTCTTATACTTTTTTCCCCTCTCTATTTAATCTCTCCTTTATAATTAGCCCTCCAGAGCTGAAGTTTGTTTTGCCAGTGACTGTTCCTTTTCTGTTAGAAATAATTATTATGAACTAAAAAAATCATCAACTCACATAAACTTTTCCATATACAAAGTCAGAAATAAAGCATTTGTATGATGGATGGAGTGGGTTGAATGAAGTCTGAGCCCAGATGTAGTGGGTAAGTGAAACAGCCACAATTAAGATAGTAGGGCCCCAGGGCAGGAAATATACCTCTTGACTAAACAAATCAAAGTATGATTTGATTAGGAGGGAGATGTCCTTCCCTCCCTGGATTCCGACTGGGTATTTCATTAGTGGCTGTCCTCCTCTCTCAACGATTTACTTCATTTTCTTTCATATAAGGGCTGATATTCTCCAAATGGATTTGAATTAGGTATATCAACGTCTTCTGAGGGAAACCCATTGGCCTGTTAATTAAATGGTCCATGTGGGGGTTTGACCCTATGGTCTAAATGTTGAACCCTTTGAAAAAGCATGAAAGGAACAAGGAAGAGGATGGTGTAGAAATTTTATTCATGAAGGGCTTTACAAGCAATCATGCATGTCCACTTGCCTCCTGACTCTAGGAGTTAATGCCTGGGCTTGAAGTTCAGCTCATGAATGTTGCTTTTTGCTAATTTGACAGTAGTAGGAATGGGGTTGATTCTCTAGAAGAAGAAATGTGTCAGCTATTCTAGGCTCATTGTACCGATCTACCCCACCCCCTTCCTCTCTGTCTATCTTTTCTCTCAGGTTAAAAAAAAAAAAGGCCTGGGGGGAAAAACCTTTTGAAGACCAGGGTTATGGAGCACAGAAATGCCACCTTGTCCCAGAAAGACGTACAGTGCTGGGGAATTTTATTGTTGCCGAGTCTGAGTTGATTGGAATTAGGAGCAACTGCTGAGTTCAGCCTAGCTACACCACTCACCGGTGATTGCCCACAGATTATGGCCTGGATTGCAGCAGACGTGGGGCTTTGAGATTTATTTATTATCTTATTTAAGAGTCCTCTCCCTGGGTCTTTTGCCCTAATTGGACTGGCCCCTGTTCTCTCTTCTATTTGATGACAAAATGAGTTCACAGTGACAGAATCAGGTTATTTAGGAAGGCAGTTGGGTCTAGGGACTTTTTGGTAAGCAGTAAACCATCCTTTAATTGAAACCATTGGTTAGCAGTTTATTAAGAAAACAACAGCACATGCTAGTTCATTACTATGTCCTCTGACAATTCTGGCTTACTCAAAGACTGCTGGCAGCATTGCTGAATTTTTTTTTTTTTTTGCTCAGAAAAGGGGGCTTGCTTCTTTGAAATCTTGAACTGTGTGCCAAGTGCTGACATGGTCACATTAGAGCTGGTGCTAGGAGTTTTTGCCATTTTCTTTTTGAGAGTATTAGTTTTTATTTTTATCACTTCCACTAATTTGTCAAACACTTAAGTAGAAAAATATTTTCTCAGTCTTTTGTTTAGCAAACAGTTACTTTTACTTCTTCCCCCATCCTTCCCCAGGGAGGAAATAAGCTAATATAGCTGCTTTTGATTTTATTCTTTGCCAAAGAGCCAAGCTAACATATGATCTCATTAAGCTGCGGTATTTTTGTCTGAACTCACAGCTTGTCACTACTCTTTGAGGCAGTCTCACATACACCCCTTTGACCTCAGTAATAGGGTGAGATCAATCAGTCAGTCAACAAACATTTATTAAGCCCTCACTATGTGCCGAGGCGGGCAGCTAGGTGGTTCACTGGATAGAGTGCTGGCCCTGGAGTCAGGAAGACTCATCTTCCTGAATTCAAATCTGGCCTTAGACACTGAATAGCTGAGTGACCCTGACCAAGTCACTTAACCTTGTTTGCCTCAGTTTCATCTGTAAAATGAGCTGGAGAAGGAAATCGCAAACCACTCTAGTGTCTTACCAAGAAAACCCCAAATGGGGCTGCAAAGAGTTAGAAGGGACTGAAATGATTGAACAACAGAATGTGCCAGGGACTGGAGATACAAAGAAATGAAAACAGGCCCTGCCTTCCAGGAGCTTACTTTCTAATGTTGGAGGGACAACACCAAGAGCGAACACTGTTTAAAAAGTTCTATCTGTGTACCAACAATCCTGTTTCCAGGTCCTTGGAATTCTTCCTTTTGGGAACTTTGGAGGCAAGGAGAAAACTCCTGTCTATGTGATTTCACTTACAGATTGGAGCTAGAGCCCGCCGTGGGTAAAATCTCCAAGTACCAGAATCTCAACTTCAGTTCCCCCTTGGAGTGGTAGCCTCTCTTTCACTCAGTGCTTCCCTCCTTCATACAAGGGCTACCCTTCAAAAAAGAACAAGACACAACCAACAGTCCCAAGCTTAGCGCAGTGCCTTTAGCACACAGTATGTGCTTAATAAATGTTTCTTGACTGATTTGCTCCATCCAGTACTTAACACAGTGCCTGGCACAAGGCAGATGCTTAATAAATGTTACTGACTGAATGACTGAGGAAGGAGTTTGACAAGCTAGAATATACACAGCTGATAGAGCCATCCTGATTAGAAGGCAGGAAACCTGGATTCTCTAAAATTTTAACATCACTGATGGTACAATTTGAGGCATTCCTTACATTCTCTCTCTCTTTCTGTCTCTTTCTCTCTCTGTGTCTCTGTCTCTGTCGGACAGAGATAACAAAGCCTGTGTTACAGGAGAGTTGTGAGCATATGTGGCATGGAGGGTAGAGGCCTGATTTCAAAGTCAGGAAGTCCTGAGTTCGAGTCTTGCCTTTGACACATACTGCTTATGTGCCTCTGGGCAAGTCACTTTAACTCTCAGGGCTCTAGGCAATTCTCTAAAACCATAAACTGCAGAATGGGCACTGACCTGCACCTGCATTGGTAAAAGGAGTTTTCTCATCTGCCAGTTCCCCAAAACAACGAAATAGCAAGGCTTATCCCTTTTTTAAGTTGCTGACGAAAATACTGCTAATGATTAATAGCAGGGCAGTGGGGTGTACTAGACCTGGTGTCAAGGACTCGCAGGTTAAAATCCCACCTGACGTTTCCTGTGTGATCGTGGATAGGCCAATTAACTTTTCTGGGCCTCAGTTCTGTCATTTGTAAAAGGAGAGGGTTGGACCTGTTGAAGGTTCCTTCTAGCTCCAAATGACCCCACAATCCCAGACACATGGTTAGATTTTCTTATGGCTGTGGGATCGAAGAAAATGAAACTTGAGAAATGCTTTACCCGAGGCACCTGGTGGTTTGATGTGTAGAGATTTCGGCCTAGAGTCAAGGAAACCAAAGTTCAAATCCAGACTCAGATACTTCCTAGCTGAGTGACCTTGGACAAGTCACTTAACCCTGTTTGTTCCAGTTTCCTCAACTGTAAAAGGGGGATAATAATAGCACTAAGGGTTGTTGTCAGGATGATATTTGTAAGAAGCACTTAGCATAGTGCCTGGGCCATAGTAGGTGCTATATAAATGCTTATTTCCTTCCCCTTCCCAAGGAAATCTAATTCGAATAGCCAGAGATATTACTATATATTTCAAAATTAGTATTTATTTTACATATTTTTGTATACCATTTTATATATTTGTTTTATATTTCAAAAAGGACATATAACCAAACATGCAGAGTTGAATACAGATAAGCCATACCTTGCCCTTGCATATTGAAAACTCAGATACATGGCCTCTAGCCCTTAGAAAGCTTATGATCAAAACCTTTTCTCAATCTTTCTCAGTCTATACATAAATACCATACAATGAACAAAGCGAAGGCCTGTATGTTTCAGGCTAACCTTTGCAGACCTCAGCCGATGACTTTTAGCAGAGGTGTGCTGAAGCCAGCTCAATGCAGGCAGGCCACTGAGAGTTGATCTTTATTAAATTTCCAGGGTGCATTTATACCTTGAAAATCATCAAATGCTACAGATAAGGGCTTGATTTATTGTTTTCTTGATGTTCTAGACTTCAGAAAGTGTTAATCATACAAATGCAACTTGAAAGTATGTCGTGGGCACATTTTTTGGGTGAGCCATTTGTTAAACGTTTACCAGCACACTCCCTTGACTCTAAGATTCCTTCTAACTCCAAGGCACTATGTTTCTTCATTCTCATGAATATTCCAATTAATATTGGTGATAATGGTACTAAGAGTCAGTGAGGTATAGTGGACAGAGTTCTGGATTTTGGAGTCATACACTAGGTTCAGAGTTTGTTCTCTCTACTTCTTATATGTGTTATTGATAACACCCAACTACCTCAAACATTTTTTTTTGGCTGCTTCTCTTATATATCTTTGGGTGACACTTTAGATTTTCAGTGACTTTCCCAAGGGAAAAATAAAATTGCTGACCTAGTAGGCACCTGAGTGCCTTACTCTCCAATGGGGGGCCATGTCTAGTTGTCCTGACCTATATCTTCTCACTGGACCCAGATGGCTCAGGAGGAGAGAGTGAGGTTGGTGACTTTGCACAGCCCTGCCTCACTTCAATCCAATTCATTTGCAAGTCATGGCTTCCCCTGCCTGATGTCATGGTCCTCTTCGAGAATGAAGGCCAAACAACAATGTTCTCCAATGAATGCATGCCAAACCTATGTAGACGTGTGGCAGCAGTGCCCAACCTGGGCTCATTTCTTTTGTCTTTTAGTGTTTTCAAAACTGTATTTCAATATAACTGGTTCCCTTTGTAATCTTATGTATTTGATTTCATGCATTTAAAAACATTACTTTGGGAAGGGGTCTATACATTTCACCGAAGGGAGCATGACACACAAAAATTAAGAGCCATTGGCTTAGGATAACAGTTGATCAATGTCCAGGAAACCACCTTGGATCTCTTAGTGGACTGATTAGTGGTGGAAAGGGCTAGGCTCATGTGTAGCACTCGTGAACACTGGGCTTGGGTTCAGGAACACAAGAATTCATTTACCATTCATTTACTAGCTGCATAATCCTGGGGTTCCTCATTTGTAAAATGAGAGATGTTGGAAGTCATGGCCTTGAAGGTCCCTTCCAGCTTGAAATCTTTGATTTTTCATAAGAGATATGTTAGGTATATAACAAAGAATGCCCTTATGTAAGGCAAAGGCTAAGTTAAATCCCTCGTTTTGGACCTGAGTTTAAATGCATTTGCTTTTGACCATGTTCACATAAATCCTTGAGACATGGTCCCACTTTGCCCTCAAACACTGACCCACATCGACTCTCTTGGCTGTAAACACAACCTCCTGTCTTTTCAGCTTTAAATATAGTCAAATTTCAGGGCTACTCAACACTTTTCATCAGTTTCAGGGGAATTTTGTAAAAGATGTCATCATCCTTGCTCTAATGTCTTCGTGACTCATTTAACCTTTAGGCGAGTATTTTCAGATAATCAATGTTAATTCCCAATTTAGGACTCCAGCTCCTTTGGATGTAATCTCCTACATGATGTCTTTCCTGATTCCCTCAAGCTGATAGAGCCCACCTTCCCCACCCCACCCCATTCCCTGACACTTATTTGTATACACCTCTATGTGTCCCTGTTGGCTTGCCCTACAGAATGTAAACTCTCGGAAGGCAGGGACTGTTTCCTTTTTGTCTTTGTGTCCCTGGCACCCAGCATAGTGCCTGGTACATGTTTGGGAGGTACTTAATAAATGGGCATTGATAATATTTTCAGAGCAGTGAACTTAAGGATTTAAATGATGCACTAATTTTTCTATTTATTCACATGATGGAAAATGAGCTACTTTAGGAAGACAACTTTCCAGGTCTGAGTTGACATAGGACCCATTGATTGTATGTCTCCTTCTTAGATTTATTTCCACTTTGACTTTTTATGAACAGTAGGATTATTCCCCTGACTTCAAGTCCCAGCTAAAATCCCACCTTCTGCAAAAGTCCTTTCCTATTCCCCTTTCATGCTAGAGCTTTCCTTCCCTCTGCTGATTATCTACCATCCATCCACTCTGTATCATGCTTGTACATGGCTGTTTGCATATTTTTCTCCACCATTAGACTGTGAGCTCCTTGAGGACAGTGACTGTTTTTTGCCTTTGTATCCCAAGCACTTAGCATAGTAGGTGCTTAAGAAATGCTTTAGGGCAACTAGGTGGTGGTGACCTGGAATCAGGAAGACCTGAGTTCAAATCTGGCTTCAGACCCTTACTAGCTGTGTGATCTTGGGCAAGTCACTTAACCCTATTTGCCTCAATTTCCGCATTTGTAAAATGAGGTAGAAGAGGAATTGTCAATCCACTCCAGGATCTTTGCTAAGAGAATTTCAAATGGGGTCATGAAAAATTGGAAACACCTGAAACAACTGAACAAAAGTAAATGCCCATTGACTGAGTGATGGACTGCCACTCATGATTGATAACCCATGGCTCATTTATTAGCCTACTCTCCTGCAGCCAATAAAGTAGGGAACTGCCCCTGTAAAGATGGTACAGCTCTCTTGTGTTTGCATTATCTGAATATGTAGTTTTCAATATATAGGGTGTCTCGAAAGTCTATTTTAAGTTGTTGAAGCCTATTTTAATAGCTTAATTAAAGTCTATTTTAAGCTACTAAGGCTTAAAACCCCCACCTTAAAACCCTATGACTTTTGCTACACTCTGCACTTTTGCTCACTGCCCTTGATAAAGTTGTGATCTTCAAATTTGTCTTTTGTTCATCTTTTCTGCTGAAGTACATCAGAAAGGCCTTGGTTATCAGTCATGATGACTCCCCACAGAACAGTTTGTCATGTTATACATCTATTTTCTTCACCTCATAACCTCTTCTGCAAATTGTGTAATTTCTGCCAAATGTTTTTATTGTGGATAATACCGGAAGTAGCAGTCAAGAATCTTGGGGTGGGGAGAGGGTCCTCCTTCTGCTATGGTTATCATTCCATGCCTCCAATAAAATTTAAAATGAAGAATTGCATGCAGATGTGGAAGGCATAATTGAGTTTAGTTGACTACGCATTGAAAGTCTTAGATCTCAGAATTTTGAGCTGGGAGGAACCTTAGAAATGATTTTGTTGTAAGACCAAGGCTGGCAGGGATCTTAAAGGCCAGCAAGTCCAATCCCTTTTGCTTAAGAACCAAAGCCCATAGAGGTTAAGCGACTTACCTAGGGTCACACAGCCAATAAGTTTCTGAGCTGTGGTTTGAACCCAGGCATTCTTGACTCCAACTCCAGTGTCCTGTCTGGTGCCCCATTTTATAGGTGAAGGGAGGTTCATTGGCTTGCTCTAGCCTACAAAATTAGCTAGTGGTAGAGCTGGAACTAGACTTAGTCCAGCAGTTTCTATTACATCACGTACCACATGAAAGACAGAAGTCCCAAGTGAAGGAAGGCCCAGGAGAGTGTGGCAGAAAGATGAGGGAAGCAGACCCAATATTTGACCATGTATAAGTGAATTCCAGAAGACTCTCTACTTTATGCTTACTCTGATATGTTGAATCTGTGATTTCATCCATCTGAGTACCTCTTTCCCCATTGCAGATCATAACCTTTTCATGTCTTCTAATCAGGAACGATCTTGGTTCATGTCTTAGCATAAATCTTCCTTTGAGGACGCACCCTCTGGGGTGCTGGGGGCCTTCCTCTATTTTTTTTTTTATAAATATCTTTCAATAGCAACAGAATTCTTGGGCCATCCATTGGCTGGCTCTCATTCTTGTTTTATGACCAGCACACTTTTTTTTTTGTGGGCATGGAAGTGCTTGATGCATTTTACATCCCCTTTTTGAGTTCAAGACATTGTTGCTAACCTTCTGCTGTCTATTTATACCATTCATCTTAACGAGAATGGTTAGGATCAAAGCCAAGAAGACCTGGGTTCTTAAAAATTGTTTTTGCAAAGGGGATGGTTGTGGTGGTGGGGTGGCAGATCATTGACTTTTATTTTTTATTTTCTATTATTTTATTTTTATTATTTTTATATATTTATATCTACTTATTTTAAGTAGATATTTATCATATCAATTTGCTTTTATCTGTCCCCTCCCCTCTCCCAAAGAAGCCATTGGCTGTTCTTAATTTCTACCATCCTCGCCTTTTCACTTTGGGGGCAACTTGTACCCTAAACAACAGGGAAAGGGCAGGCTGCAGATTAAAAGCCGCGGAGTTGCAGTTTGCTATAACTCAGCGAATGATTCTAAAAATGGAGAGACACCCACTCGGCCTATTATGGAAAGTTCCTGACTGAGCTTTTTGTTCACCTGCCTGAGTTCCATGAATAATATTCTCTTCTTGAGTATGGCAATGGTGTCCCTTACCCACCCTTAGTGGGACACACGTGCTGAGTTGTATTGCTGGTGATTCACATGTGCTCTACACTTTCTTGACCTGGGTCTCCTTATGACCAATGACACACAGAGCCAGAATGAGGGATGTAGTCTGTGGCAATGAAATGAAAGAAAGGTGACTGTCCTACATCATAGTTATAGTCAGGGTATCAACGAGAAGAGGTGGATCTATGGTGTTAAAATCTGCAGAGAAGTCAAGAAGGATTGAGTTGATGGCCTTGGGCTCATGGGGACTACTTTTGTATCACGTGAATTTCAATTCAATTCAGTAATTTGACAAACCTTTATTGACTATGTACTGTATTCAGGGTTCACAAAGATGGAAAACAATACACTCCCTGCCTTCAGAGGAGTTGCAGTCAAGTACAGTGGATGATGCACATACACAAATAATTGCAATATAAACTAGAAAATCATCAATTCTATAGATCAGGTCAAATAGGATGGCCTGCGAGATTCAAGGAGGGAGAGCTTATTTTTAGCTGGGAGTGATATAGAAGATGCCATGGAACATTTAAGCATCTAAGGTGGGTTTTGAGGTTTGAGAATGATGTTTATAGGTAGAGATGAATTAGAGGAAAGGGAGTCTGTTCCAAGCATGCGTATATTTATGGAGGCAGGAGAACAGGCCACAATCAGGGAACAGTAAGGAAACAGAAGTAGATAGAAGTTAAGTGACTTGCCCAGGGTGACACAGTTAGTAAGTAAATGTCTGAGGCCAGATCTGCACTCACGTCTTCCTGACACCAGGTCAAGAACTCTGTGTACTGCACCATTTTCACAATTATTTATAAATTTAGAGCTATAATGGTTATGTGGCTCAACTCTCTCATTTTTCAGTTGGGGAAACCGAGACCAAGAGAGGTCATGCCTTGTCAGAGATTACATAGGTAGTGAGTATTAGGGGTGAAATTAGAACCCAGGTTCTCTGACCGTAGTGTGAACACTGCACCGTCTTAACTTGACTTTGTTGAGAAATTTTGTCTAAATCAAGCAGAAAAGCATAGACATAAAATATACTTCCAGAAATCAGGTAAGCAAAACATTTCCAAAGAGTGCTTCCGATGGCCTGTTCATACAGCCATACACTTTTTATCATTTATCATTTGTTAACAGAAAGGAAGACTGTGTGCTCCCAAGTTAATAAGGTACCAGAGCAATCCATTTTCTTTAACCTGTGCTCTGTGGCCTCTTAATGCTGTCTTCATTCCCTTGATTGCAGTTAATCTCTCTATTATTCTTTGGACTCTGCTTTCTTTATTCTGTAGCCCTTCAAATTAGACTTCCTATATGTCTTAGAATTCTTGCCTGTCATTCCTTATGGAACAATAATATTCCTTTATGTTCATGTGTCCTAGTGTATTCAGCCATTCCTCAGTCCTTGGGGACGTGGTTTGTTTCTACCTTTTTGCTGATACAGACAGCACTTCTCTGAAGAGAGGCAGTTTGGGTGTGATGAATAGAGTGCTTAGCTTAAGTCGAGCAGATCAGCAGACTTATATATGTACTAGCTGTATGACTCAGTTTCCTCATCTTTAAATATGGCTGTTGGACTTCATGGCTAAACCTCTCTGGCTCTAAATTTATGATGTGTCCTTAGAATATTTCTGTACAAATAGGCTGACCTACTTGTTATTATACTATAACCTCCTTATGGTGTAAACTCAGTCTAGAGATGAATGAGTCAAAGAATTTGAATTTTTATTTTGCTCTTTTATTAGATAATTTCCTATTGCTTTCCTAAAATCAAGACACTCCACGAGTACACCAGCAGGAAATGAGCTTGTCAGGTCTCTATTTTTCCAACACAGAGAAAAGGACACTCTAGCATTCTCTTCACAAATAATATTAGATATCTGCTGGTAAAGAGCTCTGCCTAGATGCAGGGACAGTGAGAAGTGGAACCAACAGGGAAATACAAAAGCAAAGTAGGTTACTTGGAGATAATTTTTCTTCTGCTCCAGAATGTTCAGTTTGGTCCAAGTGGTCCTTCCATCTTCCTCTAGAGAGCTGTCATCTGCCCATTCACGGACTCTGGCTGTTTTGCTTCCTTCCTTCCTTGATTGTTTTTCTTTCTTTCTTTCCCCCTTCATCTTAACTTCACAGTGAGAGCTCATGAAGGGCATAGGACACTTCTGTCCTTCAGTTCGTGCCAGCAGCAACAGAGCCTTTTGCCCAGATCCCCTCAATGGTAACGAGAGTGGATATGGGAACAAATCAAAGGAAGGCAGAGAGCAGGTCCAAATAGCAGAACCTCCCACACTGAAGCCATTGTTCCTGTGACCAGCCAGCAGCTCTGCCCACACAGAGGCCAGTGGCTATTGGGGATCAAGTTAGCCTGTGGCGCTGAAAGGAGTTGTCACTTGGTTCCCACAATACTTCCTGAAGAGCGACGTTCCCATATATTCAGCACTGTCACTGGGTCCTGGCATTTTCCTAGCATCCCTGGTGGTAACAGTAGGGGTTTGCTTAGATGCCTGAAACTGCCAGGTAAGAGCAGCTTCTTCAGAATGAGAAGCCTTCTTCCTCTTCCTTGGCTGTGGCTCCCATGTGAATTTGGCTTTGGGAGAGCATCTTGAACCTTACACACTGACTTCCTTTGTGATAGTAATTCTGTACCCTGTAAGGATGGCGTAGAACACTGAATTAGTTTTTCTATTTCTCTAAACTCTAAATATTTCTTAGACTCACTGTTTGACTCTTTCAATGGCCATAGAAAGAGGCAGTTGCCAAACTGTGAAAATAAAGGAGGAAGGCTGATAATCCAAGCACAAATACAAATATATGATAGGACTAGGGATGCTGGGACAATTGCTGTAAAGCCCTGAGAGAATGCGGGAGACTTTTTTAGGGAGAGAGAAGTTGTCATTGTTTGGGGGAGATGAAGAACAGCTTTTAGTTAGGATACATTTAGATGAGGGTTTTAGGACACAGTATTATTGAGAGTAACATAAAACTAAATTGTCGTAGTTTTGTAATTAAGAAAAAAAACTCCCCCAGAGGAATACCTGCATCACCTTCCCCTCTAAAACCAAAGTAACTAAATGTACATAATGTAGATATTATCAGAATAAAGTATATATATTATTAAACCAGGGGATAGGGATTAGACCTATGATTTTAATGGTATGGGAAATCCTTGTACCACTTCAGGTCAGAACCTTGGAGAGTTGCCTAGAGCAAAGAGGTTAAACTCAAGGAGAACCAGATGCCTGCTCTGCTGACTTAGAAAACCACAAATTAACATTATCTATGTTGTATCATATTTTTATTTATTTTGTTAAACATTTCCCAGTTATATTTTAATCTGGTTGTGGCTGCAGCTCAGGATTTTGCAGGTGGTGCTGCCCACTGGGCTGTGAGTTTGACACCTCTGGCCCAGATCATTTGAAGTTAGGTGACTTGTCCAGGGTCACATAGCCAGTATGTACCAGAATTCTTCCTGGCTTTTTATACCTTGCTGCCTCTTATTATTAGAATAACAAAACTAAAATAACTTCACACATATATGGCCTATATGTTGTTAGAATAATACAACTAAAATAGTTACATGTATATATTATATTTATTGTTGGGATAAGAAAATGAAATAACTATGTTATTAGGATAATTTACATATTGAGAAAGTCTTAGATGAAGAATTGGTAAAAAGATAATTTACAACAGACAACATCTTTACAATCACTGTTGATTGAAAAGTACAGAGAACACAAGGTCCTACTGTGTTCATACTTTGTTGACTATAAGAACAATTTCATTCTGTAGGTTTTCAAGGTTCTTCAACAAAGAATCCCATGCACACTGTACATATCTTGCAAAATTCCTTGAATGATATAACAATAGAAATGACTTTATTTGAAGTCCACCTAATTTTTAATAGCCAGTAAAACTGAGTATAGGATTGGAATAAAAATGGGATGGTTAAGCTCAATGAAGTCAAGTCAAGAGGCTTTTGTTAAGTACTTATTATGTGCCCGGCACTGGGCTAAGTGTTAGGAATTGTAGATGTGCCCATGTAGAAAGTGGATGCTTTTGAAAAGTAGATGCTTTAGAGGAGAATTAATTAAATTTATGTAAATTTGGCCGTTAGGGGTAGTATCATTGAAAGAGTGGGTATCAGCAGTGTCATTTCATCTTCTTATCAAGAGAACTAGGTTTCAGTCCTGACTTTCATACTAGTAGATGCTTGTTTTTGTCACTATGGACAACGTGCTTAGAATATCAGTTTCCTCCATTTCTTTTTTCTTTTTAAAATTAGTTTTATTTCATTAAATATTTCCCAATGACATATACATTTTTTAACAATCATTTTTTAAACATTATGAGTTCCAAATTCTTTCCCTCGCTTCCATCCCTTCCCTCTTCTTGCAAAGGCAAGCAATTTGATATTGATTATACATGTGAAGTCATGCAAAACATATTTATGTATTATCTATGCTGCAAAAAAAAACACAAACAAAATAAAACAATAAAAATAAAGAAAGTTAAAAAAGTATGCTCCAATGTGCGCTTAGAGCTCATCAGTTCTCTCTTTGGATAACATTTGTCATTATGGATCTTTTGGAATTGTCTTGGGTGATTGTCTTGATCAAAATAGCTAAGTCTTTCACAGTTGATCATCCTTATAATATTGCTGTTACTGTGTACAATGCTCTCCTAGTTCACTTAACTTCACTTTGCATCAGTTCATATAGACCTTCCCACATTTTTTCTAGATCTACCCCCTTGTGATTTCCTACAGTATAACAGTATTCCATCACAATCATATACTACCATTTGTTCAGCTATTCCCTATTCAAGATCAACCCCTTTAACTTCCAATTCTTTGTCACCACAAAAAGAGCTTCTATAAATATTTTTGTGCAAATTTTTTCTTTTTATCCTTTTGCCTTTTTATCCTTTTACCTTTTATCCTTTAACCCCTTTTCTTTTATCTCTTTAGGGTACAGACCTAGTAGTGGTATTGCTGGGTTAAAGGATATGCATAGTTTTATAGCCTGTTGGTCATAACTCCAAATTGTTCTTCAGGCTAGTTGGACTAGTTCACAACTTCACCAACAGTGTAAGTGCCCTCATTTTTTTCCATATCCCCTCCAGCATTGGTCATTTTCCTTTTCTGTCATGTTAGCCAATCTAGTAGGTGTGCTATAGTATCTCAGAATTGTTTTAATTTGCATTTCTCTAATCAATAGTGATTTAAAGCATTTTTTAATGTGACTATTGATAGCTTTGATTTTTTCTTCTGATAACTGCCTGTCCATATCTTTTAACCATTTATCAACTGGGGAATGGCTCTTTTTTTTTTTATCACTTTGGCTCAATTCCCTATGTATTTGAGAAATGAGGCCTTTTATTGGAGAAACTTGCTCTAACACCCCCCCCCCCAGTTTTCTGTTTTCCTTCTAATTTTGGCTACATTCATTTTATTTGTGCAAATGCTTTTTAGTTTGATGTAATCAAAATTATCCATTTTATATTCTGTGAGGCTCTTGATATCTTGTTTGATCATAAGCTCTTTTCTCATCCATAGATCTGACAGGTACATTTTCCCATGCTCCCGTAATTTACTTATGATATCACCCTTTTTTCTAAATTATTTATCCATTTTGACCTTATTTTGGTATATAGTGTGAGATACTGGTCTGTACTTAGTTTCTGCCAAACCATTTTCCAGTTTTCCCCATAATTTTTGTCAGATGGTGAGTTCTTACCCCCAAATGTGGCTCTTTGGGTTTATCAAACACTAGTTTATTATGGTCATTTACTACGGTATATTATGTACCTAATCTAGTCCATAGACCCACTCCTCCATTTCTTAGCCAGTATTAGATTGTTTTGATGATTACTGCTTTGTAATATAGTTTGAAATGTGGAACTGCTAGGCTATGTTCCTTCATATTTTTTTCATTGATTTTCTTGATAACGTTCTTGACCTTTTGTTCTTCCAGATGAATTATGTTACTTTTTTTTTTCTAGCTGTATAAAGTAAGTTTTCTTATTTTTGAAGTGGGGATAATAATCTTTGCTATTATTGACTGCATAAGAGTTTTATGAGGAAAATAGCATGTAACAAAAGTCTACTGTTATTATTATATGATACATGGCCATCAGGCACACAGTTGGTCCTAAAATGAACAGGCAACCCCCAAGGTGATTTTAATTACAACAGAACCACAAAACTTGGAAAGGACCTGGAGATTTTGGAGCCTAACCCTCTCATTTCGCAGATGAAGAAATAGGACCAAAGTTCCTGGACAAGTAATGCTCTTGCCTGAGATCACAGTTAGCCAGTGAGTGAGCCCGAGCTAGACCCTAGGTCCCATACGTCCCAAATCAATGCTCTATTCCCTTTTTTACACCACTTCTCGTCATCTGGCTTTGTACCAATGGACGGGAAGTCTATGCTTGGTTACAGTATCTCACAAATGTTTAAGGAATTGATAGCATTGTATTAAAAGCAGCTCTCTGACCACTAAAAATATATTTGGAACATTTAGCTTGGAAACATAGTTGTAGTGAGTTGTGTTCTAAATGAATTATCTAGTAGAAAGTGCTTCTCCTGTGCCTGGAATGCTCGCCCTCATTTCCTCTGCCGCCTGGCTTCCCTGACTTCCTTCAAGAACCAGCTAAAATACCAACGTCTACAAGAAGACTTTTCTAGTCCTTCATCTTAGTGTCTTCTCTCTGAATTATCTTCAATTGTTCCTGTATGTATCTTGTTTGTAAATAGTTGTTTGCCTATGGCCTTCCTCTCTAGAGTGTGTGCTTCTGGAGGGCAGGAGCTGTCTTTTGCCTCTCTTTGTATCTGCAGTACTTGGCACAGTGCCTGACACCTAATAGTCATTTAATACATGCTTGCTGATTGGCTGGACTGCTAAGTGCTTAGCATTGCATTTGTATTCTTTCTTTTAGAAATATTGCTTTTTTTTTTATTGTGAACTTCCTCACAAAATGATCATTTCAATACAAAAAGAGCAGGAAAGAAGATTGTATAAGAAACTATGAATTTCTGTTACACATTTTAAAAAAGATGTATTTATTAAGTTTAAGGAGGTAATAATAAAATGGCTCTATATGGATCCCTTTCTTGCTTTTTTCCCCTTCTGTACAGTTTTGAAAGATTTTGTTGATGCTTTTTTATAGTAATAAAAACAAAATATTTTATAAATATTATCTCATTTTATCCTTTTAACAACTCTGGAGGGTAGGTGTTATTATTATCCCCATTTTATAGATGAGAGAACTGAGGTGGAGGAAGGTTAAATAACTTGCCCAGGGTCACATAACTAATAAGTATCAGGGACCAGATTTGAACTCAAGTCTGCTTGATTCCAGCTCCAAGGTCACCTGGCTGCTCCAGGTGATTTTTTGTGTACCTCTCATTATATACTAACCTACATTCTCCTTCTTCATCAGAATAACAAATATGTCTAACATATAGTCAAGCAAAATAAATGAACACAGTGGCCTTGTCTTTGACTATCCGTATTATCGTTTGGTATCTCCAGTCTATTACTTCTCTGCCAAGAGGTGGGAGGTAGTTAATGTAGTTCTGAAAAGTTAAGGCACTGTGAAGGCTTCACATTGAAATAAGATTGTTTTCCAATCCCAAAGGACAGCCAATTAACTGAATATTATTCCATCATTTTGCTTTTTTCTTTTCTTTGATAACTCATTGCATCACCATTTAATACATCTTCACCATGTTAGGATATATTAAATGACTCAATTATGTCTTTTCTTACATTATACTTATACAGTGATATGTAGAACCCATCAACCAACAAGCATTTGTTAAGCACCTACTATGTGCCAAATATTGTGGTTCACCGTTAGGGACAAAAAGAACAAAACAGCCACTTTGTCTCAAGGAGCCCACATACAAAAATGAAATGGAAAAATGGACAAGAGTCTAGGGATAGAGTGAGTCACAACAACTCATGTTCCAAGGTCCGGTGAACACCTGATGTCTGACTCACAATGGGAGTTTCTTATTATCACTGTCATACAGGGCAGAACAGGGCAGAAATACTCCTGCCTGTCCCATAGTACTGTGTCCTCTGTCTTTGGGGATGGGAAGCTGGCAGAAGAAACTTGGCAGAACTGAGTGTGACTATTCTCATGTTTTCAAGGCCAGAGTTTTAGGGCCCTCATATCCAGAGAAGGAGTGGCCCTGATGTCAATGGAGTAGGTTCTGGCCCAGTGTCTTGTTGGAAATGACCAAATTGAGCCCCTTAGGATTTTATCTTGAATCTGTTTGAAAAAATGGGAAGGCAGATCTGGTTGGGTGTGAGAGGTCCCTTACATGACTTTTTGGGTCTCCATGACATTGGGTGCCTGGTCGTCCATGCCTTCTGGGCTCCAGGGAATGTCCCTGCAGAGCTCAGTGAAAGCTGAGCTCAGAAGGATCAACGGTGTTATCCTTTCATAGACAACTGGCTGGTGAGCTTTTTATAGACCTTCTTGCTGCATTTCCCTCCTCCTTTTCCTCCCTTGTGCTAAATGTGGAGAGCGAAAGATCATCCAGACATTTTCTCAGTATTCAACCTCAGGACTAGTCTGATTTCTTCTTTTTGTCTTTCTGACCTTCGTGACCTGGAAGCTTCTCTAGGAAACTTGACCCACGATGATGAGGTGATACTGATAACACCAGAAATAGTAAGAGGAGAAGCAGGTGGCATAAGACTCATAGTAGTAGTAATCATGATGCACTAAGTAAAAATAGGTCACCACTATTTGTTTCCCAGAATAAAAATAAAAGACTTATAATTTCTCCATGTTGGACTGGGGCCATATTAGAGAATAATGACAATGACTGGCATCTCTATAGTGCTTTCAAGTTTGTAAAGTGCTTTATGTATGTATTCCTATTTGAGCCTTGCAACAGCCTGGAAGGGAGGTATTGTTGTTATCCCCATTTAACAGATAAGAAAACTGAGAAAAATTAAGTGACTTATCCAGGGTCACACAGTCAGTAAGTGACTGAGACAGGATTTGAACTCAGGTCTTCCTGATTCCAAGTCCAGCACTCTACCCACTTGGCCAACAGGTTTTCCGCAGATGTCTCAAACTAGGTCAGACCTCCTGCTGGCCTTTTAATTAGTAGAAAAATGAATCCGTTGATGAAAGTTTTCATAAGAATACTAGACATTGGAAACAACAGGAACACTGGAGATCATATCATTACTCTTCTTCCTAATGCAGAAATTCTTTCTACAAGACTTCTCATGGTTATCTGGTCTCTGCTAAAACTTCAAGGAGAGTCTGTTTTATATGGCAGCCTATTCTATTGGTGGGCAGTGAAAAAGGTTTAAAAGGTCTCAGTGGGCCAAAGTCTGCCCTCTTCAACTTAATGATTACACTCTATATTCAAAGACTTTTATCCACATTATTTTATATGATCCTCATAATCTCTTTGCTCAGAAGGAGGGTCAGGGATTAATTGCTAACTTCTGCCCTTCTGAAGTAAAAAAAAAAAACATGTTTAATTCCCATTCCACAGGAAAATCCTTTAAATATTTGAAGAGAGCAAACATGACCTACCTCTGACTCCTGTTCTTCAGGCAAAAAATTCCTAGTTTCAAAAAAAAATTCCTGGTTTCTTTAAGCAGCCCTTATATAAGGCTTCCTGGCCCATTCTGGTTGACCTCTGGGCTCACCTCAGCTTGTCAATGCCCCTCCTAAAAATAAAGCTACCAGAACTGATCCTGGAGGGAAGATGTTGTCTGACTGCTAGGGTGGTACCTCCCCCTTGATGTGCACTGTACTTTTCATAATGTACTCTATGATGACATTCATTTCCTTGTAATCCATACAAATTCTTTGCTTGTTTTGAGGTCATATTCAATGAATGAGTGAATGAATTGAGATGATGATGGTGGCTGACATTTATATAGTTCTTTAAGGTTTGCAAAGTGCTTTAAAATTATTATCTCATTTAGTTGTCACACCAACCCTAGCAGATAGGTGCTATTATTATCCCCATTTTACAGATAAGGAAACTGAGGCTGAGGGGGTCAATTAAGTAACTTGCCCAGGGTCACATGGGTAGCAAGCATCTGAGGCAGGGATTGAACTCAGTTTTCTTGACTCAAATATAACAGTCTATACAAACCAGGCCGTGAGCTATCTCATTACATTCAGGCAATGAAATTAAATAAATTAAACCTGGCAACTTTCTAAAATGGTAAGTTTCAGGGAAGGTGCCAACCTGAAGTGGAAGGAGTTTCCTTATCTAAGCATTCTCTATAGCAGTCAAATCTTAAGTACCCTAGTGGTTTGTTTGTTTTCACATGGATTGCTGTTAAGGCAGGGTCTCACTATTCTGTGATGAGGAATAGTTGCTTATGATCTCATTTTCATCTTCAACTCAAAGGTTTAAACCTGAATCCCAGCCAGAAAGATCTTGGCAAAGTTCCATTTGGGTGTTAAGCCACGCAACGCTGGATTCTGTAACTTACCTGGGTACCTATAGTTTTCTTATCTTTATATATTTGGATTTCATAACTCCTCACACTTTAATAAGACAGATTCTATGCTTGAAAGTCTCAATGATAATGTTGTAATTTGGAAAAGTCACCATACATGCAGGAATGTTGTCTTAACCTTTGGTCCTGAATAGAGCTCAATAACTCATTCCTGTAGTTCTTTAAATTTTATTTTATATTTTTGAAATTCAATTTTATTTTCCTTTTTAGGTCTGTGTTCTCTCTCTTTTTTCCCTCCTCTTCTGCCATTGAGAAAGCAGGGAAAACAAGCCCTCTATTACAAAAATGTATAGTCAAGCAAATCAAATGCCCACATTAGTCATATAAAAAAAAAGTCTTCATCCACACTCTGAATCCATCACTTCTATGTGAGGAAGTAGGTAATCTTTCATCATGAGTCCTTGAGAATTGTGGTGATCATTGTGTTGATTGGGGTCCCTAAGGCTTTCAAAGGTGATTATCTTTACTACATTGTTGGTATCATATAAATTGTTCTTCTGATTTTTTTTCACTTCACCTCAAATCTGTTTTAAAAGCACTTTCATCATAACAACCTAATGAATTGTACAGTGTATTAACATGTCCTTTATACCTATTACTAATTTCTCTAGTTTGAAGATAAAGAAACATAGACCCATATCTAGGAGGAGTCAGAGCCAGGTTTTGAACTCAGGTGTTTTTATCACAAGTCCAGTATTCTTACCACTACACCATACGGCTCAGAGAATAATCCCTTAAAATTCTTTAGAGAGTGACTAGTATCTATGGAATTGACCAGTGGCTAATTTGGGAGGAGGGGTCTTCTGATTGAAGGCATTTTGGATTGTTCCATCTCAGGGGGTTGGGTCTGGTTAGTGATGCTTTCTGTTCCACTGCTGTCAACGGATTCCTGAGGGTCTAATTTTCTATCAGGGAACATCTGAAAGCATCATTCATCTTCACAGAGACACTGTAATTCTTCCCTAAAACATACCCAATTCTCTCCAGCTAGAACATAGTCAGCTTAACCTCCCACAGCCCTTTGGTGGAGCATTGTAAGGGAGATGTAGAACTTTTTGTATGCAATATGAATCCTTGAACTCGTCTGAGTATAGGCCAGCAGTGTGCTGGTAAATGTTCAACCACTGACTATCTGAAAAAGAAATGTGCACATGACATATTTAAAAATTTAATATGCATCATCAGTTCTTTTCCCCATCATTTTCTTAAGTCTAAATAATCATCAAAACAATATATAAAGCCATAAATTGTATCACGTCTGCCAATTTCCACGGCGTAAATGCTCACACTGAAAATGTGACAGTTGACTCACCTGAAGCAGTACAAGATGGCTCCAGCATCCCACTGGTATGGGTCCATAGCCACAGTACCTTCATGGGTGTAGACTGGATCCAAGTGTGTAGATGTGAGAACTGACATTTGCTTGTCAACAAGGTGTCACCACACCTTGGCAGAAGGAGCTGTGTGACAAGGAAGTAGCTCTTGTAGTAAAATCATGGGTGTAATCCTTATGCCTATGCTCCTGTCTTCCACTAAGTATATACTACCCCAAACAAAAACATTAACAAAATCTCATTCAGATAGTTGCTATTCTCAATAGCCTTGTTAGTGTAAAATGGCCCCATGAATATTAAGTAGCAGATTCTCCGATGGATCGCCAAGGACAACATTTAGATGCTATAAATATCTTTTGAGTACTGCAAAGACTCAACAATTGCCCATTCCCAGCCAAGTTCATGTCTTTCTGAATCTGAGATGGCTTGAAATGCTACATTTCAAGAAAGTTCAGTCCTGTCTTCTCAATTTGTCTTCCTATTTTCAGTGATTTCTTTAACCCTACTTTCACTTAATCTGCTTGGAAAAATCCCTCTTTTCCTTGGTGAACCACTGTTCACAATGGCAGATGCTTATTCTGTCTGTCTGTGTAGTAGACCTCAAACTTCCTTAGTAAATGGGAGTATATAGTTCCTGGAATTCCCCTACTGACTGATTTATCATGTTTTATTTTAAAAATTGGGACCTATGCTTTTACTGACATAGGGAACTCCCAGATGAAGGGGCCTCCTGTACCGGGGCAGCTTGGCATTTTTTCTCCAACTTTTTTTCAGGAGTTGCCCAGAGCACTGAGAGGTTCAATGATTTCCTAAGAATGTATTAGAAGTAGGATGTGAACTTAGGGCAGCCAGGTGGTGCAGTGGATAGAGTGCTAGGCTTGGAATCAGGAAGACTCATCTTCCTGAGTTCGGATGTATCCTCAAACACCTACTAGCTGTGTGACCCTGGGCAAGTCATTTAATTCTGTTTGCCTCAGTTTCCTCATCTGTAAAATGAGCTGGAGAAGAAAATGTCAAATCACATCAGTATCTTTATCAAGAAAATCCCAAATTGGAGAAAGCGTTGGACATGGCTGAATAACAACAACAACTTCCCTGCTCTGAGGCCACCTCTCTATCCTCTACTCCATGCTGCCTTTCACAGAGTTTTCGTAATTCTTGCTTTCAGACTGGCATGTTAGCATGGACAATGCCACACTTGAACATGTCATTCAGTAAACATATATTGAGCAACTGCTATGTTCTTAGCCCTATGCTAGGCACTGGAGATGTGAAGACAAAACTAAAATGTCCCTCCCTAACTCATCTGGAAGTAGAACAAGCTGTTTTCTTTATTATTGTACGATGATAATGATAACAATAACGATATAATAGCAAGCATTTATGTACCTCTTTAAGGCTTGTGAAAAAGTTTACATATATCTCATTTGACCCTCACAACAACCCTGGGATGGAGGTGTTATTATTCTCATTTTACAGATAAGGAAACTGAGGCAAGCAGCTGCCCCAATCTCACACAGCTGGTGTGTATGAGGTAGAATTTGGACTCAAGTCCTTCTGACTCCAGGACCAATGCTCTGCCCACTGAGCTACCTAGATGCCTCTAAGTGATGTTTGGACAAACCTTGTAAGTCTTTGGTTATCAAGCTGAGAAAGGGACCTGGGATATGGAGACGGATAGCTAAAAAGCTCAAAATGACCCTCCTGCAGTTGTCATTAGTGAAGTGCTTTGTAAACTGTAACATGCTAAGTAAAAGTTGAATTGTTATTACTCTCTAATGGAAAAAAATACTCACCTTCCTGAATTAGCCAGGCTGTGATTTGTGGATCCCGAGACACATTTTGACAATACCAGCCATTCCTTTTGAAGGAAGAAACAGACTTCCACATTTTATAGGCCTTAAGGATGCCACAGGAGTCTTTCATCTCTGTGTAACTATTTCCATTACTCACACCAGCTGGCATGTGATGTTTCAGACTTATGCCCTTCAGGGTGATGGTCTCTGTTTTCAGCGTACAGTACAACACAGCCTTTGTGTCTCAAATGAGAAATTTGTTTTAGTCAGATATGTCTTCATATTGTCAGGCTGTTGTTATTTTTCCCCATTGGTTGACGTCTCTTTGGTGTATTTATCCCAGGGGAGCTTGTGACTGCTAAAAAGTTCCATTTCTTTTAGTCCCTTTTGTTTTGGTTGGAAACCAAAGATCATTTGTAGTTCAAAAGCAATACTAAAATATTTAATTTTTTTTCCCACCTTGGAACCCATCATGGAAACTGGGTCAAGCCTACCTCTTTATTTTCAAATAAACTCACTAAAATTTCATGTGAATAACTGAATTAGAATAAGTTTACTTTGCAAAGTCAAGTCTGTGTCAGTTTCTCATTTCTACCATTATAACCCTGATGAACGGACATTCAAACTAACATCGCTTCTTGTCCCAACCCAACTCAACTCACTCTTCTCTGCAGGGTTTGCAGCAGGTGTCCATCCACCTAATCCTTACCTGAAACTTTTGTCCAACTCACCTAAGGGATTTACTGGATAATAAGTGGAATGGGAGATAAATTGCATTTGGATTAGCCTCTTGCTTGAATAGATTCTGTGTTGCAGAATGACCTTTTGAGAGCAGTCTGTGGTAGAGACAGGTTAATCCAGTTTCTGGACTGCATTTGCTCAGTCCTGTTGTTTCCTAAGTCTTTGAAAAGGTCAGAAGCCATGCTCCTTGGATGACACAATGGGCTTGTTCAATCCTATGCATTCTGACCTGATCTCTGGAAAAGTCTACCAAACCATAAAGTCACCGAGCTAGTCTGGGCCTCTTGGCTGCAGGCTAAGACTTGATTTATGTCATCTTGAATGGTTTGGCTTATCTCCTGTGTTAAAAGACATGCAGAGGTAATGATATGGATAGGAGTATAGTACCTCTGCCTCCAAACTGTGTATAAAAGTCAAGGACTCCCCTTGCATACCCTTTGCATGACTGGCCTCAAAATATGCAATGTATACATAGGTTTAAGGTGAAATAACTCTCCTGGAGCCCTGGAATTACACGTAGAACTATATTCCAAGTTCCTAAATGGGTGGGTTGCTCCCCAGTGGCTTGGGAAGAAGACTGCACATAGAGGTTGGTGATGTCCAGATTCCAACCCACATGAAAATCAGAAGGATAGAATTTAACTCCTTTTTCTACTAGTATTTTCATAAAACCTGAAGGAAGGAGAATGAGAATAGCTCTTTTAAATAAAAGAGGGAGAGTTCCTAGTTGGAAAATCTTTTTGTTTTTCATAAATTCAATATGGAGAACAGTTTTGACTCGGGCTGAGATATATTTGGAGATTCCTAGGATCATGGAATTATAGAGGTAAAGAAGGAAGGGACCTCAGCAATGATTTAGGCTAGTGGAATAGAAAAAAACCCCCACTGGCTCTTGAGTCTAGATGACATTGAATCATATTCTCCCTTTGATGCTCACTTCCCATGTGACTTTGGGAAAGTCACTCACCAACTCTGGGCTTCAGTTGCCTCATCTGTAAAAAGGGGATTGGACTAGATGGACTCTGAGATCCTTTCCAGCCGTCCATCTATGACCCTGTCCTTTAGATAAGTCTCTGGAAGGGAGATTTAATAAGCCAGTCACCACTTGCTTTCCTTAGTCAAAGAATCCACAGACCTCCTTCCTGAAACAGGCGTCATCTTGGGCGTCTCTGTTGGCTGAGTTGCCCTGATGCTACCATCCTTTGGACTGATGATGAAAGATTTCACTCTAGGTTTTTCTGGGCTCCTTTTTGGGCTGAGTCAAGACTGACTGGGTGTAGAATTTGTTCAAGATCTGTTAGCCATGAGGCAGAAACGTAGCAGAATTGCTGTCAACTGTGATCACTCTTCATGTGATTAATCTCAATATTAATTAATTAATATCAATTGCCCTGGATATAAGAAATGATATAACAGAAGGTGATAAGGAAATGGGTAATTACAATGAGGGTATGGCACAACTGTTTTTTCTCCTTCTTCTCTCTTTGGAATATGTATAGGGAGTAGGGTTTGTTAGAGTAAGGGGGTGGCATTTCCATGTTTGTGTTTTGGGAGTGAAGAAGATAATATAGATAAATTATTTCATTCAAATTCAAGGGGACTATCACCTGAAATGAATTATTGCCGAAGTAATGTAATTATTATTGCAATTGTAAGTTTTCTCTTAGATGAATTTGGGTTGGAAAAAAAGAGGATCTTACTGAAGGTGATAGAGGTCATTCTCAGTCTTGAGGATGGATGAATGGGAAAAAAAATTTGTTATGTACTTATTATTTATCAGGCACTGTGCTAAGTAGCAGAGCTATAAAGAAAAGCAAAAACAGTCACTACCCTTAAGGCGTATGCATTTTGATAGAGGAGATAACTTACAAAGAGCTATGGAAAAACAGGATCAATGCAGGATAAATTGGAACCTGCAAACTTCTCTGAATTTCTGAGTCTCAGCTGCTTTATAAATTTTAGTTTATTAGTAGTGTTGATAATAACATCATTCTGTTTCTCCTTTAGTTTTTTTTCCCTTTTTTTTGTTGCAGTGTTCCTCTCATTCTTTACAATGAATTCTCTACCATGGGGTCTAAAGTAGCTCATTTGGAATTCTTCAAGTCAAAATAGACCTAACAGAATGTCAAACAAGTGGAAATTGGATGGCTTCCAACCTTGGAGTCAATGACACCCACCCTGGGTACCATCCTTGGGACTAAGCAAAGACGAAGCCCTTCATGAGCCTGTCTTGTTTGCTGGTTTATAGGCCTTCCTTCATTGGGAAACCACATTCTTGGGGATTCTTCTTGTTATACTTTCTTTTGAATTTCTCCAAGCATCAGAGTCCTCTTCTTCACCACGTAACATTGCTACTTGTCATATCATTCCCGATGGTAACAAACATAATCATTTTTATCTGAAGATTTCATCTTTTCATGTGCTTTCTCTGATTGTCAAAGAAAAAAAACCCTCAAAGGTCACTCACTCCATGAAGCCTGTTTCTTATTCATGACTAGCCCAGGCTTTAGGTCCAGCTGAAGTCCTGCTCATAAAGTCCTGGTTTATGCCATAAGAAACTCAACACGGATTTCATTAATTACACATTATAATTTGGAGGCCTTGACAACTGTTAAGTGACCTCCAAATCCCGAGTTTTCTCAATTATTAACAAACTGTTTAATGCATGCAGAAATGCCGAGTGAGCCTCAAGCATTTAACAAATGGCATGTGAATTGGATGTAAAATGTTTCAGTAAACATTAAATGAGAGGCAATTACTTAAAGTGCTAATTGCTCAAGTTTCATTAAGGAGTTTAAGAGAAAAAAAATGCTTGCTTAATGTTATTTTAATTATAAGAGGCCCATTAGGGATCTTGTTTTAAACTAGTATAGCCCTGATTCCTAAGAGTTGGAGCAGGGTCACAGATCTAAGTTTGCTTTTAAGAAATGGAAGGAAACACTTGAAGGTTTTAGTGTCTCTTAAATTTGCAGATGCATCTAGGATCTTATCAGTTTAGATGTCCCTTCCAGCAGGGCAAATCACAGCCCTTCCATTCCTGCCCATAATGTGTGATTCTTGTCCAGAACCTCCCAGGAGTTTGCCACAGAAAGTCCACCTAATTGATGGGTTTGGGCAAGGTCTTGACTTTTCGTCACGATATGAGTGTTCAAGTGGAGCTCTTAGGCTGCCCACCTGTGATCTCTTGCTCTCAGCCCCTTCTCTTTTTCTCTGACTTGTACTTTCCTGATGGCGTCCTTTTTTCTAGTCTTACAAAGTTCTTGGCTCTATGCTGAAGCCTGCTCACACCCACCCTATGGTTCTCCATTGCCCTCAGTGTAATAATCATTTATAATTCTTTTTTTTTTTAATGGACTTCTTTTTCTTTTTGGGTTTTTGTCTTTTTTTGTTGTTGTTGTTGTTGGGCAGTGGGGGTTAAGTGAATTGCCCAGGGTCACACAGCTAGTAAGTGTTATGTGTCTGAGGCCGGATTTGAACTTATGTCCTCCTGACTCCAGGGCAGGTGCTCTATCCACTGTGCCACCTAGCTGCCCCCATCCATTTGTAATTCTTTAGAACATGTACTGTTTCATGACTCAGCCATGAAAACAGTATTGGTAGAATATTGGTATTAAAACGTCTTTGTTTCTTGGAGGAGTTTGGAGTCATTAAAAGTGCTTTGAAATTTGTTGAGTCATTAAAAGCACTTTGAAATTTATCAAAGGCAATCTGTCCTGTTTTCCTCCCCCTGGTTAATTCTGGGCTCAATTCTTCATATATATATTCTCTTAGGTGTCTGTACATAAAGAGACTCATGTATGTATGTATACACATGCCCAGATGTGTGCTTAGACTAGGGCAGGGGTGGGGAAAACTGTTGTATGATTATCTTCTTCCTCATTTTAAAAGTTATATGTACTCCCTCCTTTCCTTCTTTCCTTCCTCTCTCTGCCCCTCTGTTCCTCCATTTCTTCCCTCCCTCCTTCCTTCTTTTCCTCCTTCTTTTTCCTTCCTTCCTCTGCTCCCTTCCTCCATCCTTCCTTCCCTCCTTCCATCTTCCTTTTCTTTCCTCCCTCTTTTCCTTTCTTGCCCTGCTTCCCTACCTCTTTTTCTCTCTCCCTCCCTTCCTCCTTATCTCCCTTCCTCCCTTCTTTCCTTGTTCCTTTCCTTCTCTCCTTCCTTCCTTCCCTCCCTCCCTCTCTCTGTCTTTTCTTCCTTCCCTTCTTCCTTTCCTCTCTCCCTCTGTCATATGTATGTATACTGAGTGTAAATGTATAGTATCTGTATGCATAACTATACACGTATCCAGCTGTCTGTCAGCTCTCTCTTTCTCTGTACATTGTGGATGGACAAGCTCTATAGTTTGTTTACCTAACTGCATTCTTTAGTTCCTTCCTGAATGGGCGGTTAAGCCTCACTGTTGAGAGGTTACAGATCTCTTTGTGATAGCTCTGCAGTTTTTGAGGGCTTAGCGCTCCCAGCACAGTTTACTTCACAGACAAGAACCCCTGGAGAACCTCATTCTCCATGGGTGTCCGTCTTCACCTGGCTTTTATGCTGGATATTCTTCATCAGGGGTAAATGCTTTTGCCGTACGTAGGTCTGCTTGTTTTATGCCTGGCCTTATCAGAGTGCCCTCAAACAAGGTTATCTCTGTAATTAAATCTTTCAAAGAATCTTGCTTACTTTAGATGATCTTAGAAACACATGGATAGGCTTGCATGAAATAATGAAAGGCCAAATGAGCAGAACCAAGAGAATGTGGTATACAGTAACAGCAAAATTGTTTTTTATTATTAAATTTTATTTTTAATTTATGGAATAAAACAAACATTTCTATAACATAGTACAATAAAAAAGATGGTTGCACATGAAACTGCAAATTTACTATGCGCAACTTACTATTCCTTTCAAATATACAATAAAATTATCTATAAATTTCTTTTTTTCTTCCCTTTCCCACACCCTAGAGGTGGCTACCATTAGACACAAATAGGTACATACATATATATACACACACACACATATATGTATTTAAAATTATTCTATATGTATTTCTATTTTTCAGTTCTTTCTCTGGATGCAGATAGCATCCTTCTTCATATGTCCTTTGTAGTTAATTTGGGTATTTATAATAGTCAAAATAACTTGGTTGCTCAAAGTAATTCTTAAAAGAATATTGCTGTTACTATATACAATGTTCTCTTGGTTCTGCTATTTTCACTCTTCATTATTTCATGCAAATCTTTTCATGGTTTTCTAAAATCATTGAACTCATCATTTCTTATAGCACAGTAGTATTCCACTACAATCATATGCCAAAGCTTGTTCAACCATTCCCTAATTGATGGGCATCCCTGCAATTTCCAGTTCTTTGCCACCACAAAGAGAATGTCTTTAAATATTTTAGAACTTACAGATTCTTTTCCTTTTTCCCTTATCATCTTTGGAAATAGACCGAGTAGTGGTATTACTGCATCAAAGGGTATAGGTAGTTTAATAACTCTTTGGGCATAATTCCATATTGCTGTCCAAAATGGTTGATCAGTTCACAATTCCACCAACAATGAATTAGTGTCCCAATTTTTCCATATCCCCTCCAATATTTGTCAATTTCCCTATCATTTTAGTCAATCTAGTAAGTATCAAATGATGTCTTAAAGTTGTTTTAATTTGCATTTCTCTAATCAGTAACGATTTAGAGCATTTTTTATATGACTATATTAAGAAGAACTTTAAGTGGATAAGTCATTTTGACGATCATAAATACCCAAATTGACTACAAAAGACATATGAAAGAAAATGCTATCTGCATCCAGAGAAATAGCTAATAGATAGAAGTATGTATAGAACAGTTTTACATATACATACATACATACATACATACATACATGCATACATATATATGCACACATATACATACGTACTCATATTTATGTCTTAGCCATCCCTGGGTAGGGGAGGGAAGACAAAAAGGGAAAAAAAAAGAAAGTTACGTGAAAGTTTTATTATATATTTAAAAGGAGTAACAAGTTGTGTATAATAGGCTTGCAGTTTCATGTGCAATCATCTTTTTTCCCCTATTCTACTATGTTATGGAAATGCTTGTTTCATTTCTTAACTTCAAATTAAAATAAATAAAATTTTTAAAATTAAACATTAATTTAGATGTGAGATACCTTGTTGTATGAGAGCCTTTAAGGTGGTGTTGTGCTATAATAAATCAAATGCTTTATATAACCAACAAACAATAAACCCAGAGAGATCTTGTATTCTCTACATTTTTCAGCTGCTTGCGTGATGGTCAAAATGTGGTATTATAGTAGACTTTTGCTTGTCAGTGCTTACTAGTTCTTTACTAATATCCTCAGCAATAAACTATTAAAAAATTTTATGTAAGTGGAAAGTAATATATAGTTCTGTAGTTATTAATGTTCTCTCAGTTCCCTTTTTGCTATTGTTAGGGTCTGAGATTTTTATTTTTTCCCAGGCTTTTTGTGTCTTTTCCCCTTTCAGATAGCTTGTTAATTGATTCTTCAACACACCCTGACAATTGTGTCACTTCCAGTTCAGACCTCTTTGCATGCTTGCTCTGATTTTCTCACTTTTCCTGTCTTTGTTCTCTTTAATACCTTTACAAAACATCTTTAAAACCTAAGATTTTGAGGTTAGAGTCCAAGTATAATATCTCTAATGGTTTTTATGGTGAAAACATTTTGTTATATTGCAGATCTTTTCCATTTTTTCTTCTGTTTGCTCTTTCATTTTCATTCTTAAGAATGTTTTTACCTTCAGAATACTTTATTCCAGAAACACATGTAAAATGTTAAAAATTTATGAGTATGTATTCAATGTGATAATATTAATAGCAATGTTGCATAATGATGTGCTGCTTCTCCTTGCCAAAACTGACCTCTCTTATGCCCTCTCTCCTATTCCTTCACATATCCTTTCTCATCTTACCACGCCAATCATTTTTTTTTTCTCTCTGACGTATCTTCAATCTTACCCTCTCTACCGGCTCTCTCCCCAACCTACATGCATACTTAGGTTTCCAAATACTAAAAAAATTCTCCTTTGACCCTGTTGCTCCCTTCAGCCATTTCTCTCTTTCTCTTTTCTGCCAAATTTCTTCAAACAGCTGTTTATAATCAATGCTTCCAGTTCTTCACCATGGACTCATTCCTCAGTCCCTTGTAATCTGGCATCTATCCATTATGTTCTTCTGAAACAGCTATCTCTAAGGTCACTAATGATCTCCTTATGATTAAGTCGAATAGCTATCTTCTTCTTCTTTTTTTTTTTTTGGCCTTCTTAGTTTGACTTCTTTGCAGCATTTGACCTCTTCTATATTTTCTCCTGCTTTGCTGCATGTGATATTATATTCTCATGCATTTACATACCTTTCTTTTCTTTGTTGATTTATTTTATGTCATAGTTATTTCTGAATATCTCTCCTGCTTCCATATATGTTGAGCCTTCCATTGTGGCAAATATTTAAAATGAAAGAGGAAAAAGAGAAGCTCAGCAAAACCAACTAGCACATCATTCGCATTTGGCAATGTTTGTGATGTTTCCCGCCATGATCCCCCACTTCCGAATGAGCAGAGAGAGATGTATTTTCTCTATAATTCTTCAAGGTCAAGTTTGGGCATGAAAATGATACAGTTCTGAGTTTTATTTTTTGGTTCTTTTTGTTTACATTGTTACAGTCATCGTGTATATTGTTTCACTGGATTTGTTAACTTCACACTGCATCAGTTAATATAACTCTTGCCGTGTTTCTCCAAATTTTTATTATTTAGCGTTTCTTATGTAAAGGTGAGGCATTTTGTCCTCCCCAATTGATATAATCACAGAAGGTGAAAGTTCATATACTAGAGCTAATTGAAAAAAGGTATTAATACTCAGAATTATATAGAATTATATATAATAGAATAATAATTTTATATCATACATTCTTATAGATAATAAATATTATAATTATGCATCTGGAGGGCATTCTATTGTCAGCAATTTAAGCATTTCATCAGTTCCAATCAGTCCTGTTATAACGGGCAGCTATGTAAGTGAGATCCCTGTTCTTATTCCAGAGGGCAGTGGAGTAAGGGAAGTGAGAGGATTTTCTCTCTTTCTCTCCCCATTGGCTAAGGCATCCAGAAAGAGACACATCATCCTATACTGGTTCAAGACAGTGAGGCATAATGAAGATACTGTAAGCACATCCTGCAGTCAGAGATATACTCAGAGAAGCAGTGACTCAGGGAGTGGCAGCTAAGAAGAGAGCTTCCTGTGGATTTAAGAGAGAACTTGGCCTGGCCCTTGAGAGGAAAATTGTGTGAGGACAGCATGAAGAGAGAAGAAAGCTTCCACAGAAGAGTGGGCACCCATTTGGAGTATAGTTACAGTGAGGCATACTCCACTGGGAACAGAACATGGCCAAAGTAACTCTGACATCCTGTTGTGCAGGGTTCTAAATGCCCTTTTCTATGATGGTGGTGGGATGTGGAAACTATTTCACACATTAATGTGTGAATACTTGATTAACAGTTATCTGTCCCTTTACTTTCTGTGGTTACATTAAATAATTTGAAATGGAGAAACCAAATGCCTTCCTCTCATAACTTCCTCATCAATTGATGTCCCATAATTTGTTTAACTATTCCCCAATGCTGAATGATGGACATTGGCTTTGTTTCCAGTTTTTTTGTTGCCATAAAAAGTACAGCTAGGAATGTGTTGGGACCTTTCTTTCTATCTTTGAGCTCCTTGTGTCAAAGAGCGTGGATATTTTTTATTTACTTTTTTTGTTTCTTTAGCATAATTCCACATTGCCTTCCAAAATGGCTGGAACAATTTATAACTTTCATCATGAGGTGTTAGTGTGCTGTTTCCCCTACAATCCCTCTAGTACTTTTTCCGCATTTTATCACCTTCACTAATTTTCTGGATGTATGATATAACCTCAGTTGTTTGATTTGCATTTCTCTTATAAATGGTAATTTGGAGCAATCTTTCAAAATATAGAATTTTTTGAGATCTTTCTGATTATATTATTTCACCATTTTGGAAATAGTGGACTTTTGGTGTTATGACCAGTCAATTTTCTCTGTATCTTGGATATCAAACCCTAACCAGAGATATTTGAGATAAACATTTTCCCTAATCGATGATTTCCCTCCTTAATTCAGTAGTATTGATTTTGTATGTGAACAGGCTTTTCAATTTCTTGCTACCAAAATTATTTATTCTCTGTGATCATCCCTATCCCTTGTTTAGCTAAGAACTTTCGCCTAGCCCTAGTTGTGAAAGATACATTCTGGCTCCAACCTTCCTCCCCAGCCTTATTATCACATATTTCCAAGCACTGTAGGGTCTGACCATGCCGATTTACTCACACACAATGTTCCTCCACCTCCTATTTTTTTGCTTTTGCATTGGATTTCCTCCATATTTGAAATGCCTTATCTCTGTCTCTCAGAAGTTGAAGCTTCACTTAATGCTTCATTTTTATCTTTTTATTTCTAGTGCCTAACATAGTGCCTGGCACATAGTAGGTGCTCAGTAAAGGTTTGTTGATTAACTGATTGATGTATAAACTATAAAAGAATAAGAATAGTCCTTAATAATGGAAGTACAAACAAGAGATACAAATCTAAATGGAAGCATACTAATGATATTTTGAATCATAAATGAGTTAAAGAATAAGCCATAGAAGCAACTGATATCTATATTAAGAAAATGATAATGATGATCATTCTCTATCCATTGTTTAAGAATTTTCCCCTCAGCCTTGTTTGAGAAACAGATCTTTGTTCATTCTCCTCTATTAAAAAAAGTATGTAACAAGCCAAGTATCCATTTGGAACTTATGATATATGATGTAAGATTCTGATTTAAACCTTTTTTTTTAAATCAAATCACTTTCTAGTTTTCCCAGAAGTTGTCAAATAGGGAATTCTTTTCCAAGTAATTTACATTCTCGGATTTATTCAATACTGGCTTATTGAGTAAATTTGTTTTTGATTCTTGGTTCTGTTTTTTTTTTTTATAACTAGTACCAACTGATTTTGGTGATTATTACTTTTTTGTTTTTTGGGTTTTTTTGCTATAATTTAAAATTATTCTATAAGTGCTATTTCTCCTTCTATTTCATGGGCGGTTTTTTTTTTCAGTTAGATTTTTTTCCTTCTCTTAACCATGCTTTTGTTTTGTGTTACTGCGCCAGCCTTTGAATGATGGTCTACTGGAAAGAACTCTGGATTTAGCATCAGTACAGATCTGGGTTTGGACGCTTTCTCTGACATTTTCTGGCTGTGACCATGGGCAAGTCACTTAACCCCTCTGATTCCAGTCTCTGTAGTATCCTGGGGTTCTTGAAATGAACTCGTGAGCTTCTGGCCATATAACACTTTACAATCCTTTAAGTGTTATGTAAATATCATCTATTTCTACCTGTCCTAGATGAACGGATGCTTTCTTTCATTGCTTGACTCTTGCCATGGAGCTCTATATGATATAGGTTATGTTGGGTATGTGTATACATATGCGAATATATGTGTATGTATGGGTGTGAGTATGGAGAAAGGAAAGGAGGGAGGAAGACGGAGGGAGGAAGAGAGAGAGAGAGAGAGAGAGAGAGAGAGAGAGAGAGAGAGAGAGAGAGAGAGAGAGAGAGAGAGAGAGAATAAGAGTGAATGAATGAGAGAATGGATATAAAAAGAGATTTCAAGGTAGATGCAAGTATATGTTAGTTTTGATGACTAATAGCCATTTTAAATTCCAACAGCATACTTGAGTTTACAGTCCTGTAAAGAGTTCTCTTCATCCAATAAGTTACTGCCAGAAAAAAAAAATCAGGTTCTTGGACAATGTACTGCTTGACACACGATAGCTGGGAAACTTCTCTGGAATGAAATAGAGAAGTTACAATCTTTGTCGACCCTTGCTGTTGCATGGGAAACCAAGCAGGGGCAAAGCTTCAGAAAGGCCACCCCACTTTGGGACAAGAAGAATTGTGAGTGGCTTTATTTGAAGCCAGTTGGAGTGTGTGTGTGTGTGTGTGTGTGTGTGTGTGTGTGTGCGCGCGCGCGCTTGTGCAAGGCAATGCTGGCCATGCCATTAAAAAACCAAAGTCACAGTGATTTGTTGTTTGAAATCACTGATGTCCAAATCCACATTATATCTGTGTCAGCATAGAAGCAAGTGCTGGTTTTTGCCAAATTGTGTCAGCAAAGGCAGCTTTGGCATATTGTTTTGCCAATGTCATCTGCTCACAGTGACATTATCTGCTAGTGCTCTGAAGCCTGGAGATGAGTTGCTCGATTCTGAGCAGAGAAGGGAAGCCTCTCTTGGAGCCCTTTAAAGCAGGGGTGTCAAACACCTGTGGAACTCATGCAGCTCACAACACACATTAACACCCCCCAAAGCTTCCCAAATAAGATTAAAATATAATTGGGAATTATAAAGATAAAAACAATACTTTTATGGATAATATTACATTTTAATACCAAGTAATTTTGTGGGCCGCCGGGATTCTGATCCATGGCTTGGTGCATTTCTGTTTGAATTTAATACATTAGCCTTAGCACAAACACATCTTCTGTGTATAGTTACAAATATTGCATATAAGCAGCAAATATGTTGGTAGGAGATGCACGTCTAAACATCTATTTGACATGATTTACCATGATTGTATCAAGGAAAACAAAACCTAAAGCAAGCTGAGGTCAGTTAGTCCCCTTGGACAGCTGACAGGTGATGCTGAAGCCCCCTTAGCAGGCATTTGAAAGGTTCTCCAGGCAGAAGTACGGAATAGATATGTCTGTCTATGGCTGTTGAACCATAAGTGGCTTCCAGGTTTAGATGGTCTACATTAAACAGTAAAGTTTTCTTTTATCATTACATTGTAGGGCACTATTTTCCATTCTAAAGCGTCTTGTGTATATGTGCGCGTGTAAATGTGTGCATGTGGGTGTATAAGTGACCATTTGATTTAACTTTGAGTGATTTGTGATGTGTTTTCTCTCTGGATGCAGATCACAGCCCTCTACACTCATCTTTCATGACATTAATCCACGTTTTACCATGAAGTCAACATCAATAATCTAGTCAGGGAAGCATTTGCTTCATTATTCTTGTCGTGAACCACTCCTGGACAGCTAGGTGGCATGGTGGATACAGCACTGGGATTAGAATCAGGAAGCCTTCTCTTCCAGAGTCCAAATCTGGCTTCAGACCCTTACTAGCTATGTGACCCTGGGCAAGTCATTTAACCCTGTTTGCCTCAGTTTCCTCATCTGTAAAATGAGCTGGAGAAAGAAATGGCAAACCACTCTAATATCTTTGCCAAGAAAACCCCAAATGGGGTCGTGAAGAGTCAAAAATGAGTTAACAATAAGTGAATTCCTCAGGCAAAGCAGCTTTTGTCTCCTGTGATATGACTGACCCACCTTCTTCTCTGCTCACATATATCTTGTCTTTAATTTCTAGTGCTTGCAAGCTGTCTTGGAATTGAGAGACTTCTAGCATGTTACTGATTTTAAAATTCTATTAAGCGCCTTCTAATAATGATGAGCATAGCTAACACTAAGGCTTGCAAAACTCTTTACAAATATTATTTTATTCTTTCAATAAGCCTGGAAGATTTATTCTATTATTACCCTTATTTTATAGATGAGGGAGTTGAGGAAGACAGAGGCTAAGTGATCCATCCAGGGAAAGTCACAACCTTTGTGGATTTCAGCTTTCTCACTCATAAAATGTGAAAGTTCAACTTCATGATTCTTGGAGTTCCTTCTAGCATTCCAGGATCCTGTATCCTAAAATCTGGGAAACTGATTTTTTCCATCCATTTTATTTTCTTATATGGATAGTTAGACCAGTCTTTTCCACATTATTATGAATTTCATTGAAGAAGCTTTTCTGTGTCCAGGACTTCATCCCCAGGTGACTTTACCTGGATTTATTTGGAAGCCTTTCTCCACAAGTCTGATCTGATTCTTCATGGTTATACTTCCTAGAGGATAGAGCAAGGGACCACAATACTGACTGACCACAATCAGTCCCTCTTCAACTTGTATTCTGCACCAGTTCTTCTCCATCATATTGGGGAATACACACATTGGGAAATTACACATTTCTCTAATGTTTATGAATAGAAGAGTATTGATCAGGGTCATTGGAAGACCTGAATTTGATTTCTGCCTCAGATATTTAAGTAGTAATATGACCCTGGAAAAGTCTCTTCACCTCTCTTGGTTTCCATTTCTTCATCTGTAAAGTGACAATGATTAATAACTCCTACCTCATAGGTTTTTTGTGAGGATTGACTGAGGCGATATATTTAAAGTGCTTTGCAAACCTTTGAGTGTTATATAAATGAGCTATTTATTCCTATAATAGAAATAACTATTATTATTCCTGATCACCTACGTCTTGCTTTGACCTCCATTATTGATTGTGCTTTCAGGTTTTTTTTATTACCTTTATTAACATATGTCTCTGATTATTTTGCTTGCTCTGTAAAATGGAAAGTCCCTGTAAAGGGAGACTTACATCCTCTGCTTCCATTGCAATGCCTTCCAAAGATTTCTCCATTGCTTAGGTTGTGGTAACTGATTGGCAGAGACTTGTCTTTGGAATATACTACAGACCACTTGAACAGAAAGAGGAAATAGATGAGGAAACAAGCTTGGCACAGAAGCATGAAAGAGTAGGAATGGGAGAGTTCAAGTATCTAGAACTTTTTCTGGAACTTTTTCCTGTCTCAAAAGCAGAGCAGCTGATCATTTTTGGTTTGCCTTAATGATAACTTAATTTTTTAGAAGGTGAGGAATTGACAAGGGAAAATTTATTTTGTATCTGATTTTCACTAATAGGAAGAAACTAGTTGGTTAGAATCATGGAGGGAAGTAACTTTACAGTTTGTGATAGAGAAGGAGGGGAAAGATTGGGAACAGCGTTTTGCCTTCCAGTTTGGGAGAGTAGATTTCAGAGTTCAGAGGAAGAATAGGTGGGATCCTATGGATTTTCTGTAATTGAGGTCAGTCTGGGAGAGAGAAATAATTGTAAAGAATGAAATCTAAAGACACACAGAGAAATGACTCCAATGATGGGTATATTTATCCATCCATACAGCTGTCTAAAGAACTTCTATGGATGCCTGGGAAAATCACCAAAGCAATGTTGACTTTGAAAAGATAAGCAGAGAAATGGAAGTCTGTGTAGGTAAAAGAAGGCGATTACAGAAGTGATTGTAATAATAGTTACAGGTGGGCTAACGCTCAGAATGAGCCATGGTGAAAGGAAAGCTAAGGATGACACCAAGGAGTTTTATAGTGACTTCAGTGAAGAGGATCAAAAAAAAAAAGGGGGAGGGAGCGGAAAGTGGAAAGATGATGATGACTGATGACAAGGGGAAGGCACAGTTGCAAAGTCTTTATGTTTGTTTGATTTCTCTACCAAGGACAATAATCTTGGACTGGAAAAGGCAGAATAAATGTAGTTAATAGGGGGTGGATACCGAAGTACAATAAGAGAATACCAAACACCTGACCCAGCTGAACTATATCCTTAGGTTAATGAAAGAACTGGCAGATATTATTGCTGTGCTATCCATTGGTATTTGAAAGATCCTGGAAAATGGGAACATCCTGCAGCTTTGGAGAAGGGTAAATGTTGGCCTTTTTTTTAAGGGAAAAGAATGGAGTCTACAAACTGTAAGGCAGTGAAATTGATTTGGATTCCTGGAAAAATTCTAGAACGTATTATTAAAGAGATAGTGAATGTCTAGAAAAGGAAACTGATTACAGTGATCCATCAGGGCTTTATCAAGAACAGGTCATGCTGGACTGACTTTACTTCCTTTTTTGACATTTTTTCCTTTTTTCCTTTCTATATATTTTGTATTTATTTACCTTTCATTTTTTGGTATGTATTTACCTTTATTTATTTTCTTGTCTTCCTCTCTTACCCCTAAAAGAATGTAAGCTCCTTGAGGGCAGAAACTTTTTTTGCTTCTGTCTTTGTATCTGCCTCAGTTTCCCTATCTGTAAAATGAGCTGGAGAAGGAAACAGCAAACTACTCCAGTATTTTTGCCAAGAAAACCTTAAGTGGGGTCACAAAGAGTCCGACATGACTGAACCATAATAGCAAAAAGTATCACTGAACTCTGTACTGGTCAGACAATATTCAGAATACTGTTTGTTTTCTGTGTTTTACACTTCAGGAAGGACTCTGATAATTTGGAGAGTGCCTGGGGGAGAGTAGCTAGGGCTGGGAAGGGCCTTGTGAACTTGGCCTCTGAGATATTCAGTTAAAGGAACTAGGGATGTTTAGCCCAAAGAAGACTCAAGAGGAATTGGTAGCTGTGTTCAAGTATTGGAAAGACTGTCAGTCTGGTGAAGGGATTAGATTTGTTCTGCTTTGCCCCAGAGAGCCTCATTAGAGCCAACGAGGTGTAGAGGCAGATTTAGGCTTGAGGTAAGGAGGAACTTCCTAAGAGTTTAGATCCACTCCAGAATGGAATGAGCTGCCTCTGAAGGTCGAGAGTTCCCCCTCCTTGGGGCAAAGGCTTGCTGGCAGTTTGTAGAGGGACTTTTTTTTCCTGCTTTATGTTGGATTCTTCTCCCGATGCTGCTCCTTACTTTTGTACTTCAAAACCACTGGGTACCTTCATGTCCCTTTTGTGTGTTGTCTTCCTCTATTAGATGTAAACTGCCTGAGGGCAGGGATTGTATTTATTTTTGACAGTATTTGGAACCCAGTGCTTAGCACAGTGCCTGGCACATAATAACTGCTTAATAAATACTTGTTTCCTCCCTTCCTGTCTTAGAGGCATGGGGAAGTCTCTTCTACCTGTGATTCTGTGATTCAGTAGAATGAGAGTATAGGCAGAGTAGGATGATAGGGGTTTATTATTTGGGTGGAAGGCAAGGGTGTGTTGGAGCCAAATCTAACCCACTTGCAAGAGCCCATGATTTCCTTTGGAAGTCTTAATGATGTGGATTAAACTTAAAAATGCATGTGCATACATTTTGTATTGCTCTATAAATATTGCTTTAGCTCAGGTGAAGGCTCAGGAAATGAAGTTATCACCAGACTGGAAGGCTGGTGACTGTATGCTGCTGCTGCTGCTGCTGATAATAATAACAATGATAATAATAATAATTGACATTTATGTAGCACTTCAAAGTTGGGAAAGTGCCTTACAGCCATTATTTCATTTGAGCCTTCTAACAGCCCTGGTTGAAGGTTAGCAGAGCAGTAACAGTTGTAAGCCAAAAGGACAGAAATTCAAGAATGGAGTTCAGTGTAGAGTAAAACTGGTCAACTCTAGTAGCAAAACTGTGAAGAGAGAAGATAAAAAGGATTGAGGTCAAGATGAGGAGAGAGAAAAGTTGTAGGATGACCAGGTGAGAAGAGCGTGATTGAGAAAGGAAACTCCGCAGTTTTACAACATCTTGAGGAAGCCACTGCCGTGGGTATTGGGGAGTTCTAAGGAATGATCCTGGAGGTTGCAGAGATGGAATTTAACCAAGGCATGGAACTTGACCTGGGAAGCCAGGATGTTCAAGGGGCCATAGTGAAATTATTGAGTGTGAGGTTAGAATGGGAGGGTGGAGAGGAAGGGAATATTGTGATCCAGATATTGAATTTCTTGTTAGAAGAGGCCAACAAGGGTTTGAAGAGGGTGGTATAGTTGGATGGAGGTGAGCCCCAAATGAAGAGAGGTTATAAAGTGATTCTAGGAGAGACAGAGGATCTGGAAAATGGAAGTGGGGAGGAAGGAATAGGTTGATCCTTCCTCCAGGTCCAGTGAGTTTGAGGGAATTAAGGGTGTAGTCCATGTTGGAGAGTGGCCAGAGATGGAGCAGCCTTCTATGAGGGTCAAGAGACTGAACAGGTATGAGATGAAGTGGGAGTTTCACAGCAGAGTAGGGGTTTCAGAAGGCATAATGGAAGCTGGGAATAAGGGGGGATAGGGGGTCATAGGATCATAGATTTAGAACTAGAGAACACTATAGAGATCTTCAAGTCCAATCCCCTCATTTTACAGGTAAGGAAACTAAGTCAGAGTGGTTAAAGTGACCTGCCTACCATCACACAGTTAAATGTCAGAGCAAGGATTTGAACTCAGATTCGTTGACCTGAAATCTCATGCTTCATTGTACCATGTTAGAGAAACGCCTGGGGTGCATAAGGCTAGAATCTGGGAAGAAAAGTAACAAAAACAGATCAGGTCAGCTAATCTTGTTCCTTAGTGGCATCGATTCAACCTTGATGGTACTCTTAAAGAAAGAATGACTGATGAGATTGGCTGCCAGGGTTCAACTTTCTTTGGTTGGTTTTTTAATTAGTTGGAATTGCTACATGCAATTAAGTAATAATTATGCTGCACACATCCCCACATGGCTCCAGGGAGTATTAAATATCCCCTCTGTCTTAGCTTGGTGACCCATGCCTATGCGGAATTAGGGATCATTAATAATGCATTTCCTTTGAATCAGGGTTCGGCTGCCTGCCCTGGTTGTGGTGAGGTTACAGGTATCCAATAACGCTGCATGTCAATTTCTTAATAAGTCAGAGACAAATCGTTGGCCAAAAGAGCTGTGGCAAGAAGGCTTTAGTGTGAAGGGGACACTTTTTGCATTGGTGACTCTTCCTCCTCTGGGTTTCGAGAATGCTCAATCTGCTCCCAGCAGCATCCAGAGTTAGAGGGACTCTGCTGGAGGTGTGCTGGCACTTCTGAGTTTTCTAAGTATTTTATGGGTTAACCATGAGCAGAGATTTGTAGGAAATTTATTTCCATAACAAATGAGACCACTTTACTTGGGGGAAAAGAAAACAAGAACAGCCCAACAACAACAAAAACCCCTCTAAAATCTCAGCTGATCCCTTCATGCTAAAAACTGGTTCAACATGCCCATTCTACCCAGATGCCTCCCAGAGCCGCTTAGTAACTCACAATCCTGAGATGTGGTGGCTTTTCGGAAATGAACTTAAGGTTCCGACCTTTCTGGCAGAACTTTCTTTACCAGGTTTTGAAAGGCTTTTTGTTCAGTATATTACTGGCTAGTGGTCTGTAGTAGCCACTGAAACTCATAACAGATGGCTTTCCCAATACTGATTCTCTTGGCCAGGAAAGCTTTTCGAAGTACAACATTTGAGAAGAGTGAAGCCTTTCAAGGAGGGCTTAGAAATTCCATTGAACACTCAATCAACAAACACTTATTAAGCACCTACTACATTCTCTGAACTGTGCTGATAGGGATACAGATAAATAGTTGTAGCCCTCATTCTAAGGAAGGATAACTGTGCTTCCCAGCTCACCTGCCCTACTTACCACCCCACCCGTGTGGCCGCCATTCAGGGAATCATCAGCTGTCTGGAGATGTGACCTGGAAGTTGCCTCTGCAGCTGCTGCAGACCCCATCCCAGCAGCCACAGCTATTGAAGACCTGGAAAAAAATCAAACAAACCCATTTTTGGCCACTCAAGGTCCTTGACCTTGACACAGGCAGATGGTGCAATGTCAAAAAATAGATAGGATTTTTTCAGTGAAAATGACGTTAAAGAAGGATATATGGCCATCTGCTTTGCCATTGGGCACACCCCAGGGACCATGGGGTCCTTCTAGCTAACTTGCAGTGGAGCCCTCCTGTATGTAGAGCCCCCCTAGACATGAGCTCCTTGTGACCAGAAACTTTCTTCCTCCCTTTCTCCCTCTCCTTCTCCCTCCCTCCCTCCCTTCCTTCCTTCCTTCCTTCCTTCCTTCCTTCCTTCCTTCCTTCCTTCCTTCCTTCCTTCCTTCCTTCCTTTCTTTCTTTCTTTCTTCCTTCCTTCCTTCCTTTCTTCCTTCTTTTGTTCCTTCCTTTGTTCCTTTCTTTCCTCCCTCCCTCCTTCCTTCCCTCTTTCTTCCCTTCCTTTCTTCTGCTAGACAAGAAGGTGTGTGAAGGGCAGAAGGACACAATAAGCCTGGAAAAATAAGTTGGCATCAGGTTGTAGAGGGCTTTCAATGAGGGAGGCATTTCTATTTGACTGAAGAGGTACTGGGTAGCCACTGGAGTTCACAGGGCAGGAGTGTGACCCATGCAGATCTGTGCTTGGTCAGCTGTGTAGAGTATGACTTGGCCGGGGGAGAGGCTTGAGATAGGGAGCTCCAGCATAACTGTGTTCTTAGGAGAAATTGTATTTGGAGGTGGTTTGAGGTGAGAGAGATTAGAAATGATTTAGGTGTGAATGGTTCAGTATGCAGTGCAGTGAGAGAGAATGCATGGCCTTGAGGAAAGGGCATTGGGCAGAAAGTGAGTTTGATCCTGGCCCTAGTACTGTGTGGTCTCAGGTAAGTCATTGCACGCTTTGAGCCTCATTTCAGTGCTTGCAAAATGGAGTCATGAGCAGTTATTTGTGCTACCTACTTAACAAGTTTGTTACAAGGAAAATGATTTATAGGAAGGGAACAAGCACTTCTTAAGCACCTACTATGTGCCAGGCAGTGCGCTAAGCACTTTACAATTATCTCATAACAACCCTGGGAGGTAGATGCTGTGATTATCCCCATTTTACAGATAAGAAAACTGAGATCAAGAGGCTGATTCTCAGGGTCATTTAACTGGCAATTGTTTGGGGGTAGAATTCCAACTCGGGCTTTCCTGACGGCAAGTCCAGTCCTTAATTCCTTTCCCCATGTTTCCTGTCATCAGGGGGGAAAAAAGGGTATAAGGGTTTCATTCAGGGTGATCACTGACTGGTGTTCATTCTGCTACTATAAATGGTTAGAAAATTATACTCCTCAAGTGTTACCATTTCTGGGAAGAACAAGAATCTCACTCGTTCCATAAAGCCGCTAAATTTACAACTCCAGCATCAGCACTACTGACAGCGACTACTGACCTGCCTGGCTTCCTTTACCTCCAGCTGAAATCCCACCTTCTGCTTAGAGGAAGACTTCTCCAACCCTCTCACCTCTCAATTCCAGTGCCTTCCCTCTTTTCATGATCTCCTAGTTATGCTGTATCTGGCTTGCTTTCTATGTATTTGTTAGCATGATGTAAATTTGATTGTAATCTCCTTGAGGGCAGGACTGGGTTTTTTTTTTTTTTGCCTCTTTTTGTAGCTGAGACACTTAGCACAATACCTGGCACATAGTAGACACATAACAAATGTTTATTGATCCATTGATTGGTCAGGACAGAGCTTGGTAATGTAGCAGAGAGACAAGTGGACCTGCAATTGTGGAGATGCGTTCAAATTCTGCCTCACATACTCTCTAGCTGTATTACCTTGGGGCAAGTCAATTAACTCTTAGACTCTGTTTTCCCATCTCCAAAACAGGGATAATACCTGCTTCAGTTATGAAAAACAAAGACGAGTGATTTGTAAACTTTATTATCGTCACTTAAGGTTCCCGGAGTGCTTTCTCCTATTCTTGTCCCCCACCTATCCTGCCCCAAGGCACCATTTTCAAATGAAATCTTTCGGCACAAAAACAGACTTTCTTAACCTTTTTTTTTTTGGCATCACAAACCACTCTGGCAGTCTGGTAAAGTCTGTGTACCCCTCCTCAGACTATTATAAATAAATTCAATTCTTAGGATTACAATGTAAACCAATTATATTGAAATAGTTATCATTTTTTAAGAAGTTCATGGACCTCAGGTTCATGGACCTATTCTAAAAGATGGTTAGTTTTACCACCTTGAGGAAGTAGATAAAATTTTCTGTGATATGGGAAGGAGGTCAGAGGGCCCTAAACACATTTCCAGGTATGTACTATTATGTTTGGGCTACTTATATTCTTAGCACATTTTTAAGAATATTTTCTGGCAGAAGTATTCTTCATGGATAAGAAGGAAGGAAGGAAATAAGTATCTTTTAAGCACCTACTGTGTGTTAGGCATTGTGCTGATTGCTTTACAAATATTATTTCATTTGATCCTCATGACACTTCTGGGAGATAGGTGCTATTATTATGCCCATTTTTACAGTTGAGAGAACTGAGACAGGCAGAAGTTAAGTGATTTCCCTAGGCAGGGCCATGCAGCTAGTACGTTTCTGAGGCTGGATTGGAATTCAGGTCTTCCTGACTCTGGGCCCAACACACTATCCCCTGTGCCATCTGTCTGTCTCTAATGCTGTCTAATCGACTGCCTTGGCATGGCAGGTGTTCTGATATTGGAGCTGTAAATTTGGCAGTTTTATATAGGAGGCAGGTATAGGATGTGTGGGAGTAAGTCTGTATGGTTTATTTTGAGAATCTTAAAGTTTTTTTTTTTAAATGTTGATGGGAATCGAGTCTGACATTAGCAACCTCAAGGTATAAATTATACTGATAATTGGTCCAAGTGGAACTTGGAGAAAATGCTGACGTGTTCCCTGCTAGCAGAATGATTCATCATCCATGCCTTACTGTGGGTAGCTCCATCAGAACAAAAATAAATGGATTGGGGAATGGGAGATTAAAAGCAAACTCAGATGATGGCTGGGCCACCTAGAGCCCAGGGGATTTATTGGCTTTATAGAGGAAGGTCCCTGTCTGGCACTTGTTTTCCTTTTCTGATGGATGCTTCATTTTCTCCCCTGTCCAGCAAGGAATCGTTCCCTGTCACCCTTATGACCCAATTCCTGGGAGACCATTACTTGATTTTTCCTCTTAAATGGGTATGGTTGCCCAGCCAGTTGTTTTATGGATATGGCAGGCTAATTGCAGAATGATTAAGAACTAGGGTAAGTCCTTTTCGACTGACCAGAGGAGGCTTGCACAGCACTGCAACTTGGTTAATTTGTGGTTGTTCAGATCTTGTCCGACTCTCCATGACCCCATTTGGACTTTTCTTGGCAGATACTGGAGTGGTTTGCCATTTCCTTCTCTAGCTCATTTTATGCTGAGGAACTGAAGCAAATGGGGTTACACAGCTAGTAAGTTCTGAGGCTGAATGTGAACTTGGGTCTTCCTGACTTCAGTCCCACCTCTCTGCCCCCTGTGTCACCTAGCTGTCTTTAACGCCATCTAATTGACTGCATAGCACGGCAGTTGTCCTGATATTGGAGCTGCCCTACTTGGTCAGTTAGGTGGGGAAGTATATGTGGAGGGCCTCTAGGGGAGCAAGTTTGGCTTTGCCCACAGGTAGTTTTGATATCAATTATGACTGGCCCCTCCTTAGCTGATGTTTTAGAAATGGTGCCAAATCCTTGGCTATGACACTTACTAGCTACACAATCATGGGCAAGCAGCTTAACTTCCTGGAGTCTCAGTTTTCTCATCTGCAAAATGGGGATAATAATAATGATAATAATTAATAATAATAAGCTTACCTGCTTCATAGGATGTAATGAGAGTTACACTTTGAACACCTCACAGAGTAGCCTCAATTTGACTATTTTCAGGATTTTCAATATTGCTTTTTGAAGGTGGGCTCCAGGATGTAGAGACATTGAGTCAGCTACTGAATGAATTAGGTCAAACTCTTTGGAGTTTGGAAGTTACAGAAGAGACCCTGTACTGGTCCATGGCTTGCTACAATCAGCACAGCATCTTTCATAAACAGGAACTTGGGGAAGCCTTTGGCTTCTAGAGGAAATCCCTTCTTAATTTACACTTTTCGCTGGATATTATTGATGAAAGTGATCCCATATCTATGGTGAATTTATGCCTCTCAGTTTTATGTATAATATAATAGTGATAATTAGAATGCTGTGGAACAAAGTTATCTCTGTTGTTGCATTTTTTAAGGTAACATAAATGAATTTTTTTTGGCAAGACAATTGGGGTTAAGTGACTTGCCCAGGGTCACACAGCTAGTAAGTGTCAATTGTCTGAGGCTGGATTTGAACTCAGGTCTTCCTGACTCCAGAGCCACTGCTCTATCCATTGCACTGCCTAGCTGCCCTCATATATGATTTTGATATACACATGGGAGATTCCTTGTTGGAAGAGAGCCTTTTGAATGAAATAATTTAAAAACTGTCAACAAACAATGGCATTTCCAGGTTGGTAGCTTCCCTATTTGTCATCCCCTTTATTAGGAAAGGAAGTCGCTTTGGGTTATTTCTCTAGATAATACATTTTAAATCTTTGCAAAATCTGTGGCTTTTTGTATATGCTGTCTTCCCTCAGTAAGCTCTGGGCTCCTTGGATTAGGTTCAGCTCTGGTGGAGCTTGGCCCCAAAGAAGGGATTTAGTTTGTTTTGCACTATCAGGTTCATGATGTCTCCACCCTGGAGCACTAGGGAAAATCTCTTTGTAGTTAGTTTTAGCTCATTCCCCAGAAGGATTAACAGGGTTCCTTCTGGAAAGGTACCCACTGTAGAGAGTAGATCAGGAATAGGACAGCTACTTATTTCCTTCATCAAAAAGTTAAAAAAAACAAAACCTCACAAGCATGATACTGACAGATACTTAACACACAAAGCAATAATTCACTACTCTAATAAATAATATGTTGGGAGGTGAATTCATCATCCCTTCAACCTTCAAATGTGAAGTGCTTCATGAGATTGCTGAATAGGCTTTTCACCTTTGCCTCAATACTAAAATAAAAAACAGTTCACTCATGGTTCATATTTCTTCCCCTGGCAGTGGTCATCTTCCCCTCTAAAAAGTTGTTGCAGAGATGCTTCTTGCTAGGCAAACAGGAACTTCCAGCCCTTCTAACTCAGGCCATGTTTGACCAGGCTAGAAATGCCCATCTCCAAATGTCCATTTGGTCATGTGTTCTCAGGGAAAGAAACACGAAGAGAAGAGGAAACCAAGTCCTTGAGAGTCCTCACATGTGTGAGCAGCTACCTTAGCTGCCAGCAGGAAGGCAGAAGGAATCTGCTCCTTTCTACTTCCATAACGAATCCAAGCAAAAGCTATTGGAATCTTGTTTCAGAATAGAATGAACTAAGAAGAGAGAATATTTAGATTTTCTTATCCATGAGATCTATCCTTCCTCCTCCTCTTCTTTTTCTTCTTCTTCCTCCTCCTCTTCCTTCTCCTTTTTTTTTAAACACATACCACAGAAGACAAGCAATGCTAAGTCCTAAGACTTAATGGGAAAGATTAGCATCCCTTACCAAACGAACTTCTCAGATACCTAGATGCTTGTCACCCTATTTTATGAAGACAGTTAAGGTCCTTTAAATTCTAGGGTCCCAGTTGGTTTCTAGTATTATTCTTTTGGATGAAGATGGGGATCATCTCTTCTCAGTTTGAGGACAGAGTGCAGAGTCAGTAATAATGAGTAGTGAAAATGGTGTCCTGGAATCTTGTAGGCTTTACTTAGCTTGTAAAAGAATCATAGAATATTTCTTGATGATTGCCTTGGAAGCATTGTAGAAGAAAGCAAATATGCTTACAGAGCATGGAATTTCTCATTTTATACCTATATTATGTAGGCTAAAATTATTGCCAAAACCCTCTTCAAAGCTTTGTGTGTGTCTGTGAGTATATTGGAAGGATAAGAGGCAGTCGTGTTTAAGGATGGAGTTGGACCTGTCTTTTTCTTTTTCCTAAGAATTCTAGGAGTTTATCTCATCAGAGCTCATAATATCCTAGTGAATTAGGTCTTCAAGAAGTTCTGCTTTCTCCATTTTAGAAATGTTGAAGGAAGGCACAAAGATGGTAGACGATTTGCTCAATATGCTCCACAAAGACATATTGTCCAGCTTCCAATTCCCTTTCCCTCTTGTTATCCATAGGGGAAGTGGTTGTGCTTCCAAGTATTAGAACTGGATGGGTAGGTGAATATATATATATATATATATATATATATATATATATATATATATATATATATATATATATATATATATATATATATATATATATACACATATATATATATACATATATACATATATGTATATATATATACATATATACATATATGTATATATGTATATATGTATATATATATGTATATGTATATTATATATATGTATATAGATAGATAGATAGAAAGACAGACAGGTAGATAGATAGATGATGGATGGATAGGTGGATAAATGGGTAGATAGATGGATTAATGGGTGCATGTATGAATAGATGATAGATGGATAGATTCATGGATGAATGGGTAGAGAGATGGATCAATGTATGCATGTATGAATAGGTAGATAATGGATGGATGGATGGATGGATAGGTAGATAGATAGATAAATGGTTGCATGCATGGATGGATAAAGAATTTATTAAGCACTTACTATGCCAGGGACTGAGCTAAGCACAATACAAACAAGCAAGACAGTATCAGTCTCAAGAAGCTTAAATTCTAGTGGGCGGCAGAGGAAGATAATATAAAGAGGAGAACTAAAAGACAGTGGGAAACATGTACAGCATCATGGCGTGGAGATGATTAGGAAGTGGCATGGAGGCTTGGTTCCAGGCAAGACTCAGAAAAGCTCCCTTTCAGAGCCATACTTCCCAGAGGTCAGAGTTCAAGGTTTCAATGGAGGAGATGTCTGGAATGCAAGGAGCATGTTACAGAGATGGTTAGTCATCTGAACGTGCTCCCAACTGTTCATGCTATGGATGCTAGTGAGTTGGGTATTGCTGTCATACTTTATTAAGAGGAATCGTTCTAACTGACAGATTTTCTTGAGTGGGAGCTTATTAGTACATGGAAAGTTAAGTAGTATTTAAATTACCTGCCTTAATGAGTGCTGTTAAATGGTTTTATTGTCTTGACTAAGTTAAAAAAAATTAATTGCCTGATTCATCTGTTCAGAGAATATAGCAATAATTATCCCTATTCAGAGAATATAGTCATTATCTGACATAGGTAAACATAACTTAGCAGCTGGAAAAGAATTTCTATGACCTCTATGTGTCCTTTCTGAATTCTGTTTCTATGAAAAATCATGATATTGTAATTGATGTGGCAATGATGATGACACAGAGACAGGAATTATCTATTTATCTATCTGTCTGTCTATCTCTCTATCTATCCAGCTTCACAGATTTACAGCAGGAAGGGACCATAGAGGCTGTTGAGTCCAAACCTCTCATTTTACACATGAGGAATCTGAGGTTCAGAGAGGTTAAGTGACTTCCCCAGGGTCACACAACTAGTAAGTGAGAGTAGAAAAATTTGAATCCAGATCTGACTCGAGAGACAATGCTTTTTCCACTAACCTACTTCAGTATGAGATGTTGTCTCTAATGTGTATATGTGTGTGTATGTGTGTGTGCGCGTGTATGTCTGTGTGTGTTATATGTATTATATATACACACACAGTGTCTGTATATGTATATAACATACATATATATACACACACATATATACTGGAGATATAGATATACTATATATATACTGAATACATATATGCATATACTGGATATATAGTTATAGGTATAGTATATATAGTGGCTATATAGGAGATATGTTATCTACCTTTATCTATAAAATCTCAACTTTTAATGTGTAAAAAAAAGTGAAAAAGAATGTCTCTATTTTCATTTATGCTATGTAGTCCATGAAGATAAGTTGTAGAAGTTATAGGATTATGCATTTCAAGCTGGAAAGGGACCTTAAATGCCAAGCGCCTTATATCTTATAGATGTGGAAACTGAGGCACAGAGAGGTTAAGTCAAGTCATGAAGTATTTAGGAAGATGCCAGGCACTAACATTGTCGTTGCCTTCAAGGAGCTTGCATTCTAATGGGAGAGCCAACAGTATCCCCAAAATATAGTGTAGTTTTAAGCTATTTTAAAGCCACCTAAGATATTAAAGCTTCAAACTACACCAGGACTTTTGGGACACTTTGTACAATTAGTTTTGTGCTTACCAGATGTATACAAGTGAATAGAAGGTATGGGGATAGGAGTTTCATTGGGGTGTGTGTGTGTGTGTGTGTGTGTGTGTGTGTGTGTGTGTGTACATATATACACATTTATATACATTATATATTATATAAATTACATACAAATGTATATTATATATAAATTATATATTTATATATAAGTATATTATATATAAATGGTATATCTACATATATAATTTATCCTTTCCGTTTTGTTTTGTTTTGTCAGTGTCCTCCAATGGTGATCCAAGGTTTTTAAATAGAAAATCTCTGGCCCCAGGACCCCTCATTTGCCTGGCTTGCCTGTCATATGCATGTAAACATCTCCACCAGCTCCCAGCCTCCCGTCAGGCAGGAATTGTTCATTATACTCATTATCTCTTATTGATGGGTGGCCTTCAGGGCGACCACTGGTGGATGTTTCCTCCTTCAGAAATGAAAGGACACATTCACAAATGGATGTTAGCAATAATAAGCTAAATACACCACCAGCCTTTATTTAAACTGTAGCATGCATTGCTGTGTGTTGTCTCTCCTCGGAATTCCCTTTTGATTTGTTTTGTACGGTTCGACACATCCTGCCTGTGGATACTGAAGTGTTGTTTACCCCTAGTGTTTTCCCTCAGGTTTTTTGCAGGTTATTGTCTTATCTTCTCAATTAGATTGTATGTTCTCTGAGGGCAGGAGTCATGTTTCATGGTTCTTTGCACCATTATAGGTGACCACAATGCTAGCTAAGCGTATTGTCTTGAACATGACGGGTACTCAGTCAATATGTATTTGTTGACTGGTCCACAAACATCTATCAAGTACTTTCTGTGTGCCATGCACTGTGTTAAGTAATGGGGATCCCAAGAAAGGCAAAGACATGTACACATGTGAGACTACAAAGAAAGCCAAAGGATGTAAGCTCAAAGAGCTCCCATTCTAATGGTGGAGACAACCTACCAAAAAAAGAGAAATATAGAAGATATAAGCATTGCAAATGGGAGGTGATCTTAGCAGGAGGGCACCAAACGAGAGCTCCAAATAGGACAGAGTTGCCTAGCGTGTCACCTAAGGCATACCATTTTGATGTGTTCTCAATTATTCATACAATAAAAAATAAATATTTGTTGATTCTTAGGTTTCTATTTGCAAAAGGTCAGAAGGTAACCTTCTTGGGGTCTCTGGAAGAATATCCTTCTTAAAATCTGACAAATTTAAGATACAAATTTCCATTTTGGAGGTATTAGTCAACAAACAATTATTAAGCACTTACTGTTTGCTGGGGATGGTGTTAAACTCTTTGTAGAAGCTTTCATTTTCATAGGTATGCTTTTTTGTAGAAATATTCAATGTTCATTTGACATTGATTGATTCATTCACGAAGGATAGAATACCTACTGTGTTCAAAGTTCTGCATAAGAAACTTACAGGGACTCCAAAGTCATCCCACCAGGACCTCCCCACCAATCAGGAAAGTCAGAGCGTACGAGAGTTAAGTAACAATTAATGGAAGGAAGGACATGATTAAGGACAAAAGAAGTGGCACAGATACAAAGAGCTATGAGGTTCCAGAGAAAGGAAAGCTGGCAATAGACTGCAATGAGAAGGGGAAAGGAAGGGAACACACATTGATTGAGTGCCGATAGGATGCCAAGTGCTTTACAAATATTATCTCTTGATCATCATAACAACCCTGTGAGGTAGATGTTATTATTATTCCCATTTTCTAGTTGAGGAAACTGAGGCAGATAGTGGTTAAGTGACTTGCTTCCCAGGGTCGCCCAGCTACTAAGTGTCTGAAGCTGGATTTGAACTCAGGTCTTCCTGATTCCAGCTCCAGTGTTTGATCCATTTCACCAGCTGGCTGATTGAGGAAAACTTGGAAGAAGAGACATGGCTTGAGTTGCATTGCTCAGAATATGTAGGAATTGGAGGAGAAGGACCTTTCAGGAAGGCTTAATCAGCAACCTGAAGCTGGGAATGGACAGAGCTTTTCCAGAATTCAGTGAGAACACCTGGTTAGAGCGAAGGCTCCACGCTGAAGAGCGGCCGAGGACAATGGGAGTCAAGCAGGGCCCAATTATGTAGTGACCTGAATGCAAGCATGGGAGGTTTATTTTACTTTTCAAGCTTTCCAAAGCGATCTTTACTTCACGGGCATAGCAAAAACAGAAGTACAAACATTTCCCTCAACACTCTGGGGACATATCCTCCTGGGACCTCTACTATCTCAGTCCCTGGGAAGAGCCAGTATAAACCAGTTTCTCCATCGCAATCCTCCCAATCAACTTCCCTTCTTAATGAAAACGCCATCTATGCCGCTGCTGAAGTTGGCCAGGAACGTGGCAGAGGACTTTACTCCTCACTCTCTGGCTCCTGGCAAATCCTGGCATGGAATCCAGCTCCCAGACTCGGTGGCTCACTCTCTTGACCTTTCAAAGGTCACAAAGTCATAACCATCTCCAATTTCCTTCGCCTAAAACAGGAACGACCAAAGGAGCAAAGAACAGAAGCTCTTGTTCCAAGCTGGAGGATGGGAAGGTTAAACTTTATCCTGTAAGTCATGGAGAACCACTGGGGTGTCTTGAGCTAAGGAATGGTATGATGAAATCACTGCCTTGTGAAGATTACCCTGGGAGTGGTAAATGGCTTTGAGGTCAGTTATGAGGCCGCTGCACTGATCCAAGCTTGAGGTGATCAGGGTCTGGGCTCGAGTGGTAAAGAAAAGGAAGGGAAGGATGAATGAGATGCCTTGAAGGAAGAATGGATAAGAACTACTACCTGACCGTCTGATAGAGGGGCAAATGAAAAGATGGAGTCCAAGGTGACGTTGGGCTTTGGACTTGAGGAGCTGGGAAATAATGAATGATCTGTTTAGAATCTCCAAAATGAACATTGTTGGCCACACTGTCCTACAGGCTAGTCAGACTGTCACTGGCTGGACAATCCCGAGGGCTATTCCCCATGGGAAACATATTCTGAGCCCTTTAGTTGCCAGTGTTTCCCTGCTCCTTTTCTTTGTATTTAGTGTGTATGTATGTATGTATATGTATGTATGTATGTATGTATGTATCTATCTATCTATCTATGTATCTATCTATTTATCTATATGTATGTATGTATTTGTATAGAGATAGAAGCTTTAATAGCTTAATACTGCACTAAGATTTTGGGACACCCTGTAATAGCAACAGCCAGCATTTCTAGAGTGTTTTAAGGTGTGTAAAGTGCTTTATAAATATTATCTCATCTTTTCCTCATAACACCCTTGGATGATAGGTGCTATTTTTATCCTCATTTCATAGTTTAGGAAACTGAGGCAGACTGAGGTTAAGTCACTTCCCAGAGATACACATCTAGCAAGTATCTGAGGCAGGATTTGAATCAATCATGTTGAAGCCAACTTGAACCTGGTTGAGACAGCTCATTGTGAAATTTTCTGTGTAAGCATTTCATCCTTTGGAAATCTCCAGTGCTATAAATCAGGGCTTCACACATTGTTTTGTTGGGAGAAAATACTCATAATGCAGATGAAAAGGGCTGATTGTTAAACATTTACCACCATCCCCCTGATTTGAACTTAGGTCTTCCTGACCCCAGGCCCGGTGCTCTATCCATTGCATCACCCAGCTGCCTCTCTGCGTACTTGTACCTTGCCCACTCACTCCCCAATAAAATACAAGCACTTGGAGAACAGGGACTATTGAGATTTGGTCTTTGTATCCCTAACACCCAACCCAGGGGCTGGCACTTAGCTAAGTTGAATTGAATTGAACTATATTACATTGCTGACTCCTGATCATTGTTCATCTATAGTAATCCCTGGATTTTTTAAACATATATGTATATATTTTTTTTAACATATGTAACAACCTTGTGATGTACTCTCTTGTCCTTATCCTTATTAAACTCTTTTTGTCTCTAATTCAACAATGTCCCCATGAAATATAACTTGATTACTAGGTCTGCCCATCAGTTTGGTGCTGACTCCAGACTTGATGCTCTCAAGAGACATTATCTGGGTCACTGATAATGGCTTAGCAACATTTGGTCTACAGCTGACCCTACCAGCCCTGAAGGCTACATGAATCATCCCAGGGGGTGTTAATGAACCCAGGAATCATGGGAATGGCATCACTGAATAATGACATTAAAGAAGAGGCACTGATGTTTGATTTGCCACTGGACACTGAGGACCATGGGACTTTTCCACCTGACTTGCAGCTGAAACCTTCCATGTGTGTGGTCTTCCTCATTAGCATGTGAGCTTCTGGAGAATAGGGACTGTCTGACTGACTTTTCTGCTGTGTCCCCTTCAGTGCTTGGCACATAGTAAGCACTTAATAAATGCCTCATTCATTCATTCATTCATTCAAACGCAGAGTAGATAGGAAGAGCTCTGAGAGAGAAAGGCGTTAGCAGCTAGAAGGACCAGGAAAGCCACCTGGAGTAGAAGGTATTTGAGCTGAGCCTTGAAGACAGCCAATCAAAGTAAGAGGCGGAGGGGAGAAGGCAGAGCATTTGAGGCATGAGGCACTGCTAATGCAAAGATACAGAGATGGGAGATGGAGGGTTGCATTCGAGGGTAGACATTATAGGCAAAGAGGTCTTTTGGCATAGGAGAAAGAACTCTGGATTTGGCCTAGCTTCAGATCCCACCTACTACCTATGTGACTGTAGGCAGGTCATAACACCTCTGCTGATCTCACTTTCCCCCTTTGTCAAAAGGACCAGCTAGTTTTGAAGGCTTGTTTAAGCTCAGAACCCTATGCTGATCTATTAAAACTCCCATCAAATGTATCTTAATTCTTGGCTCTCCACACAAGATAATCTTCTTTCCTAGAATGACCCTCCTACCAGATCTACAATATCCAGTCATCTTAATCTATATCTGGCCACTGGACCCAGATGGCTCCAGAGGTGAAAGTGAGCCTGGTGACCTTGCATTGCCCTTCCTCACTTAAATCCGATTCACTTACAAGTCATGGCATCATCTTCCCGATGTCATGGTCCTCTTCGAGAATGAAGGACAAAGAGCAACAGCCTTTCAAGTGCTCTGTGGTCTGGACCACAATTCTCTCTTTCATTGCTGAGCATGGTGGTCAGGGCAGAATAAAACAAGTTAAGCCTGATTATAGCCATTACTTAGCTTTACTCTGCCAGGCTTCCTGTACTGATAAAGGATGCTGCGTTAGATGGACAGACTCTGCTTTTGTGCAGGCTGAACGTTGAATTTCTGATTTTTTTTTCCTGTCAAGGATAAAAATAAGTCTGTACTAGAGAAGAAGGTACTGGGTACTGGTGTGGGTGAGCTTAGGGAGACCTGCATTCTTGGATTGCTTCAGACACTTTCCGTGGGGAAGTCGCTCACCTTCCATGAGGCTTAAACAACAGCCTCTGACTAATCTGCTAAGTCGTAGCTGGGTCGCCATCTGCGTCATGGAGGGAGCTCTGACAAGAGTCACAGATCCTTCCTGAGCCTTTGTGTAAAAGTAAAGCTAAGCCTTGTGGTTTCCAGGGCCATCTTTACCCCTGTTCAGACATGTGCACATAAAAAAAAAATTGGACTCATGATTTCATCAGTGAAGGGAATTTCCCCTTAAGGTCTCTCTTTACCGAGGCATATTGGCTCTCCTTCTGCATCTTAGGGTCTCAGAGAGTTTCTTGGGGGCACAGATTTTGCATGCTGTTCCCAGCGTTAGAAAGCCTGCCTGTGTGTGCAGAGGTGGAATTGGACCCCAGATCTCCCTATCTCTCTAGCCACCACCCCATACAGTCTTTAACATTTCTATCAAATTTCAGCCACTTCCTTGTGATTTCAGTAACCAAAGGGTAGTAATGATGATAAGCATGTAAATAACGCTTAAGGTTTCCTGAGTGCTTTGCATGTGTTCTCATGTGATTGCCTTAGGTACTATTATCATGCCATTTTACAGATGAGGAAATTGAAGCTGGGAGAGTTTAAATGACTTACTCAGGGCCATAAAGCTGGATTTGAACTCTGGTCTAACTCACTCCAAGGTCAGTGCTCTTCTCACTGTGCCACGTAGCTTGCTAGGCAGAGGACTCAGTAGGTGGCTACTCTTTGCTGGACATTGTGCTACATGTGGGATCTGTACAACTTCTTCCTTTTCCTTGCCCATTTCTCACTTTGCTCTCCCCCTTGTTCCCAGCCTATAGACACAATGCATGGATTTTCTCTCAGATTCAGAACAGGTTGGACTGGTTATGTGCAAAAACTTGTCCTTAAAGAATTCTCCTTAACACTAGGGTCATGGCATCACCCAACCTAAAGGTATGGGGGGAAAATGGACTCTGGTCACAAGTAATTATGAAGCCCCAAGCAGATGATAGAGCACGACAAGAGAGATGAGGACCAGCCTGAAGAGGAAAGGGAGTTAGGACTGGTGAGGGGAGGTAGCCCCAAGTACAGAGTCAACTCGCTCGTGGAGCCTCTAAATCTGGGCACTTTGAGGGGAGGACGAGAAGAATGGAAGCGAGGAAAAGCAGCTTGCTGGAAATCACCAAAGAAGTCACCTCCACTGTGGCATTTGTCCTTGTGGGTCTAATATTTGATGTTGGGAGGGGGTCTTATTCACAGTGGCTGTCACAAGCCTCTTAGGGAGCTGAATGCTGTTTGGTGACATCAAGAAGGTTGAAACATGGAGGCTGTGGTCCTATCAAGCAACAGGCAGGTAGGGCTGCCCTTGCCGGTGCCCCTGAGTGTAGGGAAGGCAAGCAGATGTACCCTTCTTTGTGCCCTCTTCTAGTCTGCCTCTCTCGATGTTGACCACATCTGATGGGAAGAACGTTAGTTACCTTGGGGAATGAGGTTCAAAAGAGGTAGTATTTATAAAGACTTAACACAGCCCTTGGCATGCAGTAGGTGCTGTATAAATGCTTATTCCTTTCCCCCACTGCCATCCAGTTTGTCAAATTCAAATAGAAACAGTCACTGAGCCATACTTAAAGATAGATCCCTGCAGGCTGTGGGCTGACTAGAAAATCATACGTTAACATTTTCTTGTTATTGTTCAAGGGCAGCTAGGTGGCTCCGTGGATTGAGTTCAAATCTGGCCTCAGACATTTACTATCTGTGTGACCCTGGACAAGTCACTTAACCCTGTTTGCCTCAACAAGTTGTTCAGTCATTTCAGTTGTATCCTACTCTTCAGGACCCCATTTGGGGTTTTCTTGGCCGAGATACTGGAGTGGTTTGCCATTTCCTTCTCTAGCTCATTTTACAGATGAGGAAACTGAGGCAAACAGGCTTAAGTGACTTGTCCAGGGTCACACAGCTAATAAGTATCTGAGGCCAGATTTGAACTCAGGAAGATGAGTCTTCTTGACTTTAGGCCTGGCACTCTACCCACTACGCCACCTAGCTGACCTATTAAATGAGACTAGGAGTAGTAGTTAGACAGGTGAGCCAAGGCAGGAAGGCAAGGGATGAGGAAAAAGGCCCAGAAGGAGGGTGGCCAACATTGTCAAAACCTTCAAAAATTCAAGAAAGATCAAAGCTGAGCAAGGGCCGTTGGATTAAGAAATGAAGAATTCATTGGTGACTTTTGAGAGGGTGGGTTCATTTGAGTGGTCGAGATCCAAGAAGGGCAGGGAAGTAGATGGTGAGGATGTGGAGAGAATGTGTGTTTGGTACTCTTTTTTAGAAGCTTAGCAGTGCAATGAGAGGTATAGGATGATATTGCGAGGGGACAGTTAGCAAAGTCAAAGGAAGTATGTGGAGAGGGGAAAAAAGTTTGCCCTTTCTGCAAGATTTCAAAAAATCTTGTCATATTTTAAGAAACCTTGTTAGCGAATGTTGTGAACAGCAATTGAAGTTGGTGACTGTCAGCCTCAGAACCATTAAAATGAGTGAGTCCGATTTAAGTAGACAAAACGATCCATTTGTAAGAAGGTTCTATTATCAGGATTTGGGATCCTGTCTGCTGTGGGCTAATTTCATGCTTTTTTTCCCCCTACCAAATGCTACCTGGAAAGGAGAGTATTTATAATATTTCCACGTAGAAGTCCTAGAATATTGTATTTTCTCCCCTAGGACAATGATGTCAAATTCAAATAGAAACAGGTCTTTGCAGGTCACATATTGACTTAGAAAAACATGAACTAACATCATTTATATTTTATGTTTATTTTGTTAAACATTTCGCAATTACATTTATATACTGCACTGTGGAAGGTTGCTGACTCCTCTCCCCTAGAAAAAGAAAGAAATGTTAATATCCTAGGGTCAGAGGTTACCAGGGACCTTAGAGGTTGTGACTTCCCCAGGGTTATACAGCTACCAAGTACCTGAGACAGGATTCAAACCTAAGTCATCCTGTGTTCTACCCGGGACACCATGCTGCCTCGAACGTTCCATTACAATTAGTTATGGTTTACTTTTACTTTTCTTCTTTTTTGAATTGGACTTGTAATTTCATTGCGGGAGGGATCTCCTGGTGAGGACATACTGTTTTGGATTTTATCATCCTAGAGAGTTTCCTGGTGCCACTGAGAAGTTACATAATTTGTCCAGGGTCATAAAGTCAGTATGGTACAGAGGTGATACTTGACTCCACTGGACCAGGAGTCAGGAAGACCTACATTAAAATTCAGCCTCAGACACCCACTAGATGTGTGACCTTAGGCAGGTCACTTAACCCATTTGCCTGTTTCCTCATCTATAAAATGGGGATAATAATAGAACCTACCTCCCAAGCATTTTTGTGAGATAATAATTATAAAGCACCTAGCATAGTGGCTGGTACATAAAATAAGCACTATATAAATATTAGCTATTATTGTTATTTTTGTCTCCTTTTGGAGACAGACTAGGCTAGCTCACTTTACTACTCCATACCATCTAAAATTTGTTTTTTAGATTCTTTGAAGGCTCTAGGATGTTTTTCAACCACATGAACACTCCTTTCACTGATAGTTGTTGGAAACTCTCCTATCTTGACTTTTTATCCCACATCATTCCTGCCCCTGTTTCCCCATACATTCTCTACAGCAGAGGTATCAAACTTTCAGGCAAAACTACTGATTATAGCCAGAACTTGACTAGTAATTGGGAAATGTTTAACAAAAAAATACAAGGCAACATGGATATTGTGAATCTGTGGTTTTCTAAGTCAATATGCGTCCCACAGGCATCCTTTTCTATTTGAATTTGACACCACTGTTCAAGATGACGGGCATCTTCTGTTGTTCAAAGGCATTGTTTTTTTCATTGGCTTAGTTTGTAGATTATAGGAACTTTTCTGTCCTGTGTTTGTAGATCAGTGCATACAAACACACGGCTTTAAATAAACCCCAGTATATAGACACACATGAGCAGCTTAGTACCCACTTAGCATGATTTATGTTCTACTGGTAGAGTCTAGAGATAGGAGTCGGGAACCTGCAGGCTTGAGGAACATGTGGCCCTCTAGGTCCTCACGTGAATCCAGTTGGACTCAATCAAAGGGATGCACTTGAGGACCTAGAAGGCCACCTGTGACCTTGAGTCTACAGTTTCCTCGCTCCCGAGGCCATTCTGAACTCCCGGACACATCCTAGTGCAGGCCCGAATAATTCCTAAATCCCAGGACCTGACAAAAATTCCAGTTAGTTTTTCATTACACAATTTTCAGAAGAAGAGGTCAAAAGGAGCTGGTAGGGCATCCAATTATGGGTTTGAGCATATTGGGAAATGAGTTTTCTTTGACTCAGGTGTACAATATTTTACTTGGGCTTGTTTTCCAAGTGCATTGAGGCCTGACTAAACATTTTGGAGGCACTGCCTCCTTGTAAAGGAGAGGCTGGGGTTTGTTAAATATTCCTTCACCACCCTTGCAGTTGGCCAGTGATGGGTGGCCACGAGCCAGTTGGAGTGCTGGTTCCAGGCAGCAGACAGAAGTGGTGGTGGTGGGGAACTAATCATTAGGATGTTGCTTGTCCCCTCCCACCGCTGAAAGAAGAAGTGATTGGCTCAGCTGGGTTTTCTATCAAACAATTAAGAAAAATTCATGAGGTGGGAAAGTAGGGAGGGGAGGAAGGGTAGGCTGCCTTCAACTGATCTGAGGGCTAAAGGTCCTTTCTCACTTGTTGCAGACCAAATTGAAGCTGGGTTCTGGCTTTTGGGAGAGAGCTCTACATGAGCTAGAGTTTGAATGATTTCAGCCTTCAAGTGGTAAAGAGTAGAGAGTCAAGTGAGAAAGAAAATAAGGAACGAAGAGGAGGGGGAAAGATGTCCAAGGAGGACACCAAAGTGAAGCTTAACAGCTTTGGGGAAAAAAGAAGATCTCGCAGTCATAGTTCTTTGGTTTTCCAGGTTATTCCACCAGTCTTTAACCGTAGCATTTTTACCTCTGCAGTCTCCCCTGCGGCAGAACGTATCCGCTTCATCCTGGGGGAGGAAGATGACAGCCCTGCACCCCCCCAGCTCTTCACCGAATTGGATGAGCTCCTGGCGGTGGATGGGCAGGAGATGGAGTGGAAGGAGACAGCCAGGTGAGGACTTAGTCCGGGAGGCCCAGCGGGAAACAGAGTTGTGTACTGATCCCAAACGTGGGTCCCTGGCAGGCTTTCTAGCCCTGGAGTTTGGGACGGCACACTGTTGGGTAGACACAAGGTGGATGAAGTTATCTTCGCTCATTTTTATCATTCTCTCACCTTCGGATTTCTCTTTGTCATGGATGTGAAATGTACTTGCTATTTTAATTATGGTTCCTTTTATTCCCTAGGACTGTAATTGTTTGGGAGGCATGTAATCTTAGCTGTATAGAGAAATAGAAAGCATCCTATTTCTCTTTTATTTAATGGGAGGCGGTATGGGTAGAGAGCTGACCTAGGAGCCAGGAAAATCTGGATTCTAGTCCCTCAATTCCCAACATGTAACACTGGCTCTGTGACCTTTGGCAAGTTACTTAACCTCTCTGGGCTCTAGGCAATTCTCTAAGACTACATGTTTCAGAGAAGGGGGCTATCTGCATTGGTAGAGAGATCTTCTTTTTTCCGGAGCTCCAATGAAATCACAGGTCCAGTCCCAAACCCCGTGTTATTTAACAGGAAGGTGCTTGGAAAGGCTTCAAGATAGCTCCACGGGTGTTTTCCCCACTCCCTGCCTTCACTTAAAATGATATCCTGGGAGATTTTCCTTTCCTTTCTGCCTGTCTCTCCTTATTGCTAGGATAGATCTTTGAAAATGAGCATTTTATACGATGCATTTTCATTATGTGAACAAAGACAGTGCACATTTTTAGAGTGCTTCAAAGTTTGCAAATAAGATCTCATCTTGTCCTTACAGCAGCCCTAAGAGGTAGGTATCAGTCGTTTCAGCCATGTCCAACTTTTTGTGACTCCATTTTGGGGTTTTCTTGGCAAAGATAATGAAATGGTTTGCCATTTCCTTCTCCAGCTCATCTGACAGATGAGGAAACTGAGGCAGAGTTAAGTGACTTGCCCAGGATCACACAGGTATTTAATGTCTGAGACTGGATTTGAACTAACAAAAGTGAATCTTCCTGACTCCAGGCTCAACACTCTATGGCGCCACCTAGCTGCCTAGGAGCCATTGTTATCGCCCAACATTTTACAGATCAGGAACCTGAGGCAGACAGAAGTCAAATGACTTGCCCAGGGTCACAGAGCTTTTAAGTGTATGGGACAAGTTTCACACGCAGTTCTTCCTTACTCCAAGCCTGCCCTCTATCCACTGAGCCATGTAACTACCACCCAAATCTAAGTATTGAACTTGTCTGCATCTGGGAAGAGTGGAAATCCCATTAGACCTGGGGTCTTTTACACAGGTCTGTCTATTAGCAGGGCTGATGTCAATCATCTCCTTGGCATTCATTTTCTCAGTCCAATTTCTTGTTCTTTCTGCAATCTTTGACACCCTTGTATTTGAGACCCTCCACCTCTATCTGTACTCTCTTCTCCTTGGCTTCTTTCTTTTGCTCTGTTGAGGTCTTCCACGGGCCCATCTGCATGATCCTTCTCCATTTCCAGGGCAGAATCATCCTCTGTGCCCCATCCCCTGTGTGTGGCTGTGCCCTGGCCTCTGTCCTGGGACCTCTCCTCTCTTCCCAGTCCTTTTCTTGGTGAGCTCATCAGTCTCCAGCCTGGCTGTCTCACCTCCTCAGCATCTTCTGTGTCTGCCCTCCTCCCTCCACTCATGCCAGCCCCTTTTGCTCAGCCTAGACCGTCACCATGGTCTCCTTATTGATTCCCCTGCCTCCTTTTTCTTACCCTCCCTGATAGTCCTCAAGTGTAGGTCTGACTGTGTCCCTCCCCTGCTCAGTGGGTCTCTATTGCCTATGGTCTAAAATGCAAATTCCCTTCAAAATTGGACTCTAGCCTCTTCTTCCAGGCTGATTACACAGGCCGTCCCAATGGCCTTAGTGCAGCCCCTCATTCCCATTTCATTCTAGCCAAAGAGGCTTCCTGGGACTTGCCCATGGACAACCTTTCATCTCTTCCTTTGTACAGGAGACATGGGCCATCCCCTACCTCCACAAGTCTGGCATATTTTCCCTTTTCTCCTTGTCCTCTCAGAAGCCCTCGTGTCCTTCAGGGCTTAACCTGAGAGCCACCTCTTAGAAGAGGTCTTTCCCGATCCCCCCCACACCCAGTTTGTCTTGCTTTTGGAAGTCACTTTGTATTTATTTTGTTATATTTTATATATGTATATGTATAGAAGTGTATGTATATATGATTTAACTTTGTGTTTATTTTATTTTATATATATGTATAGATGATATGTGTATGTATATCTATATCGATCTGTACTTATTTCTGCTATATTTATGGGTTGTTTTTTTTGGCAATTGGGGTCAAGTGACTTGCCCAAGGTCACACAGCTAGTAAGTGTCAAGTGTTTGGTCTGAGGCTGGATTTGAACTCAGGTCCTCCTGACTTCAGGGCCGGTACTCTATCCACTGCACCACCTAGCTGCTCCTATATTCATGGATATAGCTATGCCCATCTATATTTCTATCTATCTGCACTTGTTTCTAAGCTCTTGGGCATGGTTTAGGTTTTCTCCCTCTATCTCAAGTGCCTAGCACAGTGCCTGAAACATGTTGGTGCTTAAATGCTTGTCGAATTAGAACTGTGTGATGTAAAAGCCTCAGATGACCCCATCCACCTATAAGGCAGCATTCCTCCCAAGCCCAGCACTGCTATCCCAGAGAAGCCCTACTGTGTTCCACTCTCAGATACTTGGTACTGACGTCTCCCTCATGGAATACTTTATCTGCCTCTATGATGCCAGTTAGCAATGTGATCAAAGTCCATTACCTACCCCATCTTCAGCATGTAGGCCTGAAGCAAGGAGTTGTCCAGAACATTGCTCCATTTTATTGATAAGAAAAATGAAGCAAAAAAAAAAAGAAAGAAAGAAAGGAAGAGAGAGAGAGAGAGAGAGAGAGAGAGAGAGAGAGAGAGAGAGAGAGAGAAAGAAAGAAAGAAAGAAAAAGAAAAGAAAGAAAGAAAGAAAGAAAGAAAGAAAGAAAGAAAGAAAGAAAGAAAAGAAAGAGAAGGAAAGAAAGAAAAAGAAAAATGAAGCAGAGACAAGGAAACTGACCAGTCCAGCCCAGGCTCAGGTCTTCAGCTTTCCCGTACTCCTCCTGGTCACTGGGTGTCGTCACCTCTTTCTAGACCCTGTAGGACATTCATTTATGATCCTTTGGGCACTGTGCATTCAGGTAAACTTTAACCAAGAAGAATTGAGCATGCTTTCTGAGCAGTGACCTGAGAAAGACAGTACCCAGCTGACGATATGAGGATACCAGCCATCATTCTGAGTTCATCCAATAATAAGGTGGACTTATGCAATTTTGGGTGGGCAGTTTTGGCTTTTCAGCCATACTCTGTATTTTTCCTGACTTGCTCTTGGTAACAGAGTGTGGGAAATTTGTGCTCAGAGGAGTTGGATTCAAATTCTGGCTTTGGCTCTTACCGTCAGTATAACTTTTAGTAAATCTCTTAGCCTCTATGGACCTCAGTTTCCTGATCTATAAAATGAGGAGTCTGAACTCTAAGATTATCCATCCATTCCCTCTTTGAACCCATAGTTCCAGCATGCTAAAACCCCTTTATAGTTTAGAGGGTTGTAATGAGTTATAATGAGGTTCTCTTTAAGTATAGGATTGTGTTGGAACAGGATGCAAGATCAATAGTATTTTTCTCCTTTAAAATGACAGCAGAATCGGTTGTGATATGATTTATACTTTACATGTGTTCTGGGATATTATGGGTCATTTTCCCTGAATTTGTGTTAGAAAAAAAAACACATGTAGTTGTTAGTTTTGTCCTTCAGCCCCATGGTGAGAACAACCCTGCACTATTCATTTTCCAGCGAAGTCTGATAAACCTTCCTTCATCAATTTGTACATGCCTTATATAGCATGCATTGTGGGATTGACCCTTTTGATCATTCACTGTACTAGAGAAGAGGGGAAATTTTTGATTTATCCAAACCCTCAAAACTCCTTCCCTCCCTGCCATTTCTTGCTCCCTCATCTTTGATTGAAAAGCCTCTTCACTTTTCAATAAGGGGCAGCATCATGTAATGATTATTAGCATTTAAATAGTTTTATAATATTAGCAAAGCCCTCTACAAATATGATCTCATTTTTATCCTCATAAAAACGCCAAGGAGAGGGTAGGTGCTATTATTAACCTCATTTTACACATGAGGAAACTGAGGCCATCAGCGGTTAAGTGACTTGTCTAGGGTCATACATACTATTAAGTGTCTGAGGTCGAAATCAAATTCAGATCTTCTTGACTCCAGATCCAGTGCTCTAACCATTGTACCACCTAGCAGCCTAGGTACTGCGTAGAGACCTGGCTTTGAAGTCAGGAAGACCTGTGTTCAAGTCCCATGGCTGGTGTATATTGACTATGTGACCCTGGAAAAGTCATGGACCTCAGTACTCTAAGCAATTTCCCTAAGACTCTTAAGTTGCTGAAATGGTGCTGATCTTTTGTGATGGAGGGAATTTCCTTCCCTACGGGCTCCCTATACTGAGGAAATCACCAGTGCTTTATTCAGCACTGTGCCAGGCATGAAGGGGATAGAAGATATAAGGAGTAGCAGCTTTACATTCAAGGGCTTGCAATCTAGTAGGCACATACACAAATAAGCATGATGTGAGATAAATGTGATTGCAAAGCAGAAAACTAGAGAAAGTATGATTAAACAATACAATGGGAGAAAACTTTTCCTTGGGATGGGGAGGGGAAGGCAGTCAGGAAAACATTCACATGGCGAGTGTCACTTGGGCCCAGCTATGAAGGCAGAGAAGATGGGGGGACAGAAATGTGGCTTAGGCAGATTGCCCTGCAAAAGACACGGGGACAAGAGAGGGCTGGATATAATTGGAGGACATTTCCTCGTCCATTTTGGCTCTAAAGAGTTCTAGAGTAGTGTTAGTCTAAAGAGAGCTTGTAGAAGGCTTTGAATGCCAGGCTAAGAAGTTTCTATTTTCTATTAAATCAACTGAAATAATGAGGATAAAGTGTTTTGCAAACTTCAATGATCTATTGCGTACTGTGCATATTGGAGCACCCTTTGAAGATGTCAGCCCTTGTGCGTGAGGAACGCGCCTTTGGCAGCTCCGTGGAGGCCTTTGTCATGAGCAAGATGAGAGGCAGTGACCGATTGCCTTTTCTTCTACTTCATATTTTCTCTCTCATTAGGGGAACTATTTTCACAACCTCTTCTCTTGTCTCTTCCCCTGACATGCCCGCATCCTCCTTAGACTCTAGATTTCACTTCAAAAAAGATATTCTTAAGAAAGACCTCCTGTAGGAAAACTGCTCCCTCCCTCTCTATTTCAGGTGAAGAGAGAATGGGTATGTGTATAGGGCAGCTGGGTGGCACAGTGGGTAGAGTACTGGGCCTGGAATCAGGAGGACCTGAATTCAAATCTGGCCTCAGACAAGTAGTAGCTGTGTGACCCTGAGCAAGTCACTTTAACCCTGTTTGTCTCAGTTTCCTAATCTGTAAAATGAGTTGGAGAGGGAAATGGCAAACCCCTCCAGTATCTCTGCCAAGAAAACCCCCAAAAAGATCACAAAGAGTTGGACAGGACTAAATGACTAAACAACAAAAGTGTATATGTATACACAATACACAATACACAATAACAATACATAGTATATACATATACTTCTCTCCACACACACACACACACACACACACACACACGTATTTGTTGTTTTCAGTTGTGTCTGATTCTTTGTCACCCCGTTTGGGAGTTTTCTTGGCAGAGATACTAAAGTGGTTTGCCATTTCCTTCTCCAGATCATTTTACAGATGAGGAAACTGAGACAAACAGGGTTTAGTGATTTGCCCAAGGTCAGTTGCACAACTAGTAAGTTGAGACTGGATTTAAACCCAGGTCTTCCAGACTTTAGGTTCAGCACTCTATCCACTGTGCCACCTAGCTGCCTATATAGATAGGGATATGGATATACATTACCTATCTGTCTGTCTGTCTATCTATCTATCTATCTATCTATCTATCTATCTATCTATCTATCTATCTATCTATCTGTCTGTCTGTCTATCTTCTCCCTCTGGTATGAAAATAGAGGGTGAGAATTAGGCTGGTGTAAACCATAAAACCAGAAGGCAGGATTCATTTGGGTCCTTCACTGGGCCTTTGTAAAATTATTGGAATGCCTAATGATGAGGTATAATTTGCATATATTTATCTGGATTTTAAATACGTATGTCCATTATAATCCTCTTTTCAGGAAGGGCCATGGAATCACAGGATCTCAGAGTCAGAAGGGACCTCAGGGGTCATCTAGTTTAATTTGTATTGGAGAGTGGAATAGCTGCCTAGCATCCCCAACAAATGAACACCCAGTCATCTCTTGAACACCTCAAATGAGGAAGGAAACTGCCATCTCCCAAGGCACCCATTTATCTGGGATGGTTCTCATTTCATGGGCAGCTAGGTGGCACCATAGTGCAAAGGGCACTGTCACTGGAGTCAGAAAGCCTGAATTCATATCCGTCCTGAGATACTTGCTACCTGTGTGACCTAGACAAGTCACTTACCCTTTATATGCCTCGGTTTCCTCAACTATAAATAATAGTACCTACCTCTCAGGATTGTTGTGAGGATAATATAATATTTGTGAAGTGCTTGGAAACACTAAATTGCTTATACAAATTTGCTGATGCTGATGGTAGGATAATTTTCCTTGCATCTAGGCAAAATCTGCCCCTTTTCAGCATTGCTACTCATTCTTCCCTGTAGGGCTAAGGAGAATGAGACCTTTCTCCCTGGAGATGAACTGGAACACAGCTCTCATTCAACCTCCCTCTCTTCTGTCTACATAGAGAGACACAGATATAGACACAGACACATAGACAGACACAGACACCCAAGTCTTCATTTCTTCAGACTAAACATTGCCAGTCCTTTCACTTGTGACATAGTCTTCAGGTCCTCATCATCACAGTCACCCATCTGTCAATGTTTTCTAGATTATGAGTACCCTTCCTTGAGAATAGGTACTTTTTTTTTTTGCCTTTGTATCCGTGGCTCATAATAGGTGCTTAATAAACACTTGTTACCTTGCTTTAATCTCTTCAAATGAGCATTCAGAGCTGAAAACATTTGCTCAGATGTGGTTCAGATAGAACATAGTGCAGAAGTGCCATCATCTTTCTAGCTCTGGACACTATGCTCTTCTTAACATAGCTGTGTTAGTTTCAGTGGTTTTCATACTATACTCGGGACTTAGAGCTCATTCAGACGTCTAGTCAAACCTTACCCATCTTGTCTTTGTGAAGCTTGTTTCTTGAACCCAAGAGTAGAACTTTACATTTATCCCCATTAACTTTTATCTCAGATTTGGTCCAACATTTTAACTGGTTGAGATTTTTTTGTACTCCCACTCCATCATCCAATAAGTCAGATATACCTCCCGGCAGTAGATTCGACCCAAGACTGTCTCCTGTACTTACAAATCATTGATAATCACGTTTTAAGTGAACTCCACTCATCGAACCATGGATTTACTATATGAGTCCCATGACTTAGTTGTCAGAAATGTTTTATTAGGAATTCAGATCCACATTAAGTTTCTTCCCATATAAGAATCTGGGAAGATTTAGTATCTTCCTGCCTACTTGCTTCTCTTAAGATATTTGAATTTTCTGGATAGTAACACCATCATTTTAACAATATAATCAGCAATTAATAGTCTGTGTTGAAGGAGAGGAGTGAGGGAAGGAAGTTTGAGATGATGTATGGTCTATGAGTTATCTAAATAGGACAAGGTAAAAGGTGACCACATTACAATAACTACTCTTTATATAACTTTCTTAAGAACATGAATTGACAGCTACTTTTGCCCTTATAATTACTTACCCATTTTATAGATGAGAACTGTGGAACCCAGAGGTTAATTGACCCAGAGCAGGTCACTGAGTGGACCAGTGACAGAGCTCAGAATAGCATTTGCCTCTTTAGGTCATATAACAAGTCAGAAGAGAAAGAATCTAAACTTTGAGTCTGTCCCCCCATATATAAGAACTTGATTGTGAAAATGCCAAAGAAAATTAGACCTGGCTTTTCATTTTTCTTTTCTATAATAAATTCCTCTTGAGAATCTCCTATTCTGTGTCTGAAAATGGATGTCTCATTCTGTGTCTTGAGCTCATCATCTTTCTGAACTTTTAATGACTTTTTCGCTGAGGAGGTCGTATAGCATCAGGGTCTCACTGTAGCCACCCAAATACAAGTTGTAGACTGTGGCTTCAGTTGAACTCTTTCCAGACTCCAGTCATGTATTAGCTTGGTCTGTGGAGCCTGGAACAATGGCAAATGTAATTAGCAACCTTGTTTTTACTTCTCCATTGAAGTTGTAGAGTAAAGCCTTAGATGCTGGCTAGCCCAGCCTGTGTGGGAACAACAATGCTCTCAACAGCAAAGTCATCATCCTGCCTCTGTTTGGAGACCTCCAGCGATGGGGAGCTCACTACCTATTCTCCTTGTGGACAGCTCTAACATCAGCAAGTTTTTCCTGAAATCCTGTCTAATTCAGTCTTTTTGCAGGTTCTCTTGAATCCCTTCTCTGGGGACAAAAAAAAAAGCATTCATTAATAGCAACGATGGTTAACAACTTGGTGATTAGTTCCAAATCACCAGTGTTATAAACTAGCTATCGTTCTTTCGTCAAGGTTTGGTTTTTTAAAGCTAGGTGATAATTTTGGGGTTTGTTATTATCATCAGTGTAAACTTTCATGTATCTTGCTTAGAAATGGAAACTATAGTCATAACATTTATTTAGGCAAAACCGGCTAACTTGCAAGTGAGGGGAACCAGATCTGCCTCACACACACACACACACACACACACACACACACACCCTCTCATAAACATACACTAAATGTATTTTTTTTTCTGTACTAGATGATAATAAGAGGTCTGCGGTAGTTTTGGGCAAATAACTTTAGATCAAATGAATTTTTCTGAAAGCGATGAAGGCAGATGGATATGATTAATTAGGCACACAATACACTGCATTTAGGTGCAATGTTTGCCAGTATTTCCGGCCATGCTAAACTTGAAAATTCAAAAAATTCTTGAAAATAGCATTTGATCGATTTACAAACCAGCCATCGGCTTCCAGGATGGGTATGATGAGGCACTAACTGGTTGGCACCCGATTCATTATAAAATTTTTATTATGTGGTTGGATTTTGTTCCTGTACAAAGATCAAGCCTATTTTCCCTTATAAATTGTAAATTTCCTTTATAAATCACCATTTGAATTGTGATTCATCACAAAATGAATCACAATATAAAATTAGAGGCCTTGAGTTTTCTTCATGATATTTGATCACATGCTTGCTAATTTGTAAAACTCAGAAATGCCCAATGGCTCTCTTGTTCCTGAACACATCAGTGAAAACCTGTTTGGTTGGCATCCGCTGATGTGTTTTAAAATGGGAGACACTTTTGTCAATGTACTTCTCAGACCTTGAGATAAATATTTTTCTTCCTTTTGGGTTTGCCTCTAGGAGGTACGACCATATTGAAATTACGTAGCGTCGGAAAAAAAAAGCAACCCATTTCGCCAATCATGTGTTTGTTACCTGATAAGGGCTGAGATTTGAGGAAACACAGACCCCTTATTGAAAATCTATGGTAATTACCATACAAGAGAAACAATGGCTTTTGAATATCCTCTGCAATGAAAGATTTGAGCTCATTTTTAATAACAGAAGGAAGAAAAGATGCTCTGCATTGCTAATTTCCAGTTGTTTATTTAAGTTATTTCTTGGTTGATGTGATTAGCTCTCCTATCCCACCTAGGCTTGACATGCAGCAGCTGCTCATGGGTCCGGTCCCATTAGCGATTCCTATTGTTCCTTCTGAGTTCTTGAAGACTGACCTACGTCAGCCCGTGAACTGGATTTGGTTCAGGGATTTTAACCTGCTCCGTTTTTCTGCCCTGGGCTGGTTTGCTCCCCTTAGGCAGCCTGGTCCTGCCCACCTCCCCCACTCCTTATCGAGGGGCTCTCCATATTGGGGCCAGATTTAGCACAGACGCCCAATGGGCTTGAGCTCTACTCAAAACTCGGGCCCTGAGCTTGAGGGATCCAGCAGCCTCAGCCTCCTCACAGGTGTGAACCGCCTCACCTGGCCCAGTTAAAGCTTCTAGTAAAAGCCTGTTGATTGACTGACTGAGTCCAAATACAGTGGAAATTTTCCACTACCTTGAACATTGCCAGCCTTCAATGTAACTGGCTTTAGAACCTCCCAGTTTGTGTGATTACCATCCACAGATACCCACAGACAGTCTACTAAACATGTCAAAGCCTTTCCTTTTAATGCCATGGGAATGATATTATTTTCATTATTATTAACAGTTTACTGAACCTCATGTGTTAGGTGCTGCATTAATTATATGTGACATGGAGTTAGAATTTACTTTCCAAGGACCCATCTGGTACTGAGCCTTCAAAAGGCCACTTTCTGCTTGTGGCAGAATGCTGAGCTGGAGGGTTGTATAATGTAGGACAATGGGGGAAACCAGAGTGGGCAGAAACACAAGCCAGCTGGTAGTTTATGATTTCTAGATTAGCCTTCTGTGATGCCAATGTATGTTACCATTGCAAGGTCTATCTCTAGTGCGTAAGGTAGGTGTGACCCTGGGCAAATTATTTTACCCCTCAGTGTCCCAGGAAACTCTCAAAGCTTATGTTTCAGGACATTTGCTGATCTGGATTGGTGGAGAGGGCTCTCTTACTGGGAGTTCCCTGTACTAATAAAATCTCAGGGTCAGATCAAGGACAACATGTTACTTATAATTATCATTTTTTTCTTAGTAATTTTGATTTTTTGATTTTTTAGGTGATTGGGGTTAAATAAATTGCTCAGGGTCACACAGCTAGTGAGTGTCAAGTGGTCTGAGGCTGGATTTGAACTCAGGTCTTCCTGACTTCAGGGCTGGTGCTCTATCTACTGCGCCAGCTAGCTGCCCCACATGTTACTTATAATAAAAACCATTGCAATTCATAGGAAAACTTTTCACAGAAAGTACAAGACATTTATCTTACAAAACACAAACCAAATATTATCAGTGAAAACTCTCATAAGGGGAAAATTCATCTAACAAAAACTTTGTCTCCATTCATTCAAATGGTACTGTTGTAAGGTATTTCTGGGTTCTCCCAGAGTTGAACCTTTGTCACCAAAATGTGTCCAAATAGCAGCTATCTAAGTAACTGCTGAGTTATTAGCACTTACAAAGGAAAAAGATGGCGCATGGGTGTTGAGGGGGCGAGAGGAGGGTAGTGGAGAAGCCTGGGTAAGAGATAGCTTGAAGGTGATTGGAGAACACCAAAGGTCAGGAGAGAGAGACCTTGTCCAGTGAAGATCCTTGGTACAACTGCCAGCTTCTCCATCTGATTCTCAGTTTGCACTGGTTTTCATGAATTATGCCAACTTGAAATTTTCAAACCAGCCATGGCTACCCTTCAAAATTGAGCTCCTTCTCATCACCATCTTCCACCTTGGGCAGGCTTCTGCATTTGTGTGTGTGTGTGTGTGTGTGTGTGTGTGCACGCATGTGTGTGTGCGCGCGTGTGCAGTCAGAAAGGCCAGAGTTCAAATCCAGCCTCAAACACTAGCTACATGACCCTGGGCAAGTCATTTAACCTCTGTTTGCCTCAGCTTCCTCCTCTGTAAAATAGGGATAATAATAGCACCTACCTCTCTGGGTTGTAGTGAAGATCAAATGAGATAATAATGATAAAGTCTTAGCACAGTGCCTGGGACATAGTAGGTCCTACATTGATGTTAGCTATTTTTCTTCTTATCATTATTATACAAAATATAGACAGAAGTAGAGATAGGGACTGGCACCATGATTTCACTGAGATAAGGAACTCCAGGATTGAGAAGACTCCCCCAAATGATGCAGGTTGGTAGCTTCTCTCCAATTCATCTAGAGAGCACCCTGAAATGAAGGCACTTGTTCGAGGTCACCAAACCATTATGTATCAGAGGGGAATCTTGAACCCAGATCTCCTTAGCTTTGAGGCCAGCTTTTGATCCACAACACCATGCAGCCTTCTTATACTACATCCATCTAAAAGAAAAGCAGTGAATAATCCGTGAAGGGTGTGTTTTATTCAGCAAAGGATGCGAACCTATTTTTAAAAACTGAAATGACACCACAAAGAGGGAAAATAGAGCAACAAAATAAATTTGCAAATCCAGTTCTGTTTCTTTCCCCCAAGGCTTTCCCACACACGGCTGCCAGGTAGCAGAGTAGTTAGCAGTCAGTGAAAGTGAGAGCAGTTTCAGCCCCTCCACTGGATTCTCTTCCCCACACAGGCCCACCACCTCTATTCCCTGGGCACCAAGGGCTTCGAATCACATTAAATTCTTTCCCTAAAATATAACATTTAGAAGATTTCTCTCAAAAACACCACTGAATCCCTGTACTTTTTAAAAAAGAGGCCTTTGGTGTGATCTCTGAAATAATGAACTGTATGTAGTACCAAGGCGAGGATGACCCACTTGATATTTATGGGTTTAAAATCATTATGGATTTCAAGGGCAAGTTTGAAGAAAATTGTAAAGAAGCTAAGACTAATCGAAGTAATCCACTATTACAGATGAGCAAGTCAGGCCAAACACATTATTTTTGGTTTAAACACCAGCAATTCTTAAATGCACAATTCAAACACAGACTCCTTCCTCTGTTGAGCTATTTCCCTAATTTTGTTTCTAGTTAAGAAAAATGATGAATGTCACAATCCCTCAGCTTTAATGATTATTCTTTCTAAAAAAAAATCATAGTATCAGATCAGCTCCCTGTATTTGTCCTCCAACTGCCCTTTTCAGTTTTTGAAGAAGAGGGCCAGGTTTGAGGTATTGGGGATTCTTTCTGGATCTTGTGGAATTTTCACTTTTGATTAAAGTTTAGTAAAAGGCAGCTGAATGCAAAGGTACCTCTGACATGAAGAAAGTCTGTTTTTTTACCCTCCGGGTCAGGGGTTCTTATTCTGGGGTCTGTGAACTTGGACTTTCAATGTGTTGACTAATGTGTTTTAATATCATTGGCTTCCTTTGTAATCTTATTCATTTTAATATATGCATTTAAAAAGATTCTTCTGAGAAGTTGTCTGTAGACTTTACCAAGCACGCCAAAGGTGTCTGGGATACAGAAAATGGTTAAGAACCTCTGTTCTGGATAATTCACTACAGCATTCCTTGAGGTAGCCTGTATAGTGGAAATAGCAACAAATTTGGGTGTCAGTCAATCTAAAAGCATTCATTAAGCACCTCCTGTATACCAGGCAGGGAATTAAGCACTGAGAATGATGAAGAAAGGCAAAAGACAGTTCCTGTTCTCAAGATGCTTGAGATCTGTTGGGAGCCAGGGACTTAGGTTAGAATCCTGTCTCTGACCTTTACCAATTGTGTGTCCTTGGACAAGTTAACCTTTTGAATTTCAGTCTTCTTTTTTGTAAAGTAGGAATAAAATACTTTCTTCACAACATAACATAAACGGGAGTTATTATTTTCACTCTTATTATCTTGAGAAAAGGCAATACCCAAATGTTACTTCAAGGCTTCATTCTTTTCATCTTTCTTTGTATAGTCAGCTCTTACTATAGTTCCTGGCACGTAATAGGCACTTAATAATGCTTCTTGTCTTGACTTGATTCATTGGCCAATGTCTAGCAGTTTGTACTTCATTTGCATGTCTGCAGTAGTGTTACTAGTAGCAATAATTGCAATAGTAGTAGTAACAGTAATAGTAGTAGTAGTAATAGTAGTAGTGGTTACTCAATTCAGAGCTTCATTGTTTTCTCCTTTCTTTGTATCTCCAGCTCTTAGTATAGCTCCTGGCACATAGTAGGCACTTAATAATGCTTGTTGACTTGACTTGATTTCATTGGCATTGACTTGATTTCATTTAAGCAGTTTGTACTTCATTTCCATGACTTTAGTAGTATCACTAGTAGTATTAGTTATAGTGATAGTAATAGTAGTAGTGATGGTAGCAGTAGTAATAGCATAGTAGTAATGGTAGTAGCAGTAGTAGTAATGGTGGTGGTGGTAGTCGTAGTAGTAATGGTAGCAGTAATGAATGTTATATTCGTATAGCACTTTAAGATTCGCAAAGTTCTTTACATGTGTTGTCTCATTTGATCCTCAGAATATTGCCGTGAGGTAATTAGGTACTGTTACTATCCTGTCTTATAGCTGAAGAAACTAAAGGTCAGAGAAAATAAGGGACTTGGATAGGGGCATACAGCTAGTAAGTATCTGAGGCAGAATTTGAAACCAAGTCATCCTACTTCTGAGTCTAGCACTCCATCCACACCTCCACCATGCCTCTTATAGAAGGGGATGGATATGGTGATGACCATCTTATATGGGACAAGTCAACGCCATCTTTGTTGGCTTTCCAAGAGTGGTGGTAATGGGGATACTCCCTGGTCATTGTGAAAAAGTTTCTGATTAGTGTGAATTTCAGTTTAAAAGATGTCCTCAATTCTATTTCTCACTTAGATTTTAGAGCAGAATCCTCACTTTGACCTGCAGTTTTTATTCTAATAGTTCTTAGCTGGGGAGGGGGGTGGGTACTGGGGAATGGGAATAGTGTCTTGGGCAGAGTGCCTCTGATCTCTGACCTTTGTCCTTATGGCTAGTGAGTGAGGTGAGTGTTTAGTTTTTTTCTAGGAAAACATTATTCAATCATTAAACTGCTGGGTGAAGAATGTAGAAAAACAGGATTTTTCCCCCTTAATCTCTTCTTGGGCTTCATAGAAGACCTGGAGTGAGAGAAGCGAAAGTTTTTCTGTGGGCCACAGCGAATGGGAAGATGGTGGTGATTTTGCCCCTTCTTAAGAGCATGTCAAGCCTCAGAATGTGCTACATAGACGCTGTTGCATGTGTGCAGTGCTGCTTTCCGTTCTGTTGCTATATTGGCATACATCACTGAAGGGTTGTCAAATATTCCCAATCTGAGAAGGCATATGCCACACAAAAAGGAATTAAAACTTCTGCCGTAAGCTTTCAAGAAATTTATTGGTAGCATTTATGCCTAGACTGGTGTTTGGAAATCCGTTTTTCTTACCCCAAACCTATTTCTCTGTGGGCCTAGGACTCGGGGTGGGGAACCTGCAGGGTCAAGGGCACATGTGGCCCTCTAGGTCCTCAAGTTTGGCCCTTTGACTGAATCCAAACTTCACAGAACAAATCTCCATAATAAAAAGATTTGTTCTCTAAAACTTGGACTCAGTCAAAAGGCTGCACCCGAGGACCTAGAGGGCCACGTATGGCCTCAAGACCGCAGGTTTCCCACCCCTGGCCTAGATGGATTTTTGTAGACATGGAGAAACAAGTCCTCAGCTGGACTTCTGGATATGCCACATACTTTATGGTCCTGTTATACTGGTCTACTTACTGTTCCCCACCGACGACAAGCCATCCCACTTTTCTGACTGTCCCCCCATGCCTGGTGCATCCTCCCCTCCTTGCCTTGGCCTCATAGCATCCCTGGGTTTCTTCGCTTCTGTAGGATGAGGCCTTTCCTGGTTCCCTTGGGAACTGCTTGGGCCTTCTCCTCCAAGGTAATCTTTCTTCTTCACTGTACGTCTCTTGTATGTACCTACTTATTTATATATTGACTTTGCCATTAGCATGGGAGCTCCTTGAGGGCAGGACTGTGTTTTTGCCTTTTTTTTTTTTTAGCCCCCAGCCTTTGCATAATGCCTGGCACCTAGCAGATGCTTGTTGGTTGATCGATTGAAAATGAGGGGGAACAATTTCAGCAGGGGAATAACAGTGGATAGAATGCTTGAGTTGGAGTCAGGAAGACCTGGGTTTGAATCCCCCCTAGATACTAAGTCATTTACTCTCTCTGAGCCTCCATTTCCTCATCTATAAAATGGAATAACAGTAACATCTACAACACAAGGATATTATGAGGATCAAATAAGAATATATGTATATATAAGATTAATTCTCATTTGAGTACATTAGAAATGATCAATATCAAATATCTTCTCATTTTATACATATATTTGTATACATATATAAAGTACAATATAAATATTAACTATATATAATATTCTCATTTGAGTATATTGCAAATTATAAATATTATAGAATTCTAATTTTATATATAGGTATTTGTATGCATATATGAAGTTTGAATTCCCCAATGCTTCAAGAATTCTTATGTGTCCCACTAGACACCATCATCTTCTAAGGCTTCTGTGCCTTAATAGACACTCTATATGAGCTGCTGTGGCAGGAAAAATGTCTTCTGGGCCCTCAACTTTAGGGATTTCCCTCTCTGGGCTTAGCTGGGTTGGTCTGTAAGGGACAGAAATACATTTTGTTGGTGCAGCTGGACTTATGGATTGTTGGTGGAGCCACCCTGTTTACTCTCCACTCACATAAAATCTCTCTCTGAAGTCAAAGTTAAGATCCCATTTCAATAAAATTTTGCCAAGCACGTTGCAGAAGGCTAGTATTGAAGTAGGGTACTGGGTGTGAAATGATAAGAAGAATTCCTACATTTAACACATCAGTGTTATAATAATCAAGGTTTATAAATAAGGCCCTTAAATAATTTTGTAGTGGGGTAGCACCTCATAGAAAGCAAGAGGTTTTTTTTCTCCTCATTTTTTGCCTTTTTTTTGTCCTAGCTTGTGACAGGGAATAGAAAGGGATTAGTTTAAAGAATATCGGTTTTATCCTCTGTTCATCCTCTTTCTGGTGAAATTCCTTGGATAATAAGATAAGCACATAAAAGTCCTAGGCGATGGGCATTTTGCCCATGCTTGGGTTTGGAAGGGAGCCTTCCTCAGGCAAGCACAGCCTTCATTTCTCTTCACTGATCTGCTTTCTCCTAGGTGGATCAAGTTTGAAGAGAAAGTAGAACAGGGTGGTGAGAGATGGAGCAAACCTCATGTGGCCACGCTGTCCTTGCACAGTTTATTTGAACTGAGGACGTGCATGGAGAAGGGATCCATAATGCTGGATCGGGAAGCTTCTTCTCTCCCTCAGTTGGTGGGTAAGTATCCTCCTCTGGTGACCTCTTTTTCTCCCCCACACTTTGGGTAAATGATTTCCAGCAAAAATATAGCCAAACATGTTTTGAAGGGGCCCTTTTTGCCTTGGTTAGACTAACTGTGAGTTAGAAGGCTCTAGACCAGTCGTGGTCCAGGGGGGCTATTCATCTCACCTGGTCTCATGAGAAGTGCATCAGAGACATCTCAATAGTACTATGCGAGACCTGATGAAGATGGTCCTTAACAACCAGGGGCATCACGGAAGGCTTCCTGAAGAAGGTGGCATTTGAAATGGGCTTTAAATGAAATGGGAGAGGGGGTGGGGGGCATCCAAGGGCAGATCTCCCATAAGCAGTTGGAGATGTGGGTCTGGACTAGGCCAAACTGTATCTGAACCAAAATCTCTTCCAGTTCTGGGTAACTCACCACCACTCAAGGCAGCCTGATTGTGTTTCTTTACCAATGTAAAGGTTCAATAACCTAAATCTGCCTCCCTTACACCTTTGGTCCTTTCTCTTCATTCTGCCCCCCAAGGCCAGACAGAATGCTGAAGGCCATTGTTCTTTCCAAATGACATGCCATTCTAGTGGTTGAACATAGCCATCATCCCTCCCCACCCCCAACCCCCATGGGTGGATCTGTAGCTATCAAGATGATCGTTCCATTTTCTTGGGTGATAACACAGCACATGCTACTTGGTTGAGAGAATTTTTCCTCTTTGACAAAGCTGGTGAGACTGTAAAGTAAAAATTGATATGTGGAACAGTGTGGGTTATTGTTTTAAGGACTGGTAGAAAGAGTGAGAGAGAACAAAGAAGAGATGAAGTAAGGGCTTTTGGGGTGACTTTTATCCCCCAAACTTGGCGGGAAGGGAGGTGAATTTCAGAAGTGTTCTGGAGTTGGTGAAAAGACACAGGGTCTGGTTTGTGCACTTGAAAAGTGCGAGCTGAATTCCAGTGTCAGAATTCGTGGTGCTGAGAAACCACGAAACACTGAAGAAGGAAGCGAGCTATTACCTTAAGGGCCTGCCAGTGGGCAGTTCTTTTCTTGGGAGTAAGCTCAACGGGTACCATTCAGACAGGCAACTATAAGTTGACTCTGAAACCCAGATTCTTCATCACACCCTGCTCCCATCCTGGTACTTACTGGGTATGGACTCTAATGAAATATGATCTTTGGCCCTGGGCTAACACAGAAACATCCCCATTTATCACAAGGATGCAACGAGAGAGAGAGAGAGAGAGAGAGCGAGAGTGAGCCAAGGGCCCAGCAAAGTAGCAGACAAAATCTCTCATGCTATTTTTCAAGGAGAAGATGCAGAGGAGTGGGTGGAATTGGCAAAGGGGTGGATTCAAAGAACAGTCACTAAGGGTTTGGTGTTAACTTGCAAAGAGCTCTGGGGTTGAGTGTCTCTGGGATCTGAGAAGGGCCCTGTGATAACAGTTCTGTCAGCAGCTTGGATATTGGCATAGGTGATAAATGTTTCAGATTTACTAATGGCACCGGAAAGCTGGAAATGACAGTTAACATGTAGGAATATACAGTTAGAATTTAAGAAGACCTTAACAGGCAAGAGCGTTGGGCTGAATCTAAGAAAATAAAGCCTAAAAGGGGAAAAATCATTTGTTAAGTGCCTACTTTGCATGAATCACGTGGCAAATATTATCTCATTTGATCCTAGCAACAACCCTATGGGGTGGGTGCTATTATTTTACAGATGAGGAACCTGAAACAGACAAAGGTTAAGTGACTTGCCCAAAATCACACAATTAGTAAGTGTCCAAGGCTGGATTTGAACTCAGGTCTTCTTGATTCCAGGTCCAGCACTCTATCCACTGTGCCACATAACTGCTAGAGTATTGGGCTGGACCTGATGAGATGAGACTTAAAATGTATAGATATAAAGTCATATACTGTACTCGGGCTCAAAAAAAAATCTACTTTGCAAGTCAAAGATGGAAGAGGAATGACTAGACAGTGGTTGACCCTCCCAACCCCTAAATCAGAGAGTTTTAGTGGGCTGTAAACTTGATAGGAATCAATAAAATGATTATTAGAATATTAGATTTGTTAATTATTAAATATTCATTAATATTAGGTTATTAATAGAATAGAAAGAAGACCCCAAAAGCTAATGTTATCTTTGACTACATGAAGAGAGGTAGCGTATCTGGAACTACGGAGGTGGTTGTCCTGTCTTGGTCAGACCAAATATAGGCATGGGTTCTAGAGTTAAGTGAAGATGGAAATGTGAAAGGTTCCCAGAGAGTACCACCTTTCCCTCCAACACTGCAGAAATGTTCTAAAATGCTTCAGAAGGAACAGAGGTCAAGAAAACTGAAGAGAAGGAATAATTTATTCCTCCTTTCAGTCCAGGACTGCACGAGTGGACTGCTAGAGGCTTGAGGGTATTCTGAGCTGAGACAAAACCAGGAGGAGGAAGCCAACACTCTGAGCTGGGACTAAAAGTAGAGGGATCTTTGCTTGGCTAGTTGGAGCAGCAGTGCACAGAGCCAATCCTTCAGGTCATGGCATAGGGAGAGTGGACTGGTCAGCTCCACCAGGAGACCTACGTTCAGGGAACTGACACCTACAACAGAGCCACAAAGGAAGAAATGGCCAACATGGTAACTGGGCAGGCTATGTGCTGGATGGCCACCAAGAAGCCTACAGCCAGCACGTTTGGTGATATAGCACATGGGAAGTCCAGTCTGGAGCCACAGTGAGGGACAGGGCTAGTACATCCCCAGAGCCTATGGATGCTCCAAGAAGTCTGGGCCCATTATTATTGTTGCAATTACCAAAAGAGAACACAACATTTGGGCAGCCCCAGTACCGACCAGCACACTGGGAGCTTTGCAGGAGGCTTATATCCAGCAAAAACTACAGTAATTGGTGAGACTTATCAGGACCTCAGTAGGGGACAGAGATAAATCTTGGTTGGGGATATAGTTTAAGGTAAAGGTGATAGAGATAGGGAAGGGACTAGAACTTGTATTTGCTCACCAGACAATAGACCAAGAAGCTAGGGCATTCTAGGCTCCACTGAGAACTGTGGTGACTTTGTCATCCAGACCATAGAGGGGACAGGACCAAGCTAGGACTGCCTAACCCATCCAAGAGTGCCAGAGAAAGCTGAGTCTGTCTCTGGCACAAAATCCCAATAAAAAACTGAAGCAAAAGATACAAATAAACACAAGAAAATGCCAAACACAATGAATAAATGCTATAAGTTAAGAAAAGTTAAAGAAAAGCCCAGGAGAAGAACATAATTACATAATTATAAGCAGTTCCTCAGAGGGTGAAAAAGAATGGCTTAGCCACAAGAACTCCAAGAGTGTTTGGAAGAAAATAAGCCAGAGCTAAAAAATGAAATGAGAATTGAAATCAGAGCTTTGGGGGGGAAATTGGAAGGAGAAACTTAGAACAGAAGGTGGAAATCATTACTAAAGTAGAGGAACCCCTGAAAAACAAAAGGAGCCATCAGATTTCAAGAGAGTCATGAAACAACAGGGAATATTAGAACAAAGTCAGATGATTGAGCAAGCGAAAGAAAATGAAAGGAATCTTATTAGAGGCACAGCTTTAATGTTAGCCCCTTCCTGGTTCAGGTTTGATGTTGAAATGAAATGAGGTACTTGTAAGTCACTGAACATTTAACATGAGGAGTTTTACTTTGTCCTAACACAACAAGGGTATGCAACAAGGTTAAAGTGACACATCATCTGTGGAGCCAGCCCCTCTCATCTCCACATGGAAATACATCTAGTCATCAATACATAGTAAAGGTATTTGTGTGGACTTCTGGAATCTATCAAGTTAGAGAAGCCTCAACCCCATATGGCTGAGATATTTTATGCCCTTTGATGACCAGGAACCTGGGACCATTCAAGTCCCAGAAGCAGCTTTGTGATAGGCCTCCCCCATATTGGCTGGGTCATGGGGTGTGGGTGAGGTGGAGAAGGAAGTGGTATTATGGAAGCTGGTGCCAATCAGGCCCCAGAGGCAGCTTTGTCTTCTCTTAGGTAGGGCCCCCCTATTGTTGATGGGAGTAAAGAAGTGTCATGGAAATCCTAATCTTATAAGAAATCTATTATCAAAACAACTGACCTAGGAAAAATGTTATAGAGAAATCATTTTAAAATCACTGCACTTCCTAAAAACTGTGATCAAACATAAAAAACCTGGTCATCATATTTCCAGACATTGTAAAAGAAAACTGTTTTAGAGGACAAAATGGAAACAGAAATAATCCAAAATCTTCTGAAAAAATTCCAAATATTGGGAAAGTCATAGGCAAAATCTGGAGCTTCCAGTGAAAGAGATAATACTAAAGCATAAAAGGAAGACCTCATTAACCAAAGAGTCACAGCGAGTATCATATAAGACTGTACTCCAACTGTCATAGAGAAGAGAAAACCTTGAACTAAATTCTAAAAGGCAAAAAGATTTCAAACAAGAATAACTTATTCTGTAAGTCTAAGTATGATTGACAAGGAAAAATGGACCCTTAGTGCAACAGAAGACTTTCAGACATCCCTGGTGAACAAACCAGAGCTGAGTAGAAACTTTGAAATACAAATGCAGGAGTCAAGAGAAACATAAGTCAAGAGTCAAGTACAACAAACACAAGGCTTGGATGTGGCTTTATTGTTTTAATTTCCTTTTAAGAGGGGGAAAGAAGTGGAGAAAATGAATGTGATAGAGAGAAATTGCTATTTTATATGATTGGTGTGTGAAGTTATATAATAAGTGTGTGAAAAAGGTATAGAAATATGAAGGCAAAAATGGCAGAGATGGGTATCACATGAAGCTTGCTCTTACCTGAATCAGACAAAGGAGAACTGAACACATTCAGAATTTGATGTAGAAATGCCTTAAATTCAACAGAGAAATAGGGCTTTAAAGGGTATGGGGAATTTAAAATGCAGGGAAGAATCAGGGAGAGAATAATTACGTGCAAAACAAATGTCGTCTTTGGAGGGTAGGTTGTAAAGTAGGGATTAAAAAAATGAGAGAAACAATAGATTAGGGCCTGAGTTTAGTGAAGAGAGGAGGGGCAGAGGAATGAGCTGAGCAGATTGCTTTTCTTTCTTCACCTCTTTCTTTGTCAAGAGAGGATGGGGGAAAAGCGGGATAAGTACAACAGGATAGAAAGAAATACAGAAATACAATCATAACTGTGAATGTGATGAACTCACCCACAAAATGGAAGAGGAATGGAAAGTAAAATCCAGTGTTACATTGTTTACAAGAAATATACTTGACAGTAGATGTTTTCCAACAAAACCTGGATGACCACCAGTGAAGGGTATCATGAAGGGGCTTCCTGCTTGGGGTGAGAGGTTGGATGAGATGATCAAATGTCCTTTCTCTCTCTGATTTTAATATGTGATTTTTGGGTGGGACTGCCCCTGTGTTATTGTGAAGAGAATGTTTTAAAATAGATGATGGCCCTTTGTGAAGCTGTCCTTAGAAGCCATGCAGTGGCACGACCAGCAAGGGAGAGTCACCATGTGAACGGCTCTTCAACATAGCTTTCTTTAGTTAGACCACCTGCTGAAACCCTAACAGCAAATAGCTGTAGAGTGAGGCCATGCTGTAGCCAAGTGGAAGTTGACAAGATCTTTGTGTTCTTAGCTTGACTTGCCATCAACTTTTATTTCCTCATGGAAACTATTTCTCCAATCTCCAAATATTTATTTTAAACATAGACATCATCCTAAAACCTTAAGCCAGGAGCTCCTTTTTAAGAATCCTCACCCACTGATATATCTGTCCTGCAGCCCCAGGGCCAACCAGTCATCCAATGTAGGCTGGCACTGATAATATAGATGACCAAGGTTGACTGAACCAAGGAGCATGTCAGAAATGAATAGAATATATAGAATGGGAAAAGAAGACTATTTGAAGAGACAGAACTGTTTTTGGGGAACAAAATTGATAGTAAAAGAAACAATCCTAAAAAGCTTTTTTCAGAATTGAAAATTACAAAGGGTATCAAGACTGAATTTCATTAGTTTTGAGCCTGGGCAATTGAGAGAATAATAAAAATCAAGATGGGGAAATTGGCAGGAAGTGCAGAATTTTGGGAGAAATATAATAAGTTTAATTTTGGACATATGAGGTTTCAAGGGCCAATTAGACATTTGGATAGAGATATCTAGCAAGCTAATAGAGAGAATTCTGGCCAGAAGTTGGGGTGGAGATATCAGTTTGGGAGTCTGTGCGTAAAATGATAATGATAAAACTCATCCCAGTGGGATTGGATGAGATCACCAATGGAAAGAATAAAGAAAAAAAGAGCAGCATTTGGGGGTTAGGATTAAAACTAAGCTCAGCAAAAGAGATGGCCAAGAAGAGAGACAGATAGACAAAGAGCCGGGCAAAGGAAGTTAAAGGAGTATTGAGAAACAAGATGTAGTCAAATGTTGCAAAAAAAATCAATGAAAATGGGGACTGGGAAAAGGCTGTTAGATTTGGAAATTGATAGGTCATTACTGGCTCTTAAAAGAGGAATTTTAATGGAGCCAGAAATCAGATTAGATGGACCTAAGTATGTGAGTGATACTGAAGCAGTGAATATAGGCTATAGGTGGGAGGTATAGAGCCTTAGATTTGGAGTTAAGAAGTCCCAAGTTCAAATTATGATATAAACACTTACTAGTTGCATGACTCTGGTCACTCATGTAACAAAGTCGCTTTATCTCTCTCAGCCTCAGTTCCTTTATCTGTAAAATGGGGATAATAATAACACCTTCTTCATGGATACATTGTAAGGATCAAACAAGATTTCATGTATATAATTCACGTACACGTACACATATATGTATATATATATATTATATACATATATATGGCAACATAAATGTTGACTATTATTATTATGAATGATTAGAAAAAGCATTAATTAGGCACTTATGGTATATTTACACTCTGCTAAACCCTGAGACTACCAATATAAACATGAAGATAGCCCCTGCCCTCAAAAACATTTTACTCCAAAAGAGGAAGGCAAGCACATATATAAGAGAGGTGTCCAGGGAGGAATATTTTGGTTTGGAAAGCTACAGAGATGGTGAGTGGAGTCATGGGGAAGCAGATGGACACTCCCTTTCCAGGAACAATGATAGAATCAATTTAATTATGGTTCTAGAACTGGAAAGTCAGCAGTATGGAAGGTGGACAAGGTGCAGCATTAGTGCGTGTTGATATGATGGGGAAGAAAGGAAAGCGTGGCTGGAGCCAGTCCTAGATGTGGTGGGCAACTGAGGCAACCACTAGTCAACCCAGAGAGGAAAGGGGGAGGGGAGTTATAATTATGAGTCTACTTGTGAAAGAGAAGAAAAAGATGGGAGGAAAGCTTGAGAGGGAGCAGAGTCAAGGAAAGAGTTTTGTTTTATTTTCAGAATAAGACAAACCTGAATATAGTTGTCAATAGAGGGAACATGAAAGGGAGAGTAAACCATCGATGGAGCAAGGTCTTAGAGAAGACAGAAGGGGATGTCATTGAGGGCACAAGTTTTGGGATTAGCCTTAACAAGGACAGCTATCTACTACCTTCTGAGACTAGTGTGGAGGTTACAAGTATGAGGGAGTACTACTAATTAATTTTACAAATTGGTTTACGGTACGATCCATAGTTTGACTGTTCCTGTGTGTGGCCAAGGGAAAGCCAAGGTCTCAGTCATGGGAGTCACAGTTTCACGGACTCTGTGTTGCCAGGGACCATATGCCTTATACTGAAGTGCCTTAATATAAGTGTAGGTATGGAGTGAAGAAGAAGACTGATCAGAATACCGACCTCTTTAAGAAAGAAGGTGAAGTGACCAGGGGGCTAGTAGGTAACTGCCATGAGGATTTGCCTAGGGTGATATGTCTGGATAGGCTGACTTCTTAATGTAGAAACACAAAACTATGGGCTCTCAGAGCTAGAGGGACCTCAACATTTCCATCATGGAACCTATACCTAAACAGGAATCCCCTGTGATGGCAGAGGAGAAGAAGAAGGGACACAAGTAGCACTCTTCACAATTCTACCAAAGAACCCAGAGTTCTAATGTGTAGAGCATAGTACTATTCTCAGTCTAGTGCAAGCACTGGAAAGGCAATTTTTATCTGTGCTTGCTCTCCAGATCCTATTGGCCTATACTGCTTCCTACCTTATGGTAGCACAGTTGTATGTATGGAGCTAAGCCTGGGCTTGCTACCTGCCACGGCTGGCCCTAACCTATGACAAGCTAAGATTTATTTTTTTTCTGTGTTTTTTCCCCCAGTAATGTAAAACAATAATAGTTTTTTCTTTCTAAGAACAATGTAAGTTTCAACTGTTCTTCAGAAGAGTGATCTTAGCAAATTTAGGAAATCAATCAGTCACCAAGCATTTATAAAGCATCTAATACTGTGCCAAACATTGTAATAAGTGCTGGGGATATACACAGTCCATGCCCTCAAGGAACTTACATTCTAATGAAGGAGACAGCATTTACATGTATTGGTATAGACAAAGTAGATGGAAATTAACCTTAGAGGGCTAGGCAATAGCAGCTGGGGGATGGGACTGAGAAAAACTTCTACCAGAGGTAGGTGTTTGTTCTGAATCTTGAAGGAAGTCAGGTAGTCTGAGACAAGAGGTGAGAAATGAAAACATTCTAGTCATGGGAGACAATCACTGTAAAAGCCTGGATATTGGAGATGTAGGGTTGTGTGTGAAGAACAGCAAGAAAGCTAGTATGGCTGGACTATGGAATGCATGGATGGGTGTGACGTTTATTAAGACTAGAAAGATAGGGAGGGGCCAGAGGATTTAATTGAAATGCCAGAGGAATTTATATTTGATCAAAGAGTTAATGAGAGAGAGAGGGAGAGGGAGAGGAAGAAGAAGGAAGAGGAGGAGATTATGTAACAGGAGATATGATCGGATTTGTGTTTTAGGGAAATCACTTTGGACTGAAGAAGGTAAAGGTTTGAGGTAGTGAGGCTAATTGGGAGTCTTTTGTAATAATCTAAGCAAGAGAAGAGGATCTAAACTAACAAGATGAAACTAACAAGAGAAAAGGAAAGGTACAGAGGAGACATTGATATAAAAATCTTAAGATTTGACAGTTGATTGGATATGTGGGGGGAGTGAGAGTGAGCAATATAGGCTGACACGGAGATTGAAAACATGAGCGAGTAAGATGGTGGAGAGCTCAATAGTAACAAGAAAGTTCAGAAGAGGGGTGGATTTTTTTTTTTTGGAAAAAGACATTGAGTTCTGTTTTGGTGTTAAGCTTGAGATACTGATGGGGCATAGAGTTAGAAGTGTACAACAGGAAATTCTCTTTTTTTTTTTTTTGAGGCAATCAGGGTTCAGTGACTTTCCCAGAGTCACCCAGAGACACACTAAGTGTCTGAGGTCAGATTTGAATTCAGGTCCTTCTGACTCCAGGGCCAGTGCTCTATCCACTGAGCCACCTAGCTGCCTCAGTAGGAAATTCTTGATGCAAGTTGGAGGTGAGGAGAGACTGGGGCTAGATAAATGTAGGAATCACCTTCACAGAGATGAAATTAAACCCATTGGAGCTGATAGGATCACTGAGTGAAAGAGTTTAGGAAGAAAAGAAAATACGGCCTAGAGGATGGGCCATGGATGAAGAGATCCAGCAAAGGAGACTGAGAAGGAGTGGTAATTTAGAATGGAGGAGAGAGACAGAGAGAGAGAGAGAGAGAGAGAGAGAGAGAGAGAGAGAGGGAGAGAGAGAGAGAGAGAGCGTGCGCAATTAGAGTTAGCAGTGTTCCAGAGAGTCAGAGTGTCCAGTATGAGAAGGTGGTCAGCAGTTTCAAAAACTGCAGAGAGATTGAGATGTATGAAAACTGAGAAAAGACCATCAGATTTGGCAATTGAGGCTACTGGTAACTTGGGAGAGAGCCATTTCAGTTGACTGTTGAGATTGGAAGCAGAGTTGAGGATGCTAAGGATGGAAGAGAGTGAGAAGATAGGAAACAGAGGCACTGATTCCTTTTTCAACTATTTCAACTGATAGGGATTATTGATATGTGAGGATAGTTACTGGGGATGGTAGGATTTAATGAGAGGGTTTTTTCTTTAATATTAGTCAGGGATGACTAGAAATAGATTCACAGAAACCATCTTTTCATATTGTTTACAGTGATACTGGCTTTCCTTGGGCCAGGACACAAGTTAGTGTAACGGAGAGAGCATTGAATCAGTCAGACTTTCATTGGTGTCTGGGCTCTGCAGGAGATGTGTATAGTGGAGGGTGGAGGGTGGATGAGGGAGCTCGCCAGTAGCCATAATCTTCTCAGTCAAGTAGGAGGCAATTCATCTGTTGAGAGAGGATTTATCCTGAATTATTCAAGTAATTGGGGGGGAGGCATCATAATATTGACCAACCCCACAGGGATGTTGTGGAGAATCCTGCATGATTGTGCCTCAAATACAATGTACCTCAAGTTTTATGTAAATGGATTAGATAAATAATAAGCAGTAAAGGCAAACATAAATAAATAGCTTGGCTTGGCCCCTCATCCATATTCCACCCACCACTTCTTTGCTTGGAATTGTCTTTGATAACCGCTGACATCCCAGCAGGCAGAAAAGACGGGGATGGAGAGAAGAATGGAGAGTAGGTTGTGCATTTGCTTTAAAAGTAGTATAAAGTGCTCGAGCTCTAGGCATTTTAAAGAAAACAAAAGGGGAGAGTTGTGGGACATGGCAAGCGAAACGTACAACATATTTGCCAGCTGGTGTTACTTCTCACAGATTGTTTAAAAAAAATATGCCTAATTATCGCTCCCCAGAGCTCTACTGTTTCACGTTCCGTACACAGAATCTGAAAGCAGCTCACATGCGGACAAGTAGCTTCCAGCCCTGAGCTCACTGCCTTCTCCTCCCCACTGGCCTGGCTTGCTGTGTGGAAGGTGTTCCATAAACTGGACAACCTAAATACTTTCTATTATTAAGGTTGACCATCCTGAGAATAAGAGATGGAAGTTAACTTGGCGGTCCTCCTGTTGCCTTGCTCTTTGTAAGCCGACGTCTTGATAAGCTTTCATTTGACTGCTCTTTCCCAAAGACTGGAGGCATAGGTTTTTGGCTGAGACTCTGGTTTTACTAGGGTTTTTTTGGGGGGGTGGTTAAATATATGGGTGATGAGAAACACCATATTTATCTGAATTTAGTCTGTCCCCACCTTTCATAAGGTAATATCTCATTGAAAGGAAAATAATAGTGGATTCCCACCCATGCTTAGGTTTTTATATCAACCAGATACAAGGTGGTTGGGGTTGGGGGAGCATATCACATGCAGTGCTCCTTACTTCCAGGTGAAAGTCTCATAGACCACATGGAGTTTTCCCAAATATGTGTTTGAAAAAGATAGGAAGTAAAGGCCTGATGTACTGCCATGCCTTTAATTCCTGCTAATGGGAGAGGCTGAGGCTGGTAGGTCACTTTAAATTGGGAAGTTCTGAGCTGCGGTAGGGATAAAACTGATTGGGTGTCCACACTGATTGGGCATCTGACACACAATTAAGGGAGCACCTGAAAATGGAGTGGGGGTGGGGGAGGGCACGTCATCTTGTCTAAAAAGGGTTAACCCACACAGGTTGAAATCAAAACAGGTCAAAATTTTTGTGCCAATCAACAGTGGGCTTGGGCATATGAGTAGCCACTGCCTTTCTAGCCTAGAGGTGATAGAGAGATCCAGTTTTGAAAAGGAAAGGAAAGGGAGGGAAGGGAAGAGGAAAGGGAAGGGGAAGGACAAGAGGAAGAAGAGGGAGGGAGAAGGAGAGAGAGACAGAAGGGAAGGAGAGGAAAGGAGAGCAGAGGGAAGGGAAAGGAAGAGAAGGAAAGAGGGAATGGAAGGAAAAAGAAGGGAAGGGAAGGAGCAAGGGAAGAGAGAAGGGAACAAAAGAGGGCAGGGAAGGGAAAAGAGATAGGAAGGGACAGACAACAATAGGAAGAGATAGATAGACAACCCGATCCAGTGGAAAGAACATTGAATTACTAGTCAAAGGGACCTGGGTTCAAATTCTGGTTTTGCCAATTTCTACCCGTTTGAATTTTGACAAGTTATTTAACCTCATCTTCCTTATCTGTAAAATTGAGGGGGAAGAGTTGGATGAGATGACTCCTACGGTCCCTTCCAGCTCTAAATATGGCCCAATCCTATGGCCCAATTCTGCTGCTTAGAAATCAATGTTATCTGTAGACTCTGAGAAAGAATCTGAGTTGCAGGCAAGCTCGAAGTTATCCAGGTCAATATCCACTTGAACAGATGCCTGCTTTATAGCACCATGACAAGTACTTGGATTGCAGTCCTAGCTCTGTCACTTACAGGTCTGTGGGATCCCAGCTGTTACACAGTTGTGACCTTTGGAAATGAACTGATCAACAAATCAATTAGCAAATAATTCTTGAGTGTCCTCTGTGTGCCAAGCACTATGCTAGGCACTGGGGGTACCAAGTAAGGAGTGAAACAGTACTAGTCTTCAAGGAACCAGGATTCTGTTGAAGGAGCATCTTGGACACCTACCAATAGATATGAAAAATATGTCAATAGATACAAGTTGATTTGAGGGGTGGGAGAGAAGCAATGTCATAAAAACCCAAAGAGAAGAGATTATTCAGGATGAGAGAGTGATTGAGCATCCAATGCTAAAAGACAGGGCAGGAACAGTAAGGACTGAAAAAAGTCCACAAGTCATAGCAAATAAGGGATCATTGGAAACTTTGGGGAGAACAGTTTTCAGTAAGTGAGGTTGGAAGCCAGACTGAAGAGGGTTTAGAAAAGAATGAGAGGAGAGGAAATGAATGAAATGAGTTTAGACAGCTTCTTCCAGGAGTTTGGAGGAGGAAGGAATGAGAGATATAAGACAATAGCTTGCAGGGATTTTTAAAGATGAAGGAATGTTTGTTGGCAGCAGGGAAGGACTGAGTAGATAGGGAGAGACTGAAGATTAGAGAAAGAATGGGGATGGTGGTGCAATCTGCTGGAGAAGGGGGAAAGGGTAGATTCAAGGGGTCAGCCTTGGCAAGGAGAAAATCCATCAAAGCCTGAGATAAAGGAAGGATTGGGAGGTGATTTTAAAGGATTATGAGAAGGAGATAAGGGAAATGGGGGAGTTCATGGCAAATAGCTTCCATTTTCACAGTAAATGATGAAGTTAGATCTAACTGTGAAGGTTAGGGGATAGGATAGTGTGGCAGGTTTCAGGAGAGAAGAAAAGATTTGGAATGGCTGCTCTAGGGAGTGGGGAAGAGAATCGATTAAGGAGGAGTAAAAGAATTACTAATGGTTTGGGACATAGTGAAGTTGAGATGTCTTTGTGACATTCATTTTGAAATATCTAATAGCCATTCCATGATTCAAGATTGGAACTCGGGAGAGGGACTAGGGCTGGATAGAGATATGGGAGCCATCTGCCTAGAAAAGTTAATTAAACTTATGAAAGCTGATGAGATCACCAAGGGAGAGGGGACCATAACAAAGCCTAGGGTTAAACTCCGAAGTTATGGGGAATGGCACCGATTTTTCTAGTGCCTTCCTAAGGTTACATTGTATCTGCTTTGTTGCACCTTGTATATTCTTAATATATGTGTGACTTATCTCCCCTCCCAGGATATATGCTCCTTGAATCAAAGACTTCTTTGTTTCCCCCCTCGTATTTCTGTGCTCAGCATAGCACATGGCACACACGTGGCGCTTGATCAAGGCTCCTTGAGAAATTGATTGTTTCAGCAAAGGGGACGGAGGAATGGTCGGAGAGTTAGGAATCGAAGCAGAGAGAACAGTTTCACAAACTGGAGAGGAGAGTGTCTAGGAGGAGAAAGTGGTCAACAGAGACAAATACCATGGAGAAGGCAAAGAAGGATGAAGACTGAGAAAAGATCATTAGATCTAGAAATTAAGAGATCACTGGTAACTTTGGAGAGAGCAGTTTCAGTTGAATGAGTAGTCTAGAAGCCAGCTTGCAGAGGGTTTGGAAGACAGTGTAAAGATAATTAGAGGCAATGATTATAGACACCTTTTCCTACAAATCTGGCTGAGAAAGGGAAGAGAGATAGAGGATGGTAACTAGTAGGGATGGTGGAGTATAGTAAGGGAAGAATGGAATTGGTAGAAAGGGAGATAATTGAAGATGAGAGAGAGAAAGAGGATAAAGAGGGGGGCAATCACTCACTATAACAGAAGAAAGGGGACAGGTCCTTGGTTGGTCTTGGCAAGGAGAAGGGCCACCTCATTATCAGAGTCTGGAGTAAAGGAGGAGAGAAAGGGGGATGGTGTCCAGGGATTATGATATGCTAAGAAGGCAAGAAGAGGAGCTTGTATTAAAGAGCCTCTATTTTCTCAGAGTAGTGTGAGACAAGCTCTTTAGCTGAGATTCAGGGGAGACATAGGAGGTTTGAAGAGAGAAGAGAAGGTTTTGTAATGGACGCTGTAGGAATTGGGATAGATATCCAATTAGGAAGGAGTAAACGGGTTGCCTTAATGGAATGAGGATCTAATTGAGATTCAATAGTATAAATGTAATTTATTTTTCTGACAAATTTCATTTTTTCTTCTTGTAACAGAGATGATTGTTGATAATCAGATTGAGACAGGCCTGTTGAAGGCTGACTTGAAGGACAAGGTGACCTACACCCTGCTCCGGAAGCATCGGCATCAGACTAAGAAATCCAATCTCCGATCTCTGGCTGACATCGGGAAGACCGTCTCCAGTGCAAGTAGGATGTTTTCCAACCCTGATAATGGTAATGCAGGGGCCAGTAGCTTTTTCTTTTACAACTTTTCTCATTCATTTCTGCTCCATCTCCTTCTGTCTTTTCTTCCTCTTTCTTTGAATCTGTACCTTTCTCTCTCTTTCATGGACATCTTATAAGGAAGCTGCCCCTTGCCCCTTGCCCCTTCAAATTTGCAGTCACTCTGGAAATATTTCAACTCTGGCTACTGCAGACTGCATGCACTACAATGATTACTTGTGGCAGCCTTATGTTTCCCTTGGTTGGAAGGGTAGGATTGGCAGCAATAGCCCACTGGTGGAACATGTGAATAATTCAGATGACTGGTTCAATTTGGAGGTGGCAGAGTATGAACAGAAATGTGCTTCAAATATGTTCTATAGCACGCTGGACCTGAAGTCAGGAAGACCTGAGTTCAAATCCAGCCTTAGAAACTTATCATCTGTGTGACCCTGGACAAGTCACTTAGTGTCTGTCTACCTTGATTTTCTCATCTGTAAAATGGGGGTAATAATAGCACCTACCTCCTAGGGTTGTGGTGAGGATCAAATGAGATAATATTCATAAAGATCACTGTGAACCTTAAAATGCTGGCTATGAAAATACTAATTATTATTATTATTATGGTGGTTTGGCAAAATTAAGAGTTCTTAGACGTATTTGTGCTAAAAACTGGATTGATGATTCTTAGAAAACAAAGAAGATGATATGATAGAATGACTAGATTAGAAGGGACCAAAGGGGCCATCTGCTCTGCCCTATATGTGAACAATAGTCTCCTGTTGACAAGGCATCCCTGACAAGTTGTCCTTTTGGAGCCTTTGCTTGAAACCATCCCAGGAGAGGGTGGCTGCCTCCCAACACAGCCCATGTCACTTCTGTGCACTTTTCTCCTGGTATCAGGCCAAAACCTGCCCCTTTTCCATTTTTTACTTCTTGTTTCTCATTCTGTCCCTTGGGGCCAACTAGAGCGAGATTCCGCATTAGGTCTCCACATGCTCGAAAGCCTCTATCATATTGCTCCAAATGCTTCTGTTCTCCAGACTAAATGTCCCTCATTCCTTCAGCCCTGTTCCTTATATAGAGTGACGTCAAGACCTCTCCACTCCTGATTGCCCTTCTCTGGGTGTTCTCCAGCTTAGCAGTAGTCTCCTTAAAATTCCGTGCCCCAAACTGAATGATGTACTCTGATCAGAGTAGAGTAAGTGGTACTCTTGTTTACTAGGGCCATAGATGTGTGTGTGTGTGTGTGTGTGTGCATACATACAAATACGTGCACACATATTATATATATGTGTATATATATATATATATATATATATATATATATATATATACACACACACACACATATATAATGTGGTGTCCCAAAAGTCTTAGTGCAGTTTAAAGCCATCTGCACTAAGACTTTGGAGATACCTGTACCATGCCTTTATTATTTCATACAATGATCTTATCACCCCCCCCCCATTGCTTTATTACCTTGTTGATTCATCTTGGACTTAAAGTCAATTAAAAATCTGTAGATTTCTTCTTATATCTGTTGGCATTGGCCAGGAGAAGTTGCCAAGCTGATATTTTTAGACCCAAGTATGAAATTTTGCATCATCCCTGTTCACATTTTATCATATTAGATTCATACCTAGTGTTGCTCAATATATCAATTATCCATCATTGAATCGTGTCCTCTACACAGGGATATGTGCCTTTAACCACATTACTAGCACAAGTGTTCACTGGCACAGGGCTAAAACAGATCCCTCTGGCTCTCTCCTATAGACCTCATTACAATTTGACATTAGACTATGAATTACCACTCTTTAGGTTCAATTATTCATCTTGATCAAATTTAACTAAATTTTTCATCTCGATCCTTTCCCCAATCTACCGGTCAAATAATCCTGTCATAAAACAGATTATTTGTTAACACCACTTCCTTTCACTAACCATGTTGTTCAGTTGTGACCAACTCCTTCATGACCCCATTTGGGGGTTTCTTGGCAGAGATACTGGAGGGGTTTGCCATTTCCTTCTCCAGCTCATTTTACAGATGAGGAAACTGAGGCAAACAGGGTAAAGTGACTTGACCAGGGCCACACAGTTAGTTAGTGTCTGAGGCTGGATTTGAACTCACAAAAATGAGTCCGGCTGACCCCAGGTCTGGCCACCTAGCTGGCCATACAGTCACTAACCACCCCTTTGCCATTACCATTCAAATGACTTTTGTTAGTAGGTCTTCAATTGATCTTCCCCCCTACCCCTGCAAGGGGTTCCTTTTAAAAGTGGGTCTGCTTTTATAGAGTGCTATAAAAATAGTCGAGTGTGGGTGGTATCAGGGTAGAATTTTGTTTAGTTCAGATTTGGAAAAGAGATAAGGGAGGTATTAGAGCCTGTTTATGCCCCCCATAGGCAAAAAAACCAAACCAAAAGCAACCAAACTAAAACAAGGAATTTGCCCTTTTTTTTTTTTACCATATACATTGGCCATAATGTTTTTGTGGTATCATCTCTTGTTCAAATATACTATATAATGGATAAGAGCTGAGAAAGAAAAAAAAATACTATTCCAGTATTTATAGAAAATTAACGTTATGGTGGATGTGTCCTGAGCTAGTGCAGCTTGGACAGGGCAGGAGACGGGGTAGAGGAGACTCATCTTAAGTATAAGAGAAATGGGCACGTGAATGAGAAGCCGATGTCATGGTGTTCAGGTGCATTGGCAAAGTGACATAAAAGATGAAGCTGTGAAAAGGCTGGATTAATGCATTGAAATAAAAAACAAATCCCAACTTATCCAACCATTCATTCCATTTCTGAGAAATTGGGTCTCCTGGCTTTCTGTTAAGAGAAGTGGTTCTTGGGGCAGCTAGATGGCACAGTGGATAGAGCACTGGCTCTGAATTCAGGAAGACCTGAGTTCAAATCTGACTGCAGACCTTGACACTTACTAGCTGTGTGACCCTGACCAAGTCACTTCACCCCATTGCTTTGCCAAAAACAAACAAACAAACAAAAGAATTGGTTCTTGTGCAACTCACCCAATGGTTGGCTGGAAGAGAAGGCACAGAGTGAGACATGGTCCTGGACTATGCCTTACCATCATTAGCTGAGTCTCTTAATATGGTTTTAGGTGTAGAATCTGATGAAATGCTCATTTTTATCAGTCAGTCCATCAGCATTTAGTAAGATCCCCTTGTATGCTAAGCTCTGGTGATATGATGGAGGACAAAAGACAAACCCTACTTTCAAGGAGCTCACACAATCCTTTGGAAACTGTAGGGTAATCTAGTGGTTAGAACAGCGGATGTGTGCAGTGTCATAGATGGCAGATGTACAGAAAAGATAGGACATTGGCATCAAAGTCACTAAGGTCATTGGATCCATCTTTTTCATATCAGCTCTTACACATGCCCTTTGAAGAGGCAGCTAGGCAGTTCAGTGGATAGAATACTGGGTCTGGAGTCAGAAAGACCTGAATTCAAATCCAGCCCAAGACACTTTCTTACTAGCTGTGTGACCCAGGGCAAGTCACTTTCCCTCTCTCTGACTCAGTTTCCTCAACTGTAAAATGGGGATAATCATGACACCTATCTCTCAGGGTTGTTGTGAGGACTGACTGAGATAATATTTGTAAAGTCTTTAGCCCAGTAACTGTCACTTAATAAATGCAGATTTCCTTTTTCTTCCTTCTCATTTAACGCAACATTCTACGGTTTGGGGGTGCTTTCTTGGGGTCAAGGAGCTGAGAGCAGGGAGAAGGGCCAAAGAATTAAGAATGCAGCAATAATGCTGCCTTCACAGGCAATGGTTTGGCAGAGAAATCTGGGAGGTTAGCCACCAATTTGAACCACATCTTCCGAAAATGTCTGTAAGAAAAAAAAAAAGAAAATGTCTGTAAGAGTTTAGCCATGAAGTCCTCGTGTTTGTAAGTACAAGCCTGGAGTATTTGGACACCAAATGCTGCCAGTAAAAGGGAGGCCTGTCGGCCTTTTATCTTCTCTCCAGATCTTGCTACTTCAGAGGAAAGTTTCAAATGTCTTCGTCATTCACCTTTTCGGTTGTGGAACGTGTGTGTGCTGGGCAGAGCACAGAGGCAAGGCCTGTTCCTTCTTGGCACTCCAGATGATCGGGATCTGATTAGGCCCTACCTGGTGATGTTATTATTGGCCTCCACGTTACTCAGTTCCTTTTCAGTATCCGTGGGGCAGGTTTAGCTCGGTGAGCTCCTCCAGCAGTGAATTCCACCGGCCTCTACAGTACATGAAAGTTGAAAGCTTTGTTTCCCAAATTTCCTTTTTCTTTGCTCTGTTGAACTCTCAGGCTTATGCTATTTACCTCAATATCACAGGAATGAGGTTCTTGACATAGTTATTAAGTAACAAAATAGTTTCAAAGTGATTTTCAAATGTGGAATACTCTAATCTAGAAATACTGTTATGAGTGGAAGGAATGCGATTTCCCTGTTTCTTGCTCTAAAACAATTTACCCTCTGCAGGCTTACATTTAGGGGCAAGATTTCTCCCATCTTCAGGGAAACACGTAATGAGTTTGGGACAGCTGGCTTTCAATCCTCTCATCAAAAAAATCAGTGCTAATAACACATTAAGCCGTAGCATCTGTACTTGTTAAGAAAGTATTGCACAAATGTCACGATTATTATTTTTGCTACTCATACTACTGAGCAAAAACACGGAATGTTGACATTTCAGATAGGGGAGTTCTTTGTCCTTCACGCCTACAAACTCAAAGTGATTTTTCTAGGAAAAGACTAACCATCCTTTGGGAACATCAGCATGAGCCTGGTTTCAAGATAACTGAGGGTTTACAAAGAGAACCACGTAACAAGTTCCAGTGGGTAGTGTTCAGGTGAGAACTGGGCCATCTTCCAGGACTGTATACTAGATTAAATTGCTACTGATCTGTCGTATCAATGGATTTCCGTTGGACATTTCGGCCAGGTACTAAATCTCAGTTAAATGTCTCCTATTTTTTAATCAAGCCATTGATAGAGTTTTAATGTTATAGAAAGAGGTTAATGAAGGAGGTTTCTAACCTCCTTTGGAGTCAGATTGCAGCCTTACTGATTTCTTACTTCTGGCCTGATAAATGTTGGCCTCAGCCCTATCTTGTATTCTATTCAAGTGGATTGTGGGGGATCAGCTTTTAACCCTAGGAATATACTTTGGCCATAGTTTGAAAAACAAAGGAGTTTAGTTTATTTCTCATCAGGGAAGCTAATAAAGAATTTGAATGAAGAGCCCCATGAGGAAGTGTACTGATTCTAGAGAAACTTTGTATTATAAACTGGTCTGCTTTTTTAAAAAAAGTAAATGAAGATGTTTCATGCTTTATAAATTTGGGCCTTTGGTCCATCTCTCTTTCCATGGGGGTTGGCCAAAGGGAAGAGGTAGGGACTAATTCTAATAGTGTCTTCCACTGAGATTTAAAAAAAAAAAAAGAATTGCCTCTTCCCATCTATCTTGCAACTCTTATGACCTAAGCGAATCTCTACCATGTGAAGTTTTACATTGAGCCAGTGTGCATGTCCCCCTTAACCTCACCTTCTACCCTTCTCCCTTTCTTCCACTTGGATCTTCTGGATTCTCTTTCATAGCACAGTAAAAAAAAAATGCTGGATTCAGACTCCAGGGACCTGGGTTCAAGTCCCACCTTTACAGCTTATTACCTCTGCTACTGGGTCTCAGATTCCTTCTGCATTAAATGAGCAAGTGGCATCAGAAGGCCCCTCTGAGCTCTCTGTCTGTGAGTCTGTGGCCCCAGAAGCGCAGTTGGTGACACTGGGGATACAGAAATGTAATTCCGTTTATAATCTCCAGGTCTATGAGATATTTGTAATCCCCATCCTACTTTACAATCTGTGGGCGGGGGGAAGGGGCAGAAGAGTAGGGAAATAGTAGAAAACATGTTTGTTTTGGAATCACAAGCCCTGGCCTTGAACCTGAGCTCTACCAATGACTACCTGTTTCCTCAGGCAAGACGCTCAATGTTCTCATCAACAAAAAAGAAGAGGTTGAATTACATGACTTTTTAGGTCCCCTCTTGATTCTACATCCTAGATCCTATTTTGTCTCGTTTGTATGCTGTAGTTGCAAAAATAAAAAACCATCCAGAAGAAAGACGTTCAAGCAAGAAAGAGGTTATTTTGCAGTTTGTTTCTGTAGCTTTTCCGTTGGGGAGGGGGATGGAGCGGGGATTAGATGTACGGGCATGGAGGACTCCCATTGTGGAAATGACCTCCACCAACACACACTAATGACTCCTCCAAAATTTACACTCTTGGAGACATGGCTGGAGACACTGAGAGCCTGAGCGATTTGTCTCTGGTCCCTATGTAGAGTAACAAACATAAATGGATTAATTGTCCCCTTCTCATCAGAGGGTTTCAACGTGGCTTCTTGGGCTTTCTGGCTCATCCTTCCTGAATGTCCCCTCTTCCTACTCTTCTCCACTCTCTGCCATCATGCAGTTCCTCAGTTTTCTAAGGCATTTCAGGTTAGAGCCAGCTGTCCTGGAGAATGGCACAGCCAATGAATTAAAGCTGGATCACTCTGCCTCCCATTTCACTGAGAAGCCCCTAAGGAGCACAGCCTAGCTTCAGGGGCTAGTGGGGAGCTTTGGATGATCACAGCAGAACTGTTTGGCTGCTGAAAACAGAGGTCTCTGGCTCTGTCTTTTCATCCCCAAAGCTTCCTCTCCATTCCGCATCCTCTGGGACTCCCCTGTGCAAAGTGGAGGCTTGCAAAATTCTGCCAACTCTGCAGAGACTTGGGTGAAATTCTCCCCTTCTTGGGTGAATGCACACGTGCTGTCCTCTCTGTAGCAGGCTGAGCAGTTAGGCCTAAAGACAGAGGTGGCACAGGCGATGTTTTACTGAGTTTTTGACCTTCCGTGAGTGGCAGCAGCTCTTCTCAGAGATGTGACACTCTCTTTACAGCCTGGCTGATTCTCATGCCATTACCAACTTCTTATGATGATAGACAAATTCCTGGTTCTCTCATAGATTAAATTTGTAAGAAATAAATGAGATTAAAGTATATGAAAGTACATTGGAAAACACAAAAGGATGCTTCCATACTGGAAGCCATTATGATTTTTATTGTTTAGTCATTTTTCAGTTGCGTCTGACTCTTTGTGACCCCATTTGGGGTTTTCTTGGCAAAGATATTGGAGTGATTTGCCATTTCCTTCTCCAGCTCGTTTTGCAGATGAGGAAACTGAGGCAAACAAGGTCAAATGACTTGCCCAGGGTCACATAGCTAGTAAGTGTCTGAGACCACATTTGAACTCAGGAAGATGTCTTCCTGAGTCCAGGTCCAGTACCACTTAGTTGTTCAGCCTAATTTTTGTATACTTAATTGTATGACTGTCTTTCATGAGGAGATGCCATGTCTATGAGGAAAAGAAAATACGTGTGGAAAACGAATGGGAAAGGATGGAATGGGAGAGAGGAAAGAAAAAAGAGGAGGGAGTATGGGAGGTACCCCAGAAGATGTCATGGAGTGTTTTTCACCCTTTTTGAAGAAAAGCAGTGAAATTAGAGCTTTCCATAATTGAACAGGAACACCTCCTTCCCTCTCAGTCGAAGATCTGTTTACAGTAATGAATCAAGTGACAAAAATCAAATGTTTTTTTTTTAACTTGGTGAACCTAGTTTCATGAAAGCTGTGTTTTAAATCTAACTAGAGCTAAGAGTGCTCTGTCTGAAATATTTGTTCTGCTGTGAGGCTATCTGGTCCAAGAATCTATGGCCTAGTGCCAATTGGTGAATTATCTGTTTCAACTTACTATATCAAACTCTCGTGCCCTTCCAGAGATAATGAACTCTTCAAACAGAAAAAAAAAAGTCTTTGTTATTCCTCAGAGAGATCAGATTTATTATTCTGTATCATCATAGTTCTGTTTCAGGACAGAACTGTATCAAAAGCATCTCAGGCAGAGATGTGTCCATCCTGAAAGATCACTCCCCCCTCAAATATTTAGACAGCCTTCTTTAATGTCTCATAATTTTGTAAATAGGAATTTTCTCTTATGCCGCATTCTATAAACTCTGATTCATATTTTTGGAAAAGAAAATATTTTACCCTAGTACCTAACAGTATTGAATAGATGCTCAAATATTCACAATAATAGAACTGTGGAATATTTCTACAGCTTTTATCTTAGGAAAAAAACACATTTTCTTACTCTTATTTTCTTACCCTTACTTTTATTGTTCAGTCAATTTTCAGTTGCATCTGACTCTTTGTGACCCCATTTGGGGTTTTCTTGGCAAAGATACTGGAGTGGTTTGCCATTTCCTTCTCCAGCTCATTTTACAGATGGGGAGATTGAGGCAAACAGGGTTAAAGAAGAAAAAGCCAAGGCTGTAAGCAGATCACAGATTTAGAGCTAGAAGGGACCTTTAAAGTCATTGGGTCCAAGCCCCTCATTTTACTGATGAAGAAACTGAGACTCAAAGGGATTAGATAAGTTGCTCAGGTTCTCATAGCCAGTAAGCAGATGAGGTGGGATTCAAGCTCAGGTTTTCCTCACTCCATGTCCAGAGCTTTCTATCTACTATACCACCTCGTTGCTTCAGTATCCGTTTCTCTGATTGGAGGAAAGATTCACCCTTTGTAGAGCAGGCATATTTAAGCAAAGCAGGTAGGTGGTGCAGTAGATAGAGCACCGGATCAGGAAGATTCGTCTTTGTGAGTTCAAATCTGGCTTCTATGTGACCCTGGGCAAATCAATTAACCCTGATTGCCTCAGTTTCCTCATGTGTAAAATGAGTGGAGAAGGAAATGGCAAACCACTCCAGTATCTTTGCCAAGAAAACCCCAAATGGAATCACAAAGAGTTGGACAAGACTGAACAAATATTTGAACAGATTGACACAGGAAGGTAACATAAATCACTAGAAAAAAAACCCCATACCACCATTTTTTACATCTGTTTTGGAACCAAAAGGTGTAATTCAATTACTCTCATCAGTCATGAAAAAAATAAACTAAGCCTTTCTTGCCGATAACTAAGTACAAGAAAGGAAGGGGGATTTTAAAAAAGAGTTTTAAGAGGCAGCCTGGCAGATGTATTGAGAGAGGGAGTCTGGTATAGGGGGGAAAAAAGCAATGGCATTGGAGTCAGAGGTTTTGGCTTCAGATCCCACCTCCACCCCCTGGATATTTGACTTGGACAAGTCATTCAATTTCTCTCTGCCTTCATTTTCTCATATATAAAATTAGGGACCATATAATTGTAGCATATAATTTCTAAGGCTCATTATGCCTCTAAACATATAGTCTCCAAATTGTCTAGCTAGTCTTTCAAACATAAAAAGGTACCAAGAAAGTATTTTTTCTGAAGGCAATTGTGAAGGCCAATTATCTAAATATCTGAATATAATTGTAGTAACTTTGATCTTCCCTTTGGGAAAATGCTCTTCAAAATTTAAACTTACAACCAAACTTGGAAACAAATGAGTAAGAAATGTTTTGCCACCGATTCAATGAGTTTGTTTTAGAGGAGAACAAAGTCTAATAATTCAAAATTCGAACCTTGCTTTGCCATAGTAATTAATCAAAGGGAAGAGGCTCCAAATTTGTGTTAAGTGCCTTTCCAGATCATTTCAATCTTCACCTCGAAAAGGTAGTTGCAGGGTCTCGGTGGGCACTCTCATTTTCATTCATGCCAATGGAGCCAGATATTCTGCTGGCAGGTGCCAGCCTCTGTGGCAAATTCCCATTAACGGGGAAGCTTTGATAACAATCAAGGAGGCTCAAGATCAAAGGGAGGGATAAGATGGGTTCACCACTCACTAGGTTACCAGCGCAGTGGCGTGTCTAAGGGGTTGTAAGAGGGAGGCATTAGGTAGGATCGTCAATTACTGTCATTGAACCAGACAGCTAGTTCTCTTGTCTATTTTTTGAACAATGGTCCCAGTGACCCAATCTATTTAGATTACAAAACACTAATTAAAATGGTCTGTCAAGGTTAGTTGCTAAAGAAAATTAGGGTTCTGCCTACAATCGCCTTGCATTAAGACCGTCTGATTCATAATGAAGAATGGCACATTTGTAGTGACCCAGAATTGCAGCAGTCTTAAGCTACCTGCTTCTATTTTCACAAAGCCAAGCCAGGGGTCTTTGCAGGGCAGCCATCTGTCAAATGAAATTAGAGGTTCGACTTTGTCAGCATTGTGTCATGTCTCTCTCTTGACAAAACAATTTTTGGAAGATTTGAGCCTTGTTCATGGGCTTGGTGCTATGAAAACCTGCAAAGAAATTCAACTGTAGGAAATAATTAAGAATTCAGATTAGGCAATACATTTGCTTCGAACAGGTACTGGCACAGATGACCTGCTCCTAAAGTATTGATTTTATTTACTGCTTTGTAACACAGAAAGATAGTTGAAAAACAGTGTTTCCAGTTTTGAAAAGGGTAGGGCATCCACATTTGTCCCTACTCCAAATGCAGATGGCTCTGAGATTTCTTTGATCCTAAAGTTCCCTTCAACAGTGTAGATCTGGGGGCAGCTAGGTGGCGCAGTGGATACAGCATGGGCCCTGGAGTCAGGAGGACCTGAGTTCAAATCCGGCCTCAGACACTAGCTGTGTGACCCTGGGCAAGTCACTTAACCCCGATTGTCTCACCAAAAAAAACCAAAAACAAAATGCAGATTTCAACTTATCCACATTTGCCCACCCTGTGTGTGACTCGGGGCCATAAAGCACATTAGCTTGCCCTGGGGGGATTCACTGCACACATTATAAGTCACTCACCCATAGTAGTTGAACCTGTGGTGACCCCAGTAAAACAGCCCATGAAATACAGGAAATGCAAATTTGTCCATTAAAAAACATTAATTAATAAATGGTTCAAGGTGCAAAACGGTCTCTTGAATCAACTATGGCCTCATGAAAAGCTGTTTTCTCAATACTCTGAGCACCATATGTTAAATGTAGAATTTTTTAATCCTTTAACAATGACATTTTTTGCTAAATAGGAATCAGTACATAAGGACCGATTGCTGTCTGTACTGACCGTCTGGTCACTGCAGACCATCACATTCCATGAGGCGATGCTGTGATTTCCTGTTGAGGGCAGAATGTGATATTTCAAAAAGATGGCAAAATAGCATATATTCAGAAGTACTCTGGAGCCAACTGGTATAGTCTCTGGATAGCTGATTGTTAAATTTTCAACATGAACATCTACGCCTCAGAAATCAGCAAAGGCTACAAACCAGGGCATGATTTATCATTTTGTTGGTTGTCTAGACTTGAGAAAGCAATGGAAAAGTGTGATAATGCAGATTAAGCTTAGTGTGTCATGTGAACATACTCTCTCCCCCGCCCCCCACAGCTGGTTGTTAAACATTGATTAGCACACCTCTGCTTACACATCACTTGAAGATGTCTTTCAGGATGCCTTGGCTAGGGCTAACAACCTCCTGGGAGGCTAGTGATTGTATTTAAGCTGGAGACTATGCTGTGCATTCATCCCTCATAGTGATGACTTCAGAGAAAAGAGTGGGTCATCCCATAGTCACATTACATTTGTATTTTGTATAAATCTGTCTCCTCTCTAATGTATTTTTATAACTGGAGGGTTGAGGAGCAAGAATCAGTCAAAAACTGTGGTTGTCAAGAGCAGACATTTGTGAGTATGTGAGAATGATGCTCCACGGTCACCATTTGTCACCCGGGGGCCCACAGCAGATAAAAGCTATTGGAATCAAACCATTGGAAATCTACTTTCAGTCAGTTGGTCGACAAGCATTTATTTAGCGCCTGTTGTATGCCTGGCACTGCACAAAATTTGCTTTTCTTCCCTTTGTGCTTTTTGCAAATGTGTAATATCAGTGTGTGTGTGTGTGTGTGTGTGTGTGTGTGTGTATGTATATACACAGTGCAGATTTATCCAGTCTTAATGACACCTCTTGGAGGTGTGCTACCATTGAAAGAAAGCACTGGATCTGGAGCCAAAGGGACCTGGATTCAAATCCCACCTCTGGCAAATACGACTTTTGTGACCTTGGATGTCACTGGACTTCTGTGGACCTCAGTTTTCTCTTCTATAAAATGATGGAGTTGGACTGGTTGACTTCTGAGATTTATTTCAGCCCTAGAGCTTTGATCTTCTCTTCTCATGGACACAATTCCTCTTTGGTCTGGTGGGATTGCATGCATTGGGACTAGGGCAGCTGTGTTCGACTTTGGATGTATCCAGATGTCCTGAGAGCTGTCCTAAATTGTTCTGTCCTGTGTGTGGTTGGAGGGTTGAGGGGAAAAGTATCGATGTCAATGTTTGTCATTGTTCTCTTTTAACATGCTTGTGCAGTTTCCTTTAGTGTTATTTTTTCTTCTTAACTTAATGCTCCCATGCTCCTACTTGCTGTGGCTGCTCATGTCCTCCTCCTCCACCTCCTCCTCCTGCTGTCTTCTGCTTCTGATCCTAAAGCCCGCAGCCCGCTTGAGAACTCAGTGCCCTGTCTAGCCACCTGCACATTGGACGATGAATCTCGAGTGTGGTGCAGTCCCAGCGTGGGATGGCTGAGTAAGTCAATGAGTGGGATGGGACAAAAGAGTGGTGGTGGGTGGAGGGCAGGGAGGACTGGGACATAGGTGCTGTCCAGAGTGAAGGAAAACATGAAAAGTAACACTTAAAAGATAGATTCCTAAACAGAGATTTGAGGCGTCATCGCCTTGCTCCAGAGAAAAGCACCGGTACTATGTCTTGCATGCGGATACAGCTCCCCCTGGTTAGAGGGAGATAAGTCTCCAATCACGCAAGCAAAAAGCATTTATAAAGCACCCAGTGTGTGCCAGGCATTGTGCTAGGGCGCTAGTACTACAAGAACAGAAATGAAACAGCCTTTGCCCTCAGGGAGCTTGCATTCTATCAGATGAAAGAAACTACACAAAAGCAAAATAAATACAAAGTAACTTTGAGGGAGACACTGGCCAATCGCCACATGGCCATCCGCGGGTAGCCAGGTCAAGTTCAGAGCCATGCCACTCTTGCCCTATCTCTTCCACCTTACTTTTCACTACTCCTCAATGTGAATTCCTGCCCCAGATATGATACTACCATTGTAATCCTTCTAGGGATGTCATTTCCTTTTCCCCTTCCTCTCCGTGATCTTCACATCCTTTAGAGCCCAGCTCATGTTCTCTTTTTCCCATGAAGCCTTTCCCTGATACTCAAAGGCACATATTCTGAATTCCTATAACCCCTACAGAGTTTAGCAAACAACCCCCCCTCCCTTGTGTTGTCCTCTGTAGTTTCCTATATTGATGTCTGCCCTCCAGCTCTTGGGAAGGCAGAGACCGAGTCCTGTACATTTCTTAGTACATTTCACAGTGCTTTGCGGCATACAGAGAGAACGTCCTCAATAATGTCTTCTTGGTTGGTTGCAGCATAGCCCTCATTTCACATAAACCAGTGGGTCCATATGCTTTGCCTGTGGCCACTATCCAAGCTCCTCAGAGCTCAGGAGTGTATATTTCTAAAGAGGAAAATCCTGAAAGGGAAAATATTTAAGTTGTGTAGAATTCATTATCTCCCAGCTCCAACTTGCTGTCCTAACAACCCTGAGGGCTTGCGGACCTGCGGTGTTTCTCTCTCTTCTGGGTGCACACATCGGTGGGTCCCGTTGCCTGTTCTAACGCTTGGTGATGCATATTTGTAACAGGAGACTTGTTTTCCTTGCATCTCGGGGGAGGAGGGAAGGTGGATCTTCGTCTGAAAATAAAATGAGGTTTAATTTAAAATGAAAAATAAAAGAAATGACCTGTTTCTCTTTGTACTTATTGCCAGTTGAGACCAGCTGTCATTGGCCTCTGACTTTGAACTGCAAAGAGGAAAAGGAGGGTAAAGATCTCTATCTCTCCATCCTGCCCCCAATGGTTTCCTGCAACGTCTCGATTTTACTGTGTATTGCATTTGTCTGCCTGCTTAGATTGTAAGCCCACTGGGAAGCATCATCTGTCTAATTTTGTACTTGGTTTCGTAGGCTTCAATCTGTTTAATGCTAATCACCATCATCAAAATTACTATTATATTACGGTTTCTTTTAATGGGCAGCAATGGTATTTGAGAACCACGTGATTTCTTCTTGCTTTCAGAGCACATAGTTTACACAGGAAATGGAAGGCTCTGCTCTAAAATATTTTCATTTTAAAGAATATTTTCTGTTTTCTCTGCTCTTGTATTTATGAGACAGTTACTTGCTCCTTCCAGTTTATTGCAAGCTGACAGTCTAAGTCAAGAAATATTCATTCTGGTTCTAAATTTTTTTTTCTTCTCCCAAAAAGCTTATGTGTGTGTGTGTGTGTGTGTGTGTGTGTGTGTGTGTGTGTGTGTGTGTGCGTTCGCACGTGCGTGCATGCATGTGCTGTGTTTCTTTAGGGAATTAATGAACGGGAAGAGAATGCATCAGGTAATTATCTAGGTAAATTTGAACAGGTTCTATTTTACCAAAGTCTCCACCAGGAGGAGCCTTTTCCGATGCTTTATTATTGGCTACCTATTTAAATTTTTAATTGCCCTTTGACTATTTATCAAAGAGACATGTGCTATAGTAAAGTGCTGGACTTGGGGTCAGGAAGGCCTGGGTTCGAATCCTGTACATGATCCTTATTAGCCACGAAATCATGGGCAAATCATTGAATTCCTCAGAGCCTCAGGCAAATCTCTCTTCATTTTTCTTAAGATGCCATGACCAGGGGCTCAAAACTCTCAGTTTGTAGATAGACTCTGACCTATGTTAATAAAGGGAGTTCCCATAGTGACGAAATCACAGGTCCTTGACGTACCAAAGCATGTGGTCCCCATCGCACCTTGGCTTAGCCCTGCTCTTTCTGAAGCCGTTGCTGGCATGACAGGCACCACGTTTATTTCAGAGACAGAGTTTTAGATGCTCTGTTCCTTTGTTCACTTCTTCACCAGACATGAATGTTTAAAGGTGAGTTTTTTTGATCTTGGGAAGTGATATTTTCTGGGCTTCTTGTTGGCCACTTAGAACATAGGTTCTTAGGTTTTCAACAGCCAAAAGCAACTTGAACTGTGATTTTTCTTCATTTGTTTACTTACCTACTAATTACTTTATTTATTATGCAGCATTCTCTTTTCAGGACTACCCTCCAAGTCCTGGTCTTAGCCTGGACTTCTCAAAAGGAAACTGTCCTAGGTTCAAGATACACTGTGGTTCTGGTTCTTACTCTTAAATTAGCTCGTGGGTCCCTACCAGTGCTCTGGCCCTTAATAGTCAGCCAGCAGACATTATTACATCAGAGTAAGGGATGTACTGAGTTGGCATCATAAAAATAATAACAATAAAGCATAGCCTGCATAAAGTTGGAGTATACTCTTGTAACTACACGTAGTATTGGTAGGAAGAGAAGGCAGAGGCAAGTTATTGTCATTGTTCAGTTGTTTCTGATTCTTTGTGACCCCATTTGGGGTTTTCTTGGCAAAGATACTGGAATGGTTTGCCATTTCCTTCTCTAGTTTATTTTACAGATGGAGAAACTGAGGCAAACAGGGTTAAGTGACTTACTTAGGGTCACACTACTAGTAAGTATTTGAACTCATGAAGTGAGTCTTCCTTACTCCAGCCCTGGCACTGTTTCCACTGCACCATCTAGCTACCCAGCGCAGACAAAGAGCTCACGAATAAAGAGGAAACATTTACAGAACACATGTGGCCAAGCGAACTTACAATTCTGGCACTTCTGGACCCTGATGTCCTTTTCCTTCTTGTGTATCTATCCTTATACTTCTCCCCCTCAGGGCAGTGTCTCTGCTGTGCTGGTTACTCAGCTGGTCTTACTGGGCATGTTCCTCTCTATATCTCAGTTCTCAGTACCCAAGGCTGCCTTTCTTCTCAACAACCAGGGGTCACACTCAAACCGTCCCTTGCTTTGACTCACTGGGTCTGTTCCCTGCTAGAACCAATGTGTCTTACTGGGTCCCATTGTAAGTCATTGTGGCTTATGGGAGTTGGGGAAAAAATTCCCAGCCTACCTGTCATTGTTGAGGAATGATTATCTCTCAAAAATTGAGTTCTTCCATAACTGGTTCTCTTCTATACTGGCAGAAATCGCACTTCTCAGAGTTATCTTTTACCTTGACTGACTGCCTCCCCAGAGAGTGTCTGCTTTTTAATAGGGCTACCAGGGACATGGCTTATCCTCTGCCATCCAATAGCTAAGTTACTTTCTAATTCCATCTATTTTGATCAGAGAACATCCCACATCTAATGGGAATAACAAAGTATAAACCTTTCTTTATATTTAATTCTTACCTTAATAGCTCGTTGTCTCTGCTATTTTTCCCTATCTCCTGTGATTTCATCAATTGGCCCAGAGTGGAGAGGTGGGGTGGAATTTTATCAACTAGCCTGGCACAGAGTGTCCTGATCAACCTCCCCTCCCCACTACATTTACTACAAATTTTTATTGGTATATTTTGTTTTCATATTACTCACATTTTTCAAAGTATCCCTCTCCTAGAGGACCATCTTTCATAACAAAGAATGAACAGGAAAGGAAAAAAAAATACTAGTTCAGTAGCATTAACCAACACATTGAAAAAATCTGACATTACATGCAGTGTTCCATACTCATACCCCACCCCAACTTCACCCCCTTTTCTTCAAAGAATAAGACAAAATATCTTCTCATATCTCATATCTCTGGTCATTGTATTTTTTCAGCATTTAGTTCTGATTACTTTATTGCTGTTCTTTGCATTTACATAATTATAGTCACTATGTACGTTGTTTTCCTGGTTCTGCTGACTTCACTTTGCACTAGTTCACATAAATCTCCCCACCCTTTTCTGTATTCATCATTTCTTAGTGAGCATTAGTAAGCCTTCCACACTATAACAGATTTAACCATTTCTCAGTTTATTGGCATCTACTTTGTTTCTAGATCTATGCTATAACAAAAATGCTGCTATAAATATTTCAATGTATAAAACCCTTCTTTAAAAAACAAAATGAAATGAAAAACATTACTCTTTCTGAGGCTTATGCCCAGAAGTAATATCTCTCAGTCAAAAGATACAGAAGTTTTCATCCCTTTCTTGGAATAATTCCAAATTGCTTATGAATGAGAATGAAGAATCCAGAATGACTCCCAGGTTATGAATGTGAGTGGCTGGAAAGGATGCTGGTGTTCTTAACACATATTCCTAGCCGCTTCAAAATCAAGAAATTAGGAGGATTTTATTAATACACAGTATGAGTCTCTGAGTCTTCCACTAAATATTCTCGGTATAAGATAATACAGCGTCTGTGGTGGACTGAAGTACCTGTCAACATTAGACAAACACAGAGAGAATCAAAGAAAAGGGAAGAAGAAATACATCACAGTCCTGTGGGTTGTGACCTTGGGAGAGATTTGAGAAGGGATAGGTTGGAAAAAAATTGTTATGATACTAGATTTTGAAAGCTCTGTTATGGTCACTGATGTGAATGATTCTTCCAAGTTTCTTATCTAGACATAAGGGCTGGCCTTGTGGTTTCATTAATAGAGAGAAAACTCTTGGGTGAGGAAATTTCCTTTTCCAGTTCAGGCTGGCATATTCTCTGCAACTTATTTTCTTAAAAAGGATTTTTTTTCTTAATAGAATTGCCTACAACACTGAGAGGTTAAGTGATTTTTTTTCTGGGTCACACAGTATGCTTTATTGAGGACTCAATCCCAGGTCTTCATCGCTCTACCACACTGCCTCTGTTACATGTCTTAAGACCATCATGTGATGATGGAAACTGGATGGAAGCTCTGGTGATGAGTTTTTCCCAAACCTTTGAATGGCAGACATATAGAATAGTCCCTATCCAGGCCTACACTGGCCTCCTTGGGACATCCCATCTCCCAACCCTGCGCTTTTTCATTGGCTGCCCCCCATATCTGGAATACTCTCCCTCCATCCTTCTACCTCCTGGCTTCCTTCATCACTCAGCTCAAATCCTACCTCCTGCGAAATGCCTTTCCAGGTACTTTCCATTGCTAATGCCATCTCTGAGATTATTTTTCCATTTTCCCTGCATGTATCTTGTAGGCACTTAGGTATTTCTTTGTTGCTTTTCTATTAGACTCTTTTGGCCTTTCTTTGTATTTCCTGTACTCAGTATAGTGCCTATCAAGTGTTTGCTAATTGACTGACCCAGGGGATGACCGGATTATTCTCAAGCTTGGTCAGCTCCGGAAGAGTCAGAACCTATGCTCTGCTTAAGAATTTAGTGTCACCCCTCCCCCCATGACACAATGAAGTGTTGAAGTATGACTTTAGGGAAGAGATGATATAGGTGGCCACTGGGGTGTGCTGGTAAATGTTTAACTTTTTTTTTTTAAAAAAAAATCTACTTTTGTTCCTTTAACTTTGGAACTCAAAACATTCAAATTGCTTGGTCTTATGTTGCTACTCCCTCTGGCAAGGTAATTTAATAACCAGATCTCCAAAAAACAAAACAAAGAAAGCAAAAATATATAAGCAATGTACTTTTAAATATTGTTGTTGCTAAATCATTTTCCAATTGTGTCTGACTTTCCATGACCCTGTTTAAAGTTTTCTTGGCAGAGATACTGGAGTGGTTTCTACTTCCGCTGCCAGTTCATTTTACAGATTTACAGACAAATGGAGGCAAGCAGGGTTAAGTGACTTTCCCAGGGTCACACAACTTAGTAAGTATTCCAGGTTGGATTTGAACTCATGGAGATGAGTCTTTCTGGTTCCAAGCCCAGCACTCTATCCACTGCCCCAAGTATTATACACATTATTAACATTTTCTCCATCACTTTATTAAGTCTAGACATTCAACACAACAGTAAATCAAACCCTGTTTTGTAACATTTATCCATTTCTGGGATGTAAATGCTCACACTGAAAATTTAACAATTGGCTCTCAAAAGCTGGTTCAAGCTGTCTGAGGCCAGTTCCACCACGCCCCTGAGTGGAACACTCACTTAAATGTATTCAGTGAAAGATCACTGAACCAGGACTTAGGAATCCTAGTTTCTCATTCTGGCTTTGCCATTAACTAGCCATGTGAAATCATATGACTTCCTAAGACCTCATCAGTTAAATAAAGAAGTCCCGCTTTTAGGAATTCTTAACCTGGGGTCCATGTACTTGTTTAAAAAAAATGTTGATAACTGTGTTTCCATAGAATTGGTTTACTTTGTAATCTGATATATTTTATTGCATACATTTAAAGAAATGATTCTGACAGAAGGGTCCATAGGCTTCACCAGATGGCCTATGGGGTCCATGACCCCCCCAATAATATAAGAAGCCTTGGACTACATGATCTCTAGGGGCCCTTCCATCTTGAACATTCTGTTACTGTAAGATTATCAGTAGGACTTGGGATGGGCATAGATTCAGGTTAATGCTAGCCAGCGGGAGTAATACAATTAGGCCAGGTCCTTTGATTGGTTGGATTCCCAAAGTTAAAGGCCCAGAGGTAGCATTAAAAAGATGGCATCATCAGTCAACAAGAAGAAAGTACTGATTGTGTGCCAAGTTCTGTTCTGGGAGCTGAGGGTACGGAGATTAAAAGAAAAGAGCCCCATGTCCTCAAGAAATTTAATGAAGGAGATGCCATGTGTAGAAATATATATATATATTATATATATATATATATATATATATATGTATATATATATATATATATATGTATACAGAAGTTATTAAGGGGGAGCATGGGGAATCTATGGGTGGATTTCCTGACATTACATGAAAGCCCCGAACTAATACCTCAGCTAATAACAATAACAGTAATGATATGAATTGTTTTTCCGTTGTATCCAACTTTTCCTGACCCCATGGACAATACTGTCCATGGAGTTTTCTTGACACAGATGCTGGAGTGATCTGCCATTTCCTTCTCTGGAGGGCTAAAGGTAAACAGATATTAAATGACTTGCCCAGGGTCACATAGCTAGTGAGCATCTGAGGTTAGATTTGAACTCGGGTCTTCCTGACTCCAGGCCCAGAGCTCTATCCACTGTGCCACCTACCTGCCTCTAATGATGATAATACCTAACATTTATGTGATGTTTTAATGTTTGCCAAGTACTGTACATTTGTTATCACGTTAGATACTCAGAACAACACTGTGAGGTAGGTGTTATTATTACCACCATTTAACAGATGAGGCAGCTCAGGTTGAGAGTTGAGACTTGCCCAGGGTCACATAAGCTCATGAGTGTCTGAGGTGGGATTTGAATTTAGGTCGTCCTGATTCCAAGACCTTGCTGATGCCGATGGGCTCTTGCCGATGGTGGTTATAGGGTAAGGAAAGGCTGGTACTTCTTGGAGGGTCTCTGTTTTCAGCTGTCCTACTTTGTAATCTCCTAAGGTTAAGGCATTCAAGTCTAGAAAGGCCTTGGAGACAATGAGGAGGGAGTAGTTCTGGGTCTTGAAGAGCACTGAGTTTGACTCTCCCTCCTCCTTCCCAGAGGAGGCTAATAGCCTACTTCACTGGTATGGTATGGGATAGGGGCTGTGGGAAATGGGGAAAGAGAGCAAGGGGCTTTGGAAGAAAAAATAACTTTCTAAATTTCACTTTAGGCTTTGAATCAGGAGATCTGGGTCTGAATCCCAATTCTAATTGTTGACCTTGGACAAATAATAACCTTTTCTCTGAGTCTCAGTTTCCTTGTATGTAAAATGTGTGGGTGGAGACATAATGCTTTTTCTAGCGCAGAGTCGATATGGGAAAAGTGCTTTATGAACCATGGATCACTATATAAATGCAGATAATTAGTAAACTAATATGTGTGTGAGAAAGAAAGGAAGGACAACCGTAAACATGACTAGCTTCAGATAGTGTTTCAAAGTTAATAGTGAAGTTTTGGTTTGGGCAGCCAGCAGTAGAATTTTACTTTGATGAAAACTCCTAAAATTTCTGGAAGGGTCTGTGTCAATGTAGTTTGTCAGTTTGAAGTGAATGAAATTTGATGGAATTCTGGTAATAGAAACCCCAGCAATCCACTTGGTTATTAGCTGATAAAAATCTGTTGAAAGGGGTAAAGAGTCTGGTTACCCAAACCACTCCACCCTCTTTCTCCTCCACGAATCTACTTGCCAATTACATAGTCATCTTTAAAAGTGACTTATTTGGAGATGTAGCAACATTCAATACAATCACCATTGAGTTCTCTCTCACCTCCCAGAGACAGCTTGGCATATTGTGCAAGCCAGTCCCAAGACCAAAATACTCAAGTCTTGCCTCTGACTCAAACTGAGCTGTGTGTCCTTGGGCAAGTCAATTAACCTTTACCCCAGACAACTCCATAAAGTAATACACAGCCCAGAAGGGAAGGCCTACATGGGTGGAGAGTATTTCTTCTCCATAATTTTCCTGTGCCAGTAAAGTCAAAGGTATAGAGCTTATCCCTATGTCTCGTGTTAGGTGCTGAGGATACAAAAAATAAAATTGTCTATCTGTAGTTTTTCCCCTCAGAGAGCCTAGAAAGGTTGTCCTGTGGCCTTCCCGAAGGCTTAGATAATCTGAAAGCAGAGAAGAGAAGACATTCATGGTTTCCTCCTGTATCTACGGAAGTCACACTGCTGGCCTCAGACATTTTTGTTGTTCAGTTATTTCAGTCACGTCTGACTCCTTATGGCCCCACTTGGGGTTTTCTTGGCAAACATACCCATTTCCTTCTCCACTGGTGTTGGACATAGAAGAGCAAAATACCTTTGGGCAAATGAGACTGCCTGATCATTGATGGTGTCTACTTTTGGTTAGACAGTTATACCATCAGCAGAGACAATGAAAAGGGAGGATTTCTTGGCTTTTATCAGGGGTTCTTAAGCCTAGAGGTGAGGAGGGAGAGCCTTCTAGGCATGGGGACAGCCTGTGCAGCAAGGGATGGGGTGTCATGTACAAAGAGTAGTAAAAAGGTCAGTGTGGAATGGAGCATCCAGTGAGTGGTGGAGAATAAGTCAGGAGAAGTAGGCTGGGGGTAGCTGGCGATTGTTATAAGTGAGGATAGGACATGGGAAAACACCATCTTCCACAGGAGCCTTCTGAAGAAGAAATCTCCTTCAGTAACTGCAACCTTATAGAGTAGTTAGGCTTTGACCAGACTCTGCCTACATGACCTCACGTGTTCTGGAGTTGCTGAGTCATTTCAGTAATTTTGGGCGTTTAGGGGAAGCCACAACATGAAACTATGCAGGCAACAATAAGAGAGAGTCATGTGGTGGGGGAGGGGGAGGTTGGCACCCTTTGAAGAGACTGATAGACCGACACGGCCCATGTTTCCGTCTGTCTGGCTTTGTCTTCTCCCAAGGTTAAGGCCTTCAAGTTCGGAAAGGCCTCAGAGAAACCCTGATTTGAGAGACAGAACATGAGAAGGAAGTTATTTTTGTTTTCCCCTGAGGCCCTCTTTCTCTCTAACTGTGTGAAACCTTTGGTCATTGATTGCTAACCTTCTGTCGAGGATCTTTGAATTTAGTCAGCAAAGTTACTCAGGAAGTGGCCTCGGAAAGCTAATTTTACTTCTCTCCAGAAGTTGAGGCTTTGTGCGCCAATATAAGCAAGTGACAGTGTGGCCAAGAGGCCCGGAGGGGGTGTCTGCAAAAATGCCAGGAGACCTGTTGGTCTTGCAAGGGCCTGCATTTCTGGCTGCAGGTGGAAGACCCTGGGTTAGTAGCGCACCCACTTACCAGAGGGCACACACTTGTGTGATTGCTCGGGCATGGCTGCATTTGGAGACAGAATGCCAGCCCTGGGGGATTGGACAAATACTTTGAAATGGTCTGAGTTGAAAGACCCAAAGCAGACTGAGTAGAGAGCCCCAAAGGAATGTAGACAGGCTGATGAAGGGTCTAAGAACTCTGTGATGTGAGAATGTGGGATATGGAGTCGACTTTATTCTGTGTGGCTTCAGACAGCACAACTTCAACAGCTAACCAAAGTTGGAGTGCAAAAGATTGTACCTTGGAAAGAACTCTCTGATAGTCACAATTACTGGACAATGGCATCAGTCTCACAAAGTAGGGAGTGAGTGCCCCATCACAGGAAGGGTTTAATGTGAGCCTAGATGCTGTTGGAGAAAGGATTTCTGTTTAGGGTGGAAGTTTGGACTCAATGACCTCGCCAATAAATTCCTACTTCAAAATTCTTTAATTTGGAGGAGACCAATAGGAATTTCTGATCACCCTGCTGGAGGTGGCATTCCCTTTCCATGGTGGACAGAGTGATGATTATGGAAGATTGAATAAAAGGGAGATGGAGAAATAGTATCATGGAAGCATTGACCATGAGCTTGGACAGACTTTGGGAGAGAGGGGAGGATAGAAGGACCTGGGGTGCTGTGGTGCATGGGGTCACCAAGAGTCGGACAGGACTGGAGGACAGTAAGAACAAAAGCTGGGCATAATGTTAAAGCTATTTAAATGAACACTCCGGAGCTGGAGGAGGCCTCGGAGGCTAGGGAGTTATACCAGAATCACTTTACAAAGAGCCTAGGCAGACTGAACTACTTCTCCAAGGTCACACAGGTGGGATTTCATTTCATTGACGTGGAACACTCCCCTTCCTCAATGCGCCTTATCGTCTTAGAGTCACCCAAATCACGGAACAGTTAGAATGACTTCTCCAGACTTACATAGCGAGGCCGTGGCAGAAGCATCTCTCCTTCATCTCTGTTTCTGTGTCTCTCTCTGTCTTGGTCTCTCTCTTTGTCTCTGCGTCTCTGTCTATCTGTCTCTCTCCCTCTCAAAGTGGGTAGGCTGGATACAATGACCTCTGAGATTGTAGTTTCTCTTACCTCTTGCCCTGAGTGACTACACACACACACACACACACACACACACACACACACACACACCCCCATAGATGAACAGATATCCCATATAAATGTATCTATATTCATATCTATTTATTGATATCAATGTCTAAACATATCTATCCATATAGATATTGATACTTAGCTATCCCTACATACATGTATATACATTGACATGCATATATACATGTATATGTACTGATGTGTATATGTAAGATGCATGTTTGAAAGAGAGAGCAAACTTCCAGTATGCTTGCCGGTTGTTAACGTTAGTGTTAGCTTTCAAAAGAAACCTTTCAGGGGATGGTTCTGAATCTCTGTCTTCTGTATGAGCCCGGAATGCTCTCACTGCAGTGTGTATATGTGCACACATATATGCACATATGTGTGTATATATAACACATATATGTGTATACACACATACGACGCATATATGTATATGTGTGTGTGTATGTACACATATGCACAAAGAACAGGATGGGGCAGAGAGAGAAAAAGAGACAGAAACAGAGACAGCGAGGAAGGCTAATTTTAAATATTCTTTTCTCCTTATTAAAGTAAACCTCTTAGGATCTCTATACGCCTCAAGGTAGGTTAAGGCCACTTTCAGTATTTGGAAATAATAAAACTCGATTTCTTTCTATCCATCAGCAAGCATTTATTTAGTGCTTCTTACATGTCAAGCATTGTGCTGGGTAATAGGATAAAGGGGCAAAAATACTGGATGGTTCCTGATTTTTCACTCATTTAGACCTGTTGCTCCAAATATCAAAATTCATGGGTGCATACTCTAGGATAAGCGGATCGACCTAAAATGCATAATCTAGGACATTGTTGTGTGTGTTTGGGAAGGTGGAAATCCCTGCTCTAGAGTTGAAGAAACATGGGAATGAAGGAGGGGCCTTGGGATGGGTGCGTGGAGGGGCTGCCCTTTTGGAACATAGGCTAAAGAGCTCCAGGTTCATTCAATTCTTCTCTGATCTATATTGGATACAGCTGGCTCACTGGCGATTTTGCGTGGGAGTGGAGATTTGCTGAACATATTGCTTTGGTTATATAGAAAGCTTACGTTTTCACTGCTGGTCCTTTTTGGGAAGGGAAAAGTAGGGTGTATAACATAAGACAAAGACTTCCCCTGTATGGCCTGGCATGTACATGTTTACTTATGTGTTGGTGCTTTCTCCAGTTAAGGAAAGACCACAAATTCCTTGATGGGTCTATCCATGGCTTTCCTGACCTAGCCCTTGATAAAGCAGTATTTCTCAGCTGAAGGGATTCCACCATCCCTTGTCCTTTTTGGGGAGAGACGAAATGCTTTTGGGCTTTCAAACTGAGGTTTATGTCAAAAGGCGAGAGGCAGCTTGATGCAGGATCTAGAGAGATGGAAGGCAGGAAAACCTGGTTTCAAGTCCCATCCCCCCCACACGCCTGTCTTATGACCCTGGGCCATTTGTCTGCCAGCATCCTTTAAGATTCAAGTTTCTGAGACAGTGCTGACCTGGACTGGTAGATGGAGTCTCCTGATATGGGAATTCCCTCTGCTAGGGAATCCACAGGCCCAGTCCCTATTCGCATCCCATCTCAAAAGGTAGCAGGAACTGTTGCAGTGAACAGAGAGCTCTCTGGAAGCCAGAGGATCTGAGTTTAAATCCTGGACATTCGTCTAATAAGTCCTTGGGTATTGTTAGACAAGGCCCTTCACCTCTATGGGCCTTAGTTTCCTCATATGTAAAATGATGAGCTTAGATAGGGTTCCTCAACCCTTTTTGTGTTATGGACCCCTTTGGCTATTGTCTGGTGAAGCCTACTGACACCTTTTCAGAATGTTTTTAAATTCAAAAAATGTATTAGATTAAAAATAAAACTAAATTTATTGAAATAGACTTATAAACGTATTAAAGGAACAAATTCAAGGACTCCACTTGAAGAACCCCCTGGATTAGATAATCTCTATGGCATTTTCTAAATGTGTGTGTTATGAAATTGGCACCTCTCTTGTAAAAAGTTACAAAGCTTTGAGTTGTGGTATAGGGCAGCTGGGTAGTACAGTGGATGGAGCACTGGGCCTGGAGTGAGGAAGACTCATTTGTTGAGTTCAAATCTGACCTCAGACATTTACTAGCTGTGTGACCCTGGGCAAGTCACTTAACCCTATTTGCCTCAGTTTCCTCATCTGTCAAATGAGCCTGAGAAGGAAATGGCTAACCACTCCAGTATCTCTGCCAAGGAAACCCCAAATGGGGCACATGACTGTACAACATACCCAATTTTATGTACACACACATGTATATGTATATATCTACACACATATATCACATATCAATAATTTATTAAAATTTAGTATGTTATATATATAATTAGGTATGTTTTATATATAATTATATAGGATATGTTATAGATATAATTGGGTATATAGATATAAAATTGATATACATATACACATAGATGTAGATATAAAATAGATATATATAGTACATATACATACGTACATACATACATATATATACACACACACACATATACACTGGGAGGGGGTTACTTTAGAGAATCCTACTAAGGGCTTCAGGGAGCAAGTCTAAAACTGATGCTCAAATAGCAGTTGTGGGAAGAGAAAAGTGTCGTCATGGAAGATCAAGGTAAAAATTACTAGGATATTGATCATGGCTGAGTATCTGTGGAGAAATCCAGACAGATCATTGGGAAATGATTATTAGGTTGATCTTGAAAGATCAATGGTGATCTTATTAAGAACACTTTCGATTATGGAATTAAGGACAACAGCAAGATTATAGGGTGAAGGGGAGGGGGTCTAAAAAGGGCAGATGTTGGACAAAGCCACGGTGTCAGTGGATATCTTATTCAGAAACTGGGAAGAGCCCGCATCCCTAAAGGCAGAGGAAGAATGTTCAATTTTTTGGTTCAGTCCTAGGGGAGTGGCCCATACAATCCAAAGCGTACTCTGTACAGACGTGTATTAATTAATTGTCCCAGATTAATTGTCTGCAAATTCTTGGGGAGATGCAAACCCTTATATTAGTCTCACATCACACCCAGTTTCTGAGAGGACATTTGCAACTGGGATGTTCATGGTCTAGGCTGAACTCAAACCCTGGGGGTACATGGAAGAGGCAGCTGGGGAGGAGTGAGAGTTCTTTATTATTAATTTGCGGCTCTATTCACCCCTTGCTTTTCACCACATGCCAAGCTTCCTGTGGTAAGAAGGAATATGCTTCAGCTTACGTTTCTGAGCCAGTAAGGATTTCTTCCCTGTATCTTTGCTCCACAAAGTCAGAATGATGTCGGCCTTCGGCCAAACCACATGCTTAGATGCTTATCAGAGATTTTTGCCTCACCATCTTTATCACCTTCCAAACCAGCATCCTTCTCCCTCGGCTCTTACCGCCTGGAGACTTCTCCGCAGCTCCCCGTCTGCTGTCCTGATTCCCGGAAGCCTGGGCTTCTTTCTCAACGCACTTTGCTCTCCCGGCCCCAGCCTTGCTTCTTCCCCGTGGGATTTCTCTCTATTTCTTTCCTACTTTTCACGGTTATGTCCACCGCAGGGTGTCAGGCTCCAAGCCAGTTTGGCAGCCTTAGCACGGCCTGTTAGTTCTGGGCTGGTTACAAACTTCCTCCCTCCTAAGAGCTCTAAGCCTAAGGCTTTCCAAGGCTGACTTCTCCTGGAGTGCATCCGCAATTTCTCCCCTCGGTAGGAAATGAGCTCTGAATAGCTGTGTTTATAGTAGCCTCAGCTAAGAGAGGAGATTTGACACCAGGTTTCCATTAAACAAACAAACAAAAAGCAGTTTTTACTTAGTTGTAAAATCTTTCCAAGTGGGCTTCTTTATTCAAAATGTATCCAAAGGCTCCTCAGAGATAAAATTTGTATATTTATTTAGACTGTGATAGGAGTGGTTGCACTAAGAAATCAAATTTTTTTTATTACTTTGCATTTATTTTGCAATATAAACGTCCACTACCCAATCAACTTTAGGAAAGATTAAAAAAACAGCGTCTTCCAACAGTAGCCAAGACAGGTCAGTAGAACCAATTGTTGACACATTCACAGGGTCTAACAACAAATTCATCTTTCCCACGCAAAGGCCTCCCACCTTGCCAATGAAAAAGAGGAAGGGACATTTTCTTGTTTTTTTTTTAATTAAATTTATTTTTTCAATTAGCAAAATCTGCCTTTTCTCCCCCAAGTACCCCATCCTGTGCTTTTGAGAGTAAAAGAAAAAACAAAATGCTTGTTATAGATATGTATAATCAAGCAAAACAAATCTCTGCATTAGCCTTGTCCAAAAGGATCATATTCTCTCTCCTCTCTCTCCTCTTTCCTCTCTCCTCTCCCTCACTCTCTCCTTCTCCCTCTCTCTCTCCCTCTCCCTCTCTCTCTCCCTCTTACCCTCTGTCTCTATCTCTCTGTCTCTGTCTCCCTCCCTCTGCTTCTCTCTCTGTATATCTGTGCCTCTCTGTCTCTATCTCTGTCTGTCTCTTCTCTATTATCTATTTATCTGTCATCTCTTTGTCTCTTTGTCTATCAATCTATTATCTATCAATCTCTTTATATGTCATCTCTCCCTCCCTCCCCCTCTCTGTTCCCCTCTCTCTCTCTCTGTCTCTCTCCCTCCATCTGCCTCTCTCTCTGTATATCTCTCTGTCTCTCTGTTTGTGTCTTTCTGTCTCTCATCTATCTGTTATCTATTTAAACATCATCTCTCTCTCCCTTTGTTTATCAATTATCTATCAATCTCTTCATGTCTTATATGTCATCTCTCTCTCTCTCTCTCCTCTCTCTCTCTCTCTCTCTCTCTCTCTCTCTCTCTCTCTCTCTCTCTCTCTCTCCCTCCCCCGTCCCCTGCCCTTTTCTCTCTCTGCAATATATTTCACTCTGCACTTTGAGTCCTTCATTTCTCCATCAGGAATCAGGTAGTACATTTCATTGTCATCAGGAATCGTGGTGGGTCACTGCACTGATCAGAGTTCCCATGTCTCTCAGTATATACAGTGTCTCATTCTGAACTTTTCTTTCTGCATCAGTTCATACAAGTCTTTCCAGACAGGGAGGTAACATTTTCTCATCTCTTCTCCAGAGGCAAAACTTGGTCATTTAAATCTCACAGTGTTCAGTTTCTTTTTTCTGTTCTTTCTATTTTATCATCATAGTCATTGTTTATATAATTTTCCTGGTCTTGTTACTTCTCCCACCATCAGTTATATGTTTTTTTATGCTTTACTAGCTTTTCCATATTCATTTGTTTAAGTCCCAATAATATTTAGCCACTCTCCAATTCATTAACATGTATTTTATTTTTGTTTCTTTGTTACTCAAAAAGAGTAGCTATGAACATTTTGATTATATGAGGTACTTTTCTTACTGTCTGTGACCACCAGTGAGATTTCTGCATCAAAGGGCATAGACACTTTAGCAACTTTTTTTTTTTGGCTAGGCAATGGGGTTAAGTGACTTGCCCAGGGCCCCACAGCTAGTAAGTGTCAAGTGTCTGAGGTCAAATTTGAACTCAGGTCCTCCTGACTCCAGGGCTAGTATTGTATCTACTATGCCACCTAGCTGCCCCTTTAGTAACTTTTTGAAACAAATTTCCATTTGTAGCTCTATCATTAGTGTATTAGTGTGCCTTTCTTCCCATAGCTCTTATTTCTATCTCTTTCAATGTTGCCAATTTGGGGAGTAAGATGTGAAAGGAAACCTCAGACTTGTCATCACTGTGTTTTTGTTGTTCAGTCATTCAGTTGTGTCTGACTCTTTGTGACACATGGACCATAGCTCTCCATGTCCTTCTATCCTCCACTATCCTGCACACTTTTATTATCATTATTATTATTATTATTAGTTATTTGAAATAGTCTCTCATGTTGTCGTTAGTAATTGTCAGTTCTTCTGTGAACTGTTCTTTCATATCCTTTAACCATATATGTATAGGGGAACGACTCTTCGTCTTTCATGTTTGTGTTAATTTTCTATATTCCTTGAATATCAGCAGTTATCAGAGATAATTGATGCAAAGATATTCCCTTTCTTCCATTGGACTTCTTATCAAAGCTGCATTTATTTTGTTCAAGCAAAAACTTTACAATTTGTGAAATGGAAATTATCTTATTAAAATATTTTATGACCTTTTCTAGCCTTCATTTTGTTAAAAAGTCTTCTCTTAGCCATAGTTGTGAAGGATGCCCCCATGGGACTTTTTAGACTTCAGTTGATTATCCATTTGGTTAATTTATGTTGTGTGGCACAAAATACTGGTTTCCAGGGGTTAGGAACCTGTGGCCTTGACACCACATGAGGCTTGTAGGTCTTCTAGGTCCTTGGGTGCAGCCTTTTGACTGAGTCCAAGTTTTACAGAACAAATCCTTTTATTAAAGAGATTTCTTCTGTGGAGTGTGGATTCAGTCAAAAAGCTGCACTTGAGGACCTAGAGGGCCACAGACAGGTGGCCTCCAGGTCACAGGTTCCCCTCCCTGGAACTTTAAACCACTTTGAGGAGGAGGCAAATGGCTTTCCAGTCATATACTATGTCCATCCCTAAGTCAGCATTTATTAAACACTTACTATATGTCAGACACTGTGCTGAGTGCTCAGGATATCAAGAAAAGGGGGAAAAAATCTACCCCCTGCTCTCAAATAGCTCAGAGTCTACTGGGGGGGGGATATGCAAATAATTATCTCAGAGGCACTAAGATTGAGGAGGACTGAGAAGGGCTTCTGGCAGAAGGTAGTACTTTAACTGAAACTTGGAGGAAGCCAGGGAAGCCACTAGGCAGAGATGGGGAGGGAGTGCATTCCAGACATGGGGCACAGCCAGTGGAAATGCTCAGAGACAGGAGACGTAGTGTCCTGTGCAAAGAACGATTCTTGAGCTTATCAAACACTGGGTTATTGAGTTTGATCGTTTCTCATTCTTCCTAGACTTGATCGGGTTTTTTTTTATCTTTTATAATACAGTTTGAAATCTTCAAGTGCTATTTTTATTTTATTTTGGAGTTCTGAGTATTGGAAGCTCTGAATTTTGTGATGCCCATGAAATCTCAGATGTGATACTATTGCCATACAGTGTTAATTGGCTTCTGTTCTCCTGCGCCATATCTACTTTAAATACTTTAGACTGAGCCATGTGTTGTTTAATCTGTTTCTAATGAAACCCACGATCCATTTACATAGGTGCCTGCCTTGTATACACTTACATCATTTACATGATTACATTTAAATATGGCTCATCTTGTAAAATATCCTGTTGTAAGCTCTTTCTATGTCTTTCAGTGTGTTTAATAGAAATGATTGCAAACTGCTCACCAGCTTTATCAATTGCTATATGTGTTCTACAGAAAAATAATGTTTTCAGATTTTGCACAGCAAATATTTTTTCTCTGAGACAATGTGTACCTGCCAAGTTGTTACTTTGAAGATGAAATTGGTTTCGCGTTGTCTGGATGCTTGGAATTTCATGCTCATAAATTATTTTTCCTATGGCTAGAAAACAGCAATATGAGGATTTATGAGAGACAGGATGGGAAAGGGAAAAGAGAGTTGGGTTTGGAAGAAGGAGATCTGGGTTCACATACTGGACATTTCCTTTGTGACCTTGGCCAGGTCACAACCACTTTGGGTCTCAGCTCTTCCTCTATATCAGTGACTGGTCCTTTCTTATTCTAAAATTTCTGATCTTATTCAGATATTACTCTGAGAGCTAATTTTTTTGGGGGAAGTTGGATAAGGGGGAACACAAGTTTCCTCTGTGCAATGCTGTTTGTAAAGCATTTGTGTGAATTCTAAGATGGAATTTGACAAAGAACATAGATAACTTGGCAAGAATCGCTGGGAAAACCAGAAAGAAATTTGGCAGAAATTAGAGCACCCTTGTGTGCCATATACCATGATAAGCTAAAAAAAAAATAGAATATAACCAGATCAGATAACTTATACAGTTAAGGTTAGAGGAAGAATTCTTAACCAAGTAATGCATAGAGGTGGTCACAAAAGCTAAAATAGATCATTTCAGTTACATGAAATTTGAAAAGAATTTGTACAAAAAATTTAACTCACCTTACAAAAGAATAGAAGAGTTTGGTTAGGGAAAAAATCTTTATATCATATATATTCAATAAGTGATATTCAAGATAGGGAGCTAAGGCAAATATATGTGTAAAAGGTATTCATAGGATATAAAGAAGTAGTGCTCAAAAGAATTGGGAACTATTTACAACCATATCACAGACTGATTTACATCACAAATAAGAGAAATGCAAATCAGAACCACTTTGAGGTAGTATTCTATATCCCCCCAAACCTGTAAAAATTGATAAAAGATAGGAATAGTCAATATTGAAGGGTTTGTGTAAGACTGGTACATCATTAGTAGAACTGTGAATTGGTTGGTCTGATTATTCCGGAGAGGGGTTTGGAATTTTGTCCCAAAGTGTCTAAACGGTCCATATCTTTTAACCCAGAGATCTCACTGCTAGACATATGCCCCAAGGAGGTTAATGCTAAAAAGAAATAATTTAACATGTACCAAAATATTTACAGCAGGATTTTTTTTTGTAGCAACAAAGAACAGGGAATGGGCATTTCCATGCATTTCCATTGAGGAAGGGCTAACCAAATCATGAATTTCTGACTGCAATGAAATCTGACTGCATTGTTAGAAATTATACATGTGAAACTACAGAAAAGCATAGGAAGAATTATATGAACCGATGCAAAACAAAAAGGGCAGAATTAGGAACACAATCTAAACAATATTAATGGAAAGAACAATGACAACAACAGTTACAACTGAATGCTGTTAAAATTAGAATGATAAACCTTGGCTGTCCAAAGAGCTATGACTTCTTTGCTGAAATTGGGGACTATGAGTATGAAACAGTGTACATGATGCTAGACTTATCTAGTGTTTTAATCTTATTGAACATTTTAAAAATCTTTTTTTAACCTGGCTCTTGGGGGAGGAGAATATTTTATCGGCATGTTTAGAAGATGTAAAAACAAAAGATATCGATAAAAATTGAAAAATTGGAAAAATTCTGTTCCTCAGAGTTTTTATAGTTAAAAAACAAACAAACTTGAAAAATCTGGCTGAGAGTCAAGCTACCTGTTATGGGAACTAAAATAATTGTGGCACTATGTTTAGAGGCAGGAGGCCTGGATTGGAAGTTCAAATCCTGGTTGTAACAGTTATTAACTAAGTGACCCTGTTATGTCATTTCGCTAAGCCTCGGTTTTCTCATCTGTAAAATAGCAAATAATTGCATACTCACCCACATATATGTGTGAAATATATGATAGTGCAAGCAACCAAGTTTTTTATGATTATGAAATGAAAGTACTTTGCAAAATGCAGTAGGAAATGTGCTTTCACATGAATAGAATATTGCCTGAGATGTCAATATTGGTGCAGTGGGAATTTATTCACCTTCTTCATATAGCTGCCCTCCCCTTCAGGGAGCTCCCTTTAGAAACAGCTCTGAAGAGAAAGCAGTGATTTGTTCAATGCATTTCTGGCCATTGATGTATGATAGAAGCTGCCCTAACAAGACCCTGTCAGGCACCTATATGCACCAGCTTCCCCAAAGTAGCTAAAAATATTGTTCAGAAATGATGAACATACCTGGTGTCAAAAATGGAAATTCAAAGGATAGGAAAAAAGATACAGTGGAATGCTGTGTTATGGGACCATCTTGACCAGGAAGGAGAGATAAGAAATGAATCTCCCTCCTTTCTTTTCAGGGATGGGAGCACAGGGAGAATATTGGGAGCACACGGATGGGCTGAAGGTGTGGAAAACTGCGAACACTGTCAGACTCCAATTGATTTCTTTGGTTAGTTTTGCTGAGCTGACTTCTATTTCTCTCTCTCTCAAAAAAAAATTCCTCTGGGGATTGCTCTGTGGGTGTGGAGGAGGGATATATGTGGAAAGGAAGGTAATGTGAAAAAAAGATCAATAATTTTTTAAAAATTTAAAATGTTAAAAGAAATGCTACTCAGCAGATTGTAGCAACTGGATATAACTTTACTTAGAATCTCAACTCCTTTTTCCATTGATCTAGGTGTTATAGCAGGCTGCTAGAAGTAGTCCATTAGGCCCCGAGTTTTCCATTTTTTGTTGTGCAAGAGAGTGTTTGGAGGAAGGGCCAAGGCAGAGTCTAGTAAGCCCATCTTGGATAAATATGTCTATGGAAACAATCAACTGGCCTGAGGCTGAACATTGGAATGGAAAGAATAGGGTGGGAAACTCTCGGCCTTGGGTTCTATTCTTAGCCCTGGCATAACTATTGGCCCAGATGTTGAGCAAAGCAGGAGTCAAGTTGAAAGAGCAACAGACTAGGAATTAGGAGCTGAGTTCTCAGCCTCATTCTGCTGTGAACAGTGTGTGTGTGAGAGAGACCTTAAGTTGGTCACTTCACCTCCCTTAGCATCAGCATTCCCATCCTTAAGATGAGGCAACTAGAAGAGAGAACCAGTCCTCTGAAGATGCTTCTGAGTCCCTGATAATTCCCCCATGCTTCAGGCTCTCCATTTATGAAATAGGGATAATAATTACCTGTTGAGTTCTGCTGTGCACATGACATAGTTTTTTTTTCTTTTCTTATTTTATGTTTAAGTTTATAAGTTTCTTTTTCTCTTCTTACATACTTAAGTTTCAATAAAAAATGGTTAAATAATAAAAAATAATTATCTATTGAACAACAGTGAAATATAGTGGAAAGAACACTGAACTTGGAATTAAAAAACAGATGTAGTTTGGGTTGTGATTTAGATCTTTGGAACAGAGTTTTCTGAAATGTAACATGAAGGATTTTGGACCAGTCTTGAAGGTTCTAGTGTTCTGTGAATGTGACTGCATTAGGTGTGTGTGTGTGTGTGTGTGTGTGTGTGTGTGTATGTGTGTGCGCATGTGTGTATGTGTGTGTGTGTGAGAGAGAGAGAGCACTTTCTTCTACATGTATGTTATGCTGTTGAACAGGTAACACAGGTGAGGACAGTGATAATAATAAGAACTAATAACTAGTTTGCAAAGCACTTTATTTATGTTAACTCATTTGCTTCTCACAATGAGCCCGTGAGGTAGGAGCTGTTCTTATCCCCATTTTAGAGACAAAGAAACTGAGACTGAGAGATATTAAGTGACTTCCCCAGAGTTATGCATCTAGTGAATGTCTGATGCTGGATTTGAACTCAAGGTTTCCTCATTCCAGGCCCAGAGCTCTATCCACTGTACCATCTTTAAGAAGAATGTTTGACCTTCAGTGTAGTCTGGTTAATTGCATATTAGGTACCCTGTCGGTGATAGGCAAGGGTGTTCACTTGGCAGGTTTCCCAGCTGACACTTGAGGTGCAGCCTGCACCTGATTTGTGTTTTGCTTTCTGCAAGCCTGTAGGAAATGGGCTGTCACTTTAATTAACTAGCAAGGGAGATCTTCTGTATGTTCCTGCGCAAGCACCTTGATCTGCCAAACCTCAGGCTTGGAAGGGATTGGCAGGAAGGGAGCCCTCCCTGGTCTGAGGAAAAAATGCATTGTGTGGGGGGGCGGCGGGGAGGCTGAGGCTGGGGGATCCCTTGAGCTCGGGAGTTCTGAGCTGTAGGAGGGATAATGGTGGTTTGATGTCTGCACTAAGTCTGGCACTGATAGGGTGAGACCCCCAGAAGGGAGGGGCCAGCACACTGTCTAAGGAGGGCTAAACCAGCCCTGGTCAGAAATGGAACAAGCCAAAGCATCCTTGCAAATGAGAGAGAGAGAGAGAGAGAGAGAGAGAGAGAGAGAGAGAGAGAGAGAGAGAGAGAGAGAGAGAGAGAGAGAGAGAGAGAGAGAGAGAGAGAGAGAGAGAGAGAGAGAGACAGAGAGAGACAGAGAGAGAGAGAGAGACAGAGATAGAGACAGAGACAGAGAGAAAGAGAGGAGAGAGATGGAGGGAGAGAGAGACAGACACAGAGAGAGAGCAACAGAGAAGGTTAGAGACATGATACAATGGAGAAAGCCCTGGATTTGTAGTCAGAAGACCTAGGTTCAGATCCCACCTTTGACAAGTACCACCTGTGTAATCTCAGATAAGTCACTTATGTCTATGAATCTTGTCTGTAAAATGGAGGGGTTGGTTTTGATGAGACATGGCTTTTAAAGATCCCTTCCAACTCTAGATCACAGGATCTTCTATGAAACTACAAGACCATGAAAATCTGTCTGTGATTCATTGCCCCCATTCCCACTTCTGGGATCTCCCCTCCTCAATCGCACTCTTCACTATTTTTATTATTGTATAGCAATGAGGTGGCCCAGTGGATAGAGCACTGGCCTTGGAGTTAGGCAGACCTGAGTTGAAATCTCACCTCCGTCACTGACTGAAAAGTGTAACCTTATTGTAGCCATGTAACCTTGAACAACCTCTGCCTCAGTTTCCTTATCTGTACTTCCCAGAGTTGTTGTGAAGAACAAATGGGATAATATTTGTAAAGTACTTTGCAAACCTTAGAGTGCTAAATATTAGCTCCTCCTCCTCCTGCTTCTCCTCCTCCTTCTCCTCCTCTTCCTCCTCCTTCTCCTGCTCCTCCTCCTCCTCCTGCTTCTCCTCCTCCTCCTCCTCCTCCTCCTGCTTCTCCTCCTCCTTCTCCTCCTCTTCCTCCTCCTTCTCCTGCTCCTCCTCCTCCTCCTCCTTTTCCTCCTCCTCCTCCTCCTCCTCCTCCTGCTCCTCCTCCTCCTCCTCCTTTAAAACCACGTAGTTTGTAAAATGTATTGAAGAGGTCTGGACATTGTTAAGTGATCAGAGCCACCTCTCTCAAAGCCTTTTCCTGGCTTTTCCTTTGGAGGTACCTGAGGGACTAGGAAGCCGTATTTCTCCCAAGGTCCTTGGGAAGACCAAAGGAAGAGTTGGCCTCCATGGGAGCCCCCTGGGATCAGCTCTGGAAGTGAGAGCACATAGTGGGGCATACAGGCAGATGAATGGTCTTCAGGTCTTCTCAGTGAACTTTGAGGCTTTAGGGTCTTTGCAGCCCAGCCCTGCTCTGACCTGGCCTCAGCCTCCCCCATCACCAGTCCTAGTTAATAGTATCAGTGACAATAACTAGGGCAGGGTCCTCACTCCATACGCCTCTTGGTTCCAGTCCTCAAAGTGGAAGACGATTCTAATCTCAAGGGCAGAGAAGAGGAAGAAAGAAATCTTTATTGCAGGATACCCACCTACTAGACTCTTCTCAGGCTGTCCTTTTGCCCACCAATGGATGTTTATGGCTCCTTTCATTTTGTGGAAGGGGAAAGGTAGTTCCAAGATTACTGATGGGTTTATCCCCCAAATTACATGATTACTGAAATCTTCTGCTTTTCAGTTCATCAGCAATATTTCCACTGTACCAACTTGCCACAGCTTCAGGACCTGGGCTAAGTAGCAATGCAGAACCAATGACGGAGTGAGTGTTAACATGGAGACTTGAGTATGGCCAGCAGTTACCAGGCTTTTTCACATTTTATTTTGATCTTCCTAGCAGAATAAAAATTCGTTTTAAAATACCAGATTATAGTTTTATGAGAGAGCTCAAGGTCATGTTTACTCTTTGAAATACAGCAGGGCGTACAAGCATTATCTCTGACTTAATTAGCCTTTATGAGCCTGGATTGCCATACTCTCTAGCAGATGAGGAATTTACTGGTTATGCAGTAGAGAGGAATTTTACGCCATAAAGATTTGCTGTGCTAAGGAGCTAACTTCACCCTTAGGCAATAAAAGAATGGATTTCATCTTGAAAGAACTTAGGTATTTAACTTGAAGAATTCTCTGGAAGCCAATGGAAAGCCCCGTTCTAGCTTGGTAACCCTTGACCTCTTGTTTGGAATGCCAGCCTGTGTTGGGCCATTGGGATTAATAATGAATGCGTTAGTCAGCGCCTTGTGTGTGCATTGGGGGTCAGAGGTAGGGGAGAGAGTAAATCCCCTAAATTGAAAAAGTTATTCTTTTGCTTGGTAAGCCTAAATATTTTAGGCTTATTTGCAGAACTGAAGTCCAATACTTCATTGATTAATATGGTCTACACTAAGTATTCACTGTCAGGTATTTAGATTTCTCTTAACTCACCTCCTATTGAATGATCTCTTCTGTTTTAAGGTTGTTTTTTTTTTTAATTTTTTGAGGAAATGTCATTTAATGGTGGTCCACCAAATCATTTTGGCTCTCACTGCTATATTACTAGGCAGACATGTTCCAACTGATAATCTCAGTGAAATTTATTTTATATCTAGAGCTAGGTAGGTAGTACCTAGGTTAGAGCACTGTACCTGGTATTGGGAGGACCTGAGTTCAAATGTAGCCATAGATACTTTTTTAGGGTATGACTCTGGGTAAGTCATTTAACTTCTGTTTCATTTTCCTCATCTGTAAAAATGAGAATAATAATAGCACTTATCTTCCAAGGCTGTTGTGAGAGAGGATTGAATGAGATGACATTTGTGAGGCACGTTGGAAACATTAAAGCATTATATAAACACTAACACTAATAATAACAATAACAATATTTCTGCAACACCCACTATGTGCAAGGCACAGTGCTAAGTGCTTTACAATTGTCTCATTTAATCCTCACAACAACCCTAGGAAGTAGGTGGTGTTATTATTATTGTTGTTGCTGTTATTGTTATTTTGTTGTTACTACTACATAAAAAAGAGAGTGGAGAAGAGAAGAAAGGGGGAGTAAGGAAGCCTCGGGTAAGCTTCTTAAAGAACTTTCTTTGAGGCTGAGAATGAGGCTCTTAGAGGCCATAGATTTAAAGCTGGAAAGGACCTGAGAAGCCACTGAATCCAAGTCCATAATTTGACAGATTGAGGAAACTGAGTCACAGAGATGTTTAAGCAAGTCACCCAGGGTCACACAGCTAGGATGTATGTGAAGCCCAATTTGAACTCAGGTCTTCCTGACTCCAAATCCAGGATCCATTCTGCCTCTCTAGGATCCACAGTATATTATGTAATACATACATACATAGTATACATATTCTATGGATGGTATGCATGGTATACTCTGAAAAGGTGGCCTCTTCATGGACAAAGAAAGGCATGCATGATCAAGATCGAAGGTAGAAAAGTCACTACAAGATCTTTTCCTCAACAGAAATGCAGTAAGTGCCAACTGTATCATTTGCAGACTGGCCTGCCCCTAAACAATCACAACCTCTTTGACACTTTCTTCCTTGACAAAAACGTACCTTGTAGGGTTGTTGGAAAGACCACATGAGATGGTGTACGGAGGTGGAAACATGCTGGGATACTATATATAATTTTTTCAATGCTTCAAAAAGTCCATGTGTTCATCAGCTTGAGTGCTTTCTTTGACCAAGGCAGACTGAACTGGCATGGTCAAAAAATTCATTTCCTGGTATCAATCTCCTGGAAAACACTATGTCACTGTAAACCCTTTAAATGATTCAGGTAAGACATGGCCAGAAACAAAATTGAGGGAGAAGGAGAATGAGTGAATGACTGTAGAGATGGAGAGAAAGGGCACACCTTCAAGCAACTTTGTAAGAGAAAAGTTGATAAAATTTGCTAGCTGTCTGAATAGACGGGGTAAAGAATGGGGTTGTAAAACAAAAACAAGTGAACTTTGTCAGTGGTTTAGCATTTTCCTAACTTGGAGCTTTCTGTCATGCAATCAGGTAATGAGGGTGGACTAATGTAGATTTCTGAGCTTCTTGCAGTACCATGTTTTATACACCCAACTACCAAAACATCTGGAAAGCCATTTTGGGCAAACCTTATCATCACTAAAATCACCATCATTACCATTACTACCATCATCATATAATAGCTTTTATGACACATATTTGTATTGTAGTCTTTGTCTTTATGTTTTATAAAAGATGTCTTAACTGGTGCCCAATCTTATCTCTCCTTCTAGGTAGCCCAGCCATGACCCCTAGGAATTTGACTTCCTCAAGTTTGAATGACATTTCTGATAAACCAGAGAAGGACCAGGTAAGTCAGGAGTTATATATATTTTGAACTGATAGCATATTAGTATGCATTTAAGAGGTCTCCGTCATTTTGTAGGCAGGGGAGATGGGACAAAGAGCCATGATTGGACAAGCACTTTCACAGTTCTTCCTTGGAAAGGATTCCAATTAAATGTCATTGTGTTATTTTAGGATGACAGTTACAGTCTCTAACAGTTGAAGAATGTCAGATGGGCTAATTCGAGATAAATGGACTTAATTAAGCATAATCTTCGTTGAATATTGAGGGCACATAATAATATTAGAATAGAAATAAAGGAAAACCCTTTGGGTTCTTCCTATTGAGAGAAAAATATACCAACTCAGCCAGTTATTAAATGCCCACTATATGCCAGGCACCATGCTAAGCTCTGGCAATACAAGGCAAAGGGAAAGAATTAAATTAAAATCATGTGGACTATTTTAACAGTGGACTGGTCTGTGGGAAAGGAGATTAGCTGTCAAGGATATGCATTCATTTGTTGGTGTTGATGTTATTCAGTTGTTTCCAACTTTTCATGGCCCCATTTGGAGTTTTCTTGGCAGATGCTGGAGCGGTTTGCCATTGCCTTCTCCAGCTCATTTTCCAGTTGAGGAAACTGAGGCAAATAGGGCTAAGTGACTTCCCCAGCTTCACGTAGCTAGTAAGTGTCTGAGGCTGGATTTGAACTCACAAAGATGAGACTTCCTGACTCCAAGACCAGTGCTCCATCCACTGTGCCACCTGGCTGCCCTGTATGCATTTACAGAATTTGTATTTTGGTGTGAAGCTGTTATTTTATCAATGCAGGGAACTCTAGGTGAGCAGCTCCTGCTACCAAGGCAGACCAGGTCCTTTTCTTTTCTTTTCCTTCCCCCATCCCCCCACCTCCAGTTCAGAGTCTTAGAGAGGTTAAATTGTCCAAAGTCACACAGCCAGGATGTGTTCGAGGTAGGGCTGGAGGGCTCTCTAGCCATTACACCACAGTGCCTCTCTTTTTATAACCATCGGTGGTGAGAATTTCTTACCTGGATAAGTTAAAAAAGAAGTTAAAGAATGACATTACAATTCTAAGGACTGGGTGCCTTTTTCTTATTTCCACCACTTGCTCTTTTGTCACATTAGGAGAAAAGACGACTCTTTTCAGACGTCTTCCTATTTTTAGGAGGAAAGAAAAAAGGAATGAAAGCAACCAGCATTTATTAAGCTCTTACTGTGTGCAAGGCACTGTGCTAAGTGCTGGGGAGCCAATACAAACAAAAAAAAAAGCTAGTTCCTGCCCTCAGGGAGCTTCCATTCTAATGGGGGAAGACAGCACATGAAAGGGAGCTGAAAGGTATGGGAAGAAGGAAGGGGAACGTGGGGGGATAGGAAAGTGACTTCACACTCTGCCAGTCATTTCAAAGGTCTAGTAGTGAGAAGGTTTACATTTGTCTGGGAGTACTTCTAGGCCATGGATTGGGTGCCCCCAGTGGGCAGCACATATCAAGAAAAAAGGTGTAGTAAAACCTGGCATTTATCTAGTGCTTTAAGGCTGGCAAAGCCTTAGTAAATTTCATCTTACTTTATCCTCATAACAACTCTAGGAGGTAGGTGGTATTATTATCCCCCTTTTACCGAGGGGGAAACTGAGGCACTGTCACTCAGCTAGGACGTGTCTGAGACTAGATTCAAACTCAGGTCTCCTTGACCCTGAGTAGCACTGCCTCTGAGGTGAAACAGGCATTTCTCCCTTGAGTTCCTGTCTTCTGCTTTAGTCTACTTTCACCTCAGTTGAGACTTTCACCACTAAGCACCTGGTTATTGCAACGTCCTTCTGGCTGGTTTCTCTCCCACATCACTTCTCTCTTCTCTATCATCCAGTGACACCTTCGCCCTTGCCAGGTTAACCTTCCTAAGCCACCACCTTCGCTAAGTTACTCCTCTGGTACAATTCTCAAATTTTGCCTGTCGGCTAGCTTATTCAGTACAAATTCCTACCTGATTTTTAAAATCTTTCAGTAATCTGATCCCAGCCAGCCTTTCTGGCCTGCTCTTCCCTCCCCCACTCTCTGCTCCAGCCAGCCAGGCCTGTTCCTCCCTGGTCCAGGAGTGGCCCATGCTCCTCCTGGCTCCTCCTGCTTCTTCCTCTTGGCCTAACCGAGTCTTCTCATCGTTGGCGCATCACAGCAAGCATCACCTCACACAGTCCAGCTTTCTCACTCTGCTCCAGCTCATGCTGACCTCTCTCTTCCTTGGACTTTTATTTCACGAAAAATTGCTTATTCTGTGCGCTGGGCCTGGAGTCAGGAGGACCTGAGTTCAATTCTGGCCTCAGACATGAGCTGTGTGACCCTGGGCAAGTCACTTCACCCTTTTTCCACATCTGTAAAATGAGCTGGAGACAGAAATGGCAAACCACTGCATATATCTGTCCCATGGGATCATAGGAAAGTTGGGCACCACTGAAAGGACAGAACAAATACAAAATGCAGTGCTCCTCTATAGCTTTGCTCCTTGATTATTCTGCAAATATATTAATTTTTTTTCTTACCTGGATTGAATCACTATCTATCCCATTTCTTATCATAAATATTAAAAATTGTTAATTGATAGATTGAACTGACAGGCACTATTCTACATTTGATGGATAGAACTGTTTATAAAAGGAGTTTATAACGTGGGATCCATTGAAAAAGTCCATATATAGATGTTGGGGGAGGGGAGTCTATGAACTTAAATTTTTATTACTGTATTCCAATATAATTGGTTTTTTTATGATCCTATTTTATACATTTAAAAACATGAATCTGAGAAAGGAGCCCTAGACTTTGCCAGAATGCCAAAGAGGCCCATGACATAAAAAAAAGAAAGAGAAGAACCCTTTGCCTATACGAAAATTTCCCATAAATTATTCATCATATAACATAATTTAGGTACATGTTAGTTTTCCTAGATAGCCTTAGGAAGCAGTCATCCTAACATGTGAAAAATACAGTATCAGCTATAAATTTGGTAACTATAATGTTATGAAAGTCTGTTGAAATGAAGGAGGAAGATGTTGAAATAACCAAAGCAGATGGAATGCTGATAGTTGTCAGAAAATCAAGGAGAGCTGGAGACTGAGAATATAGCGTTCTTTTTCTAGCGCACAAATACTGATTAGGGAGAGGGCCCTGCAGACGTTGGAGAAAAGGTAGAATGCAACTTTATGACAGTTGTACTTTAAGGGCACCCTTTTCTCTTTGACCTGGTTTTATGTTCACAGTGCCTAGCATGCAGTAAGTGCTTAATAAATGCTGTCTGAGTTGGCTTGCTGTTGTTCAGTTGTTTTCAGTTGGATTTGACTCTTTGTGACCTTATTTGGGTTTTTTTTTGGCAAAGATACTGAAGTGGTTTGCCATTTCCTTCTCCAGCTCATTTTACAGATGAGGAAACTAAGGCAAACAGGGTTAAGTGACTTACTTGCCCAGGGCCACACAGCTAGTAAGTGTCTGAGACCAGAGTTGAACCCAGGTGACTGATTGTTAATTAGCTTTCTTAGGCACCTCAAAATTCAATACTCAGTGCTTTGCTGACCTGCCATAGATATCCGGTTGGCTTGGTGGGTGTACATTCTTTTGAGGAAACAAGCACTTTAGAATTTTTTAAAAAATTGAATCATAAATTGCTACACTGGTATTTTGATTTATAAGTTCTCTGATGTCAGAGTCCTGTGACCTCTGGCACAGACTTACCCAAGGAAATAGGGTGGGCTTTAGAATGTATCTTCATAAGGATGCAGCTGCTCATTCCATTTCCATATTTAATCTCATCATCCTGAGCTCTAGAATAATCCAGGGTTATGTTTAGATGTATCCTCATGGATTACTATAAATTCAACCTATTTCTCAGCTACTAGACTCAGAGCCCTCAGATCAGTTCATGGAATATTATTTGATAAACTGGAGAAACCTCCTTTCCTAATAGTGGTTACCCACATTAAATCCCTTAATCTTCTAGTTAAACATTAAAGCTACGGAATATACAATGAAGTCAATAATTAAGCAGATAATTATTTACAATAATTTTAATTATTTACAATATTTTTTTTAGCTGTGAGAAAATCAGTCACCTCAAGCCTCACTGTAATTATAGATGACTTTGCTTTTGAGAATAGTCCCACACCATTTAGTTCACTTAAGATAACGAGTAAAGTATCTTCACAAGGATCTTCTTTATTATCTTCACAAAATTAAAGTTTTAAGAGTTTTATAAAGAAAGAAGATATCTCCATCTTCTTTCTCCATGTACACTCTCAGTTTCTCTCCAGAAGTAACAGCAAAATAATCTCTTCAGTTTTTCTCAAACTCAAACTCTTCACTCCTCATAAAATTCTCCTTATAATATATCCTCATAAAATGACAATGAAGACAATTCTAACAAGAAAGAAGTTTCTCCTTACCTTCTTTTTCTCTTTCTTCTTCCTGGTTTATCTTATAGACTGACATAGAACAAAGTTTAAACTCCCACACTTTTCCTGCCTGCAGAGTGAGAAGCTCCTGGTAGCAGCTTCATATGTAACTCTTTGCATCTTTCCTTCTTCAAGAGATAGTAATGGGTGTCTAGCCTTTGCTGGAGAGAATTTTGAAATAAGGGTTAAATTGAATTGGTGACAGTTGTCCTTTCTTAGCCCTTGGGTACATTCTATTCCTTAAGCACTTAAAGAACTCGAAGATACAAAAGCCCCTTTCAAGGAATGCAAACTGCAGAGAAATGCAAACATAGGCAGACACAGTGAAAACCATTTGCCGGGCTCTCTCGGCTCTCTCGTTCACCTTCATTCCAGCAGAGTAGTATCACAGCATACAGCCAAGTTTAAGCAATACCAACCCAGATGCTTATGATCTTCTTGATTTCTTTCTTTTTCTTTTTTTTTTTTAAATACAGGAAGCCTAGAAGTAGAACAAGGCTAATATCTTAATTAGGGCTATTGGAAACTATATCTTGCTTTTTGTTCCCATAGCTCAGCCATTCTTCCCCCCACCCCAGCCTCCCCACCATGCCATTGAAGAGGTCTAGGACTTTTGGGGTGCTGCTGGAACCCCAAGATCACAGTACCAGGCCGTGCCTGAATGAATCCAACTCAAATCTTCTTCAGCCAGAGGAAAAGTTTATTAGTGATAAAACACATAGGCCAGATGAAGCCCGTAAGGACGAGCGGGCATGAGAAAGACTCAGCCTTTTGGCCTCGAGAGATTCTCAGCGTCTGAATGGCGGCCAAAGTGAATTTTTATACACTGAAGTGACTTTGGGTGGCCAGAGAAGGGAGCTGGGAAAAGGTTCTAGGTGAGAATTCCGACTGGAAGGTCTGAGAGATTGAATAGACAATGGGAATAGCTAATTGAGGGAACAGGAAGGCAGAAGTTTAAAAGGCATCTGCACACGATCAAAGGGTGAGGCTAGGACTTTCAAAGGGAGATGAGAGGAGTCGATAAGGAACCGTTTGAGACCAGAGTAAGGCCTTTCTGGGGCCCATAGATAAAAGGGAGCCAGATTCTTTTAGGGAGAGGGGCAAAGGCACATCTGAATAAGATTAAAAGGTAAGGCTAAGGCTTTCAAAGGGAAATTAGGGGCTGGGGTCTGTAGACAAATGGGAGTCAGATTCCCTTTGGTACAAGGGGCTAAGCTCTCTGTTTGGGCCACACCCCATCGACAAGGTTTATTAAAGATCTGCCATATTGGCCAGACTCTTAAGGAATCTGAACATTTGTGACACTTATATTGACAAGTGGGCTAGATTGAGTCTGAGCACCTTAATGGGAACAAGATGGATCTTATATACAGAAAGACTATGGGAGAGATCTAAAAGTGGCCAAGTAGTCTGGTGACTGGGAAGGAAAAGAGAAGGACAAGGAATGCCAGGGACCTGGACCATGTAGCCAAGGGAGACTGGGGTGTAGATGGGATCAAGGAGTGGAGGTCTAGGGTGGGGCCAAGTGCAGACAATGAAAGAACAGTTAATTAACTGGCAAACGCCAGAGACTTGACTGTGGGGAAATTCAAGGAGAGTTGGGAGGGGTTTCCAGAGCCTGTACCCCGTCATTACCCAACTAAACCCAGCCTAAATATTCCCTCAACTTCCATTTATTTTCATTAAAAAAGTTTCTTTTATCCAGGCCTCTCTTTTCTTTTGCCCTTAAATCTCTTTAATAGTGACATTATGGGGGAGCAAGGAAAGACAAGTTGAAAGTCGATCAGTGAATATGGAATTGCTAAAAATTGGGAGAAGTTAGAATGGCTGAAATTATGGAAACTGAGAATGTGCTGTCTTCTTTGGCAAGAGCCTTGGGAAAAGAGAGAATTGTGAGCCTCCTTGTAAACATTTTGATCCTTACAGAGGTGCAAAGTGAAGCCTTTTTCATGGTAGAGGAAGTTTTCCTTTTGCCAGAAAACTGGACCCACTTCTGACATAACACAATGAAAACAAACAAAGCAGCTAGCCACTCTCCTGGGAGTCAGAAGATGGGAATCATCCCACTCTGACTCTAAAGGGATCCTGGAGAAAATGACTTTGCCTGTCTGGCCTCATTGTCCTACTCTTTAAAATGAAGGGAGTGGCAGGGGCATGACCTCAAAGATCTCATCCAGCTCTGGCTGTCATGGTGTCAAAAGCACTGGGCTGTTTTGGACGGGATTGAATTTCAGATGTCTCCATAGCATTCCACTTGAAATGTCCAATAGGTAATTGCGGATGGAGGACTTGATGGAGTGCTCAGGCCCAGACCTAAGATCATGTCTCTGGAAGCCTTCTGATGTCTCAGTAGGCCCCTGGGCTGTGAGAACAGTTTCTCTTGTTGCAGAACACATTCTCTTATCAGAACAGGTGGAGGGGTGCCTGGCCCAAGGATTTTTGTCCCTAGCTGGCCCAAGGACTCTTCCTCCCACCAGATCCCCAAGGTCGAGGCCTCTGACAACCCCCTCAATGTCTGGCATACTCCCTACACCTTCCCATCCATAGTTCCCAAAGACACCTGGACCCTGAGAGTACCTAATTAGTATTCCTGGCATTCTTTTCCCATGCCCCTTTTCTATATAAACCCTGGGACCATCCTCAGTCTCTCCAAGGTTCCTGGAAGGATCCTTGCCCGCTTTTGCTAAAGCATTACAACCAGCTCTTTGCCACTTGATTAATAGAAGGCTTGAGTGTGTGAATTCATTCCAGACACTCTGCCTTGGCCTTCTTGGAGTCCCAGAAGCCCAAAACCTCATGCGGCTGAAGCCCAGGGGAGAGATGGCCTGGATATATAGGTCTGGAAGTCATCTGAATAGGGATGATAGGTGAACCTTTGGAAGTTGATGAGTGTACCAAGGGACTGTAGAGAGAAAAGAGAAGAGGGTCTGGGACAGATGCTTGGAGAAATCTGTGTCACCCACAGTTAGGGAGCATGATGGGGATGATGCACCAGTCAAACAGACAGAGGAGGAACAGTCAGAAAGGCAAGAGGAGAACCCTGAGACAGGTGTGGAAACCCTGAAAGGACAAGGTGGTCAGCAGTGTAAAACGCAGTAGCTAGAAGGATGAGGACTGAGGAAGTACCGTCATATTTGGTAACTTTGGAGAGAGCAGTTTCAGTTGAGTTGATGAAATCAGAGGCTAGGTTGCAAAGGGCTGGAGGAGAGGAAGTGCAGGCAGCCAGTGTAGACAGCTTTGTCAAGGAGTTTGAGGAAGGGGAGAAGATATAGACAGGGCAATAGCTTGAGGGGGCAGTAGTGAAGCCTTTTTTTTTTTTTAAGATAAGGGAGACCTGGCTATGTTTGAAGGCAGTAGGGAAAGATCAGGTAGAAAGAAGAAGCTGAAGACAAGAGAAACAGAGAGACAGAGAAAGACAGAGAAAGGGAGGGGGAGAAAGAAAGAGGGAGACAGAGAAAGAGAGACAGAGAGACAGACACAGAGACACAGAGATGCAGAGAAATAGAGACATAGAGACATCTAGAGAGACAGCGACAGAGAGAGGGAGAGGGAGAAAGAAAGACAGAGATAGAGGGGGAGAGGGAGGGAGAAAAAGAGAGAGGGACAGAGACTCCGAGGGAGACAGAGATAGAAATATAGACACAGAGAGACACAGAGAGAGCTGAGGTGGGTTTGAGGGGATTGAGGATGCATACAGTCTTGTAAACATGACAGGATAATTGTTATGAGAACCACAGGAGGAAGGTAAGCTATATAAAAGCACTTTCCAACCTTAAAAGTGCTGTTAGCTTAAAGTGCTAATGTTGGCTATTATCATTACCTTACATATCTATCCAAATCTTTGCCCATCCAGGCCTACCCAGAAGGAAATCTTTGCTATTTGGAGTATCTCATACAATGTGTATTCTACCGGTAGGAAAAGTGGAATAGAAAAATGTAATTTCCTCAAGACCCCCTGCTCCTGTAAGCACAAGAAGTGGCCAGGATTTGATCCTCTCCTTCAGGTTCAGCATGGCATTCTCAGAAGTCTTTAAGATGCTCCTGGCCCTCACAGCCGGCTGAAGCAGGGAATCTTCTCCCCAAAGAGGACTCGGCTAGGAGCCGTGAGATCTAGGTTCAAGCTTGTGTCCTCCCTCTTCTAGCTTTGAGATGTTAGTCAAGCTGCTTAAACGTTAAGCTCTATAAATGGAAGGTGTCTTATCTGATGCAAATGTTCTGTCTCTCTTAGTTTTTTTTTAAATTTTTGTTATTTATTATATTTGTTATTATTCAGAATCTGATTGTTATTGAGTCATGCTTCACTCTTTGTGACCCCTTTTGGGGTTTTCTTGCCATTTCTTTCTCTAGCTCATTTTACAGATGAGGAAACTGAGGCAAGCAGGTTGGAGAGACTTGCCTGGGGTCACACAGCTAGGAAGTGTCTGAGCCAGACTTGAACTCAGAAAGATGAGTCTTCCTGACTCCAGGCATGGCATTCTAGCCACTGCCCCACCTAGCTGCCCTAGCACCAAATAAATGTTCATGGAAAGAATGTTGAAAGTGTCTTTTGACCTTTGGTTATGTCCTCTCTCAGCTGCAAATAACCAGACTTGACTTGAAGTTAGGCAGGTAGACCAGATGATCTTTTGGAATCCTCCCCAAGTCTAAGGTCTGTGAATCAATCCCTCGGAGCTTTTTGCTGGTGCTTTAAGTCTGTATAGCTAAAGACTTACTCCTCCTACTCAACACAACATCTCTGATTCCTCTAAGCCTACGTGAATGTGAAGATAGGTAGATTTGGGTTTCTGCCATGGGATGGTTTGAGCCTCTTGTTTTAGTTAATATAAAATTTTAAAATTAACAAACATTTATTTTTCCTTCTCTCTCAACTCCCATTAAAAAGAAAAAAAGAACAAAACCACTACGGCAAATAAGTCCAGACAAGCAAAATATACTCCCACATTGTCCATAACAAAAGTGTGTGTCTCATTCTGACTATCGAGTCCATTTCTTCCTGGCGGAAGGTGGGGAGTATGTTTCATCATGGGCCCTCTGGAATTCTGACTGGTCATTGTGTTGATCAGAATTCCTAAGTCTTTTGAAGTCGTTTGGCTTTGTAATGTTGTTTTTCTTCTATAAATTGCTCTCCTGGTTCTGCTAACTTCCTTTTGTATCAGGGCATAATCCTCCTGTTTTCAACGCAGAGGGAAGCAGGAACAGGAGATATAGGAACAAGGGGAAAATGAACGTTCATCATCTAATGCTATTTTAGTGATCACAAGTATTTAAAGGATCTATATTTTCATTCACACTGGAACCCTTTCATGCCTTTGCATGGGGTTTAATAAATTTCTATGACTAAAATAACTGATCACCTATTAGCCAAGCCTTCAATGATAAACTTAGCCACATTGGTTCTTGGGTGACAAAGATAGAGTTTTCTAGCATGGTGGGACATGTTAAAGCTTATGCCTCATAAGCATTGACCTTCAATAACCCAGGATCAGTTCTGCCCTGTGATCACGCATCAGAATAGCACTATAGTGCAATAATCATTATAGTAGTCCTTGTCACATATATTCTCACAATTTATACTTGAAAGAAGAGATCTGTGTTCAAGTCTTCCTCAGCCACTAATCTATGCCAAGACCAAAGCTTGGCATGCTAGAACTGGAAGGGACAGCATTTTGAAGAGGACACGAATGCCATGGTAGGCAGGTCTCATGTTCTTCATCTGTAAAATGGCAGAGTTGGACTAGATCAGGAGTTCTTTAACTTAGGGCACATGACCTTGTTTTGTTTTTAATTTATAGCCATCTTTTCACATAGTTGGTTTCTTTTGTAATCCTAGGTATTTCGTGCATTTAAAAATATCCTTCTGAAAAGAGACCTGTAGTCTTCACCGGATTGCCAAAGCGGACCATGATACACTAGAAGATCTTTCAATTGACTCTTAACAATCAATGATCCTATCATTCTAATAGACCCTTGAGATAATTAGCAATTAATTACTTAGGTAGTACCAGAAGGAACTAGCATTTCCCTTAAGTATCAACTCAAGGAATCAAGGGTAAAAGTCTCCTTTGCCCTCCAATCACACAGAAAATCAGAGATGGTATTTGGATCAGACTTCACTTTCTTCTTTCCAAATCCATTGTTGTGTGGACTTGAATTTTTCAAAGATCGCTGTGGTTTGAGAAGGAAGCACAGGATTGCCAGGGAGAAAGAGACGGCAAAGAAAGCAAAACAAAAGAAATCCCATGGTTTTTATACACGCTGCTTGGTTCCTCTCTGTCCTGCTTTGGTTTTGTTTCTACTTTTGGGCAAGAGCAGAAGAGTGGATTGTCACAGTTAAATTTGTTTTGAAAGGACTTTTATAATTAATTAGCCAATGTCCTGGAGTCGATCTTGGCCTTGCAGGCATTTTTGCCTCTGAGTACATCCAAGTTGGCTTAAGAAGCTTCCATTAGGGTCCTGCTTCAGTTACTGATTGACTGATAGCAGTGAGGATGCCTTCTGACTTTCTCCAGCTATGCAATTTTCCAGTAGCACAGAAAGATGACTAAATGAATAGTAAGGGCAGGTTTGTGATAGGCAATGGAATTTCTCTTTCTGAAAGCGTCATAGCTCTTTGGACTCACTCTAGAGACCCTACATAAGGGTCCTAGATTCATAGATCTAGAAATAGAAAGGGCCAACAAGGTCATTTACCCCATCCCTTTCATTTCATAGAACCAAGGCCTAGAGAAATTAAATGACTTGTCTAAGGTCACACAGGTAGTAGTAAATAGCCATGAGGTTTTGAATTCAGGTCCTAGGACTATACTACAGCCCAATACCTCCTATTAGCCATTTAATTGACGATTCAAAGTCTTCTTTCCAGTGAGAATCTGCCTTTGAAAAATAGAAAGAAATCTTTTGAAAAAAGTACATGGACCCTATATTTTCTTTATTTTTGGCCATCCCATACTATGTACATAAGCACATTCAATAATAGAAACCTCGTTATGAAATGGCTCAGTTCAATTAATAGGGGAAAATAATGATTGTCAGGATTTAGGTGAATCAGTATTTCAACAAGATTCCAATTTGTGTGCTATTCATATTAAGTACAAAAAGAGTTTTGGGGAGAACCAGCTGTTTCAAAATGATATCTGGAGATCTAACTGTAAATCTCAGTGAACAATGTTCTTTTCCTTTTGTTTTCATTACAGCTATGTCATATAAGTTCTCTTTATTATACAATTCTCTCTCCTAATTCCTTTAATTTCCTATCTCCTCCCTCCCCCAACCTTTACCTTTTTTTTTTTAAAGTGTAGATTAACTGAGTGTTAAACAAAGGTGGCTCAGTTTGTTTATATGGAGTTTTCCAATGAGAATGGGAACAGGTAGAGGGTTCCCTTGGGAGTGACTTTACGGTTCTACCACTTAGCTCCAACTCTGCCGTAGAAATACTTTACCTATGGGTAAATGAGCGATGCTTTTGTAGGTATTTTGGGGCTCTGTTCAGGGATTGCCAACGAGGAAATTCTGACGCGCACGTCATTTGAATCTTGCCACAGCAATGCCCAATATCGCATCCAACTATAATGGCAATGGATAGATGCAGGCACTAAGGAAATGTACAAACAAACACCCTGCTAATTCCTGGCACTCACTTCAGGCTCTCGAATACCTTATTTTCTACTTCCTTGGCTACTTATTTCCCAAGGGCTTATCATTAGGGTTGGTTATCTGGGCATCTGCCCCATCTGTGGCAGGGTAGAATTTGTCCTGGAGTTCTATTTCTGATGTAGATTGGAATCCTCGTTAGTGTCAAATGCTGGCTTTCATATTGAATACGTATTTGATTTTCTTAGTTCTCATTTAATTTGGATGTGGATTTTTTGTTTGCTTTTTTATTTAATGAAAGAACAAGGAGATGAAATGGATAGCCACATCCCAATTTGAAACTGCCGAACTATAACTTGTTAAAAATGCCACTCAGAAGGAGGAAGTCTAGGATTGACAGTCACAGTTTCTAAATTTGCTTAATGTATGAGACAGGCAGCTCAATTTAGCTGAAATGATTGCAAATTCTTTAGAAGGCATATTACTATTCCCTTTCTTGACAAAGTCACAGATTTTTTGCCTCTTCCTATCCTGGTGCCAGTGCAAGGCTTTGCGTTAATGGCTTTCCAGAGAGTACCGTGGAAAGAACACTGGATTTGGAATCAGAAAACCTGGGTTCAAATCCCACCTGACACTTTCTACTTATGTGTTCTTAGGTAAGTTACATCATGTTTTGGGCCACAGTTTACTTATGTGTAGAACAAGTGAGTTAGGTTACATGGCTTTGAGGTCCCTTCCAGCTCAAGACTATGTGACCCTTCGAGCCTATTCCCTGGATTCAGATCCCAGTTTTGTGATTTTTACGATATCAGGCAAGTCACATAACCTTTGTGTGTCTCAGTTTCCTCATCTGTAAAATGAGAAGGTTTGGACTAGTTGGCCTTTAAGATTTATTTCAGTTCTAAATCTACGATCCTATAATCCACTGTCAGCTTGATTGAAATGTACAATAGAATCTATGCTGCTGTTCAGTCATTTTTCAGTCTTGTCTGACTCTTTGTGACCCCATTTGGGGTTTTCTTGGCAAAGATGCTGGAGTGGTTTGCCATTTCCTGCTCCAGCTCATTTCAGAAACTGAGGCAAACTGAGATTAAGTGACTCGCCCAGGATCACACAGCTGACACTTTCTTTTGAGTGCTATACTGGTGTTTTCATGCATTAAACAGAATTTGATGGAATTGGTCATCAGGTATTCTTAACTTTAGTATTGAGACTGAACTTCCCCTAGTAGTTAAAAGAGAATCTCTTTCCTAGCAGATGTCTGAGGCTGGATTTGAACCTGGGTCCTTCTGACTCTAGGCTCAGTGCTCTATCCATCATGCCACCGAGCTGCTCGATAGAATCTATTGCCTTGTTCATTTTCCTGTCCAATTGGAATACCCCAGAATTGGCGACAAAAGTCAAGCGATCTCATCTGAGGCCCCTGTTTTACTACAGATCAAGTCACCCTTTAGGCTATTGATCAAAGCAGTTTTAAAAACCATCACCTTTTTATGGGATCAGACATTTTCACAAATCATAAATCCATGTCCTGGTTTAATGCAGTTCTCTCTTCCTATCTTTCCCCTCTCTGTCTCATGCTCCTAAAGTTTTAACAGTAACAAGTTATTGGTTGTATTTGAGGAAGACTCATTTTGAGAGTTACAAAAAAATGGGGATGTGTTTAAAAAAGCACATTCCCTGGTACATGCATCTGTCAGTACTTCCTTGTAGTTTCTCTGATCTGGTGTCAAATAACATAGCATTCGCTTAAGAATGGACTCTTTATCAACAAATGAAACTCAGTGACTAAACCAGACGGGAGCCAGCAAAATCTTATGCTACACTTTTAGATAAAGAAATGAAGAGTCTTTTGTAAAGTTTAAATTTGCTATTTCCAGGCACTTGGAATTTGTAGTACACTTGGGTTGTTCCTCAATCACTCAGATGTCTTTGTGCTGGCCTAGGTTTGTTGGAATGCATGAATTAGGGCAGGGGGACATAGCCAACAGCGTAGATGAATGTAGAGTTAACTCAGACTCTTTTCTTTCAATGTAAGCCTACAATTTCTCTTGAGTGTTGTATTGGTGTTTTCATACATTAAACTGAATTTGATGGAATTGGTCACCAGGCTTTCTTAATCTTTATATTGAGACTGAACTTCCCTTAGTAGTTAAAAGAGAATTTCTTTCCTAAATGAGAAATCTTTGATATAGTTTACACTTGAAACAGATTTCATTTAATAGAGTGATTCAGGTCACCTGAGATTAGGAATACGTTGTTTTTGAAAAATATTAACCTATATATCATCCTGCCCCTACAATCTACTGAAGTCATGTCTAACTCTTTGTGACCCTGTTTTGAAGTTTCTTGGCGAAGACACTGGAGTGGTTTGCTATTTCCTTCTCAAGTTCATTTTTACAGATGAAGAATTGGGATAAATAGGATTAAGTCACTTGCCCAGGGTCACACAGCTTGTAAGAGTCTGAGGCCACATTTGAACTCAGGAGGATGAGTTTTCCTGATTCCAAGCCCAGCACTCTATCCACTGAATCACCTAGCTGCCCTAACAAGATATAATCTCAGAGATAATTAACTAGCATAGCCCTAAAGTAACTGAGAAATGACCTTCCTTTAACCAAATTCCTCAAAATTCTCTCCAATGAAGGCTACTCCTCCTCCTCCAGTCCCAAGAGGAAGAGTAGTCTTTGATATATTCCTGTATCCCCATCTGCCATTTCCAGACCAGTATTGTATTGGCATCACTCAGTTTCTCCTCTCATTCCATACAACTGATGCTTTTGGTCTTTTAGACCAAATTCTCCTCAAACAGAAATAACTCTCTAACACTTTCCTGAAACATGGCCATCCAGATTTTCCGTGATTACTTTCTAGAGTGGCCCATTTCATTTTTCAATGATTCTAATGATTAGGACAAGCCAGGAACTTTCTACTTTTGTTAGACAGCTCCAGAAGACATCCAGAATGTTGACGGCTGCTATTGCTGCAATATCTTCCCTCCATGTGGATGGCATCATGGTACTAGATTTGCCATTAGAACCTGGGTTCAAATCCCATTGTGTGATCTTGGGCAAGTCAGTTAAGTTTACTGGGCCTTGGTTTCTTCAACTATAAAATGAGGAGATGGATTAGACCACCTCAATGGTCCCTTCTATCTCTGAATGCTTGTGATCTTCTGTCAGGGATATGATTTGTGTGTCCATCTCATCTGTTTCTTGTTTCAGATTTGGCAATCTGAAGCACATCCTCAATCACAACCCTCCTTCCACAGGAAGGTTCCTTTCACTAATCCCACTCATGCTACAAATGAATCATCCAGGACCTGGAGTGACTGATGCATTGCCATTGTCTTTCTCAAATTATTCATTCCTCTATTAGGTTGCAAACTCCTTGAACACAAGGACTGTCTGGAGTCTAATAGTACCCAGAAGGATCGATAAATTACCTTGTAGGTCCTCAAACACGTGCTGGCTATTTGTCTTGTCTTGACAGTGTATCATGCCTCCTGTCTCTGCTTCCATTTTTTAAAATAGTTTTTTAAAGTAGCTTTTGGCTACTTGACAGATTAGCTATAACTATGGAAGATAGCGAGGTGACACACTTATCTAATCGCCCATGCATGGAAACACCAACCCTAGGCTTTTTTTGTTTTTACAAAAGCAGTAAATGCCTTTGACTCCAGCAGTGTATGTTCCTACAATGTATTCCTCAGGAATGTAGGGAAATATGAATATCTTACTGCTGGATCTTTTCAAGTAAAGAGTTCTTGAGGCAAAGATTATAGATCCCCAAGGTTATCTGTGGATTGATGTTATAAGGGAGGGGAGGTTTCCTTTGAACTTGGATGAAAAAATAATTATGACTTTATTTTCACTAACCTATAATTAAAAATGAGCATTTTTTAAAATTATTTAAAAATATTGTGAGGCAGGGCCCATAGGCTTTACCAGATGGCCAAAGGGGTCCATGATGCAAAAAAAGATTAAGAACTTCTGTTTGAAGGGGATTCCTCTCTTCTAGGCATGGGGTTGACTTCACCTCTGAAATTTCTTCTACAGGAAAAATTCCATGGTTGATGACATAATATGGAAGTCAGGCATGACAGACAGCCCTACAGAGGGTATAAAAATTTACTTTGTGAAAGAATTGAACTTCAAGTGAGGTTTTTTGGGTGACATTCTGAGTATTTCTTGCTATTTCACAGAAGTCAGTACTTGAAGGTGGAATGAGGGGTAGTGCTCAGAGTGTTGGCACTGGCTTCGGACACACCTGGTTTCAGGTCCTGACTCTGACATTTATTCACTGAAAGGTCATGGGCAATGGCCATTTAACTTCTGTGAAACTATGTCATAAATGATCTGAGACCTGCATCAGTGACAGGATCCTTTATCCTCACCTCCTACCACACACACACACACACACACACACACACACACACACACGAGACCTTTGATGTATTGACATAATTATAACATTTACTTTTTTTTCCTTTCTAAATGCCAGATTTCATGATGGCATGTTTTGTGGTTGGTGGCACTTTCTGCCTCTTTTAAAGGCATATCCCTTCTCTCTAACACATCTAATCACTTCAGTGTACAGGGTAGATTTTGGAAGGCTTCTGCTAAATGACACTCATACCTACCCCTGCCTGAGTGCACCAATGTTCTACTCTCTTCTCCTCTGCTGTCGGGGGCAGCGTGGCAATTGGATCTGAGCCCTCACATGTTTAGTTCCCTGAAATGCTAGCAACTAGCCTAAGCTAGGGAAGAATTACACCTTCCATCCCACTAACTTTTGGGTGAGAAAGTTACAGTTGTGTGGTTTGAGCTGGGTTTCTATCTTGGTATAATTTTTCCAGACCTGTGATAGGGGAAGGAAGCAAAACCTACAGTAGCAATGGCAGCTCCTGGCAGCTCTCTGGTCCATATTGCATTCTGGGATAAAGTAGCTGCTGCTCCCAGTTCTGAGGCCAAAGTGCCAGGCTTTATTGGAATGTCCTTGGCAACTCACAATGGCTCCATTTTGGGAGCCCTTCCGGGTAGTTAGCACTCAGAATGAAGGGGAGAATTAAAAGAAAACTTGGATGTATATTTCCATTTGGAGCAATGTCCAACTTGTCCTCCCCCCTACTCCACCCCTTTTTTTTTTCTGGAAGAGAAAAGTAAGTGAGCTCATATCCCAGGTAGCCAGGCCTAGTAGAAAGAGAGCCAGATTTGCATTGAAAAGACCTGGCTTTAAATTTTGACCTTATTAGCTATGCAACCTTGGGAAAGTGATTTTTTCCCCCCCAAGACTCAATTTCCTCACCTGTAAAACAATGGAGTTGGATTAGATAGGGGATTCTTCATCTTTTTTTTTTCATCATGAAACTCCTTTGGCAGTCTGGTGAGGTCTATAGAACACTTCTCAGAATCTTATTTTTCAAATGCATGAAATAAAATAGGATTATAAAATCAAGTCAATGTGTATTTATTATGCGACAGGCACTATGCTAGGCACTGAGGATATAAGGAAAAATAAAAACAAAAATGTCCCAGCTCTCAAGGATTTCATGGTCTAATGGAAACCAATTACTTTGAAATATAGTTTTATACATATATGTGTACATTATGTATGTATACATATATATATATATATATATATATACACACACACACATACATATATATATTTAAAGTTCACAGACCCCAATTAAAAAACTCTTGAAATGAACACTCTATCAGGCCTACTCTAACTCTAAGGATTACATTCTTGAATGGTAAAGATAGATCAGTAAACGCACTTTTAAATTTAGGTTGGGAGAGAGCTCATATGGAATGATTTTGAATGAGTGCGGGTAATTGAACATCTCATAAAAAAAAATAGATATGGTCTCCGTTTCATAGTTGGATTGATAGGGCTTAGCATTCCAGGGTTTTGATATCATTTGGGACCCTCCACCAAAATGAATTTCTCAAGAACTAAGCTGTGGTGGAACCGTTGTCCCGGACTCCTCCTCGGCCACAAAACCAAGTCCTGCTTTTTAATATTCATTCAGCTAATTGAGCCAATGGCTGGCTGGCCTGATCAATTACCAGCAGACTTGCCAACTTCTCTGTGTATTGCCAGGGATGGCCTTATTTCATTCTGTGGAACTCAAAATCAAACCGTCTCACTTTATCATTTGCTGACCTCTTAAAAGAGCAAGCAACGAGTCTTCTTTTTCTTGTTCTTTTTTTTTTCTTTTTAACGTGTGTATGATTGTAAATATATTTGTGGAGAGCAATGAAAAACAAAGAGGCCTTTTGGTTGCATGGTAATATCAGACTTCCACGTTTCTGAGGCCTCTCCGTCCAAACGCCAGAAATACTACGTTCCCCAGAACAGATGGCCTTGGATTCCTTGCTCAGACTTTGGACTTCCCCCTCAACTACACTTTTATTCCACGCTCATTGAGCAGCTGAGAATTTTTAGGCCTATTCAAATCGAGGAAGTGCCAACGCTGCCCCTTTGGACTCACGTCAGGTTTGGATCCCAAGACACATTGGAGCGGGCAGATATAATTGGCTTATCTAGCTGGTCGCTTCCCTTGTCCTGGGGCTGTATTTCAAGTCACATCCTGGCCCCTAGTGAGAGGAGCGGATTTTACTCAAGTGTACCACATACCTCATGCTGCTGCTGGACAAACTTTGAGAGAGAATAATGTAGGAAAACCCAAGAAATGGATGGCTGGGTTTGGGTTCTTGAGACGTAGTTTTAAAAGGAGACTTAACTGTCCCTGATCAAGCAGGGCAGTCTAACCATAAATATGTATGGACTCCTGTGTGCCTAGGACCTGGGAGAGGGGGAAAGCAGTATTTGAAATGTAGGACCTGCCCTCAACAAACTCACGCTCTAGCTTGGGAAACTGAATTAACACATAGAAAGCAATAGATCCACTCTCACAAATTGCCACAATCTACCTTTCTAGGGGGCAGCTAGGTGGTGCACTGGATAGAGTGCCAGCTCTAGAGTTAGGAGGACTCATCTTCCTGAGTTCAAATCTGGTTTTAGATACTTCCTAGCTGGGTGATTCTGAGCAAGTCACTTAACCTGGTTTGCCTTGGTTTCCTCATCTGTCAAATGAACTGGAGAAGGAAATGGCAGACTACTCCATTAACTTTGCCAAGAAAGCCCCAAATGGGGTCACAGAGAGTCAGACATGCCTGAAATGACTGAGTAACACCTTTCTCTACTTCTTCACACAATCCCTAAACTTGTAGCCAGCCTGGGATTCTCAGATGCCTCCATATACATGTCCAGCACATTCCAACCTTTATACCTTTTCTCACCCCATTTCCCCTCTGAAATGTTCTCTCCTTCACTTATGACATATATTGGTCCATTAACATTTCTTTCATTCCTAGCCTACAATGATGTCTCCTTCCCCCAAACACCTATAAAAGTAATTTGATGCTAAATCAAATGACAATTTGTATTGTTAGCCATCTGTTTCTGTTTCTTCTCTTTCTCTGTAACTAGATAAAAAATGGAAAACATCAAGGGGAGGGGACCCTCTCTCTTACATGCTTTTACAATTATTTCTAGGCTGGACTGGTGCTTTCCCCAGAATAGGTATGTAGGTAAAGATGAATAAAGAGAAAAACCAAATCCATGTTTATCTCCAAAAATGGAGGAATCAGTTCAAGCTCCTCTTTATCTGCCTGTTTCGCAGAGTGAATTACAGTAGGCTCTGCCAATAAAGGGATCTAACTTCCTCAAAGAAAGGTGCTTTATAAACCTCAGCAATCATTCTCGTCTCTCCACTTTCATTCCAGCAAATCTTTTAAAAGCTTAATGATTCCAGAGGGCTTTTCCTAGGTGGAGCCTCATGTGAAGTTAGCATGTGTTTGGTGTATTGCAGTCATATAAAAGTAAACCTTTAAAATAATTTTTAAAAAAGTGTACCATAAAACATTAAATAGATTAGAAATATGTTTCTGTATATAAAACATGTTATGCTATATATGGTACGTACACACATATAATATACAGTAGATCTATAAATATATACCCTAAAAAATTATAGTATTCACATATGTGTATTGTTTATAGGTTACCGGGAATATAACAAATATTGTTAATTAGTTTCAAACATTGTTAACTCTCTTGAAAACCAATATAAAGAGGAAGTATGTTTTGTAGTAGGAATATTTTGGCATTCATTGGTAGAGAAAGCAATGTTTACTTATGGCCTAGCTACATTTCTTATATCTGCACATATCACATAGAATTGGGATGGCGTAATCTGTTGCAGGCACTACTTGGAATCTCTTTAAAGGTCGTAACCTATGGGGAATAACACGGAAGTAGGGAGTGGGCAGAATTATCTTGGAACCTTTAGAAAAATCCCTCAAGCTTAACCTCTCCAACAGAGCTCATTCACTCACTACATACTCTTTTACTTCTTAAATAGTCCTGGAGGTCAGAATACAAGGTCAGCAGGATAGGGAACCTCCAGGTTAGTTATCAAGAGCTAAAATGGTCGAATGTTCTTAAAATTTGGAAATGGTATGGAAAGGCTGGTCTGAGCCTGAAACAGACAAACAAAACTTTTAGAGAGAGATGAAAATGGTTTCTCTCTCCTAAGAGTTTCTTGGATTGCAACACTCCTTACTGTCCCCCAATGTGAAGCTTAAGAAATAAAGCCAATTTAATCCTCGGCTTATTGGTTGTGTTGGGAAACTGAGAGATCGTCATGAATCCTTGAGTACTTGACAAGGAGACATTGTGGAGGCTCAGGGCGAAGAAATACAAGCATCTTATTGTCGGATTAACTTCCAGAGAAAACTTGGGTAGTCTGATCTGGGAGATCTTGTTCACGCACACATACACACACACACACACACACACACACACACACACACACACACACACACACACACACCCCACACACACACACTTACAGAAACATTGAGAAAACGTTTTTGTTTTAGAAAAAAAAGGTTTTTCTTCTTCTATTCTGAAATCTACAAATACCTATCCTCCTGAAGATGAACATTTTTATATACAAAGCAGAATAGAGAAAAGGGTTTTTTGTGCAATTGAATCTCTCTGATGTTACTTTCAAAGCTGTCCTGCTTGTCTTTATTTCCTTCTGAACTCTTTCTCCCCGAATAATAACAAAAAAAGCTTCAAAGATCCTCTTTTCTTTCTTTTTTTTGCAACACTATCACTCTCTCTGTCTCTCTCTTCCTCCCTCCCTCTCTTTCTCCTTCCCTTCTTCCCTCTCTGTCTCTCTCTCTTTCTCCTATATCTCCCTCTTGCCCTTCCTCCCTCTCTCTCTCCCTTCTTCCTTCCCAATCTCCCTCTCTCTCTGACTCTCTTTCTCTCTCTCTGACTCTCTTCCTTCCTCCCTCTCTCTGACTTCATTCTTCCCTTACTCCCTCCCTCTCTCTCTGTCTGTTTCTTTCCTTCCCTCTTTTTCTCTCTCCCTTCCTCCTTCCCAACCTTTTCTGTCTCTCTATCTCTGTCTGTCTCCCCCTTCCTCTTTCCCTCTCTTTCTCTTTCCCAACCTCCCTTTCTCTATTTTTTTCTCTTTCTGTCTCTCTCCTTTCCTCCCTCTCCCTCTGCTTTCCTTTATCTCTCTCTGTCTCTCTCTCCTGCCCTTCCTCCTTCCCAATTTCCCTCTATCTCTGTTTCTGTCTCTGTCTCTCTCTGTCTCTATTTCTCTCTCCTTTCCTTCCTCTTTCCCAAGCTCCCCTCTTCTCTATCTCTCTGATTTTTTTTTAAAGTAAGGACTTCTTCTGGTGTAACTCTTTTGATCAGCATATATCATAAACATAGGAAGAGGCGGAGCATGTGGGGCTTGGCTTAATGGTGTGATTGGGATGCTGTTTACGTCTCCATATGTCTTTGAGGAGGATCCGGTTTGAAGTTCTTGCAAAGGAATGTGTTGTTCCAGAGAAGTGACTGTACTCCTCAGAGGGGACAGGGCTCCAGGCTTAGTTTTCCTCTAGGTTCCCCCCTCCTCCAGGGCCTCCTATGGGGAAATGCCTTGATGCCCAGAAATAGCATAGCACACACTTAGGTGTCCTTCATTGGGGTTTCATCTTCCCTGGCTGTCAGGTAAAAACTTTGGCTTCCTGACTCGTGCTGGGCCAGATTCCTCAAAGGAGCGGGTCTCCCTATCCTATGTGACTCAAAAGCAGGAAGTATCTGCAGTCAGAGCGGTTCAGGGACCAGTTCAATCTCTGTGCCTTTGTATTGAAGAGGGCCCTGCTTCTAGGGTTCCATCACTTTTAGGTCTGCTCTTTGGGGGTTAGAGAATCCTGGTTGTCTGAGGAGATAGAACAGGGGCTGGGCTGGCCTGGGGGGGAGGAGGCTTGCAGGTTGTCCCCACCACCCCTGGGGCCTCTGTCTGCATGGGCTTCCCAGAACCCTTTTATCTTGTATATTCAAAGAGGCCTTGTACATGAAAGCATGTTACCATAGTGGAAAGAGTGCTGGTTCTGGGTTCAGATCAAACCACCTCATCTTTGTGAGCCTGTCTCCTCATCTGTAAAATGAGGCAATCCGATGAGATGCCCTCTAAGGCCCCTTCCAGCTCCACTGAATCGGTGGCTCATAATCCTAATGCAGGAATGAAGACAGCTGGGTGGCATTGAGTGTGGAGTGAGAAGTCGTTCAGCCATTTCTCAGTCATGCCTGACTCTCTGTGACCCCTTTTGGGGTTTTCTTGGCAAAGATACTGGGGTAGTTTGCCATTTCCCTCTCCAGATCATTTTACAGGAAACTGAGGCAAACAGGGTGAAGTGACTTGTCCAGAGTCACACAGCTAATAAGTGTCTGAGGCCAGATTTGAACTCAGGAAGGTGAGTCTTCCTGATTACAGGCCCAGGGCTCTATTCGCTGTACCACCTAGCTGCTTTGGAATTAGGAAGACCCGAGTTCAAATGCAACCTCTGACACTGGCTAGCTGCGTGACCTTGGGCTAGTCACTTAATCTCTGTTTGCCTCAGTTACTCATCTGTAAAATGTAGGTGATAATAGCACCCAGCTCCCAGTGGTTTTTTTTTTTTGAACTTCAATCATTTCTTTATTTATTTTTGCTTAGGCTGTTAGGGTTAAGTGACTTGCCCAGGGTAACACAGCTAGTTAGTGTCAAGTGTCTGAGGTTGGATTTGAACTCAGGTCCTCCTGACTCCAAGGCTGGAGCTCTATCCACTGCGCCACCTAGCTGCCCCTACCTCCCAATGTTTTGAGGATCAAATGAGATAATATTTGTAAAACATTCAGCAGGGTGCCTGGCAGACAGTAGGCATTATATAAATGCTATCTGTTGTTATTTCTATCATCTACGTATAAATATACATATATTGATATATGTGTATATATACACACATACATTTACATGCATGTATACATATATATGCCTGCATGCACATGTGTATCTAGATGGTACAGTGGATAGAGTCCTGGCCCTGGAGCCTGGATCAGGAAGACCAGGGTTCAAATCTGGTCTCAGACACTTCCTGGTTATGTGCCCCTGATCAAGTCACTTAACCCTGTTGGCCTCAGTTTCCTCATCTGTGAAATGAGCTGGAGAAGGAAATAGGAAACCATTCCAGTGTCTTTGCTGGGAAAATTCCAAAATGGAGTCATGAAGAGTTGGGCATGACTGAATAACAACAACAACAACAATTATTCCTCCTCCTACACACACACACACACACACACACACACACACACACACACACACATATACACACACATACACACACACATACACACATACATGCATACATATATACACACATATTTTTATAAATGAGGGGTTTGAATTCCTCCTCTTTCTTAGCTTAGTTGATGTGATCATAGGATGTTGTAACAGATGACAGAGGGGTTGATGTGGCAACCAGGTGTTAACCCTAGCTGATCCCTTTATGAAGCTTGAACACCTCTTTCAAAGTGACTCCAACAGCTGGAAGGAACCCCCTGCCTAGGTCAAGAGCTAGTTCCTTCCCTGATTGCTGGCCCTCTCTGAACTGGCACGTTCTGGAACACTCAGAACTCTTGAACTTTAGCTTCTGACCTGTTGGCTATCTCCAGGGCTTCTGTATTTATAATAAAGTATATAAAGTCCCCAGGGGTATGGCCAATGTTTAGCCCAGACAGTCACTTAGCCCATTCTGCTGCAAAGAACAATATTCACACCATCTATATATATTATATTTGTGTGCATATAATTTGAAACGAACATTTTTATCTTAATTTACCATGTTCTGTGTAGGAGTATGGATCTTAAAGTTCTGTCACCCGTGTGATGAGAATAATGGTTAGCTCACCAGTCACTCCTTTGGCTAATTTTGCTTCCTAATACCAGGACTGGAGTTCAATCAATTCCATTGAATGAACCTGATTAGTGGTAACTTTGGGTTTCCAATTATACTCAGGAAGTCTCAAGAATGTTTCAAGGAAGTGCTGACCTGGTTTAGCATTTGCATTTTTAGAAATCTGTAGGGAACACAGAACAGATAGGCTGTATGGAAACTGGCTCATTGGAAGACTCTCCTTTGGAATGGTAAACTTCTGTAATCTATGGGACCTCTTGGTCTATGAAGATTGGGTGCTGGTGATCAAATATTCCTTTCTAAGGACAGAACAAGTTAACAAGCATTTATCAAGCAGTTATTAATTGTCAGGAACTATGCTAAGTGAAAAGAAAGATAGTCTCTGTCTTCAGGGAGCCTCCATTCTAATGGGGAAAAATAACACATAAAAGGAATCTGAAAAGTAGAGGTTGAGGGGAAGGTATCCCCATGGAGGAATGGTGGAAAAAGACATCTAGAGATTCAGAAAATGGAATTCAGGGAGAAACAAAGGAGTGAAAATGACTGGCCTGGGCACTTTCCCAAAAATGAAAGTTCTAGGAAGAGCTAACCAATCAGAGGAGGGGCCACAGAGGCAGACCGATCTTCCAGGGCAAGAAGGCTGCTGGGTCATGATGGGAAAAAAATCCAGAGGGTCAGGAGCTAAGCTCAGAAAGGAATAAAGGAGTGAGAACAAGAGGGGAAAATGTTTCAGTCAAGCAATAAAGATTTTTGTTAGTTCAAAAAAAGCATCTTCCATCTATAAGACACATGTGTTAGGCTTTAGAGCTAGAAATGAATCCAAAAATCAGGGGAAATATGAAATTAAAAGTGGTTAGGGAACAGTAATTTAGACCAAGGATGTTGTCAGTATGTGAAAGAGAATGATAGAAAGCCACAAGATGGCGGGTGGAGGGGTGTGGATTCTTGTGGTGGTTGTTTTGTTCTGGTTTTCATTGTTGCTGGCTTTGAATCCTTTGGGGAATAAGATCACAATAGTCCTAAGGTTGCTTTGGTATTATTTCTGACATGTTATTTTTGCCCCTTTCTACTTTTTGTTGGAATAGTCACCAACTTCTGGTGAACTTATCGTAACATGTGCAGAATTGCTTTTCAAAAGAACACGGTTCAGAGAGGAAAGGTAGCAATCTGGCTTGGGAGGGGCTGAGTTCTGTCTTCTCTCCCATCAAAGAATTACTGGAGGGCTGCCATGGTCAGGGCACTGTTCTAGGTACTATGAGGGGATGCAAAGAAATCTGGGAGTGATCCCTGTACCAAAGGAACTTAAAACCTAAACGTGCTGTTCCTATGGCCCCTTGAAAGCTGTGATCATTTCTCTCTCTCTCTCTCTCTGATTTTGGTTTCTGATCTTATAACTGCTCTTTCCAGAGTTCCCAGTGACCCTTCAATGGGCAAATGCAATGGCCTTTTCTCGGTGCTCATCCTTCTTGGCTTCTCTGTAGCCTTCAGCCCTGTTAGACATACTCTCCTCGTAAATACTCTCCTCTTTGCGTTTTTGTGGTGTTACTCTCTCTTGGTCCTCCTGCCTGCCTGGCTGTTCTCTCCATTTCCTCTACTGGGTCACTATCCTTTGTTTACCCCTCAGTATGGTTATATGCTAAGGCTCTGTCCTGGGTCCTCTTCTCTTGAGTCTCCACATTGGTTTTTGTGTGTTCAACAGCTCTATGCAGATCATTTTCAGATCTGTACCTGGTCCTGGTCTCTCTCTGGAGCACCAGTCCCACATCACCAAGTGGTGTACAGGATAGAGCAATGGAAGTGGAGTCATGAAGACCTGGCTTCAAATCCAGACTCGGACATTCACTATCTGTGTGGCCCTGGGCAAGTCACTTCCCTGCTGCCTGCCTCAGTTTCCTCAACTATAAAATGAGGGTAATAGTAGCATCTATCTTCTAGGGTTGGTATGAGGATCAAATAAGATCATATCAATCAATAATAAGATAAAGGGCTTGGCATACAGTACTTGGCATACAGTAGGCACTTAACAAATGCTTATTTTCTTCCTTCCTGTTGGACATTTCCAGTGGGATGTTCCATAGGCATCTCAGACCCAACATGTCCAAACAAAACACATTCACTTTCTTCCCAAACCCACCCCTCTTCCTGACTTTCCTCTATCAGTTGAGGACGCCACCATCTTTGTGGTTACCCAGGTTTACAACCTTAGATATCCTTGGCATCTTACTTCATATATCCAATTAGTTGCCAAATCTTATTGATTCTATCTCTGCAAATCTCTCACACCTATGCCCTTTTCTCTATTCAAATGACCATTAGCAAGTTCAATCCCTAATCACTTCTCACCTAGACTGCTGCGACAGGTTTCTAATTGGTCTCCTTGCCTGAACAGTATCTCTCCAATCCATTCTCCACCTGTGCTGCCAAAGTAATATCACTATAACACAAGTATGATCATGTCACTGCCTTGCTCAAGAAGCTCTAGTGACTTCCTATTACCCCAGTACAAAATGGTTATCATTTAAGCCCTTCACAATATGAGTGTAGCCCACCTTTCCAGGCTTCTTACGTGTTGCTTAACCCTGTTTGCCTTAGTTTCCTCATTTGTCAAATGAGCTGGAGAAGGAAATGGTAAGCCACTCTAGTATCTTTGCCAAGAAAACCCCAAATGGGTTCACAAAGAGCCAGATGTGACTAAACAAAAATAAAAATACTTTGCAAAGCATTAAACTACTATCTAAATGCTAGCTATGATGATAATGGTGAAGCCCAAATGGTTCTTGGAATCACTGCTTCCTTATCTAGATACTCACCAGCCATTTCTTTAATGGTCTATTCTAGAATTTCCCCAGAAATTGAAGTCAAGTGAAATACTCATGCAGAAGCTAGATTAACCAATCAAAAAGTATGAAGTGCCTACCATATGCCAACCACTGTGCCAGGCCCTGAAGATAAAAAAGACAAGAAAATGAGCAGTTCCTTCCCTCAAGGAGCTTACATTCTGTTGGGAGAAAGATAACGTGTACTTCTATAATACATGTGTATTCTAGCGTGTCATATAATACACGTATTTATACATGTACATGTGTGTACATGCATATGTGTATATACATATGTCAATGTATATACCTTTATAATATACATACAATACAAGACTTTTTGAGGAGAGAGATGTTCCCAGTGGAGGGGGAAGGGGGATAAGGAAAAGCTTCACATAGAAGGTGGCATTTCAGCTGAGCTTGGAAGGGAACTAAAGATTCGGAGGCAAAGGTCGGGAGGTGTTCTGTGCCAGGCCTGGGGAACACCAGCCTTTGTAAAGAGGGAGATGAAGCACAGAATGTCTGGCATGAGGAACAGCAAGGCCCAGTTTGGCCGGATTGTGGAGTACATGGAGGCAAGTCATAAAACGAGCTTGGAAAAGTAGGTTGGGGCCTGGCTGAAATGTCAAACCACATTTTGTATTTAATTCTAGAGATAATAGGCAGCCAGTGGACTTTTCTGAACAGGCCTAAGTCTAGGATGTTGTTGAAGAGATTTTTTGCTTCATTAGGTGGGAATTTGGACCAGATTCCCAATAAAGTCTCTTCCAACCTTCAAAGTCCACAGATGATATGGTAGGTACCAAATGACCTGTGTAATGATATTAAGGGCATTTGGAAAGGCATTCACTTTTTTATTTAAAATTTTAAAAATTTTATTCTGAACTTAACAAACATCAAATAAAACAAGCATTTCCAATTAGATAATAGAACAGAAGGAGAGGATTGGATACAAAGCCTAGAAGCTCCATTAGCGCACAGCTTGCTCTTTTTAAAGTATGCAATAAATTCAACAGGTAACTTTCGAAGTTGTCCTGCCTGTCAAGCCTTTCTTCTGGCCTCACTAAGGTTCTCTTCTCTCCCCTCCCCTTTAAAAGAACACTTCAACAACCCTCTTTTCTGAAGAATTCACTTTGGACTTGCAATGATTCTTAGGTTATTAACTGAGACACATTTTTTAAAAAACTATCAACTAGTGAGGGAGGATCTCTCTGGGCAATTTCTATGGATTTTACAGATGAATGTCAATCTCCCCTGGGAGACTGTGAGCTCCTTTTGGTTAGGGACTGTCTTTTGCTTCTTTTTGTAACCCCAGCACTACATACATACACATACACACACACACACATACACACACACATATAGACACACGATATATATACACATACATGTATATATATATATAACTATATAGAGACACTATATATACACACACATATATATCACTATATATAGATACACTATATATAGACACACTGTATATATACATACATGTATATATCACTATATACAGACACACTGCATATATACATACATGTATATACACGTGCATATGTATATCTATATGCACACATGTATATGCATACATATATACCTGTGTGCACTGTGTATGTACATGTACATATTTATATGCATGTGTATATATGTACATTTACATGCATATGCATATGTATGTGTAGGTATGTGTGCAGTGTACATCTATGTTTATATGCATATGTGTGCACATATATAGATGTATGTATATGTGCATAGATGTATGTGTGTATATATATGTATATGTGTATATATGTATATATGCATATCTATATATATATCTGCTAAATAAGTTCCTTGTGTCACTTGGGTTCTTGGAAAAGGTCCATCTTTCCTGACTGATAATATTTAATGTCCCAGGGTGTTGCTGGCCACCATTTGGAAGCTGGGAGGGGATGTGTTTACCTTAGCTATTACTCTGGTTAGAGATATTTTATTCAGTATTCTCTCATTTGGATCTGAGCAATTGAGGTCTACACATAAATGATGAATGTGAGAATGACGGTTAGATGGTGTTTTTGTAGGGTAGATGATTTGGCCATCATGGTGAACGTGATAAGTGAAAGTACTTCTGGTTTTTGGCACCCAACATGGCTCTCCCTTCTCCTCTCTGTCCCCATTAGGGATTTTCAGAAGCTCCTTTAATAAAGCTGCCCTTTTGGAGGGTTGACATTTAAGACAAATTCAACATTTACTAAGAACTTACTGTGTGCAGAGGACTGCACTGTCATGAGAGGGAGACATGAGGTGCAGATAAGACCAGATCCTTAAGCTTGGGGTGTTTACTAACTAATAGGCAAAGACACCCTTTGGTCTGAGAATGAGCATGGAAAGACCAGGGGCCTGGTCTCAGCCTGGCCAGTAATTTGCCTGCTCCCCCAAATTAACTGACTTATGTTGCCTAGATTTTGAATGCATTTTCCACATGAATGTTTTGTCGCCCCCATAGAACGTCAGCTAATTAGCTCATAAGCATTTAGTAAGCACTCAGTAGCCACTGCACAAACATTGACAAAAACAACTGAACTCCTTAGGACTGAAATCTCCAAAGGCTAGCCTGTTGTCGCTTAATAGACTTTTGCTTGTTTGTTGGATTGAGTGATTGAACTTGCCTGTGAGACCCTGGAGAAGTCATTTGACTTCATCAGGACTTAGTTTCCTCATCTGTTAAAGAGGGATTTGACTTTGGTAATCTCTAACCATCTTTCTAGGTATAAAAAGTCTATGTTTTAAATTACATGGTGAAGTGGGTAGAATGCTGGATTTGGAGACCTGAACTAGCTAGCCAGCCCTAGGCAAGTCCCTTACCCTTTCTGAGTTTCAGTTTCCTCAGCTATAAAATGAGAAAGTTGGACTATCTGGGAACCTGCGGCCTCAAGGCCATGTATGGCCTTCTAGGTCCTTGGGTGCAGCCCTTTGACTGAGTCCAAGTTTTACAGAACAAAGCATTTTGTGAATGGGCTTTGTTCAGTGAAGTTTGGATTCAGTCAAAGGTTCCCCACCCTTGGACTAGATAGATGGTCTCTGAGGTTCCTTGGACCTTTAAATCTCTGATAGATGTGATGCATTCCCATAGAATTGTATCTTTGGGTTGCCTGATGCCCCTGGAATTTTCCTGTTTCCTTTTGTTTCTTTTAAGTTGATTTCCTCCTCCTTTACCTCTCCCCTTCAAATAAGTAAAACCTCTCTCCCAAGTGTGTGTGTGTGTGTGTGTGTGTGTGTATGTGTGTGTGTGTGTGTGTGTATGAAACAAAAAGTTTTGGCCTTTCCATCGTACTTTCTAGTTCAAGGTCATTTTCTTTGGAACTGTGATTTCTGTTTTGTCTGGAGGGAAGGGTAAAAGGAAGGAGGTGGTGAGGAAGACACTGAGTCAGATGAAGTATTTATGAGTCTGTAGCGGCACTCCTGAAATCAAGCAGAGCCCTGGGGGTTGCAACTAGAAGCTGCAAAGAGACAAATTTAGACTTGATGTCAGGAAGGAGACTTCTTACCGAGTGTGATTGTCACAAAATGGATGGTGCTGCCTTCAGCGGGGGTGGGTTAGCCCTCATAGCAGGTCTTCAAGGAGAAGCTGGATACCCCCTTGTTGGGCATGTTTTAATAAGGAATTCCTTTGAGATCTGGGTTGGACTATGCCAATGTTCTTTCCAGCTCTGAGATTCTGTGAGTTGTTAACTTAATTTCTAGCACGCATCTGCCTGAACTGCCTTAAAACCCGACACCCCCACCTCCTTGGAATTTTTTTTTAAATTTTGTTTTTTACTAGCTACCTTGTCTGGGATGTGTAGAGAAAAGAATGAACACAATATATTTTCCCTTAAACTGTAATTTTCTCTTGTCGTCATTGATTTCAAGATGTTAATTTTTTTTCTTGTTTTGGTTTGAGTTGTCTGATCTCCTGTCCTTTTAAAAGCAGCTGGGCATTGTGGGGGTAGAAAGATTATTAAGTGCCTACAGTGTGTCAAGCACTGTGCTAAGTGCTCAGGAAACAAAAAGAGACAACAGATTGTTTAGGGGCTTGAATTTTCTGGACAATCAAGTATGTCCCGTTTTAGGTAATCCTAGGGGTGGCAAGAGTTAGGATGCCAAAAAATAAAGCATTTCACATTTTTATTTCTTAGAGAAAACATGAAAGAAGAACATGTCATTTTAAGGGAGTAAAAAATCCAATGGTGAAATTAACATGCTATGGTCATTGAATGACTCCCATTTTTATCCCTCTTGCTATGCACAAATGGGCCTTACCTAGCCCTCTCCTCCTATTTGTTCATCTAGAGAATAATTTGCATTTCATAGGAAAAGTTTATTAGAGGCCCTATGCAGCAAAATATTGTACTGTAAAAGTATAGTAATGGGATTACTCGATGCATAGAAGGAAGAAAAGCTACAGAAATAGTATGTGTGAGTTTCTAAAAGCATTTGACAGTTTCTCCTTGTGGATCAGATAGCAAAATACAGTCTGGATGAAAGGAATGGGCAAAGCTACATAAAAAACCAGATTGAGAGTCTGTTAATGGATTAATGTGGTATCCTCTTTCTTTGGTATTCACTGTGTTGTTCAACAATTTTATTGAAGTGAATGAAGGCTTGTGTGTCAAATTGGTGGATATCACAGAGCTGGGAGACATAGCTAATATTTTGATGGCAGATTCCGGATCTTAAGAAAAGCAAATGGCTGTACCTTACCACAGCATCATCTTCCATTCTGGGCTCCACATTTTTAGAGAGACATTGATCAACTGACATTCAGAGAATGTCAATCAGAATGGGAAGAGGATTTGAAACCACACCATAAGAAATGAGTAGAGGAACTGAGAAATCTTATCTAAAGAAGATTTGAAGAAGGCATAATAGTAATCTGCACACATTTGAAGGATTATCTTACGGAGAGAGTATCGAAAATAGAAAGAACATTGGATTTATAGACAGGGACCTAGATTCAAATGCCTTGGACCCTTATTACCTGTGTGACCTTGGGCAAGTCACTTAACATCTCTAGGCTTTAGTTTCTTCATCTGTAAAATGAGATGATTGGATTAAATAGATCTAGTCTATGATCTTATTTTCATAAGAATATTCAACTTAGTCTAAGTAACCATGGAGGAGAGAATGGAGTGATAGGTAGAAGGTACAGGGAATCAGATTTCAGTGCATTCCAAGCAAGAACTTTCTAACAATTAAGACTGTCCAATAAAATGAGTTTTCTTATGAGGTAGTAAGTTTTCTGCAATTGGAAGTATGCAAAAATGTCTAGATGAGTATTTGTCAAGAATGTTGGAGAAAAGATTCTTGAACTGGGAAGGATTCAAATGTTGTCAAGCTAAAGAGAACCACAGTAGAGATGGTTGTCTTTGTATCATCTGGGTTTTTGTGTATGTGAATCGTGTGTGGTTCCTCACTACCTGCCTATTTGAAGTCCTCCTGGACTCTAGCTAAAAATGTCCTGAGTACACAGCCTAAATTTTTTTGGTCTGGTCCACTTTGTTTTCCTGCAATGATGTGATGTATTTACCATTTTAGTGACAAGGATGTGTCCCAGTATAAGGTTTGCCAAGAGGTAATGGTAAAACACCATAGAATGTCATAATGGGTTCAGGCTCAAAGGTCTTTTAGTACTTTGGCTTTAAAATTTTTATTTTTATTTGAGCTCCAAATTCTCTCTCCCTCCACTCTCCCCTACTCATTGAGAAGGCAAGAAATACAGTACCTATTATACATATGGCATCATGCGAAACATGTTTCTACATTAGTCATGTTCTGAAAAATAAAAGCAAGAAAAATAAAGAGAGAAAATTATGCTTCAACCTACAGTTCTCTTTGGCAGTGGATAGCCTTTTTCCTTAAGAGTCCTTTGGAATTTCAGATCACTGTATTGATTAGAGTTAAGAAGTCTTTCACAGCTGATTATCTCTAAAGTACATTGCAAACTTAAAGAACTGTATAAGGAAGGAAAGAAGGAAGGAAGAAATGAAACTATCATTTATTAGGTGCCTGTGCTAAGCACTATGCTAAGCACTTTACAAATATCATCTCATTTGATCCTTGTAACAACCCAAAGGGGTGGGTACTATCATTATTCCCATTTTACAGTTGAGCATACTGAGGAAGGCAGAGATTAAGTGACTTGCCCAGGTCATATAGCTACTAAGTATCTGAGGCTAGATTTGAACTCAGGTCTTCCAGACTCCAGGCCCTATCCACTTCACCTCCTAACTGCTGATCAGCTATTATTCTTATCTCATTTTCAAAAAGAAGAACAATATAGATTTGTCCAATCTTTTATAGTTCCAAAGCACTTTTCATATATTTGGTTGGATCATGTGGTCCCTGTCACTGATCTGTACTGATAGAGAAAGTTTCCTAACCTGGGAAGTTCTTGATTATCAAAGAAATTACAGGATTAGTTCCTATTCCTATACTCGTTTTACAGATGAGGAAACTGAGAATGATAGAGGTTCAGGTGATGCTGAGACCCAGCCCTGGGATGATGAGGTCTAGAGCCAAAGGGGGCTGAAGAAATTGTTCAGTACAACTGTCTCCTGTTACAAATGAGTGAACTGTGAAGCAGCACCACCCTTGAAGTCCTTATTTCTGACTCTCCATCTGGTGTTCTTTACATTTCAGATTCCTGGGCTAGGGTTCTTCCCTAGGCACTCAAAAAATGTTTACTGATGACTGGCTTTACACCAGTGGCATTCATGACTGATTAGAGCTGCACTGCACATCAAAGGGCAGGGTGTGAGGATCAAATGATATGATGTATTTAAAGTTCTTTGTAACAGTGAGGGATGATCCCAAGATTGAGCTGGACAAGGAAATGGCAAACTGCCCTAGGATCTTCACCAAGAAAACCCCAAATGGGGTCATAAAGAATCAGACACGACTGAACCAAGTGAAAGACAAAGCCCCTCTTGAGCACCTAGGTGGAACCATAGTGGATAGAGCACTGAGCCTGACGTCAGGAAGATATAACTTCCTGAGTTCAAATCTGGCCTCAGACACTTACTGGTACGTGACCCAGGGCAAGTCACTTAACCTTGCTTGCCTCAGTTTCCTCATCTGTAAAATGAATTGGAGAAGGAAATGGCAAAACACTCCAATATCCTTGCCAAGAAACCCCCAAATGGGGTCAGAAAGAGTTGGACACAGCTGAAATGACTGAAGTACAACAGTCCCAATATCATCACCCTTATTACTGATGCTTATTATTTGAAGGGACAATTTTAATACTTCGGTTCTGTAATCTCAGTGATTGGATAATTAATAATAATAATAATAATAATAATAATAATAATAATAATAATAATAATACCTAGCATCATATAGTGCATCAAAGTTGGCCAAGCACTTTACAAATATTATCTTTTTTTATACTCACTAATGCAATTATTATCCCTATTGTGCAGACAAGGAAACGGAGGCAGGCAGCAATTAAATGACTTGACCAGGGTAAGTGTCGGAGGCTAGATTTGAACTCACATCTTCATGACTCTGGATCTAGTCTTTTCTCTATTCTACTCATCTTGTATGACTCTTGTTCAAACTTTCTCGTCTCTCCCCAGAGGGGTCCACTCAACATGCTGGGGGGAGGTTTCCTCTAAATTTTTTGACTGCGTGAATATCAGTGAAGTACATGGGCTGACCCATCCATAATCCCTTGTTCTTACTACATGATTGGCCCACCTAGTACAGCAGAAACATGAGCTTGTACTCAAAGGATCAAAAACTCATAGATTTCAATTTAGAGCTAGAAAGTGCCTTGGTCTTCACTGGTTCTGACCTCTTCATTTTACATGTGTGGAAACTGAGGCACAGGGAAATGCTTATCCTTTACTTAAATGAAAAATTAATCTGAAATACATAAGAAAACTAAAGAGTGTAGTAGGGTGTTGCTTTTCAAACCAGGTCAGTACTTGAAGTGTCTTCCTGTTTAGGAAATCCAGATGAATGAATTGTTTTCATGCTATATTTGGCATAATAGCCCTTTGCAAATGTGCTGCTTTGCCAAATTATTTGCATTGGTGGCGATGACTGTATTTGGAAGAGGAGATTAGAAAGTTAATTTTTAGGCTTTTAGGGAATGCTTTTCATTTTGAAATTGTGTTTCTTATGGAGTAAGTTCAAATAGAAAATTGTTCAATATGAACAGTAATGGAAACTCTTGGCATCCTTACTTGACTAAAATTGGTTCCTGTGGTCCTTCACACTGGACTTCTTTAATCTGATCCACACCCCAAGGAATTCAGCAGAACCTGGTGGCTTTGTGAATAGAAAGTACCAAAGACATAACAGGTGATTGATTAAATAGACCAGCTGCGTATTCTGCAGGCCTGGTAGGAAACAACATTCTTTTCTACTCTCTTAGCATCTGTTCTCAAGGCTTGTTCTAGTCCCTAGTCAGGAATCTTTGTGTGGATGATGAAAGTGGTCTCCATATCCAGAACTTCATAACAGCCTGAAAGCATCAAGAGAACACTTTTAAAAGCATACTTGAGAACTAGTCATGGCTATGCTCTTCAGTTTCCATTTCACAAAATGAGAGAGCACAGTAAGGAATTACATCATTCAACAGAAAATATTGAAAACTAGTTGTTTTGGTTTTACTCTGGCCATAGAATACAAATCTACACCTGCTTAACCACAGAAAATAAATGACATATTTCTTTCCTTCCTTCCTTCCTCCCTTCCCTCCTCCTCCTCCTTCTTCTTTTTCATCTTCTTCTTCTTCTCCTTCTTCTTCTTCTTCTTCTTCTTCTTCTTCTTCTTCTTCTTCTTCTTCTTCTTCTTCTCCTTCTCCTTCTCCTTCTCCTTCTCCTTCTCCTTCTCCTTCTCCTTCTCCTTCTCCTTCTCTTCTTCTTCTCTTCTTCTTCTTCTTCTTCTCTCTTCTCCTTCTCCTTCTTCTTCTCCTTCTCCTTCTCCTTCTCCTTCTCCTTCTCCTTCTCCTTCTCCTTCTCCTTCTCCTTCTCCTTCTCCTTCTCCTTCTCCTTCTCCTTCTCCTTCTCCTTCTCCTTCTCTTCTTCTTCTTCTTCTTCTTTTCTTCTTCTTCTTCTTCTTCTTCTTCTCCTTCTTCTTCCTCTTCTGTCAGGTCTTGACTGATGACAAATAGGGGGGGTCAGGTCTGTTTCAGAGCACACCTGGGGCCCAAGGGATTGGTCTTACAAGAGCTATTTAAGGTAGCTTGCTTCTTTATCCCCCTGATGAGTTGGTATGACTGGTCCACATCTGAATGATAATCCTTGGCCCTTCCTGCTGGAGCATCTTTGGGCTGTGATGTGCTGCTTCAAGCATAATCCAGGGGGTAAGGAGGAATGGACAAGAGGAAGGTGGAAAGGGGAATGGGAATTATGCCTTAGTGATATTTCCTGGCAGAAAATAAAATACATATGATTACAAAGGAAATATTTTATATTTTAAAATTTTTATTTATTTTACTCTGAACTTAAGAAATGAAACAAATGTTTCCATAATATAGTAGGATAGAAAGAATGTGATTGGTACATGAAACTGCAAACTATTATGTATAACTTACTGTTCTTTTAAAATATATACTGAAGTTATCATGTAACTTTCTTTTTTTCCCCTTTTTTCTCCCTGCCCTAGAGATAGCTGCCATTAGACACAAATATATATGCATATATATACACACACATACATGTGTATGTGTATAACATACACTCACATGTGTGTATATGTAAATACATGTGTAAAATATGGAAAAGTTGTATATACATGTATAAAACCATTCTATATATGATTCTATTTATCAGTTTTTTGTCTGGATACAGATAGCATCTTCCTTCACATGTCCTTTGTAGTTAATTTGGGTATTTATAATAGTCAAAATGGCTTAGCCACTCAGAGCTGTTCTTAAAGCAATATTATTGTTACTGTACAATAATATGGGAATAGTTATCAAAATGTTTAACAAACTCGCGGACTCCCCTGAATCTAATCATGGACTGACGTCAATGTCTGTGGACCCTCCCCCTGCTAGGTTAAGGAGGTAGCTTTCCTATCATCGTTTTCCTGACTTTTCCTATTCTATACTTAAAACAACAACAACGACAACAACAACTAATTGGCTTTGCCCCCTCAATGCTGCTTCCTAATTGCTGGTTTTCCGGCCAACAAACTGTGCTCTCCCCTCCCCCCCACCCCCCATCTCCAATTATGTGAAATGCATGGATGCTATAAGAGACTCATTGGCTGTAGAAGGAAGCAAATGCTCAGCAGTGAGATTGTTAGCTGTCCACAAGACCTGAAAAGATTACAAGCCTTTTAGGGGCATTTAGTGTATAAGTAAGACATAGGACAGGGCAGTCAGGTGTCTCAATGGAGAGAGCGCTGGGCCTGGAGCCAAGAAGACTCATCTTTGTGAGTTCAAATCCAGCTTCAGACACTTACTAGCTGTGTGACCCTGGGGAAGTCACTGAACCCTGTTTGCCCCATTTTCCTCATCTATAAAAGGAGAGTTGGACTAAATGAGTTCTAAAGCCCCCTTCTACCTCTAAAGTTATGATTCTATAATCTGAAAATTATCTGGAGAGAGTGAAGGAATAAATATGAAAGAAAGCAGAACTAAAGGTGTAAGTTATAGGAAAATGAAAAATTATTTTCAAGTTCATTTTTTAATTTTTTGGGTCGATGACATTTCATTTATTTTTCTTTTTTAAAAACTGTTTTATTTTTAATTTATGGAATAAAACAAATCTTTCCATAACATAATATGATTAAAAAAAAGATGATTGCACATGAACCTGCAAATTTGTCATTTGCAACTTGCTAATTTCTTTTAAGTATATAATAGTTATCATGTAAATTCCTTTTTTTCCCCCTTTTTTCTTCCCTCATTCTTTTTTTAAAGACCGGGTGAGGACATCGAAAAATCCACAGGATCTCTTTCTAAGGAAGCAGTTGCAAATGACAAGTAATGAACACACCTGATTATAAGTGACTATAACCATAGGCCGATGAATACCACTATCAGGGCATGATGAGCAAGTGCTGTGCTGAGTGTATGAAAGATACAGTCTTGCTTTGGTGAGAGAATAGGAATAGATTAAGATCAGAGATGTGGTGGGGAGTTTAACAATTAGTTCTCTGGGTGGAAACATTCACAATGGCCCTTTAAGTTTAATCTGACGCCCCTCCCCCCATTTTTCTATCACTTTCTTAAGTTTAGACAGGCAGCCAAACAATAAACCAAGCCCTGATTTACAAGCCTTTGTCCATTTCTGAAGAGTTAAGAACCATAATGATAACTTAACAATTGGCTCTCCAAAACTGGTAGGAGCTGGCTCCACCATATTCCTGCTGCCGTTAGCATTGGGGATTTTTGGAGATTATACCTGTAGTATATAGGCTTTAGTATCTGCAGTAGGCCCTCAGTAAAGGGAAACAGACACAAATCACATTCTCTATCTCTGTGTTATGTTGTGGATGGGATTTAATGTGCAGAAAACCTAAACCAGCAGATGAGTCATTACTTATAACTGCATTGGATTCATCTTCTCTGTAACAACAACATCATTGCCAAATTGTATTTTAAAGCTTTAATGGCTTAAAACTGCTCTAAGACTTTTGGGACACTCTCTATATAAAATGCTTTTTAAAAAAAATTCACGTATTTTTAACGTTTTTTAAAAATTTAGTTCCAAAATCTGTCCCTATAACCCCTCCCCCACCCACTAAGAAGGCAAGTGATATATCAGTTATACATGTGAAGTAATGTATAACATGTTCCTATATTAGCCATGTTGCAAAAAAAATCCCCCAAACCCCCAAGAAATATAAAGTGAAAAAAATGCTTCAATCTGCACTGTTCACCAGTTCATCAGTTCTCTTTCAAGAGATAGAGTTGTTGTTGTTTTTAATCATGAATCCTTTGGAATTGTCTTAAATCATTTTCTTAATCAGAGTATTCTAAATCTTTCTAAATTAATCATTGTTACAATATTGCTGTTACCATGAACAATGTTATCCTGGTTGTGCCCACATCACTTTGCATCAGTTCAAGTAAGTCTTCTCCAATTTGTCTGAAAACATTCTGCTCATCATTTTTTATAGCAGAATAGTATTTCATCACAATCATATACCATACTAGTTCAGCCACTCTCCCATTGATGGGCGTTCTCTCAGTTTCCATTTCTTTTGCCACCACAAAAAGAGCTGCTATAAATATTTTTGTACATATAGGTCCTTTTCCCTTTTCTTTGATCTCTTTGCAATACAGAATAGTAGTGGTATCACTAGATCAAAAGGTATGCACAGTTTATAGCCCTTTGGACATAGTTTCAAATTGTTCTCCAGAATGGTTGGATTAGTTTACAACTCCACCAAAAGTATATTAATATACCTGTTTCTCCATGTGCTCTCCAGCATTTGTCATTTTCCTTATCTGTCATGTTAGTCAATCTGATACTTCAGAATTGTTTTAATTTGCATTTCTCTAATCAGTAGTGATTTAGAGCATTTATTCTATTGATAACATTGATTTCTTCTTCTGAAAACTACCTGTTCATATCCTTTGACCATTTATTAATTGGAGAATGGCTTTTTATATTATGCTTCAACCTATCAATCAATAAATATTTATTAAGTGCTTATTATGTGCCAGGCCCTATGCTAAGTGCTAGGGATACAAAAAAGAGGCAAAAGAGAGACCTCAAGGTCTATCCTCAAGGAACTTATAGTCTTTCTCTGTTTCTCTCTCTCTCCATAAATTCTCTATAGGCTTATAAAGTATAAAGTATAATGGATAGTCTCATTTGATCCTTACAACAACCGTATGAGACAGACCCTCTTATTATTGCCATTTTACAGATGAGGAGACTGAGGCTAAGAGAAGATAAATGACTTGCCTTACAGTCACATAGCTAGGGAGTGTCTGAGGCATGATTCAAACTCAAGTCTTCCTGACTTCCAAGACTGGAAACTCTATCCACGATGCAACCTAGCTTCCAAGACAACCATAAACAAACAAATGAACACAAACACACATATAAATAGAAAGATAAAATGAGATGAAATGGATAGATTTGGGTAGGATAGGCTAGAATAGATATGACAGGATCACATAGGGTAGGACAGGGTAGATCGGCTAGGCTAGGCTAGGCTAAGCTAAGACAGATGAAAGTCCTAGGGGCTGCATGCCTTCACTTTGTGCCCATGAAAGCAGGGCTCTATTTCATCTTGTTCTCCTCCCTGGAGCTGTGACCTCTGCTTTCTGGCTCTCCCCCGTACAGCTAAAGAACAAGTTCATGAAGAAACTTCCCCGTGATGCGGAGGCCTCCAATGTCCTGGTCGGGGAGGTGGACTTCCTGGAGAACCCTTTCATTGCCTTTGTCCGATTACAGCAGGCTGTCATGCTGGGCGCCCTGACTGAGGTTCCAGTGCCCACACGGTAAGAGATGGTCCCCGTCCAGCGGGAATCCCCCAAAGGAGACTTCCCTCCAATAAACAAACAAACAAATAAATAAAAGGTTATTGCCTGAGACAGGGAGCATGCTTCAGACTCCTGGGTCCTCTACCCAGGGCAGAGATAGATGTAGGATCTGAAATAAGGGATGACCAAAGCTGATTGGCGTGGCTGGCTTCCTAGCCAGCAGGAGAGCCCAGAGGCTGCCAGTTTGCCTCTGATGCTTCATGAGAACCAAACCAAACCATGGAAAGACATGTAAGATATGTTCTCAGATTAGTTCCAGAGCCAGAAGACCTGAGGTGTAATGAGGGATAAATGAAATGGGATTCCCACCCTGAGGGAGCTCACTGTTTTGTAGGGGGTTGAGATGCAAAGGCTCCTAATTATAGTATACATGATGCAGAGAGAAGCCTGGTAGGATAGAGGGTAGAGAGCCAGCCTCGAGCCTACCTCTTAGTGCTCTGGGCTATTGTAGACAAGGGGCAGATCTGCACCATCCAAGGAGTTTCCTTATCCAAGAATTCCTGACACTCATGAAATCTGGATCTAGTCCTTAACCCTATCCCATGCAAGCCTAAAGGATGGTTAAGCACTTTCATAGTAAAGTCAGTTGTTCTAAGAAGAGCTTGTATTCAGGGACAGGACCCCCTTCCCCCCAGCCCACTTTAGATTTCTACCTTGAATACCACACACTTGGAGGTATTTTGTGGGTATGGAGGCCTTCTCCTCTTATGCAGAACACAACTCCTTCTGTTTTGTATTTCAGGTAAGTATTTTTGTTGCTTTAGAGAATCCAGAGGGAAAAATTTTTTAAAACATATGTGTTTACAAAATCATAACTATTTGATTTGCCAATAACATGGAAGCTCTGTGTGGTGGAGGGGAGCAATTTCTCAGCCAGTCTCTGTTTTTCTCTTGCCAGTGATCCCTCACTGTTCAGGGAAACATGGCTGAAGGTGCTATGCCAGTCAGGGTCAAAGGACAGCAGCCCCAGGTGGTTTAATAGGGCAAGCCAAGAAATCCAAGTGCACATCATTCAATTACCAAAGAGCTATTTCTAGACCATTCTGTGCCTTGCATGGTCATGTTTTTCCAGGAAATGGCATTATCCATTGGCTGTCCTTTGAACTAGCTCGAGCTATAATCACCGAATTGGGGGCCTCATTAGCTGGCTTTCCTGAGCAATGCAGGGCCATCTGTAATAACTGCATCCTGCAAAATCCAATAAAAGAAATCCCATAAGGCCTGGAGGGGTTATCATGACCGACTCTCTCTGCCCTCAGCCATTCATTTTATTTAATTTATTTTTCTTCCTGACCATCATTACACAAAGATGAAGATGAAGCAGCCCCTCCCAGGGAGAATTAGAGGAAATGGTGGAGAGGTAGGAGAGGAAGGGGGAGTAAAGAGGGAAGCAGAAGTTTCAGAAAAAGAGATGAAGACAGGAAGTAGTTTTGGAAAGGCAGATGATTTTTCTTAGTACTTTTTAAAGGAACTCAAATACATATTCTAGTTCTCTAGACCTTCAAGTGAGAGAGAGCAAGAACCCTCAGTTAGGTCAGGAGGAAGGAAGGCATGTAAGAGAGTCACTGTTCTTCACTACCCTCTTTAGGGTGGATAACACAGATTTTCTCCCTTCCTCCACTTGTCTACTCTCCCTGACCCCATCACCCATCTGCCACATTTGAGGCTTCCTGATAGGTGACGACTCAGGGCTGAAAAAGACCCTAGAAGAACAATAATCATTGTTACTATTATTATTACAGCTAACATTTAAATGATCTCCTTTGACTCCCCCCACCTGCTAGTGTCTTCACTTGCAAATTCCCTTGGATTTAATGATTTTTGTATAATGATACATATTGATAAAAGATATACACATATGATAATTTTGTGTGTGTCTGTGTGTTTGTGTGTCTGTGTGTTCCAAGGTAGTATATCAATAAAGGTGAGCTAGATGGTGCAGTGCATAGAGTGTTGGGCCTGGAGTCAGGAAGATTCATTTTTTGAGTTCAAATCTGGCTTCACACACTTACTAGCTGCGTGACCCTAGGCAAGTCACTTAACTGTTCACCTCAGTTTCCTCATCTGTAAGATGAGCTGGAGGAGGAAATGGCAAACCATTCCAGTATTTTTGCCAAGAAAACTCCCAATGGGGTCATGAAGAATCCGACATGACTGAAATGTGACAACAAAAATGTTAAATTTGACACAGTAGTAACCACATTGCCCACTAAACCTCTTCTTTATCCTCACCTTGATCTCTAGCCAGGTATTCCACCCTTCTCTGTTCTCTCTGGGTATCACTCCTCCACTTCCTCTGGCTTTACTTTCTTCCCTTCACAGTCTTGAATCTGTAGATTAACCAGTTACACCACCCTCTAGCTTTGAGTCTCTTTTTCTGTATAGAGCAGAGTTTGTAACCTTCTTTGTCTTCTGGACTTCTTGGGATCATCTGGTGAAATCTAGGGGTGCCTTCTCAGAACAGGGCTTTTAAATAAATAACTGAATCAGGAATGCTAAATTTTAGTCAGAAGTTAATGAAAATAAAAATGTAATTTTCCCATCCAAATTCATGGATTCTCTGAAATTTATCTGTGAACTCCCAGAGTTCTTTTTTTTTTTTTAAAAACATCATTGAGCTAGAGCTATAGGGGATCTCATTGGTCATCTGATCCACCCTGCTGAGGCACAGAAGATGAAGGGATTTGCTTAAGATCATGTAGGGTGAGAATTTGAACTCAGGTCTTATTCAATGCTCTTTCCACTGCTGACATTCCAGTATGCATCAATTATTTTAAAGCAATTTATTATCTCTAAAATATTTGTTTTATTATTAATATTTTATTAATAGTAATTATTAATATTTTAAAATTTTTGTTAATACTTTTTATTAATAATTCATATATATTAATTCAACCATTTACTAAGGACTTTTTAATGTAAAGTACTGTCCTTGGTGCTGGAGAAGATATAAAGATATTTAGAGCATGGACCCTATCATCTTGGACCTTCAAATGGACTGTATATGTGAGTGAGTGTGCATGCATGCGTGCATGTGTGTGACAGAGAGAGAGAGAGAGAGAGAGAGAGAGAGAGAGAGAGAGAGAGAGAGAGAGAGAGAGAGAGAGAGAATGGGAGGGAGGGGACTATGATATATACAGAAATTTGAAATAAGTAGGAAATATATAATAAACTTGAAATAATGCAGAATACAAAATGAAGAGCTTGAGGTAAAAAGTGCCATTTGCAATTTGAGGAAGGAAAAACAAAATTGTTTGCTTAGGGGATCAGGGAGTTGTCTTTGAATTTCTAAGAATATGTAAGATTTCCTCTGTCTCTATCCTGTAATTTACCTAGTTATGTATATGTTGCCTATCCCATTAGAATGTAAACTCATTGAGGGTAGGGACTGGGTTTGTCTTTTGTTGTATCCCTTGTGCTTTGCACAGTGCCTGGTGTGTCAGGAGGGCTTAACTGATGCTTGCAGACTCGTGTTGACCGATTTTAGCAAGTGGAGATGAACACAGAGTTTTGGAGATAGAGGGACAAATATAAGCAGTGATTGAGACCAAAATAAACACCGTTAAAGTAGCAGAGCCACAGAGTAATCATATGTAGAGGAAAATGTGTAAACTAAGGCTAGAAAGTTCTTTTCTAGGAGAGGTGGCAGACTGTAGAAAGCCTTGAATGCCAGACTAGTTTTTGAGACCATAGGAACCCATGGAAGGGTGACCAATATGGCAGTGGTATGAAGGCCCGGTTAAAAGTGGGGGAGTCTGGTGTCTGGGAAACGTTGCAGAGTTTGCTACAATAATTCCAAGTGGCAGTAAGAATAAGGGAGGAGAAGGGTTATGAGACACTGCAGAGCTTGATTTGATCTCTTGAGAGATGAAGGAGAGCAGAGAGGCAGAGATAACAGGCTGGTTGACCAGGGAATAGTGATACTATTGAGGGATAAGAGAGTCAGAAGGAGGCATCAATTTAAAGGGAAAGATGAATTCTGTTTCTAGACATATTGAAGACTGCTTTGAAAGCTTTGTCTTAACTATCCACTGGATGGAGGTGAAGGGTATTTCAAACATGAGATATATGTGAATGTAGCAGACAGAGGAAGCCCTCATATTAGCCTTCTGCAACTGTTGAACCATGAAGGGAAGGGAGCAGGCATTTATTAAGCACCTGCTATGTGCCAGGCACTGTGCTAAGGGCTTTACAATTATTGTCTCATTTGATCCTCACAACAATCCTGGAAGATAGGTGCTGTTATTATCCTCATTTTACACTTAAGGAAACTGAGGCAGACAGAGGTTAAGTGACTTGCCCAGGGTCACAAAGCTAGTTAAGTGTCTGAGAGATCTGAATTCAGGTCTTCTAGCTCCACTGCTACCTATCTGCCTATGGAAACTGAAATAATAATAATGATTGATGATGATGATGATAATGATCACCATTAATTCTCTCCAGCAGCCTTCATTAATGTATACCTGATATTATTTCCTGGACCTGGACTCAGCATTGTTTGTCCAGGCACAGAGAGCAGGCCATATCATCTGGAAATGCAGCGAGTGAGTTGACTGTGATAGAAATGTCAGCCAAAATGGTTTGTTCGACTTCATGGGGTCTTAATCTTTTGACTATATATTGCACCCAGAATCTGTTACATGAATGACTTTAACATGAGTTAGCCTGGTCCCTGGAATTAGGAAAGACTGAGTTCAAATATAGCCTTCAGCAGGTTCTTGCTCTGTGACCTTGGGCAAGTCTCTGACCCTTTCCAAGCCTCAGTTTCCTCATTTGGAAAATGGGGATGGGAATATCTGTTGTACTTTCTACAGATGGTTGTGAAGAGCAACCATGAGTTAGAATATTTACATGTATGAAAATCTTGGAACACTGTAGAAAATGGCAGCTATTGTAATGGCATTTGTTGGATCAAAATTATTTATAACAACGTAGGAAGTGTCTCGCATTACCTAGAGGGGCCGTTGTGAAGAAAACCCTATAGAAACTTTAAAATGCTACATGAATTTAGATAATCATAAAGATGATGATGAAAATGATGATGAGAGTGAGGATGATGATAGTGATAGGAGGAGGAGGAGGAGGAGGAGGAGAGAAAGGAAGAGGAGGAAGATGGATAGAAACAAGAGGATTCAGGGGGGTAAGGACAGTAGAGTGAAGGAATCTTCTTCCTTTCCAGTAACAAAGTTTTGTGAGCTTCTTTGAATCTCCTGCCTCTCAGGTTTTCCCAGGTTATCACTACATGGGGCAGTGTGTATATGTTGTAGGCATGGCGCATCTCATTCTTCTCTAGGTATCCTGGTGTAATGAGCTATAGATTTAAAACTTTAGCTGGATTGGGGGGAGGGGGTCCCCTGGCAGAGACTTCTTGAAAAAAAATTGCAGGCACTAATAAATCTCCTAGCTGGAGGTTATTTCTAGTTGTAAATAAATAAGAAAAAGAGGCCAGTGACAAAAGCAATGACTTTTATCCATTCAAAGCTGTCATCTTGGGCTGTGTCCTTCTGGCCCCACAAATCTGATGTTTACTCTCAGTTTGCTAACAAAGAGAAAGCTTCTGGTTAAAAATAAGATTTGCCCATTGACATAGAACAGCTTGGATCCTGACTGGTGCATGATCAAAGCAAAGTTTGGCAGGATGTATTGTATTGTAAAAGTCATAACTGCTTTCCCTCCTTTTAGGGTTATGAGGTGAGAAAGCTTGTTGTGGATAGAAGGAACTTGAACTCAGTTGCCCAATCCTATTAGCTTTCTCTGGTTTTCTCATTGCCCTTTTTAATTATTCTCAATTTGGAGCAGTTTAAAGGAATCTCAGCTGCTGTGGAGATGGGTATTCCAACTTGCTTTATGGGCAGTGACACTCCCCTTCTGTATTCAATTCAATAATTTCTCAAGTGCCTGCTAGGAACAGCTAGGTGGCACAGTGGATAGAGTTTTGAGCCTGGAGTGAGGAAGACTCATCTTCCTGAATTCAAATCCAACCTCAAACACTTACTAGCTATGTGACCCTGGGCAAATCCCTTAGCACCATTTGCCTCAGTTTCCTCATCAGTGAAATGAGCTGGAGAAGGAAATGGCAAACCACTCCAGTATCGTTGCCAAGAAAACTCCAAATGGGATTACAAAGAGTCGGATACAAATGAAAAAGGACTAAACAAAAACAAAGTGGCTACCATAAGCCAGATACTGTGCTTAACACCAAGGAGACAAAAAGGGGCAAAAGGAAGTCCCTGCCCTCCAGGAGCTTACAGTCTAATGGGGGAGAAAACAAGCAAACACACACATAAAAAAGCAAGCAATGTACAGGATAAATAGAAAATAATTCAGAGAGGGGAAGCACTGAAATTAAGAGAAGTTAGGGACGGATGCCTGTGGAGGATGGGATTTTAATTTGGACTTAAAAGAAGTGGGAAGTCAGTAGGTGATGTGCAGGAGAGATAGCATTCCAGGAGTGGGGGACAGCCGGAGGAAGTGCCCAGAGGAGAAAGATGGAGGGTCTTGTTCATGGAACAGCCAGGAGACCAGTGTCACTGGATTAAAGAGTGTGTGTTGAGGATTAAGGTGTGAGAAGACTGGAAAGGCAGGAGGGCACTAGGTTATAAAGGGCTTTGAATGCCAAACAAAGCGTTTTGTGTTTGATCCTGGAGGGGATAGGGAACCCCTGGAGTTCATCGAGTAGTCTAAGGAACTCATTCTGAGTTGCTCCCAATTAGAATGTGAGGCTGGAAAGGATGAGGTCATTTTAAAGGATGTGTCATTTCTTTTTGCCTATACAGCCCCAATTAAAGAGGGGACTGGCCCCAAGTGTGTCATAGCATCACAGAATTAGACCTGCAAGAGACCTTAGTAATGTCTACGTTTTACAAATCAGGATATTAAGTCCCCAAGGGAAGAAATGACTCATTGAGAGGCCCGTAATGAAGAAATGGAATGCAAACTAGGTCTCCTGACCATACATACATCCGTGTACTTTCTGCTGTAATATACCCTCCTTTTAAATTTCACATTGGTCATGAAGTAGAGGTTAGACCTTTCCTACCTAGGATGCTGCTCTGCCAAAGTGTCACTCACAGTAACTTATTGCCACTAGAGAATCTGTTGATCATCACCAATTTATACACACACACACACACACACACGCACAGGACTTACTATATGTCAGGCATGAGAGCCTTAGAATTATCGCATCATTTGATCCTCACAATAACCCTGAGAGGTAGGTGCTATTATTATGCCCTTTTTATGGATGAGGAAACTGAGAAAAATAAAGGTTAGGTGACTTGCTTAGGGTCACATAGCTAGTAAGTATCTGAGGCTAGATTAGAAGTCAAGTCTTCCTGACTCCAGGCCTGGGGCTGTATCCACTGTGCCACTTAGCTGCCCCATGTACACATATACACATATGTGTATATATGCATATGCATGTATGTATTCACGTATCCCACAGTACGCTTAACACCAATGACTTTACTCGTGGTCAGGGCCAAGGGATGATTTAGTATATTGGGATAATACACACACATACACATATACATATATATGTATGCACACACACATATCTATATATACACATACGCATGTGCATATACATACATATGTACGTGTGTGTACACACATATACAAACACATACACATGTGTATATGCATACATACATACATATGGAGAGAGAGAGAGAGAGAGAGAGAGAGAGAGAGAGGGGGGGAGAGAGAGAGAGAGAGAGAGAGAGAGAGAGAGTTTTTCATAGCATAGGGATTGATTTTTTACCTTTCTTTGTATCCCTACTGCTTAGCATAGTGCCTGGCACATAGTGGCATGTAATAATTGCTTGTTGACAGACCGACAAAGTGATTACCTCATGTAGCCATCTGAGAATGCTTGCTCTTTCACTGACAATATTGATCAGAGCTTTAATGAATACAGTTTTATAAAGATGAGATGCCCACCCTGGGGTATTTAGCACAAAAGATGCGTTAACATAGTAATATCTCGCATCTAAATGGCATTTTAAAGTTTGCAAAATGCTTCATGCGTCCACATGCATAAGCTGCTGTTGTGAGTGACTTTCATGTTTTATTTAGTACAGAACAGGGAGTTATATCTGGACCCATTAACAGGATGTGAACTGGTAGGTAAGAAGAAATCCGTTTACAGAATGCATTAGGGAAAATGTCAGGTGTTAGGTATGTCTCCATTGCGGCACCACATCTGGTCCCTTTGTCCCCCGCCCCAGGTGGCTCTCTGTTCCCCCCTCCAAGCTGACAGCTGGCACCTTGTGTTAGCTCACACTCCTGCAGCAGTAGGTGGGTTTGGGAAACAAGACCAGTCCTGTCGGTTATTTCTTCATGTGATTCCTCTCTTTCTTAAGTGGTTAAAAATATTATACTTGTGAACTATTCAGATCAATGCCCACTCACGTCAGGGAAAAAAATCGATCTTATTGTCATGAAAGCATTCTAGGTTTAATTTAGCTTTAGTGTTAGAAGTGCTAAAATTCGATTAGACTAATGACTTCCTTCATGCATGAACAAGCTTTCCCTGGTGCTAGCTGCTAGTGCCATTTCAACCACAGTGGTAATCCTGGAAAGTGAATCGGTGACTTCACTGGAGAGTTAGCTTTCAGTTCATACACAGGAGATGACTCTTTATAGCCCACCTTATCCTTGGTGGGCTCAATTTTCAAAATCTTTTATCTCCTTAGTTTTTTTCCCCCTTTTGGATTGGTCTGAATGGTGGTGTAGAATGGATACTTTTGATTAAATATAACTTCTCCTAAGAAAGAGAGAGTTTTCAATCTTTTTGGGGTCATGAGCCCTCTTTGGCAATCTGGTGAAGCCCACAGACCCCTCTCAGAATTATGTCTTCAAATGCATGACATAAAATGCATAGTATTACAAATGAAACTAACTATAATTATAAAAACAAAAATAGTTATAAAAATAATAAAAAAGTAATAATAATTGCTAACTTTGATAAGTTCTTTAAAGTTACTTTACCGATACTTTTTCATTTGTTCCTCACAACAACCCTGAGAGGTAAGTGTTATTATAATTCCTATTTAGAGATGAGGAAACTGAGGCAGACAGAGGCTAAGTGACTTACCCAAGGTCACACAGCTAGTAAGTGTTGGAGGCCAAATTTGAACTCAGGTCTTCCTGACTCGAGGTCAAGCACTCTATCCAGTGGGCCACTGAGCTTCTCCTGGACCTCAGGATAAGAACCCTTTCCCTAAGAGGTCTGGTTAAGTTTTCTGTCCCTTTCTTCCCACCCCCACCCCCCAATCCCCACTTTTTTTTTAAAGGCAATTGGGATTAAGTGACTTGCCCAGGATCACACAGCTAGTATCTGAAGCCATATTTGAACTCAGGCCCTCCTGATTCCAGGGCAGTGCTCTATCTACTGCACCCCCTAGCTGCCTGTCCCCTTCCCCACACTCTTAATGGCACAAACCTGCATGTTCTCTTTGTCCCAGTTTCTCGTCCCTAACTATGAATCTAGTCATTGGAGTCAAACCTGGCATGGGTTTGACAGATGTTACATTTGTTATCTGCAGTCAAGGGTGGAGCTGCCATTGTTGAAAGACCCTTCCCTAGTCGGATTGCTGTCCCAGGGTCCCAGTTATGTACCTCGCTCTCTTAGTCTGGTCCCTGGCCCTCTTTTTGTTTTGATGTCAGATCACAGTGGCCATTCTCCTGGCTCATGGCAAATAGCTTCTGATGCTTAAAAGGAAGGAAAAGTGATTTGCATGGGATCCATGTTCTTGCCTCTGAAGAGCTCACAGACAGGGCTTGATAACAACGGCAGTTCTTTATCCATGTCCGTGACTTTGGGTTTCTCAAAGTATCTTTGTATGCATTATAGTGTCTCATCCTCACAGCAGTCCTGCACTATTAGACAGTGTAATGTAGAAAAGGTCACCAGACCCAGTTGGGCCATTTATAAGCCATGAGTTCTTGGACAAATAGCTTAACTTTGATGATTCTCAGTTTTCTTATCTGTCAAATGGGGATAATAATACCCACATCTCCTATCCCTAAGAATAGCTGTGAAGCCAAAAGGAAAATATGTGTAATAGTACTTTAAATCAATGAAGCATGATGAGACTCATGACATATATATATATTCATTCATTTATTTGTTTGTTTGTTTATTTATTTATTTATATATATTTTGTTGTTCAGTTGTGTCTTACTCTTCATGGCCACATTTAAGGTTTTGTTGGCAAAGATACTAGAGCGCTGTGTCATTTCTTTCTCCAGTTCATTTTACAGATGAGGAAGTTGAGGTCCCACAGCTAATAAGTGTCTGAGGCCTGATTTGAACTCAGGAAGATGAGCATTCTTCTTCTTCTTCTTTTTTTTTTTTGTAAGGCATTTGGGGTTAAGTGACTTGCCCAGAGTCACACAGGAAGATGAGTATTCTTGACTCCAGCTCTGGAACTCTATTCACCGTGTCATCTAGCTTCCCTTTAAATCTATCTATCTATCTATCTAGATATAGATATATAGACATATACATACACACATATACATATACATATCTACACGCATATGTGTGTGTGAGTAAATATATACATATACATATACATATGCATATACTTTATTTCTTTTCCTATTACATAGAATGGAAAAATAGAATAATGTATCCTGGGAAACTGAGTCAGAGAGTCATCCAATCTCATCTTTGGCATTATTACTTCTTATTCAATTATGGGAATCAGGGCTGGAAGAGACCTTCTCACAGTCTAACCTCATTTTAGAGATGAAGAGATTGAATCCTAGGGAGCAAAGCCTTGGATTACAGATTCAAATTCAGGCCTGTGACTTCACATCATTTGATTGTTTCACCATCTATCGCATGCTGCCTCATCTAAATGTTCTCTAAAGATAACAACTGATATAGGGCAGAAAGACATCTCAAACTCAGCAAGTTTAAAAACTAAACTCGTTATCTTTCCCTTATACAAAAGATTCTTAACCTTGGGTTCTTAACCAAGTACCTTTGCATTAACTGTCTACAAGCTGAATTGCGCACTCTCCTCAGCTCAGCTGCATGGAATTTTCTTTTTCAAAGATACAGCTCAGAGACCACTTTCTACTTGAAGTTCCAAACTGCAGTGCCCTCCTTCCCATAATTCCTTGTTGTTTATTTGTGTTTATTGTCTTTATATATTTATTCTATATATACACTATTAGACATACTTATCGTCTTCCTTATTTCTCTGTAAGCTCCTATAAGTAGATATTGTTTCATTCATTGTATTTGCATCTCCAGTGCCTTGCACAATGCCTGGAACATTATACATGCTCCAAAAATACTTGTTTGTTGCTTAAATGTTTGCAAATCACTTTGCACCTTATTTGTATTCTCAAATCTTGTTAGTATCTTATTTGATCCTCATAATAATTCTGTGAAGTATTATAGGTGTTATAATCAACTTACAGATGATACAAGTGAAGTTCAGAGAGGTAGTTCTGGTTCCCAGTCTATAATTCTTTATATAACATCGTGCTTGCAACATCATGGTAGATGTACCTAAATTGGGACTAATCTTTGAGTATTTTAGAAAAGTGTTTCTGTTACATAGCTACATGCATTATCTGGAAAATGAGGTTACACAGAACAATGGGTGCACCCACAAAGGAATTTTAACTCTTTATGGATGGTGGTTTATTTTGGTATGTTTACTCATCTGACAATTTCTCTTATTCTTCTCTTATTTTGGTTGTCAGCATAATGCTCACTTAATACGTGACTAGTTTCTGTTGATGACTTAGCATATCTCAGTAGAAGCATTTCTCAAAAATACATAAAAGATCATTTCTCACTGCCCATATTGGGTAAAGAAAAGCCACGGAAAGCTGAGGCCACTCAGGACTCACTTAGGACTGTGCCTTCTAGGCTTTGTTTGTTTCTGAAAATTCATAAAAGTCTAGGGAATTGGACAAAAAGAGGAAAGTTTAAAAAGCAATGGTGAAATGATTCAGAAGGGGAACCCCTGTGGGACAACTTTGCATGCCTCCTCTGTTAAGTTGGCCTTTGCCCCAGTATAAATCTTGCAGCCAACTGTTGTACGTTTCCCAACTATGAAATAGAATCATTTGTATGACACAGACCCTCACCCCGCTAAAAAAAAAAAAAAAGATTTGATCCTGGCCTTTTTCTGTGCTGGCATAAATAAATAGCTTTATGATTTCTGTATAATTTGAGTTTGGAACACAGTATATTCTTCTGTAATTCTAATCATTGCTTCTCCTCTCTCTCTCTCTCTCTCTCTCTCTCTCTCTCTCTCTCTCTCTCCCTCCCATTCCCTCAAACAGGTTCCTGTTCATTCTCTTAGGTCCCAAGGGAAAAGCAAAGTCTTACCATGAGATTGGCAGAGCCATCGCTACTTTGATGTCTGATGAGGTAGGAATTTTGGGGGGTGGGGAGGGAGGGTGTCGCTGAGGGCAGTGTATGGCTCCATTTGGCAGTCAAGAGAAGCTGGGTTCAACTTTCACTTGTACCATTTAGAACCCATGTTACCTGGGACAAATCAATCTCTCTGGGCTCCATTTTGTTGTGTATAGAGGAAGGGAATATGTGTTTGTGTAGTGCCTCCTATGAGCGAAGTTCTGGGCTAAGTGTGTTTTACAAATGTTATCTCACTTGATTAATAAAATGATCAGAATGAACTAGATGTCCTGAGAGGTTTCTTCTAGCTTTTAGGTCTATGATTCTATAATCTGTGAGATTCTGAATAATAATTGTTCATATTTAAATAACAACCTATGGCTTAAAAAAGCTTTTCTCAGAACTGCTGAATGAAAGTAAGTTATATCAGAGTTGTTAGCCCTATTTTACAGATGAGGAAACTGAGGCTCAGAAACACTAAATAATTGGATCACAGTCACATAGCTATGGCATAACTCAGACTCCAAACTTAGCTCTTCTGTGGCATAGCATTTGGAGCAAGCAGTGCTCTTAAAGGCCATCATATCCAATCCCCTCATTTTATACCGAAGAAAATTGAGGACCAGAAAATAAATGCCACACGTTTATACAAGTTGTTAGCAAAAAAGCCAGGATTCGAACCCATGTCCTCTTGCCTGCCCAGTTCTCGTCTCAGTATGCTATGCTGTAGATATAAAGACCATTGGTTCATCTACTTTACCACTTGGTCTAACCCTGAGATGTTAGATTACTTCCTTATAACTTTTTTCCTCCACATTGAATTATTCTAGTTTACTTGGTATAAGTAATTTCAGTCATCATAAGTAAATTCAGTCATTTTAGTCATGTCCAACTTTCTGTCACCCCATTTGGGTTTTCTTGGCAAAGACAATGGCGTGTTTTTCCATTTCCTTTTCCAGCTCATTTTACAGATGAGGAAACTGAGGCAAAGACGGTTAAGTGACTTGCCCAGGGTCACACAGCTAGTAAGTGTCTAAGGCTGGATTTGAACTCAGAAAGATGAGTCTTCCTGACTCCAGGCCCAGCACTCTATCTACTGCAGCACCACTTAGCTGCCCCTCTTGATCTTTTACAAGACATATTAGGGAATGTCACAAACTGAGCTCAATATTTAATGTCAGTTTTTCAGACAAGGCTATATTTTACTTTTATAACAGTTTCTAAATCCTTTGTTGCAATGACAACTCCTTTCCTTGTCTAAAATGTTTTAATTTCTTAAGAGATATTTGCCTACCTCAAATCTCTTTGCATTTAAATTTTTGAAAAGCATAACTGCATTCAATTAATATTTCCCTTCTTAATGCCTTTTTTGGAAAACATGTTATTCTGAGAAACTATGTACCCTGACTTCTCTATTATTGCTACAGAAATGACTGGCCTAAGGGAAAACAATAAGTGCAAACATTTTCTTAGGTAGTAGAAAGTCAGTGTTTTGCTTTGGGTTACAGAAATAGTGTAAAAGAACAAGAGAAATCTTATAACACTATATAGCAGCTGCTACCAGACAGCACTGAATGCTTTGGAAATGACATAGGCTTGTGAGTTGGAACAGACGCTATAGGCCTTCAAGTTGTTATTCCATCAATTCTCATACTATGCCAAGCATCGTTACCCCCATTTCAAAGAAGGTGAAACTGAGACCTCATTGATTTTAAAGTCACATAGTGAATAGTCAAATTGCCCAAGGAGAGAGAGAGGGGCAGTAGAGATTAGTGGAATGAGCCTTCAATGTGGAGTCAAGAGCTGAGCCTTGGTTTCCTCATCTTTAAAATGGGAGGGTTATTTCTGAGACCCCTTCAAATGCTCTATCATTCTATAATATTGCCCCACAGAACACTAGTGTCGTCTCTATGTGGTGATCACTCTGGAGAGAAGCCATTGTTTCCTGGCTTCCGGCTGGCTGATTGCTTGGCGTGCCTATTTCTTCATGGGGTCCTGCCCATTTCCTTCTCACTAGTGTGAGGTTCTCCTGGGTGACATCCCATTATGTCCTGTAGGGACCCTCAGAAACCTCAGCTGATGGCCATCTGTACTGAAACACATTTGCCATTTGGGTTCTGCTTTTCTCTTGAGGAGACAGATTGGCATCATTACCATTAACTTTGTTTCTTTCTATCTTCACTAAATGTTTCCATCATATAAAGGCAGAAAGTCACTTTGCTGCTGAGGTGAAATATTGACGTCCTGAAGAACTTTGTGGTTTGGTCTCTTCTAATGGTTTCCTGTTTATTTGCTAGCTCTATTATTTGTTAGTCTGAGGAAGAGAAGGCTGAAGGGGTCACTTAATCCCAGGCTTCAAGAATACAGCATTTCCCTGGAGTGTCAGTGAATTGTTAAGTATTCCTGCCTTATAAACAATCAGCTTTAACAACTTAAACCTCTCCTAAGACTTTGGAGATGTCCTGTATGGTCTGCGGTTAACCAAAAATTGTTCTACTGAGGACTGACATTTATATAGCAGGAAGGACTTGGGGGGGGGGTTCTAAGGAATAACTTCTTGCCTATGAAGTTGTCAGATAAAGAAATGTGTTGCCAAGAGAAGTTCTAAAATCTGCTCCTTTGGAGGTCTTCATAAATGGGACCGATCCACTTGTTGTTTGGTCATTTCGGTCCCGTCCAACTCTTTGTGAACCCTTTTGGGGTTTTCTTGCCAAAGATTCCAGAGTGGTTTGCCATTTCCTGCTCATTTGACAGATGAGGAAACTGAGGCAAACGGGGTTAAGTGACTTGCCCAGGGTCACACAGCTAGTATGTGTCTGAGGCCAGATTTGAACTCAGGTCTTCTTGACTCCAGGCCTAGTACTCTATCCTCTGCACCACCACCTAGCTGCCCTCTCTGCCTGCTGGACTGTCTGCTCTTAGAAATGTTTGGTTGTGATCCGGCCTGATGTCAGAGCTATAATAATAGTTAACAACCCTACAGGGTTTTTAGGTTTGCCAAACATTTTCCACACAGTCCTGTGAGATAGATGGTGCAAGTATTTTTATCTCCATTTTATGAATAAAGGAACTGAGGCAAATAACAGCTAAATGATTTGTTTAGAGATGCCCAACTAAATATGAGAACTACGGTTTGAACGCAGGTCTCCTGACTGCCCTCAGCACCTTTCCACCACACCATCCTGACCCCATGAGTTAAAGTTCCCTTCTTTCCGACACTCCTAATAAGTATAAAATGGGTCTCAGTGTGTTGCTTATTTCTGTTCTGTTTCTTGTGGACAACAATATGAGGTAATACTTGAGGCTTGGCCTTGTTTTCAATGCTCGGCCTGAATTCCCTGCTGACTCACTAGTGGTTGTTTGTCTAGTTCTTTCTATTTCAGGGATAGGATTCTTGTGCATACTTCCCCTAAATCATTTTTCATCTGGATCCTTTAGCAAGGGTATAGTACAAATCCCTGGAAGTTAAAGGTATGGTCTTCCTTGATGGCCTGAGTAATTCAGCTCAAGTCAGAGATCGATAACCTCCTTCCTGCCTCTGTTCAGTTGTTTCACTTGTGTTTGACTCTTCATGACCCCATTTGGGGTTTTCTTGGCAAAGATACTCGAGGGGTTTGCCCTTTCCCTTCCCGGCTCATTTTCTAGATGGGGAAACTGAGGCAAACAGGGTTAAGTGACTTGGCCAGGGTGACACAGCTAGTAAGTGTCTGAGGCCAGATTTAGACTTGGGAAGATGAGTCCTCTTGACTCCAGACCCAGCACTCTATCCACTGTGCCACTTAGCTGCTCTGACCTCCCACTACTGATACTGATTTCAGTCTATCTGTAATTTAATTTAATTTAATATTCAGTTCTAGAGAGTGACCTGAGCCTGAGGTTGAGAGAAGCCCACTGTCACATAGCTATTTAGTGTCAGAGGCAGGATTTGAACCCATGTCTTCCTTATTCCAAGTCTAGGTCTCTATTGACTATGCCATGCCAACTGTAGGCTATGAAAACACAATTAAAACCTCTTATTACTGTAGAAGCATTTATTCATGAATTCAGAAAACAACACACTGATACCAAGATAAGAAAGATAGGCAGTGAGCTCTTAACAAGAGTTTTTGAGTGGAAAAAAAGAGAGAGAACATTGATAGTAGAAAGACCATTCCAGTCCTAGCATGGAAATGACTTGGCAACTAATTGGCCATGGTGGAGTGGGGGGAGGTATAACTCTTAAATCTCTAAGCCTGGGTAAGTGGGAAAATAATGATGATCTCTAAGAACAGATACAGAGCAAATGAGAGGAAGGTCAGGTTTGAGAGACAGGAGAGGAATTAACCTTTGAGTTTTATATGTTGAGCTGGACATAGTCCATAGCTAGACTTTCAGGTAGACACGTTCATCACTCCCTTGGAAATGAGAGGCTGGGGGGGCAGCTAGGTGGTGCAGTGGATAGAGCACCGGCCCTGAAGTTAGGAGGACCTGAGTTCAAATCCGGACTCAGACCAAACACTTGACACTTAACTAGCTGTGTGACCCTGGGCAAGTCACTTAACCCCAATTGCCTTTTAAAAAAAAAAGGAACTGTGAGGCTGGAATGCAAGAGCTAATTCAAAGCTGATTTGGGAGTCATTTACATGGACGGGATAATTGGAAGTTGTTCAATTAGGAGAGAATATCAGGAAGGAAGGAGTTTGTAAACAGGGTTGTAAATGTCAGTGTTGAATACTTTAGGCAGAAGGAAGTAGAAAATGGAGGTGGTTAGATGGTGCACTGGATAGAACGCTGGAGTCAGGAAGACCTGAATTCAAATCCAACCTCAGACACTTACTGGCTGTGTGACTCTGGGCAAATCAGGTCCTTCGACTACAGACCTAGTTTTCTTTCCATATGTATCTTATACGTGACTTTACTTACATGCCACTAACATTAGAATGTAAGCCCTTGTTTTCCCTAATCCACTGAAATGACAAACCACTCCACCCTATCTTTGCCAAGAAAACCCCATGGACAGCATTGGCATGCTATGGTCTACAGGGTCATGACAGCTGGATATGGCTGAACAACTGAGCGACAGGAATAAATGGGAAATCCCAATGGGACCATGTAGGAAGTCAAGCAGTTTGCTGGGTCGCATTGTACTTTTAGTCCAGTCCTTGAGGGGTCCATGCTTTCATCCGTGGGATGATTCTTGCTCCTGACACAGAGTGCGCTTCCTTCCCTCATCTGTAGATGGCCTTTAGGAAATGCTCTGGATGAGAAAATTCCGTGACCGATCAACCAATCCACAAGCTTTTGTAAAATCCTGACTCTGTGCCGGCTCTTGGCTAAAGGCTTGGAATACAAAGAAAGACAAAACCAGTCCTGGCCCCCAAAGAATTTACACTCTGATGGTAGTGACAGCATGGAAGCAGAGTCACATAAAAGATACATGTGGAGAGAAAACTAGGTCTGTAGTCAAAGGACCTGGTTTAAATTCTACTTTTGTTGCTTATTACTTGGGTGACCTTGGCATGTCACTTCATCTCTATAGGCCTCCATTTCCTAATATGGAAAATGGAAAGGTCACACCAGATGACCTGTGAGGTCCCTTCCATGATCTGAGAAGCTGCTAGGTCCCTCTACTTTCCGGTGTAGCCTTTGAGGTCCCAAGGCCACCATTAAGCGAGGGTACCGAATCCCCAACTCGCCCTGCTCCCCTACCTTGACATAGTATGGACTGCTTACTTCTTATCTGAAACAATACCAATCTTCTCTTTCCTACAGGTGTTCCATGATATCGCCTACAAAGCCAAGGATAGGCAAGACCTGATTGCTGGAATTGATGAGTTTTTAGATGAAGTCATTGTCCTTCCCCCAGGAGAGTGGGATCCGGCCATCAGGATAGAGCCTCCAAAAAGTCTGCCATCATCAGACAAAAGGTTACTATGTCAGGGAAGTTGGGGGGCTGCTGGAGCAGGGACTGGATTCGCTATTTTGTTCTGTTCCCAAATGACTGAGCTTCACAGGTTATTTCACAAGAAAATCACTTATACCTATTGGTGTCTTGCTTTCCTCTACTGGTGAAATGGAGGGGTATGTGTTTTTGCATTTCAAAGGAGAACTTTCAGTTTCTGCTTAATTGGTCTGAATCAGAGTTAGGACCAGTTTGGAATTGTAAGAGATCTGATGCAGGGAGAGCAACTTGTAGGCTATTGCAATTTTCCAGGTGTAAAATGATGAGGGCCTGCACCAGGATGGTTGGGCATTCCGTGGAAACCTTCTGAAAATGACTAGAATGGTTCACCTGCCCTTCCACATGCTGTATGACTATTCTGGCCACTAGATGCTGGCTAATTCCAGTTAAGGACAGCGTCTTCTGAGGAGTAGTTCTAGCCACATGGGGAGAAGTCCATTGGCATAAGGGTTGTTTTCCCAAGGAGTTTCTCCATAGGCTCACATCGCTAATTTAGCCAATGTGTGATACATCTCCAAAGCAGGTGACTGAATGATGCTAATCTTCCCGTGGGCTCTCTTGGTCTTACACAGGAAGAACATGTACTCGGGTGGAGAGAATGTACAAATGAATGGAGACACCCCCCATGATGGAGGACATGGAGGGGGAGGGCATGCGGATTGTGAAGAACTACAGAGAACAGGAAGGTAGTGGTGGATGCAGCCGGCATTCCTTGTGAGTCCAGGCTGCGGTTTGCTATTACAATCTTTTTTCTCCATGGTTGGGTGACTTTAGACACTTCACCTCATCTCTCTAGGCCTTGGTTTATCTGTCAAGTGGGGAAAAATACTAGTTGTACTACCCACTTACCTTGATCTTATGAGGCTCAAATGTGAGAATATTCCAGCCCCTAAAAATGCAAGATTAGCAGATTTCATATGTCCATTTCACCCTTTTCTACTCCCATATAAAGTTGCATTCAGATCTTATGATTTCTGTCTCCACAACATCTCTTGTGAACATCTGTACCTCTCCATTCACACAGCTACTAAACCAGTCTCTCATCTCATCTTCCTAGTTACTGCCCCAGACTCAAATGTCTCCCTATTTCAATCCATTCTCTGCACACTTGCCAAAGTTAATTTCCTAAAGCACAGGACTGACCACATAAGCCTCCTACTCAATAAACTCTAGTAGCTCCCTATTACCTCTAGGATCAAATATGAAGACCCACAGTTGGCACTTTCCAGTCTTCGTATGCATCTCTCACCTCTCTGCACTCTCCAGTCCAGTTGTACTGGCCCATTTGCCATGGCTCACACATGACTCTCCATCTCCCAACTTCATGTCTTTGCACTGACTGTGCCCCACGCTTGGAATGTTCCCATCTTCATCTCTGCCTCTCACTTCGTGTGGATTCCTTCAAGATTTAGCTCATCCCACTTTCTGTAGGAAGCTTTTCCCCATCTCCTAGCTGCTAATGCCTTTCCCTCCAAGATTACTTCCCCTCTGCATTGTGTAGAGCTTGTCTATACTTAGATATTTACATAGTGTGCCCCCCTTAGACTGTGAGACTGGGAGCAGAGCTGGTTTTGCTTTTCTTTGTACCTTGAACACTTAGCAACTGTGCTAAGTGCCTGATATACGGGAGGCACTAAATCAACGTTTAGTGACTGACAGCTTATAAAAAAGAGTTGTTTTAAAATTTGTTGTCACTTACCTGGCCTGAAATCGGAGTTTCAGGTTTAAATGGTTTGCTTTGTGCTTCTCTTTCTTGCCCAACTCCTTCCAGGAATTGAATGGATTCCTATGGGGTAAAAGCTGACCTCAGAAGATCAGTTTGTGAAGTGAGGAGTTCTCAGGGTTTGGTGGGCTCTGTGGGGAAGCTAGTTCTGTCTCAAGGCCCATGGTGACCTTGCCTTGGGCTGGTCTTTTCTGAAATGAAGATTCACTTGACACAGAGAGTGAAATAGATTTCTTTTGGAAAAAGATGAATCTTTAATCTCTATTATTTACCAGTTCCTTACAACTGTGGTTATTTGTCCTTCATTCTCCAAGAGGGCCAATGACATCAAGAGGGTGATGTCTTGATTTGTGTGTGAATTGGATTTAAGTGAGGGAGGGCTGTGCAGTCAACAGCCTCACTCTCCCCAGAGTCATCGGGGTCCAGTGGCAAGACACAAGTCAGGACGACTGGCGATGGCCCAGGATGCAGTGGGAGATCTTGGCCTTTTTAAGCTAAGGTCTTTCCCAGGTCTCAGTTCATCTGAGGCAACACCCATTCAGTGATTAAGGCTAGGTAAGAAACAAAGCAAAAGATGGCCTAGTTTGTCTTCACAAAAGAATCAGTCTGGGAGGGGAAGACACTCAGTTTATGGCCAGAAGAGAGACAATTGCTATTCATATTCACTCTGAACCATCAAAACCCAAATAATGAGCAAGTGAGGCTTGGGCTGGGACCTATTATTGGCCAATCAGTGAGAAAGAAAAAAAGAAGGAAGGAAGAAAGAAAAAAAAATAGACATAGATGAGTCGACGTATAGATAGAGAGATAAATAATTTATGAAATACTTAGTATATGCCAAGTATTGGAAATATAAATATAAATTTAAAAAAGATAATTTTTAGAGCTTATGTTGTAATGGAGAAGACAAGATATAATGGGGAGCTAGAAAGTGAGGAGGGGTGAAGAAGGGAACCTCACTCTCAAGGAAGAAAAAAGAGGCCTGGACAGAGAAATGAGACAAGAAACATGGCTGGGGCCCTCCCTGAAATATTGATCTGGCTAGAAAGTCCTCAATCAAGGAGCAGAACAGTGCCCCATCATAAGTTTTCTCTAGGGCTGGGTAAGAAGTCTGGAAAATGAGCTGAGCTGGGAGTAGTAAATTGTTCCTTTCTCTCTCTCCATATTTCTGATCTAGGATTCAGTTTTTTATTCCAAACAAAATTTGTTTGAATCTAAGCTATTCGTTCATTATTGTTAGGAAAACATTCCCTCATACCAATAGATTTTTTTCTATGCTGTGCAAAAATAAGTCAAATCTAATGACCCCAAGAAAGAGGAGAGTTACCTATAAATTTTATTATTGCTCTACCATTCTACCAACTATAACAAGGACTATATCATCTCTGAGGTTTCTTTCCAGTTCAAATATTTTGATAGCACTTGGCACTTAGATAGTCAAGAAATAGCATTTTAGTGATTTCAAGAGCCTATATACCAGGATTCTTGTCCTATGATCCATGAACTTGATATTTAAAATTTTTTTTTGATTGCTGTATTTCAACAAAATTGATTTCCTTTGTAATCCTGTGGATTTTATTTTATTTATTTAAAGAACAGTATGAGAAGGAGTCCATGGATTTCCACTTCATGGATCCATCAGACAAAAGAGATGGTGAACCTCTGTTGTAGACAGGCTGGCTGGTTTTACATTAGTCTTTTGCCTCCTGTATCATTCTATTTTCTCTTCCCTTTATTGTAATTTATTTTACATTATCACATTTCCTTTCTCCCCAGGTTCTGTGGTGGACTAATTAAGGACATAAAGAGGAAAGCACCATTTTTTGCCAGTGACTTTTACGATGCTTTAAATATCCAAGCTCTTTCCGCCATCCTCTTCATTTATCTGGCAACGGTCACCAATGCGATCACTTTTGGTGGACTGCTGGGGGATGCCACGGAAAACATGCAGGTGTGTAGTAATTTTGGAGTCTACAAATAGCCAGCCCAGATTGCCTTCCTCGCCCTGCCAGCTCAGTCAGGAGCAGATGGCCTCTCAGTCACTCAGCATGATTCCGGCTTTCTTTTGCTGGAGCCTGCTTTTGACTTTGCTTCTGTCCTGCTGCTGCATTTCTAGCCTTCTAGTGATGGCAAAAATAGCTCCATGAATCTGCCTTGAATTACAAGTCGGGGTTGGGGTTGGGGTTGGGGGTGGGGCAAGGTAAAAGAAAATGAGGAAACAGCCTCTTCTTAAGAGTTGGAGCATTCTGCAGTCCTGGTTTTGTACAATGGGTTTACGTAGTTCCTTTATGCCTTAGGGCTCAAGTTATTTTTATGGAGAGTACCTCATTCTGTGCTTATGCTATTCCTGTAATTTCACAAATGAGGAAACTGAGTCATAGATAAACCAAGTGACTGGCCCAAGGTCAACCAGCAGCTATGAGTAAAAATGGGACGAGAACCAAGGCTTTCTAGTGTGTCAAAGAATCTTTCTTGATTCTATTTACCAATCTAGACTGAAGATGGACAATCACATTTTTATAGCATGAGGGCAAAAAGAAAAAACACAATTGTGATCATATGTACTGATTAAATATGATTGGATATCAGTAACTAATTTTTAAAAACACAATTTGAAAAATTATAAACAAAAATCTTCACAACTTAATGTCACAAAAGCCATGAGTACTATAGATTCAGATGTGATAAGGATGGTTTATTGTAATATGTACCTGGTAGTTAAATCTATACCAAATGAAAATTCTGTGTAGCTATTAACTACTATTTGTATTTTAAAGGTTGAGATCTGCTTTAACAAATAATGCAGTAGATATTATTTGAAATGTGCACACACACACACACACACACATAGAGTATATTATATATGTGTGTGTATTTATGATATTTATAGTATACTACATATATGGTATATATAATATTTATAGTATAGTATATAATATCTAAATATACTATGTGTGTGTGTGTGTGTGTGTGTGTGTGTGTGTATCATCCTTGTTAAGATTTATTTCTGTCTGTAGGATATACTGCAAAGCATACAACAGGGTGTCCCCAAAGTCTTAGGGCCATTTTGAGCTTTAATAATACCTTTGAGTTAAGCCTTTTGAGACACCCTTTACAGTATACTAGTAAAGGTATCTTTACAAAAGTTTCTTATTTTTTTTGCCATAGGCACAGTATGTCCTAGAAAGTGGAGTATAAATAGAATATTATTAGCCATTATTTGCAATCTGAGTCATATTTTAAATGAAGTTAGGCAGCATAGTATTTAAGGAAAATCTGCAGCAGATTATAAGACTTGGCAAAGATGAAAGTTAGATGGGCTCTTCGGCTCATCTCACCTAACTCTCTCATTGGCTGGTTGGCTGTTGTCCTTTGTTCTCGAAGAGGACCAAAATGACATCACTATGTCAGGGTCAAGATGGAGTGTGTCCAACTGTGCCTGATCAGACCAGTACGAGCTCGGAATGTTCTGCCACAGGTTGGGCACAAGCAGTCCATGTGAACATTTGGAGCGGTAGCTCCCTTATTGCCATTAGGGACACTTGAACCCCAAGAGGTGTTGGCCACATACATAGTTAGTATCAAATTCAGGATTAACTCCCAGGTCTCCTGGTCACTAGTCCAGTGATTTGCTCATCACACCATATGTACTGTTAAAAAAACAAAAGACCTTTTAAAATCTTTCAGAAATTTCACAGGATAAATTTTTTTAACTTATAACTTACAATTACTAGAGAATTCAGAGAATGCCCTAGTAAGAAAACCACTATTATAATCTCTTTTCAGGAGAGAAACAAAATGAAACAGATAGGTTAATTCACATGGCCAAGATCATTGATCATAATGTGGGCAGTCATGAACAGAATATAAAATTAACATGTCATAATAATAATAACAATAATTTATGTAGTGCTTTAAAGTTTGTAAAGCATTTTAAAAATATTAATTCATTTTCCCCTGCCAACAACCTCGAAAGAAAGAGGTGCTGTTATTATCCCCATTTTATAGATGAGGAAACTGAGCCAGTCAGAGGTTGATTTGCCAAGGCTCACACAACTAGTTAGATATACTACACATGTACACGTATGCAGCTAGGTGGTGCAGTGGATAGAGTGCCAGGCCTGGAATCAGGAAGACTCATCTTCCTAAATTCAAATCTGGCCTCAGACACTTACTAGCTCTGTGACCCTGGGCAAGTCACTTAACCTTGTTTGCCTTAGTTCCTCATCTGTAAAATGAGCTGGAAAAGGAAATAGCAAACCACTCTATTTTCTCTGCCAAAAAAAAACCCAAATGGGGTCATGAAGAGTCAGACATGACTGAAAAATGACTGAATAACAAATGTATGTATGTACACATATGCACATACATATATGTATACATATATATCTATATTTTAGACTGTTTAATCAATTAAACTAAACAGATCTATTTATTCATTCGCTTTTTAAATAATATGTTTTATTGAAGTAATTTTTTCTGGTGTCAGAATAATTTCTTTTTTTTTGTATTATTAACATTTTATTAATCACTTTCTTAAGCACAGAAAATCAACCAAACAATAAATCCAGCCCTGATTTGTAGCATTCGCCAATATCTAAAGTGAACATTCTCACAATGGGTGTTTTACAATCAGCTTTCTTTTTTAAAAGAAATTATTTAGAATTTTATTTTTCCTTAGTTACATGTAAAAGCAGTTTTTAACATTTGTTTTTAGAACTTTGCATTCTAGCTTCTTTCCCTTCCTCTTTCCTCCTCCATTGAAAAGGCAAGCAATTCCATATAGATTATAGATGTCTAGTCATGCAAAACATTTCCAGAATAGTCATGTTGTGAAAGAAAACACAGGCCAAAATAACTCAAGAAAAATGAAGCTAAAAAAAAGTATGCTTCAATCTGTACTCAATGTGTCAGAATAATTTCTGAAAAAAACAAACCTCCAAACCAGTAAGAAATACTTTCTCCTCCAGAATATACCCCTTTTATGAGAAACAACAATACAAGCAAAAATATCTGATATAATAGACATGTCTGAAAATGAATGCAGATTCTGCCCTAGTGCTCCCCTACCCCTCTGCTTTGAAGGAGATATGCATCATTATTTCTTGTTCACATTGCTTTTTCAGTTATTCAGAGTTTTGATGATTATATATTTGCGTGTGTGTATGTATGTATGTGTATATATGCATATATATGCAAAAAGCATGTGTGTATATATGTTGTGTTTGTGCCTATATAACATATATGTATATATGTCACATGTATATCTATGAATGCATAGGTATATATATCCATATTATAGTTGTAACCATTCGTATATATTGTTTTTGATTCTGCTTATTAACGTTGCTTCATTTCAGAACAATTGCCCCGTTTTTCTGAATTCCTTATATTCACTATTTTTTACTGCACATTAATATTCTATTAACTCAGGGCAGCTAGGTGGTGCAGTGGATAGAGCACTGGCCCTGGAGTCAGGAGGACCTGAGTTCAAATCCAGCCTCAGACACATAACACTTACTAGCTGTGTGACTCTGGGCAAGTCCCTTAACTCCGATTGCCTTACCAAAAAAAAAAATTCTATCAACTCATATAAGGTTTTCATCCATCCTCTAATCAATGGACATCTACCTTTTTGTCTTTTTTTTTGGTGAGGCAATTGGGGACAAGTGACTTGCCCAGGGTCACACACAGCTAAGTGTCACCACCTAGCTGCCCCCTGGCATCTACTTTTTCGCTGCCACAAAGAGTACTGCTATGGCCGTTTTGGTATAGATTACTGGCCTTTTATTTCTATCTTTGACTTCCTTGGACTTTATGCCCACTAGTGGGGTGACTGGGCGAAAAGGTATATAGTTTCATTCCTTTTCTTGTGTAATTTCGAGTTGATGCACAGAAGAGGCAAACTATCTCACAGCTTCATCAACAAGATATTAGTGACTACAGTAAGACATAAGGCCACACCAGTGCCAAGAGAGCCAGGCTTCCATCTAGGCAGCCCATGACTCAGCCGCAGCAGGAGAAAGAGCAGGGAAAGCACCTGGAGTCTCCCAGGAGGCCTTCCACCAATCCCAACAAGATCTGGTTAAGGCTGTTCAGGCTTACACTAAGGGTTAGAGCCAATTCCAGACTTGGGACTGTTTCTCCTGCCTGGGATGAGGATAACTGACAATGAGGGAAAGGCCGAACTGCTCAACATTCTTTCGTTTCTCTTTTCTCTTCCAAAGAGAAATACCATTACATAGGAAAGGCCAAAACAAAAGCAGCTAAGAGGGAGTTGATAGTCAAGACAAGTACAGAATTATTAGGGAGTCCTTAATAAATTCAAAGCACCCAGCCCAGATGAAGGGTGAGCTAGGTACGCTGGCAGATGTGATCGCTGAGCTATTATTGTCCAGTAAATTTTGAACTATCACAGAGCTCAGAAGAGGTACCACAGGACTAGAGAAGTGCAAAAGTCCAAATTTTCAAAAAAGGATTGTCTTTTCTGGAATGGATGTAGCAAACTACAGGCTAGTGAGCTTGACATTGATTCCTGGCAACATAGTCAATCTTATTTCTAAAGGAGTAGCTAACGTTTAGAAAATTAACGAGCATGGCTCCATCGAGAATGCCTCCTGCCCAATTTCTTTCATTTTTTTTTGGACGATGTTACAAGACTGGTATGCAGATTTACTGGTTTACTTAGATGTAGGTCCTCTACTTCCACCGGCTAAAAACACCTTTTATTTACCCTCCTAACAAATTTCCTGATGCCTATCAAGGCCACCTGCCACAGTGGAAATAAAAGAGAAGCTAGAAGTTTTTCAAATCAACTAGCATGTAAAAATATTCTTACCTGAGCTAAATTGTTGGTGTCATTACTTAATGGGTGCAATGTCTAAGGGTGCACAGAAGTGTAAGGGCGTAATGACTTCTAATCCACAAAGTATAAGAAGTAAAAGTATAAGGATGTAATGACTTCTAATTCACAAATGAGGAATGTAAGAAACAGAGGACAAATAACCAGAGTGAGTAGTTTATGGCAGGGAAGGAGAAGGTGCTTTAAGCTGATATCGCCAATAACCTTGACCTTGGTTTTTTGCTTTTCTTTGTATCCCCAGAGCTTAGCACAGTGTCTGGCACATGTTAGCTGCCAATTCACTGATCCTGGACTACAGGAGCCCTCTCACCCTAGACAGCAAGAGCTATTGGTTGGGATGCTATTGTGGGTTATGTGACTTTCAATCAATAAACATTTCTTGAGTGACAACTCTGTGCCAGGTACTGAGGAGACCAAAAATGAGGAGGTCCCCATCTTTAATGAGCTAAAATGCTACTTGGGGGATACACTACATTCACAGATAAGTGTTAACAGGATATATTACAAAAGAAACAGTGACATGGGGATGATGAGGCAGCATTAGCAAATGGGGGAATCAAGAAAGATCTCTCTTTTTCTCTCTCTTTCTCTCCTCCTCCTCTTTTTCCTCCTGTCCCTCTCAAGTACAGACTTCTTACCTAATTTTTTTAAATGTATTTTTATTCTGATTTTAATAAAAAAATGTACAAAACCAGATCTTTTATGTGCATAATAAAGTAGAAAAAGAGCTATGTGAAAGTCTATGTGTACTCACCAAGGAGTCATCTCTGTCAAGAAGAGAGCCATGTCTGGAGGTGTCTTGGTCTAGTGATAGTATGCTAGCTCCAGGCACGTCATGATCAATCGAAGATTGTTTTAGAAGATGAGGAACACCTGGTGATGTTTGTAGAAAACGGGGAAAGAACTAGTGGATAAGAAGATGATTGCAGGGGCAAACATCTGAAGGAAGTGGGAGGCAAGGGCACCAGGAGAAGAATGTATAGCTAGAAGGTGAGAGGTTCAGAGGATTGACCATAGGTCTGGAGCTGGAAGAAGTCTTTGAGGTTGTCTGGTTCAGTCCACTTATTTTCAAATGATGAAATGGAGGCTCCTAAAAATGAAGTGAATTATCCAAAGTCATACAGCAGCAAACGCATGTTCCCTGACTTCAAATCAAGTGATCTTGCCACTGTACCTTACTGGGTTGCTTAGGGTAACATTTCTTTTCCAGCTGCCCAGAGGTACTGGGATAGAGATAGAAGTTGGTAGGCAGAGACTCCTTTATTGTTTCAAAATAGCAGGTCAAAGTTCATGAGGGTCACTTGACTATTTGATAACTAAATCAAGACATAGGAGCCCCCAAAGGACCGTAACATCCTACTCTGAGTGGCCCCTCTTGAGACAGTAGGTTGCCGTTTTCCAGTGCTTGTAGGAAAATGGTAAAAGTCTACTCTTCACAGCCTGGGCAATTGAAGTCAGACTGTCGGGAGCCGCACACTTGAAGAAAGAACAATTTGTTCACACTGTGACTTCATTGTCACTCTGCAGGTAGACATTGTACTTGCTACTTCTGTGTTGTGCAAATACAGCGAGTCATGGAACTGCTGCTGTCCAAGCGAACCATGCCGTCAGCCTTCTGTCAGAGAGGTCTTGAAACGAGTGATGCAGAGTACATGGGAGCCTTTCTTTCAGATCATCCTTGCTTACTCTTGATTTCTTCAATGACAAAGCTAAGGGGGCTCTGCAGAGCCTAGGATAGCATGTTTAAGACAAAGCATGGTGGCTCTAATGACCTGGGTTGGGCCTACGAGATATGATGACCATTCAAACTCGTTGACCAGACTGATGCTCCACACAAACCTTGGACGTGTGGTAACCATCAGAATGTTCTCCCAGAACCCTGGGGCATTGAGAGTTTAGAATCTGGGCAGAACTGTTATCATGGGATTCCTTGTTCATCACGGCATGAGTTAAAGCTTGGCCTGGTCTTCTGGGAATGATTGGTTCCATTTGGCAGAAGTCAGCTAGATGTCATGTGATGGTTTGTAGCTGCTGGCAACCTCTAGAACAATAGTTCTTATCCTAGGATCTGTGAATTTAGAAGTATATATTTTGATCAGTGTACTTCAGTATAGTTTTTTTTCTTTGTAAGCCTATGCATTTTGTTTTATACATTTAAAGACATTATTTTTAGAAGGGGTCCATAAGCTTCAACATACTGGCTAAGGTGTCTATAACACATACAAAAAGGTGAAGAATCCCTTGGCAAGATATAAGATTTTGAAAATGAGAGGACTCCCCCCTTTTTCAGATAAGTGAATTGGAGAGTGCAGTATTCTACCACTCGAGCATCATTAGAAGTAATAGGGAGAAGATGTAAAGAGGCAAATTGAGGCTTCATCACCAGAAAACCTTCTTAAGAATTAAAGTTGCCCCAAAGTGTCATGGGAGATGAAGTAGTAACTGGTCTTTTCCATCCTCGTTGCTCAAGTCAACAAGCATTCCTTGAGTACTTCCTATGTGCCAGGCACCGAGTGTGCCACGTGCTGGAGTGATGGTCTTTAAGTTAAGCCTGGATGACCATCTGTTGGGCACATTGGATTGGGGGTGTTTATTTATGCACAGGTTGGAGCAGATGGCCTGTAAGGTCCCTTCTGACTCTTAAATAATATGATTACAAGATCATATTATCCTGCTATAGTTGAAAAGATGAGAATTTCTCCCTTCCTTATTCTTAGACCATTATTCAAATTCTCTCCTTCCTTACTCCACAGTCCCAAGAAATGCTTTTTTTTTTTTAAACAAACTCAATTACTCCCAGATGACAAATGGGGCCCTTTTAGTTGCATGAGAAGTTGAGTGTAGAGGATAATAAGCTGACTTTGAAACCATCTGGGTTCAAATCTTGCCTCAGTCACATACTGATTGTAGAACTTTGAGCAAGCTTCTTAATCTTCTAGTGCCTTGGACAGCTCCCTAAGACTCCAAGTTGCCAAGGAGGTGCCAATACACACCTCCATAAGGGAGTTTCTTTATCTGGGAGTTCCCTGGGTCAATGAAATCACAGGTCCAGTCCCTTTCCCCATTCCATTCCATACTACAACTTGTCACCGCTGGCAGATTTTGAGCCCAAGACGTGGCCTAAAGAGGATGCCCAAGATCCAGTCAATTTCTTTGTCATGGTTTTTTCGTTGTATGCAAAGCTCCCAAATGGCAAACATTACCTTTAAACCTTAGTCCAAGACTGTACTACATAGAAAGTGCTCTTCTGAACTTAAACATTTTAGGTAATATGGAAAAGAACAATGTTTTCAGGCACATTTAAATTTATGTTGTCAGTGAATATCAGTCGGGACAATGATCATGGTTAAGTAAGTGAAGAGAACAATTTTTCTTTCTTGTAGAAGAATAAATTTATTATCTTGTAGTTCAATTCAACAAATATTGATTTGAATGGATGTAAATCATAATAAAAAATGGAGAAACTTTTTTGATTTTTGAGTGAGATGATGTCTACAAGTCCTGACAAGGACTGTTCACTTCATGGTAAAATATATTTAGACATTCTGTTTTTATGTTATTGTCACTGCCTGGGCCCTATTCCATCATCTCACTTTTATTGGTGATTTTTTCTTTTTTAACTGCACACATAATTTGTCCCTAACAGACATTTTTATAGAACTTTTTTTCCTTTTTTTTTTAGTGAGGCAGTTGGGGTTAAGTGACTTGCCCAAGGTCACACAGCTAGTACGGGTCAAGTATTTGGCCTGAGGCTGGATTTGAACTCAGGTCCTCCTGACTTCAGGGCCGGTGCTCTATCCACTGTGCCACCTAGCTGCCCTTTATAGAACTTTCTTAAGTATTGTATCTGTGAACAAGAATTACACCCATTCCTTAGATTTTTCTCTCAACTCATTACAAATTTAAATCAAAGAGATTCATTTTTGAGCACCAAATAGAATTTTTCTTTACGGTGGGATTATGTAGCATCATCTTAATTTAGACATCAGCTTCTTGTTACTATTATTATTTTAAGTGACTGATTTTCTATGGAAACCAATAAACCTGGTTTAGACAGGTAGAGGGAGGCAAGTTATTTTAGGGTCAAGATGAAGAGTCTTTAGTTACTTAGTCCTAGGTTCCTTCATTTCTCATCTTAAAGTCCACCTTCTGCACAAGGCTTTTCTTGGTCCCCTTTCCAATGCTCTTCCATTTATACTACATGGATCTAATTAAGTGGGAGCAGCTAGGTGGCTCAGTGAATAGAGTGCTGGGCCAAGACTCAAGGGGACTCATCTTTTTGAGTTCAAATCCAACCTCAGATACTTACTAGCTGTGTGACCCTGGGCAAGTCACTTCACCTTGTTTGCCTCAGTTTCTTCATCTGTAAAATGAGCCGGAGAAGGAAATGGCAAACCACTCTAGTATCTCTGTCAAGAAAACCCCAAATGGAGCCATGAAGAATTGGACATAACTGAAACAACCAAATATCAACAACATCTAATTAAATACACATTGTGTTACCAATAGAATATAATAAGCTCTTTGAGGAGAAGGTCTCGTTTTTTTTTCTTGCTTTTCTTTGTAGCCCCAGTGTTTAGCACAGTGCACATAGTAGGTGCTTAATTAATGTTTGTTGACATTTGTTCTTTCCCATGGCTTTTAAGAATTTACTTCATTCCACTCAGTAGAAGTTAAGCTTTCTTAGGCAAACAGTTCTTATTGAGGAAAAATTCTCCAATTTTCTTCATTTAAAAATCACATACTTGAAAATTTCCCCTTCCATTCTATTGAACTAATCCACCACCACTGCCTTCAATTATCTTGAGAATCCACAATATGGTGGATGATCCTAAAATCATTTGTCTTGGCCTTCGAAGGTGTTTTATTACTTGCATGTGAACATCCGTCCATCTGCTTTTCTGGGAACCCACACTTCAGGCTAGATAGGAAACCACAGTGAAGTGTTTCCATGCCAGCCCCATCTCCCATGTCACCTCCTTCATGACCTGCCCTCTGCAGTGGAATATATCACCTTTCCTCCAGGCTTGACAGACATGCCAATTCTTTCTTTAAGCCTGGCTCACACTTATCCTCAGGGAGGGATGTAATTTCTTTGGCTTTAAAGGCATCTTTCCCCTTCCAGTTTCAGCCAGAGAGACTTAGAACATTGGCCTTCGAGGCAGGAGGACCTACCTTCAAATCCTGTCTCAAACACCAACTAGCTTCCTGATTTCGCTTCAGTTTCCTCATCTGTAGAATGAGGTATTTGGACTCCCCAGCCACTAAGATCCTTCTGCCTCTCAATCTATGATCAGAATTTCTTGCTCTCTTTCTACCCTCAGCTTTTAGCACAGTGCCTGGCACATCTTGCTTTGTTGTCAGTCATTTTTCCAGCTATGTCTGATGCTTTATTTGGGTTTTTTTTGGGGGGGGGCAAAGATACTGGAGAGACCCAGCAATAGCACTTCTAGGGCTGTATCCCAAAGAGATCATAAAAATGGGAAAAGGTCCCACACGTACAAAAATATTTATAGTAGCTCTCTTTTGGTGGCAGAGGATTGGAAATTGAGGGGATGCCCATCTATTGGGAAATGGCTGAGCAAGTTGTGGTATATGAATGTAATGGAATACTATTGTGCTATAAGAAATGATGAACAAGCTGACTTCAGAAAAGCCTGGAAAGACTTGTATGGACTGATACTGAGTGAAGTGAGCAGAACCAGGAGAACATTGTACACAGTAACCAGCCACATTGTTCAATGACTAATGTCGATAGACTTAGCTCTTCTCAGCAATACTAGGATCGAAGACAACTCCAAAAGTCTCATGATGGAAAATGCTGTCCACATCCAGAGAAAGAACTATGGAGTTTGAATGCAGATTGAAGCAGACTATTTACTCGTTCTCTCTCTCTCTCTCTCTCTCTCTCTCTTTCTCTCTATTTTTTTGTTTTATTGGTTCTAATTCTTCTTTACCACATCACTAATGTGAAAATATGTTTAATAAGAATGTATATGTACAGCCTATATCAGATTGCATGCTATCTTATGGAGAGGGCAGGGAAGGGAGGTAGAGAATATTTAAAACTCAAAAGCTTATGGAAGTGAACTTTGAAAACTAAAAATAAGTTAATTTAAAATTTTTTAAAAAAGATATTGGAGAGGTTTGCCATTTCTTTCTCCACCTCACTTTATAGGTGAGGAAATGAGGCAAATAGGGCTAAGTGACTTTCCCAGGTTTGCACAGCTAGTAAGTGTCTGAGGCTGGATTTGAACTCAGATCTTCTGGACTCTAGAACCAGTGCTCTCTCTATTCATTGTGGCACCTTGTTGCCCCCAAATTTTTGTTGTCAAGTCATTTCAGTCATGTTCAATTCTTTGTGACCCCATGTGGAGTTTTCTTGGCAAGGATACTAGAGAGAGTTGCCATTTCCTTATCCAGCTCATTTTATGGATGAGGAAACTGAGGCAAACAGGGTTAAGTGACTTGCCCAGGGTCATACAGCTAGTAAGTGTCAGAGGCCAGATATGAACTCTGTCTACTGTGACACCTAGCCCCTGGCATGTAGTAAGTGTTTAATAAGTGTGTTGATTAACAATGATCTTAAGTCCAAGTGGTGAAATGGAGTGTAGGTGAGAGTGTAACAGGGATATCAAAATTATGATCTCCCAGGGAAAGTATCAGGGATAATAGCACTGACATTTTTCTAGGTGAGTAAAAGAGAGTTGAGTATGCAAAGTAAAAAGTTCATCTGGTTAATCCACATTAGAAAAGGCTAGCATTAATTGTGTTCATTGGGTGTGAAAGCTCTTGAGGGAGGACAGAAGATGGTTGGAACTATTCAACTATTTGCCTCAATTGTTCATTTAATTTTGTTGTCATACACCTGGTGACTAATGTCGAAGGATCTTTTCCTTCCTTCTAGTTTAACTTACTCCAAGTCAATTTGTAAACATTTTCATATTTGCAGCTGGACATTTCTGAAAGGCATCAGACTCTTCCTGGCCAAACTTCTGTGTCAGAGATTAATCTGCAGAAGTTTCACTGTATTCAACACTCTGCATAATCATCACCAAGATTAAAAACATATCTTGTTTAATGATCAGACATATTTCAGTGGTTAAAAAGAAATACAGGCTTGAAATACAATGATGATATTTTCCATCACTTTTTAGTTTTAACGTTTGCTAACCTTTGCTTGATTATCATCAATCAGCCAGTCAATCAACACGTAATTATTAAATACCTACTGTTTGTAGGCATCGGGGATACAAAGATAAGGAATGAAACAATCCCTACTCACAGGAAGCTTGCATTCTCATGGCAAAAAATGGTTTTGACCTAATCGAAAGTGATAAAAGAAGTAGTCAATCTTCTTTCTCATTTGAAGAGCAAGGGCATGTCCTCTCTTATCTCACTGACACTCTCCTGCCTTCTCCTCCCCGTGTGATAACTTGAATTTTTCTCCTATTGCCACAGTTACCAATTCAAACAAGAAAAACATGCAGTAGCAAAAAATAAAAATAATAGTTCAGATGAAAAAAATCTGTTTCCAGTGTTGTATGGGTGTTCCTCACTCATTAGCGTTTAATGTTCCTTATAAGCCTGAGACTTTCTAGTTTTTCCATAGCTGTATCTCTCACATAAGGGCAGCTAGGTGGCCCCATAGTGCATAGAACACTGGGCCTGCAGTCAGGAAGACTCATCTTCCTGGGTTCAAATCTAGCCTCAGACCCTGGACAAGTCTCTCAACCCTGTTTGCCTTAGTTTCTTCATCTGGAAAATGAACTGAAGAAGGAAATGGCAAACCACTCCAGTATCTTTGCCAAGAAAACCCCAAATAGGGTCACAAGGAGTCAGACACAAATGAAAAGATTCAACAACACATTTCTCGTACACTTTGTACAACTGATGAAAGAGATACAGGTTGTTGCCAACGCAGGTCTTGGTTTAAGTTTGAACTAAAACTCATTTTGCTATAGAATGATTTCCCTTCTCCCTGGCCTCATTTTTTCCAGGCTGCAGGCCTGTGGTCCAGGCTGGCTTTTATGTTTGTTCTAGAGGCCAGGTTAAATTTCTTGTGTAAGTACAGGTAGTCTCACCACATGCATTGTGATATTCCAAAAAAACTTGGGGATATTGTGTTTTCAATTCTGTAAAATGTGATGAGTCAATGGGATCCTATCCAGTTAATTCAATATTTCTAGAGACACATGGATTAAAGAGAGGGGCTCACCTGAGAAATGCTTCCTGTACTTAGATGATTGGGGACCACCACTGGACCAACCCCAGGTGACACAGAGTAGAATTGCAATCGCGTTAGCTCAAGTCATGAGTTAGGAGATGAAGGACTGGGATAATTCTTATCTTTTTTTCTCATGAGACAATCTTGATCATTCTTCCTCTTTCCCTTTCTTCTCCAGACTATTAGCTCTCTTTCCTTCTTCTGTATGAAATAAGAGGAAGGAGAGCATAGGAAAGGCAAGATGGATGGTAGCAAAAGTAGTCCCAGGGGCAGCTGAGTGGCACAGTGAATAGAGCACCGGCCCTGGATTCAGGAGGACCTGAGTTCAAATCCGGCCTCAGACGCATAATACTTACTAGCTGTCACTTAACCCCATTGCCTAGCCATAAAAAAAAAAAAGGAAAGGAAAAGTAGTTCCAGTGCTTTGGTTTCATCTCTTTGGAAGAAGTAGATTGAAATGAAAGTCTTACAAAATAACCTAGGGCCCTGTTCCTCCTTTTCCAACCCACCCCAGGCCATTGGTCTGCATAATATCAGCCCATCCAAAATCTAAAAGCTTTTAGAAAGATTTGCTCTGCTAAGGTGTACAATTGTCTTTTTGATTTATGATTACCTAAAATAGCTAGCTCCATAGTGATCTCTGTCCTCTCTCACTGTATCAGTGCATCCCAATATAGTGAGCCAGAAAAACGGGTTCTTATTTTTTCAGTTTATAAATAGTTTGAACCTCTCTTTACAGTCAGCTAACAGTGCTTCCTTGCATGAGAATATTTTAAAATTTCTGCACTGTGCTTTGAAGTTCAACATGTCAAAATGTGTTGAGGAAATGTAGGTTATGTAAAAACAAAAAGATAGCAAGAAACTTTTATTTTAATAACAGTAGCTAGCATTTGCAGCCAGGTGGCCCAGTGGATAGAGCACTGCGCTTGGAACCAGAAAGACTCATCTTCCTGAGTTTAAATCTGGCCTCAGACACTTACTAGCTGAGTGTCCCAGGCAAGTCACTTAATCCTGTTTGCCTCAGTTTCCTCATTTGTCAAATGAGCTGGAGAAAGAAATGGCAAACCACTCCAGTATTTTTGCTAAGAAAATCCCAAATGGGGGGGCAGCCGGATAGAGCACTGGCTCGGAAGTCAGGAGAACCTGAGTTCAAATCCAGCCTCAGACCAAACACTTGGCACTTTCTAGCTGTGTGATCCTGGGCAAGTCACTTAACCCCATTGCCTTAAAAAAAAATCCCAAATGGGGTCATGAAGAGAAGGATGCAACTGCAAAACAGCTGAACAACAACAACGACAAAAAGTTTGCATTTCTGCAGCCTTGGCAGGTGCTTCACGAGGCATGTTTACCAGTATCTCATTTGATCCTCAAAACAGCTGTGGGAGGCAGGTACTCGTATCATGTCCATTTTCATGATGAGAAACTGAGGCAGACGTGAGTCAAGTGACTTGCTCAGGATCACACAGCTAGTAACTATCTGGAATAGGATTCAAAGACATGTTTTCATGACTCCTAGAGCCGCATTCTGTTCCCTGTTGATGGCTGTTTGTCCTTCATTCCCAAAGAGGACCATGACATTGGGAAGGTGATGTCATGACTCACAAGTAAATTGGATTTAAGTGAGTCAGGGCTGAACTTTTCTAAGGAGCCCTGAAAGCATTTCCCAAAGCAGCATCAACAGAAGGGAAAATATAGCATTTTCTGAAGAATAAAGTGCTAATTTTTTTTTAATCCGTGTTTTCACCGTTATGAGGCTTGGGTTTCAGCCCTTGTTCTATTACTGAGTAGCTAAGACCTTGGGTATGTTATTCAATCTTTCTAGACCTCAGTTTCCTCATCTGTAAAATTAGAAGATTGGGCTAAATGATTTCTGAAGTCTATCATTCTGTGTCTCTGTTGATGACAGGCTTCAATTACATTTTAATGGCCCCAGTAATACTCATATCTAATGTAAGATGCAGCCGGGTCTCAATTGGTAGAAACAATGAATCCCTGTATTCAAATTAGCCTCACCCAAAGTTACAATTATATAAACTATGCTCACTAGTTCCATCCCAAGGGAAATATGTAGCACAAGCTCAAATAATACGACCGTTTGATGAATGCATTGTTGGCACTAATTGGGACCTTGTTTCTGTTTGGTTGGTTATTTATGGTGCGCAAGCTCTTCTTACAATGTATTTGTCTGTGGTTGTTCCTGAACAGATGATGTGATAAGGGAGAAAAAAAATGCATTTGTTAATGCCTGTGTTTTGTCTACACTAGGGTGTGTTGGAGAGCTTCCTGGGTACGGCTGTCTCTGGAGCCATCTTTTGTCTTTTTGCTGGCCAGCCCCTCACTATCCTGAGCAGTACGGGACCTGTCCTTGTCTTTGAGAGGCTCTTGTTTAATTTCAGCAAGTATGTATAACCCAGAGTCTCCATTTGTTCTCATTCGCATTCATATATAATGGAAACAGTTTAATTATCCCAGGAAAGAGTAGTTCCATTCTGGAGAAACTAGAGAAAATCCAGTCCAAAGAAAGAAAGAAAGAAAGAAAGAAAGAAAGAAAGAAGGAAAGAAAGAAAGAAAGAAAGAAAGAGAAAGAAAAAATGAAAATAGCTTCAAAAATTCACTGGAATCAAAGACATAACAATTCTACACATGCTAAATGAGACTAATCATTCATTAGCTATCAGGCATAACTCAAGTGATAACATTTAATCCAAAATTGTTGTTTGTCCTTCATTCTCTTTGGAAGTTTTTCTTTTGTTGTTGTTTTAGTGAGGCAATCGGGGTTAAGTGACTTGCCCAAGGTCACACAGCTAGTACATGTCAAGGGTTTGGTCTGAGGCCAGAGTTGAACTCAGGTCCTCCTGACTTCAGGGCTGGTGCTCTATCCACTGCACCACCTAGCTGCCCCTTTTGTCCTTCATTCTCGAAGAAGACCATGGCATCAGGAAGGTGATGCTGTGACTTGCAAGTGAATTGTATCTAAGTGAGAGAGAGCTGTGGGAAGTCACCAGCCTCACTTTCACCTCCAGAGCCATCTGGGTCCAGTGGCCAGATATGAATCAGGACAACTGGAGATGGCCCCAGATGCAGTGGGAGACCTTGGCCCTTTTAAGCTAAGGTCTACTTTGGATAGAGGAGGGGCAGAATCCCCTCTTGCAACGTCTGACTTCTTTTGACCCTCATTTACTATCCATAGAATGAGCAAGTTTTATCGGAGTTAAATCTTTTCACAGATTATAGTAGGGATATAAATAGTGTCAGGCAGTAAAGAATAAAGGAAAGAGCCTTAGAATAAGCAGGTCTGGGTTTAAGCCCCTGCCTTCTGCTTCTTAGCTTTATCACCTTGAAGAAGTCTCTAGCTTCTTCCTCTCATTAAATAAGTGACTGTGATTTATGGAGGAATTTATCAATTCCCTTTAGGAATTTTTCCTTAATTTGTCCTGTAAAACCTTGAAATAGGTTCTAGCCACTTCACTGAGGAGGTAATAGAAATTGAGTACTGCATTGTTGGTATTTATTTATTATTGCTATGGGAGTAGACCCTAGGTAAGTCACTTAATCCCCGTCTGCCTCAGTTTCTCATCCATAAAATGAGCTGGAGAAGGCAAACTACTCCAGTATCCTTGCCAAGAAACCCCCAAAATGGTGTCACAGAGAATTGGATATGACTGTACAACCACCAGGGAGGGTTAAGAGAAAGGCCTTCCATTTATAGTCCCCACAGATGGAAAGCAAATTTTTCAGCCACAGAAGCAACCATATTGGGGGGTTTTCCCATAGTCTGTATTTCATGTTGAAAAGTTCCTGTTCATTTCAAAGAGAGTTGAATTTAAAAATGTGGATTTTTTAGGTTTAGGAGGAGACAATTGAAACAGGGCACTCTAATGTATACATTCTAAGAATAAAAGGCCCGACATTGACAGCAGGAAATATTAGAAAATAACCAGGCTGGTTAAAAAAAAGGAAACTGATGTAAAGTGGGGTTCCTCATTCTTACTCCAGTGCTTGACTGGGTAACTTCGGTTGTGGGTTCCAGAGTCTATAGGCATCACTGGAAGCCACACAAAGAGAGGGGAGGGAAGGGCAGGAGCATGGGGCAGAGGCTTGGTAGCTGTATGACCCTTAACCTCAATAAGTCTCCATTTCCTTATGGACCAAATGAAAATAACAATACCCGTAATGCTGTCTTGCAAAGCTGTTTCATAGGGTCTCAGATCTCGAGAGAAAAGAAACCACATAGGTGAACAAATCCAACCCCCTGATTTTACTGATGGAGAAACCAGTGTCCAGGGAGACTGAGGTCCCCCAAGTAGCAAGTAGCAGGCTGAATTTGAACTCAGTCCTTCAGTCTACAAAGACAGTAATCCTTTTCCCACCATGCCATGTGAAAATCAATGAGTTCCTTTATTTCAGCACCGCATAAGCACTGAATATAATTATATTATTGTTGTTGTTATTTCAAGACTAGCCCCATAAGGCCTGTTTTGAGTGAAGCAAAGAACTTTCATGTTCTACATTTCAACCTAACGCTGCACCTTTTACTTAGTTTTTTGGGAGTTCCTTGTTATTATATGACCCTTCTTTAGCTTAATCCCCAGGACACTGGAAAGAATTCCACTCATACTAGTTTACAGCAGAGTCAAGGAGTTTTTTTTGTATCTAGGAAAGCTCACTGTGTGAGAGGAGAAGGCCTTTGTGGGAAGATTAAGCCAGTCTGTACCCTACACAGGAATGAACAGAGGCTGCCTCTTCACAAAGATTTATGGGCAGCAAAACCATCAGAGGCTTAATCTGGAGAAAATGTTTCTGCTGGTTTCCTTTAGATAATTCTGAGATAGAAATTATTTCCTTTTACTAAGTAAATTCATGTCTCCCTTTCCCTTCAAACAGCCCGTAATTAGCAAAGTAAACAAAGTGCCCCATGATTTGTCTGGAAATTATATCTGATTAGAAGTACAATGTCAAAGGGAAAAACTGCAAAGATTTTTCTTTAAAACAGCACTAAACAATATGGCACTATTATATATCAGCCTGCCTTTATTTTGATCAAATTGCTTTATTATTATTATTTGACATATATTATTAAAACATTATAACAATGGTAAAAATAATTTATCAGCCCTCTCCTTAGACTTTCACGTGCCTCTTGGGGCTAAAAGGAAAAGGTAGGAACAGGTATAAGCAGCTAGGACCCAGAGTCAGGAAAACCTGAGTTTAAATCCAGCCTCAAGCCCCTACTAGCTGTGTGACCCTGGACAAGTCATTTCACCTCTATTTGCCTCAGTTTCCTCATCTGTAAAAATGGGGATAAGAAAAGCACCCACTTCCCAGGGTTATTGTGAGCATAACAGAAAGTTACATTTATAAAGGACTTTGCAAACCTTAAAGGGCTACATACATGTTTTTTATTATTATTATTGTATCACAAACAATGCTGGCTTTGGAGTCAGAAGGTCTGGTTATTGGGTCCTGGCCCCACAATTTGCCATCTTGAGCAAGTCTCTCTAGGTCTTAATTCCCTTATCTATAAATGGAGCTGACCTCCAAGGTCCTTCTTGGCTTGAAAGCCACGATCTTGATCAGAAACTTGCCACTGGCTTAGGAGGCACATGGGACTTTTGACATCTCAAGAATGGGGGGGATGTGGTCAGAGTGTGGCTGGCTCAGACAGTACAGAGACAGCGAAAAGAGAAAGGAAAGGAGCAAGAAGTTCCAAACCCAATGGGCTTTCTGTTAACCCATACAGGTAATTAGTGGTAGGATGTACATGAGGCAGCTGGTGGCACAGTGGATAGAGTGCTGGGCCTGGAGTCAGAAAGACCTGAGATCAAATCCGGCCTCAGACTTACTATCTGTGAGTCTGAGTGAGTCACTGAACCCTGTTTGCCTGAGTTTCCTCATCTGTAAAATGAGCTGGAGAAGGAAATGGCAAACCACTCCAGTATCTTTGCCAAGAAAAGCCCAGATGGGGACATGAAGAGTTGGACACAACCAAAATTACAGAACAGTGAACTATTTCTCATAAACCATACCGTGGTAGGAGGGTTAATCCTTGTTTTGGCCGATCATCTTGTTCTAAATTTTGAAGAAGTGACCCATACCTTATTACTCCTTTTTCTTCCTACTTTAAGCACATCATTTCTGTAGATGTTATCCACTAGTTTCAGTGACTGAGACTAGATAAGACAGTTTTAGGGTCACTCAGACCCAAGTATTTATTTTTCCAGTTAGTCTAGGTATCTTTTTTCTTTGTAAGATCTCATAATTGGAATCTTCCCATCTCCCCCTTTCCCAAGTGATGATGGTTCAACCTCAGGAAAATAAAAGGATCTTATTCTTGCTGCAATTCTTATAAACACGTGCATTGGGTGGTGGGGGCGGGGGCGGGGGGAGATGAGATTGTTGAACACAGGCCTTGTTAGGGAAGCAAAGATAAGTGTAATTAAAAAGAAATACTTTTAAATGCTTCTTTTCACTGGTGATCTCTTGGTCAAGTGGATAAGGAGCAAACCCAGAAATAAAAACCCCTGATTCCTAATTGTTCTGATGACTCATTGTAGATTCCAGCTTGCTTCGTCTAGTATTTATCTCATTGAAGAAACATTTACTAATTTTAATATTGACAAATTATTAGTTTAGTAATAAGAAACTAGTGTGGCCCAGTGGATTGAAAGCTGACTTGGATTCTGGGAAGAGCTTACTTAAGGTCCCACCTTTGACACTTACTGACTTTGTGACCTGGGTCACATCTTTAAGACTGGAAGATAGAGATTAAGCACAATCAGTTCCCCTATTCTAATGACATCCCAGGTCTGATAAAACAAATAATGAAAGTTTGTTGAATGAATGAATGCATAGATATATGGATGGATGGAGGGAGGGATGGATGGATGGATGGATGGATGAATGGATGGTTGGATGTTTCTAAATAACCTGGAGGAAATTCATTATATAATAAACATATTTTCTTATTGTCTGGTATTTTGTGAAGCAAGGGCTCCAATGATACCCTATCAGGAGCTAAATCAGATTCAGAGGACAGGAAGTGTGCTTTAGAGGCAGGAAAACTGGACCAGGAGTAGGGAACTTGCATTCTGACCCAGCCTCAGTCACTGAACCTTGGGCAAATCACTTAACTTCAGACATAATTCTACTCATCCATAAAATGTGGATGTTAGACTAGATAAAGGACATGATAGGCCCCTTCCATCTATGGGCTTATGCTTATGCTACTTGTATTGGTCTTCTGTGGGATTTCAGGGACTTACCATCAGCAACCCCAGTGTCACTGGGGAATGAATAGTGGTTTGGGTCTTGACCCAACTCCACAGTGGTATTAAAATCCAATATTAGGAAAGAGTGGAAATTCAGGCTGTAGGACTTAGAGAAAGGATCTTAATTTATCTATTTTTAATATGGAAAATTGGAATGATATCTATCTCTATCTCACCAAGAAAGGCTGCATAATATTGTGAATTGAGGGTTGGCTTTGGAATCAGAAAGATGTGGATTCAGCTCTTGCTCATGAGACATACTAGCTGTGATAAGTGGGTTTAAGTCCATTTAAATTTTCAGCACCCCAGGCAACTTGCTAAGACAATGATGCTGATGATGCTGATGATGCTAACATTTTGTACCAGGTACTGTACTAAGCACTTTATAAGTATCTCATTTATTTGATTCTCACAACAACCTTGCATGGTAAGTGATATTATTATTCCATTTTATAGATGAGGAAACTGAGGCGAACAGAAATTAAGTGATTTACCCAGGATCACACAGCTAGTTCTCTGTATTTCCAGGCTTAGCACAGTGTCTGGCACGCATTAATCATTTAACAAATATTTGTTGATGGATTGATCTCTGCTGGTGAAAGAGATGTTGTACATGTATGAAATCACAGGCCCAGACTCCTCTCCCTCATTCTTATTTCTCTAAAATACCCCACAGAGAGTTTACAAGGAATGTGTAAGAAAAAGAATAATCGTGAAGTCACATCCAGGTATGTTGAAATAACCACAGTGGTTTAACTGGACTCATTTTCCTTACCACCTCTTTGCTTTGACTCTTTGTTGGAACTGGAATATATATCCTTGGATGCAGGTGACTGTGCCAAGTAGGTGGGAAAAGAGGAAAGGGGTGTTCCTGACTCCCATCATCTCAAATCAGTGTCAACTTCCAATAGAATGCCACTTATGCCAACAGGGGAAGACACTCCTTCCAAGGAGGGTCTAAGTGTCCCCAAGGACAGATTATCTGGTCCCTTTCTCTGTGCTTCTCTTGTAATTTCTGAAATTATTTCCTTTGGGAAGCTCAATTGTCTAGGCTGGGCTGACTAGATTACTGAATTTTGGCATTTCTGGGAGTATAGACAGTGGATAGGACATTAAACCTGGAGTCAAGAAAACCTGAGTTCAGATCCAACCTTAGACACTTATTAGCTATATGACCTTGGGCGAGTCACTTTATTTCTCATGGCTTCAGTTTCCTCATCTGTAAAATGATGGGGTTGGTGTCATTGGTCTCTTTAGAGCTCTCCCAGTTCTAAATCTAGAATCCTATAACCCAGAGTATGCTTCCTTCCTAGGACCTGTAGCTGATTTTTGACATTTATTTATTAATTCATTAGCTTCTGAGGGTCCAATTCTTCTTTGTGTGTAGGGGGCAGAGTCTAAATCTCTTTCTTGCTTTCTTCCAGAGACAATGGTTTTGACTACCTGGAGTTCCGTCTGTGGATTGGTCTGTGGTCCTCCTTCCTCTGTCTCATCTTGGTGGCCACAGACGCCAGCTTCTTAGTCCAATATTTCACCCGCTTCACTGAGGAGGGCTTCTCCTCTCTCATCAGCTTCATTTTCATCTATGACGCATTCAAGAAGATGATCAAGCTGGCCGATTACTATCCGATCAACTCCCACTTCAAAGTAGACTATGTCACTCAGTTCTCTTGTGCCTGCATCCCTCCAGACTCAGGTGAGGATGTGCCCCTCAGCTTGTACCTACTCTGACTCTGGTGGTGGGGCCAGTGACACATGGTCATGATGTAAAAGTAGGCTGATTCCCAGAAAAGTCTGGCGTGCTCCTCCTACTCCCTCCAGAAATTTCCAAACACCAGCTCAGGCACTAATGGCATTCACCCAGATGTTTTGTTAAATTAGGGAACTGTATGTGAAGTCTGGGAATGTCAGGCGAGTCAGTGAGCATCTATTAAGCACCTACTATGTTCCAGACACTATCCTGAGCTCTGGGATACAAAGAAGACAATGAGCAGAGGAAAAGCATTCTCCGCTGCTCTTCCCATTAGATTACATTGCCCCTGAGAAGTCAGAGTATATATAATAAAAAGGGGACCAACATATCTCCAAGTCGTTACGATAACTCACATATAATCTAATACATTCTCATAAAATCTAGGAGAAAGAGCATTTTGTATGGGAGTCAGGAGAATTGGGCTCAAATCCTGCTCTGACACTCACTGTGTGACCTTAGGCCATTCACTTTATCCTCTAGACCTCACTTTCTTCATCTGTAAAATGAGTCAGACTACTATTCTTTTCCCCTCATTTTCTTCAAATAATCATCATGGGGAATGAAATTGAAGGCTTCCATCATGCTGGTCACCCAATTCTGGGTGCTCTACAATTGTCTTTCCCAAAATATGGCAACCAGAATTAAACAATACTCCAGATATGTTCTAGTCAGAATAGAATAGAGTGGAACTATCAATTCATTATCCCTACTTCTAGGACGCCAATATATTGAGTTTACAGTCCACTAAGACTCCTAGATCTTTTTCAGATAACCTGCTCTCTAACCACTCATCCCCTATCTCATACAAGCAAAATTAATTTTTAAGCCGGAAGTATTTTATTCCTGTTTGGTTTCATCTTCTTAGATTCAGCCAGAGTTTTTAGCCATCCAAGATGTTTTTAGATCCTGAGTGTAATCCAAGTTGTTAGCTCTTCCTTTGGGTCATCTGCAGATTTGATATGTATTCCATGTATGCCTTTGCAGAATCCATTACTAAAAATGTTAAAAAGCAGAGGGCCAAATCCAGATCTCTGGGGGACTAGACATCACCCAAGTTTACATGGAATCCTTTTTTTTTTCCCTCATTTTTTTTTTGTTATTGTTATTTTAGGCAATGGGGTTAAGTGACTTGCCCAGGGTCACACAGCTAGTAAGTGTTATGTGTCTGAGGCCGGATTTGAACTCAGGTCCTCCTGAAACCAGGGCTGGTGCTCTATCCACTGCGCCATCTAGCTGCCCCTACATGGAGTCCTTAACGATGACTCTTTGGGTCTGGCCATTCAATCAAGTCCAAATCCCCCTTCTGTCTAGTCCCCATCTTTCCATTTTTTCTCTAAGAATAGCATGAGATACTTTATCAAAAAGTTTTGTTAAAATCTCGGTAAGCTAGATTGGTGACATCCCTGTGACCTACCTGTTTAGTACCATTGTCAAAGGAAGGAATGATGTTAGTGACTTGGACTGGACCATTCTGGCTCTTGGTGATCCTTCCTTCCTTCTCCCAATACAGGTTAGCTCTAGGAGATGTTGCAGTTAATTGTCCTCTGCCCAAGAAAAGCCAAAACAAAAATGAACATTTTCATGTGAAAAATGAAACAGAGAGAGGGTCTGCCTCACCCCTCCCCAGGGAGAGCTATGGTTCCAAAACACAAAGGTTAGCTGAAAGTTTAATAGGAGTCTGCCAATGCGGACATCCATGTTGGCTTCCTCAGTAGGTGTGAGTAAATCCACACTGAGATTTACCAAAAGGGATGAAAATTCAGCATGCATACAAAGCCACCTTGAAGTTTCCATCTCTCATCCATCACACTAGAAAAAAAGGTCAGGCTGGTGTCAGTCACATACCTAGGTGGCCTTAGCTAAACTTGTATTCATTTGTTTTATTATTTGGATGGAGACGGAAAGGGGGAAATACATGAAAATGATCATAATAAAAGCACTTTCGGGTTTGCAAAGTGCTATATGTAGGCTATCTCATTTGATTCTCTCAACAGCCCTGGAAGGTGGGTGCTCACATTTTTCAAGTGAAGAAACTGAGGCTGATAAAGGTTAAATGACTTTCCCAAACTTATACAGCCAGTAAATGGATGAGGGACGATTTGAACTCAGATCTTCCTGTTTTAAAGACCAACGCTCTTATCTACTACACCATCTACCTTAAGTAGTATCTATAGTATCTGGAGTAAATGTGAAAATAAAGCAAAACCTTCACATTTGTCCTTTATTTCTGAGAAGTATCTGATCCTTGTTTACCTGAGAACATGATATTGAGACAGGAACGGATTTTATACATGAATTACAGGTGCTAACTCAATCTGGTTTTAGTTTCTTCTTTGATCTAAGCTACACTTGGCTTTCTTGTTCTGTTGTGAAAGCCACAAGCTTTGTCTGATCAAGGTTTGAAAGGTCCTTGGCCACATACAGTTCTGTGCACCAGAATGCTGCACCAGGTTGGAACCACCAAGCTTAAGAGATTGAACTAAAGACATTGCACCATCTTTCTCTTCCAAGATGTGGCTGTGTAACAGACAGCTCTCAGTGCATCATAGACCAGTTTTCAGTTCTGACTTTGAGCTTAAGTGGAGAAGGGAGCTGATGGTAAAGGGCTCTCTTGTGGACTTTTGATCCCCTCTCTCCTCCTATCTATCTTGGTTGGCAGGATTGGTCCATTTGTATTATGGGGAGCAAAGTCATTTGTGGAACAGAAAACAACCCAGCAATGAACTTTGACCATTTTCATGAATACCTCCAAAGGTTAATGATTCCCTTAGCTAACTTACTCCTATACAGCTGGCTCGAAAACCTTAATATTTCTTGATAGGACACTGAAACATTACCTTGGAAGGATAACACAGTCAAAATTACATCCAGAACATTCTAAAAAAAAAACAACAAAAGTCTGGTTTCTCATCACAATACACCCTCTGAGTTAAAGAATTCAATCAATGAGTCCATAATATTTAAATTGGCTAATGGTGTGTTTTTCAGCACCAGGAAAGTATGTAATAGTGAAATGGTAACTTCACAGATGGAGGTCGCCATCCTGCAGATTAGGAGATAATTTTACAGGCATGGAAATGGGGGCCCTGCAATCACTGGTGAAACCCTAGGAGAGGCAGCTCCTTTCCCACATCACTGAACACTTTCTTGGTATGAGATGTTTATACAAAGCCTTGTCCCTCATCGATGGGTAACATCTCTGCAACCTAGCTTTATGCATAGAATGCTAGGTTACTGAAATAATATAATTCTACATCCCCAGGACTCAGTGATAGTGAAAAGAGGCTTTGTTTTAGAAAATAAGAAAAGAAACAGCTTTCTCCAAAAAGAGGAGTAAATGTGTTTTGTTTTGGGCATAGGTCTCTGCTTAAGGACACCAGTGTAGGGAGTATGGAGGCTTTCAGTGTCTTTGGCAATTCTCTAATATTCAAAGTTTAGCCAGACTTTGTAGTATTCCATATCAGCAGTCATGGTAAAATTAATACTAAAAATCAGGGGCGGTTGGGAGGTACAATGGATAGACCGCTAGACCTGGAGGCAGAAAGATCTGAGTTCAAATTCAGCCTCAGACAGTTGTTAGCTTGATCTGGGTATGTCACTTAACCCTATTTGCCTCAATGTCCTCATCTGTAAAACTGGGATAATAATAACACCTGCTTCCCAGAGTTGTGGGGATCAAATGAAATAATATTTTAAAGTACTTAGTACTGCATGGCACATAGTAATCACTATATAAATGTTAGCTATTATTGTTATTATTATTATATTATTATTATTATTAGCAGTAGTAGTAGTTACTTAGGTAAACCAAAGGGAGAGTCAAATAGAAATAGCAAAATACAATTTCCCTGTCTTAGATTGAGATGTAATGGTTAACTTTTTCTTCTGTGTTATTTCCTCCTATTACTGTTCTCTCCTTTTCCCCAAAGACTTTTTTTAAAGCTTGTAGCAGGATGGAAATATTATCCATGTGTAATTATTACAGATAATCAGATATGTGCTATCCACCCAGTCCAGTCTGAAGCAAAAATCCCAGGAAGATTTGGGGTGGTTATTTAGTTTTAAGAATTAGTATTTAGTATTGTCTGTTTGGAGCAGCTAGGGGTAACAACAGATAGAACCCAGGGCCTGGAGTCAAGAAGACCCAAGTTCAAAATTGACATCCGACACTTAGTAGCTATGTGACTCTGGGCAAGTCACTTAACTCATTTTGCCTCAGTTTCCTCATCTGTAAAATGAGTTGGAGAAGAAAATGGTGAACCACTCCAATATCTCTGCCAAGAAAACCCCCAAACAGGGTCACAGAGTCAGACATGACTGAAATGACTTAATATCAACAAAGTTGTCTATTTTTATTTATTCTTTTCTGATGTCATTTGGGCATTTCATACTATTTTACTGGTGGAACAAGTGGCCCCCTCCCCCACTCCTTGGGTTATTTTGTTGGTATGGGATTAGGGACTAAACCTGTGATTTTATTAGTATAGAACACTTCCAGGTGAGTAAGCTTCCTTGACCCATTCAGCTGGGCTCCTTCTCTGCACCTCAGTCTTACAGAGTTGCCTAATTGAGACTTGTCAATCTCCAACAGAAACAGGAGATACCAAAAGGTGCGTAAGGATCCCTGCCAGGGGCATCTTGACTTAGAAAACCACACATTAACATTATCTGTAGTCTGTTGTATTTGTGTTCATTTTATTAAATATTTCCCAATTACATTTTAACGGGCTTTCTGCTGCACTTGGGAGTGTGGACTGCCTCAGTGTATCTGGGGTCACCTGCCCAGCTCGCTGCGTGCTTTGCCAGGGTCACCCGGAGAGACAGGATGTGAACCCAGATCTTCCTCATTTTGAGGCCAGCTCTTCACTTATGGGGTCACACTGCCTCTCTAAACAACACGCAACACAACTGTCAATCCCTTTGCGTCAGTTATTGAATGGATAAATCAATTCCAAACCCCTATTTTCTCCATTTGCCCCCAATACTACATATCTCATAAATATTTATTGAATGGAAAAAATGGGGTGAGAAATTCTAATTTTATTGCCACAGGATTATTTTCTCTTTGACGTTTATTTAACTCAATCATGGACAGAGTGCTACATTCCTTTAGGCAGAGAGGAGCTAGGTTGAGAACTGAGTGACAATTACGTTTCTAACTGGGAATCCTGCCTTCAGCAACCAGCTGTTGCTTGTCTCTGCCTCCTACTCTCTAGTGACCAAACATTCACCTCTTGGGCTGTTGGACAGACTTCCAATGATCACTGATGCCAGGCTGTGAAAAGCCATAGAAGGACCCGGTCACTGACACTTCCTCAGCGAGGATTGTATTCTCTTCTATATACCAGCCCTGAACCATATACCATCTATATACTATATACCATCCTCTTTCCTAGCCCTTAGAGACACATTTATACAGCTCTCCTGCTTTCTTGTATCCCTATGTAAACAGACATCAAATCCACTTTAGGAAATGGTGAAAGGCAAAGGCCAAGAGGTCATAAATACATTTCCCTATTTTTAATGTCTTCCATTCCCACAGATATCCTTAAGACCAACTGAAATGACCCATGGAAAGGGCAGGAATTAAAAAAGGGTGACTGATGTAAAAGTCCTATGAAAATTCCTTGGAATTAAGCACTAGTAACAAAGTATTCCCAAGGAGAGCAGTATCCAAAATCTCCCCCCTCCCGAAGCAAATAGATTCTGTTGGTTCTCTGGTTTAAAAGAACTGTGTCAGGTAAAGGAGAGGACAGAATGAAGGTTTCTGGAATTCTCCATGTTCTCATTCATTCCAGAGTTCTTTTGAAGGATCAGAGGTTTAGAGATGGAAGGAACCTTCAAGGGCTACAGCCCCTCATTTTACAGATGAGGAAACTGAGGCCCAGAGAGATGTAAGTGATTTCCCCAAGGTCGAACTGTTAGTAAATGTCTGAGGTGGAATTTGAACCCAAGGTCTCTGACTTCAGAGTGATTAAATGAGGTTATGTACATGAAATCCTTTGCAAACTTAGCTCCATAAATACTAGTTTTTGCTATTAGTTTTGTGGTTTCATCAGCCGGATGAAGGGGAAAGTTGGAAAAGTTTGGGTCCCCCAAATTAGAAAGTGAATAATTGTGATGGACAGGACAATATAACCTAAATGGCAACTGAATTGTGGGACCATCAGGAAAATATGCGGATTTATGATCCCAAGTCCCAATTACCCAACACTTCAGCGTTTGTACATCTCCTTCCTCATGCAATAGTGGTGTGTGTGATGCAAATCAGAGGATCCAAGTTCAAATCCCAGCTTTGCCACTTTCTGTGTGATAATGGGAAAGTCACTTAACCTCTCGGGGCCTCAGTTTCCTCATCTGTTAGAATGAGCGGGTTGGACTAGATAATCTTCTCGATCTGTATCTGTGCTCCTATGAGGTAAGTAGTACAAAGTAGTTTAACCCCATTTTACAGATGAGGAAACTGAGATCCATGGAAGGAGAAGAAGTGTATTCCTAAAGCAAAAGTATGATACAGCAGCCAGAAATGCTGATGTGATCTTAGGTTACATTGAGAGGCAGAATGTCAGGACTTGGGAAGTGATAATTCTGCTATTCTCTGCCCTGGTCAGATCACATGTCTGTTGTATTCATTTCTAGTTGCCATATTGTAGGAAGAATGTTGTTGAAAGTGGAGTGTGTCCAGAGAAGGACAACCAGGAAGGCCTTTGGATCAGAGCATATGAGAATCTGCTGAAGGAAGTGGAGAAGAAAAGACCCAGGAGGGGCCTACTTACTGTAGTTAAGAGCATTTGAAGGACTGTGTGTATGTAGAGAGGTGGGGAGAGGAAGGAGGTGAGGAGAAAACACTGGTTCTCATGGTCCCAGAAGGTACAGTTATAAGCCCTGGGTGTTGTGGTTGGGCCTGGAGGCAGGAAAAAGCTTCTTAACAATCAGAGCTCTTCAGGACTGCCTCTGGAAGCGACTGGTTACCCCTCATTAGACACTGGGGACAAAGGTTGGATAACCACTTGTGAGTTATGTTGCAGAGAGGATTGTTGTTTAGATATAGATGAGACTAGGTGACCTCTGAGGGTCTGGGCAATTCTTGGATTTCATCATGATACTGAGGGTCCTCGGTTATTATCTTCCACGTTCTAGGAGTATGTGAGTGTGAGGGTGTGTGTGTGTGTGTGTGTGTGTGTGTGTGTGTGTGTGTGTGTGTGTGTAAATAGACAGAGACAAAGACAAAGAGGTAGACAGAGACAGAAGAGAAGAGAGAAAAAGAAGAGGAAAAGAGAGAATTTGTATTTTATCTGAACCCCCAATACCATGAAATATTGACTTCACCTTCTTACTTAAATTGCTACCATTCTTTTTTTTTCTAAAAAGAATTATCATAGAAGGACATAGCAGCAAAAGATGTTCAAAAACTAATCTGCCTGAGAAAATAAATTCAATGAAACTTAATTGGATTGTAAACTGCCCCTTTATTTTGTTGCAATTAAAGAAACCTAATTACAAAAACCAAAAGAAAATAATCTGCCTTTTTATTTTTTTATACATTAAATTATAATTTTCATTTGTTTTTCTGGTGTTTATGATTTCAAATCTCTCTCTTATCTTGCAGCTAACATGTCAGCTTTTGATGACATGACTTTCACCCCCACGGGGTTAGCCACGCCTTCTTCTGCTGTTACGGTGAGTGACAAATGGTCTTGATATTGGATACCACCATTGCTGTGTTTGGACATGTCACTCACCTCAAAGTACTCCTGATATCACCATAAATAAAGCAGAGTCTAGTTCGAGAGGACTTTCTTTCACCTCTTAGTTTTTCTGTTTTTTCAACTGGAGTAAATATTGACTCCGACAATGTTTTCCAGAGATCTGCTTTCCTGTGACTCGCTCATCCTGTGAATGATGACCCTAAGATCTTTTTACATGGCAGTAGGTCTGATGTTGAATGTCAGTGCAGTGGGACTGTCTCTCCTTTGCAACCACAATTCAGAATTCTGTTTTGAATAGAATCCTGGGGAGGATGGCGGTAGCAGAGCCCTCTCTGTGGTCAGGAAGGACCAGTGACCCTATTGCAGGATGTTCTTTCCCATGGCTCGTAACCAAGGAGCGCAAGGAGACCTGAACCAAGACTTTACAAAAAGACTGCTTTGCATGCATGGAAGGTCTCACACTGGAAGGAGACTTTTGTCTTAGAGCAAAAGGCTGTGGGGCAGCAGAAAGCTCTGTTTCAGCCTCCCAATTATGTCCCTTCTACATAAAACATGACCTATTACCAGCTCCCCAAGCTTCATGGTAACAGCACTCAGGATATCCTAAATTGACCCAGTGCCCATCTCTTAGGAGTCCAAAACACCATGGTGACATTATATAATGAAGATCCACAATGTCCCTCTGAAAGACTGGTTTATTTTGACATGATCATTCTCTTCTTCCCCTTCTATTGACTTTTAGCTTTCTTTGACTTTCTTCTATGTGTATAATGAGGGAGGAAGTAAGAGGTGGGGGAGTAGCAACCAGCTGCAGAAACAAGCTTATAGGTCAGGTATAAGAAATGATGAGCTCCACGATCTTAGAAAAACATGGAAGGCTTACAGGAAATAATGAAGAATGAAATGAGCAGAACCAAGAGAACATTGTATACAGTAACAGCAACATTGTTTTTAATGAATGACTTTGAGTGACTAAGCCATTTTGACTATTATAAATATCCAGATTAAATCACCCAACATTTAAGTGCTTACTGTCTGCCAGACACTGTGCTAAGCACTGGGGGTACAATGCAAAGTCAGAAAGCAGCCCCTGCTCTCTAGGAACTCATGATCATATGATGCAAACAAGTATATACAAATAAGATATATCTGGACAGCTGGGTATAGTGCATAGAGCACTGGACCTGGAGTCAGGAAGATGAGTCCAGTTGTGGCCTCTGACACTTACCAGCTGTGTAACCCATTTGCCTTGGGTTCCTCATCTGTAAAATGGGGATAATAATAGCACCTATCTCCCAGTGTTGTGAGAATCAGATGAGATGATAATTGTCAAATGCTTACAAAGCAAGTACTATATGAATGTTAGTGATTTTTATTATTATCCTATTGCATGTGTACATAGGATAAGTGGGAGATCTGCAACAGTGGAAAGGTATTTGCATTGAAAGGAATCAAGAAAGGCTTCAGGTAGAAGGTGGGATTTGGATTGAGACTTGAAGGAGACCAGGGAAGCCAGAAGACAGATGATCCCTCTTAAATTTCGTTACTTCTCTCCCTTGAGTATTTCCTCTTTATCTCCCACATAGCTTGTTTGTACATGTTTGCATGTTGTCTCCCCCATTAAACTAAGCTCCTCGAAGACAAGGACTGTCTTTTTACCTTTCTTTGCATCCTCTAGTGCTTAGCACAATGCCTGGTACATTTTGTTGTCTGCCATTCAGTTGTTTTCTCGTTGTGTCCACCTCTTCATGACCCCATTTTGGGTTTTCTTGGCAGAGATACTGGAGAGGTCTCATTTCCTTCTCCAGCTCGTTTTACAGATGCAGAAACTGAGGTAGACAGGGTTAAGTGACTTGCCCAGGGTCCCACAGCTAGTAAGTGTCTGAGGCTGGATTTGAACTCACAGAGATGAGTCCTGACTCCGGGCCAAGCACTGTATCCATTGTGCGACCTACTTGCTTGGTATATAGTAGGTGCTTAATAAGTATTCATTGACTGACTGAGATGAGGAAGAAGCAAATTCCAGACATGGGGGTTAGCCAGTGAAAATTCATGGAGTCAGGAGACAGAAGGTCTTGTGGGAGGAACAGAAAGGAGGACCATGTTACTTGACCCTTCCCACCTTGGTGGTACCTCGCCCTGAAGCCCCCTCTGCTGTTTGGTGGGTCCTTGGCTTGGAACACCATTTCTTGCGGGAACAACCATGCTTGCTTCACTCCTAGCTTGATTTTTGCTCTGGATATCTATACCTTTTCACTGGCGGCTTTTCTTCTAAACCATCATCCTTTGGTTTCCCTTCCCCTTGCTGTCTAGAGTCTCTTTGTGTATTTATGTATCATCTTCTCCAGGAGACTATAAGTTCCTTGAGGTCAGAGACTGTCGTGTTTCCTTGTATCCATATCTTTAGCACTTAGGGCAATGCCTGGTTCATAGTAAGCACTTACTAAATGTTTGCTCTTCTTAGAACTGGAAAGGACCTCAGAGATTTGATCTAGTGCAATGGCTTCATTTTACTGATAAGGAAACTTAGGCATACAGAGGGCCTCATCTGAGATGAATGGAATCTTCTAGAATCAAGATGAGAGTCCAAGTCCCCTGTCTTCTCAAAGAAAAGAGAGGGAAAGAAGAAAGGAAAAGAAGAAATCCTTAAATTTAATTAAATTTTAAAAACTAAGTAAAAAATGACACCACGCTTGAAATATTGAGTAGAGGATGGAAGGAGAAAAGAAAGGGGATAGACCAACCTGACTGTAAGTTACAGGGTCCCCTAATTTTGATAATGAACTCTCTGGGCTTTTGGATTTCTTTTTTTTTTTTTTTATCACTATCCTCTCTGCCCTGCTAACCTGTAACCCAGGGTTTCTCCTGCTACCTTCCCTTATCACAAAATCATACTGGCTGAATTCAGGAAAAGTTTCTGCTTTCTGACCTCTCCTGCATCTTCACTGTGGTGTAGCAGTCATTTTATGAGTCTCTTATTGACTGACTTTCCCCACCATGGTTCTTCTTTTTCTCCCCAAGTCTCCATCTTCCCATTTTCTTCCCAGACTCTCAGAGGGACTTCATCTGTCTCTCTATTGAGAAGATTGTGGCCGATTGTTGGGGACTTCATCGACTCCCCTCTTTTACTCCCCTAAACCTTTGATGTCCTCACCTGTCTTCCTTTCCTTCCCTCCAGATTCAGAGGGAGGCGTGGACCTTACTAGGTTTGACTACCTTGGACCCTCAAGCCTCTCTCTTTCCGTCTCCTCCATGACCTTACTTCATAAAGGTTCCATCCTTTCTCTGATATCTTTCCCTCCTTACTGACTCTTTTCCCTCTGCCTAAAAATATGTTTATATGTCCCCATGCCAAAAATATATTCCCTTGGCCCCTTCACCCTTTCATCTGTTTCTTTCTCTTCATCTGCCTTGTGTTTCCTCACTACCCATGCATTTCTCAGTTCCCTACAGTCTGATTCCCATCCCGAACAAATAACCGAAGCATCTCATGCTATTTTTTTCAGGCCTCATCCTCCTGGACCTGGAGAAGTCCATGTTTGACACTCTTGACTCACTCTAGCCTCCTGTGGTTTTCTGCACTCTCAGCATTCTCCTAGGCTGTGGGCTTTTTTTTTTTTTTTTTGCTGTTGCCTCATCAGTTTCCAACTCCCTTAAGCATGGGTGACCTTGACCCTCTTTTTCTTTCCATTCCCTCCCTGGTGATCTCATCTACTCTCATGGTTTCTGTTATCACACTTTATCAGTTAACTCCTGAATCATATTTCCATCTCCACCCTTTGCCTAGACTCCTAGGACTGGATTTTTAACTACCTGCTAGATATTTCCACCAAGATATTGTACCAGTAAACCCCACTCAAATGTCCCGAACTAAATTCATCAGCTTTCCCTCCAAACATACCACCTTCCCTAAATTTTCTGTTTTTTAAAATTTATTTTTCTGACACTGCCACTCTTTTACTCTCCCAGACTCATAACCTTGGAGTCATCTTTGACCCTTCCCTCTCTTAGACCTCCTAGATTATTCCCTTTACTTTATCTAATCAATTGGCCTGTCATATCTCTTATTGATTCTACCTTGGCAATATTTCTCATATCCAGGGTCTTGTTTCTTCTCTCATTATAAACACACAATTTTATCTTTATTATCCTCAGTATTATTATCCTCATTTGAACGTTTGTAATAATCTTCTCAGTGTTCTTCCTCCCTCTGGTCTATTCTTTCCCCAACCTGTCTGTCATGACACTACTGTTTTCAAAATGAAATTTTATTTTTTAAATTATTAAGCGATTATTTTTCCTCCCAACTCCCTGTTTTCAAAATTACATAAACTAGTAAACAATTATTTTTTCCTCCCAACTCCCTGTTTTCAAAATTACATTTTATTTTTAAACTAGTAAACAATTATTTTTTCCTCCCGACTCCCTGCTTTCAAAATTACATTTTATTTTTTAAACTATTAAGCCATTATTTTTTCCTCCCAACTCCCTGTTTTCAAAATCAAAATTTTTTAAACTACTAAGCAATTATTTTTTCCTGCCCACTTCCTTCTTCCCTTGAAAAAAAGAAAAAATTAAACAAAACCCTTATAACAATTAAACGGAGTCAAGCAAAGCAAATTCCTATATTGGCCATGTCCAGAAATGTATGTTGCATTCTGAATGGTGAACCTTCACTACTCTGTCAGGAGAGACACATCTCATCAGTTGTCCTCTGAATCATGGTCAGTGATTGCATTGATCTGATTTCTGAAGTCTTTCAAGATCATTCATTTTTACAATCTTAGTGTTCAAATATAAATTACTCTCTTCTTTTTGATCACTTCATTCTGCATCAGTTCATACAAGTCTTCCCAAGGTTCTTGGAAACGATCTCTCTGTTTCTCACCATACTACAGTATTCCACAACATGACTATGTCATGCTTTGTCCGGCCATTCCTCAATCAATGGGTACTCCCTTAGTTTTCAGTTCTTTGCTACCTCAAAAAAATCTGCTACAAATATTTTTGTACGTGTCCTTTCTCTCTTTAATTTCCTTATGGTTTAGATCTGTCGGTGGCATCACTGAATCAAATGGTATGCACAGTTTGCTGACTCTTGGGGCATAGTTCCAGCCTGTCGTCTTTGTAATACACTGCTATGATTATTATACTAAAAAAACCTTCAGTGGCATTGTCAGATTTGCTGTTGTTTATTTGCTTCAGCTGTGTCGGACTCTTATTGACTCCATTTTTTAAATTTTTTTGACAAAGGTACTAGAATGATTTGCTATTTCCTTCTCCAGGTCCATTTTCCAGTGTCTTTATTCCCACTCTGGCCCCATGTCTACAGTGGACTTCTACCGCTCCTAAGTGAGGGTTGTTAGAAAGAATTGTCCCCTTCCCCCTCCTCAAACTATGAGACCTGAGGGAAGTGGGCACCTTATAGCTTGGGGTGTGTGTGTGTGATTCATTCTAAGAACCCCATGGAGGGGCCCTCCAACTGGATTAGCACTATAAATCTAAAGAACTATATGGGTCCCGAGTTTGGCAGGTCTCACTAGAGAAGGAATGAGAACTGTATTGACTGTCTCTGGGCTCAGGTGTGAGCTGTTTGCTTCTTACATAAATAAGAATTTATTTTTTGCCTGAGTGCTTGAATGTGAGGCAAAAGCCCTTTCCCATTGCTGCAAAGTCCCAGATATGAAGCAGATTAGACTGGCCCCAGAATAAACCCTGGGTGAGAGCAAAACTAGCTGAATTCTGAGGTTTGGGGGGATAGCTTGGGTTTCCGAGAAGAACTGCCTGGGAGAGATTTGCTTGAGATGTCCTAAAGGTAGAATCTGATCCGTATAATGAGCTTCAGTTCAGCACCACCAGTTACATTTCTCAGTTCCTCATTTCCTTCAAGGCCTCTCTAAGGTGCTACTTACTCCATTAAGTCTGCCCTGACCCTTCCCCAACTGAAACTGAGTTTCCCTCCTTGAATTTCTTGTAACCCTTTTCCCGAATGTCTTGCCATTTTAAACAGCCTTCCTTGTATCTATCTCTCTATCTATCTACTTATCTGTCTACTTACCTATCTACCCACTTATGTATGTATGTATGTATGTATGTGTGTATGTGTGTATGTATTTATCTATCTTATCTACTTATCTACTTACCTCCTACCTACTTATCTATCTATCTATCTATCTATCTATCTATCTATCTGTCTGTCTGTCTGTCTGTCTGTCTGTCTGTCTATCTATCTATCTACTTATCTGTCTGTCTGCTTACCTACCTACCTACTTATCTATCTATCTATCTATCTATCTATCTATCTATCTATCTATCTACTTATCTATCTGTCTACTTACCTATCTACCCACTTATGCGTGTATATATGTATGTATTTATCTATCTACTTATCTACTTACCTATCTACCTACTCCTATCTATCTATCTATCTATCTATCTATCTATCTATCTATCTATCTATCTATCTATCTATCTATCTAACTATCTACCTATCTATCTACCTATCATCTTTTTATCGAGGCTAGAAGTCCAGCCGCCACTCATAGGTCTGATTCCACCACTGATTGTTTACATGAGCTCTATTTCTGACCTGGGCTGATTCTACTCTCTTTGAACAGCCAAGCAGCCCCCAGCTCTACTGGCTCACCATGGTAGTCCTATACTTCGTTCAGACACTCGATTGCTTTTAGCCCATTGCAGCTCAAAACTCCTGGGCTCAAGTGATCTACCAGCTTTAGCCTCTCCCCCTAGCTGGAAGTGTGTGTGTGTGTGTGTGTGTGTGTGTGTGTGTGTGTGTGTGGTCATGCTCAGAAACCATTAAATAATTTTAAAGAAGGCTAGGCTGAGCAATAGAGTCTATTTTACTTCCACTTTGTAATCTCAGTGGATGAGAAGGATAATGGTATCATTATGCATAGATAGATTGGTCATTTATGTAATTTCCTATGAAATGAGATGTTAAGGTCAAGGGGCAAACCTGAAGGCCTGTCTACTTTTCACAGTTTATAAAAGTACGTCCAAACCCAACACTGTTGCTTCCTTGGCGCCCTAGCAAGCAGATTTATGTATGTGCAGTAACTTTTATGCTCATTTTTTAGCAGTATCTTTGCGTCAACTTGATCTTAGGTTGTACTGTAATATATAATGTGAGTACTGTAATAGTGCAGGCTGCAATATACCTAATCCTAATATGCTTGATGCCTTTCGTAAGCCTACAGAAAAGCGGCATGTCACTGTATACTTTATCCAGCAAGGCAGTGTGAGATCTGAGTTGCCCACCAGCAGGTACTTCCTTTAAGCCACCAGCCCAGCAGCTACAGCTCTGTGGTCATGTATAGATGTAGTATTCCCAAAATCTGCAGTAATCCCTTTGGCCACTAGAGGCCATTCCGCCTGCAGATGTCTAAATTATACTTAAGCTTCACCAGCTGAGTTTTTATTTTTACTGTAACCTGAACACATGCATTGCCCTCTTATTGCTTTGAATTCTTAATAGCTTCCCCTAGTCCCAAGCTGAGGCTGATAATTCAAAGACAGGGTACAGGAGAGGAGCAGGGCTGGCAAAGCCTAAGGTTTCAAGTTGGTTGGGCCAGCTGGGTCCAAAACTTATTAAATGATATGGAATATCATTGATAATATTTAAAAATATGAAATCTATAGCTCTAGAGTTCTTTCCTTATGGCTAGGCTTCCCTCTATCTGGTTTTGATGTCTCACATTCAGAAGACTCAGATCCTTGCGTCATACTATGATCATGTGATTTATTGAATATAGCAAAAAGCTAAAGACAAAAACAAAACTTCTAGATGGACCTATCTCCCAAACAATTTTCTACTTACCCTGTCATCTGTTTGAGGGTGGTGAAAAGTTCCTGTATGCACCTCATCTAGCTCATGGAGAAGGGGTAATAAGATGGTTGAGGGTCTGGGATCCAGCTCTGAGTCATAGACTGCACCAAGAGTAGAGAGTGAGGCAGTCTTCTCCTACTTTTTTGCCCCAGCTCAGTAAGAGTCAGAGCAGCTGTTAATTACAGGACTCAGAATCAATATGGGTTCCCTCCACATTTCAGGGCTCTAGCAGTTTCAGATGGCCAACAGCCCTGGCCATCCTAATGGAAGCCTGAGATTTTCAATCTGCTAACTGGTAGTGGTTGTTTGCTCCTCACGATCTGCGTGGCAATTAGCAATCTCAAAGATAGGAGAAGGACAAGAATAGCAGTGAATTCTGTGCAATAACATCTGGATCCCATCTCCTCCATCTTATCATGTCTTTCTGCTCATTGTGAGCGTCCTCAATGTCTCTGCTGAGGTGGAGAGAGCTGTCGTCATCAGAACCACTCTGCTGATCTCTCTCTCTCCCCGAATTATCATCATCACCCTAAGCCCAGAGGAAAAAATAATAAAAATTCAAATATATAAGAGTAACAATTTGTATAGTTAGTGGACAGCAGTCCTGCCATTGATATATACTAACTGTGTGACTCTGGGGAGCTCTCTCTAAAACTAAAAGGTGCAGAGGTACCGATCTTCATTGATAAAGGCTGGGAGGTCTCTGGGAGGTCTATTTCTTCTGAACCTTAGTGCCTTCTCTCTGAGAATACTCCAAATTTGTCCTCATCTGTAAAATGGGGATATTCATAGTACCTACCTCCCCAGGTTGTTGTGAGGATCAAATGAGGTAATTGTAAAGCAATTAGCGCAGTGCCTACAGCATAGGATATAGCACATGGCGCTATATACATGTTACCTATTGTTATTTTCTTGTATAAGCCTCCTCTCTTCTGACACTGCCACTGCTCTGGTGCAAGCCCGCATCACCTCACACCCGTATTATTACAAGAGGCTTTGGGTTGGTCCATCTTTCACTCAGTTGTCAAACTGATCTTCCTAAAGCACAGATCTGACCTGCCACCCCCCCCCCCCATTCAAATAAACTCTAGGGACTCTCTATACCTCCAGGATCAAATATAAAAAAAAAAAACTGTTTGGCTTTTACAACTATTTATTACCTGGTCCTCTTCTACCTTTCCAGTGGTCTTACTTACACCTTCTGCCTTTCCGGTGGTCTTACTTACTCCTTACTCTCCCCATATGCTCCATGATCCTTGCTGTTCTTCAGACAAGATACTCCATCTCTCAACTTCCTACATTTTCACTGGCTGTCCCTCATACCTGGAATTCTCTTCCTCCTTGTCCCTGCTTCCTGGCTTCTCTGATTTCAAGTTTCAGCTAAAACCCCACCTGCAAGAAGTCATTTTTTTTATTGCTTTGAATTCTAGTGTCTTATTCATAAGATTATTTCTAATGTATTCAGGGCTGTGACAGAAGGCAGGACCTCATCTGGTTCTAGGTCCAGCTCCTACTTCCAAGTCTGGATTGTATAAGGAAGCGAAGGAAGCAAAACCTCAGCTTCCCAGCTGGCGACTATGGCATGGGAGGCGGTACTCAGACTGGTCAGACCTACCTACTTCTTGGCAGTAACACCCAAACTCACTCTCCCATCCTTGTTAATTTCAGGCTCTTTAGATTTGATTTGTAAAACAGCAGACAAGTACATTATTCTCAACACTCTATCCCTGGTGAGGAAGGTTTTTTTTCCTAAACTTTAAATTACCATCCAGAAATCCAAATCCCCTTCTCAGACATCACCTTAACCAGCCAGTCACCTCCCAGATAATTTTTTCTTTCCTCCATCCCTGGCCCTCAAAGGGCAGCAGTTATGAAAACACAATCTGAGTCCCTGTGGTCTTCAATTTCAGGCTCAAGACTTTGTAATCTTTGAAAGAGAATCTTGAAAAAGAAAACTTCCCAGGTTGTTTCTGGCTGTGTCATTTGGCTCAGACAAATCACCAGAAGTTGCTGGTTTGAACAAGTCTTGTGCAGCTCTCAGCTACATCTTAGATATGTGCCCCTTGAAAACAACAAACCTCTCTGTTGTAGTTGTCAGGTTAACAGATAGATGCTTTAATTCTCCTTTTGGGGGTGGGGGAGATACCAAGTCCCAGCACAATTCTTTCTCATAAACACAGGGACCATCTTAACCACAGTCAGTAGCCCTAACTTTGGATAATACCATAAGCCTAGTACATGACTCCCATACCCATATCCTACAGATCACTTCCCCTTTCTAGTATCCCGTATTAGTGTTTATAGTTTCTTATCCCCCCAGGATTTTGTGTGTAAAGAACATCCCATGCCTCCAAAAACTTTAATGAACATTTTAGAATGTTAATTACTGTGTGATCTTGTTACTCATCGCAGTGATGCTCTAAAGCTAATCCATGAAAAATTGCATGGGCCCATTTCCTAGATAAACTACTTGTCTTCAGTACCAGATTAGTGAGTTGATAGAAACGGGATATTCTAAGGAATAATTGATTCACAAAGTAATTTCAACCTGTAGATTCTTAACAATAGATGTTGTGCAACTAAGACACTGTTAGTATTGGAGAGCAGTGAGAGTTTTCAGCCTTCAGTCCTGCTCTCTAGTGGAAGCTACTGGTTAGGAAATGTGCGTGATAGTGGCCCCTTCCTCATGAGTCCATTCTCAAGATCAGATAGAGCATAAAGTGCTTTACACATTGAAGCATAGTTCATGAATGTCCACTATTGTTGAAACTTTCTATTTCCCACCACACCACGTTCTTCCCATAATAATTGTTTGTGGAATGAAAAAAAGGAATACTTTAGAATTAGGGTTCTTATCTTCTTGTTTTGGGGGCTCCTCTGGCAATCTGGCCAAACCTATGGATACCCTTCTCAGAATAATGTTCTTAAATGTGTAAAATGAAATACATAGAACTACAAAGGAAACAGATTATATTGAAACATAATTATCAACATTTTTTTTAAAGAATTTCTGCTCTAGACGCTAAGGCATATGCTGCAGTGTTGTAAAGAGTGACTTAAGGGGCAGCTAGGTGGCACAGTGGTTAGAGCACCAGCCCTGAAGTCAGGAGGACTGAGTTAAAATCTGGTCCCAGACCAAACACTTGACACTTACTAGTTGTGTGACCGGGGCAAGTCACTTAACCCCAATTGTCAAAAAAAAAAAGAGTGACTTGAGATATAGTAAAAGTTTAAAAGTGATGTTTTAAATTGAGACAAGGAAGAGAAATGTATACATTTTCTTTTTTTCCAATCACATGTAAAAACAATTTTTAACATTCATTTTTTAAAATTTTGAGTTCTAAATTCTCTGCCTCCCTCTTGTACCCCCTCATTGAGAATGCAAGCAATTTCATATAGGTTATAGATATGTAGTCATGCAAAACATATTTCCACATTGGTTATGTTGTAAAAGAAAACAGACAAAAAAAAACCTCAAGAAAAATAAAGCAAAAAAAAATTGCTTTCATCTACATTCACACTCCATGAGTTCTTTCTGTGGAAGGGGATAGTTTTTTCATCCTAAGTCCTTCATAATTGTCTTGGATCGTTGTGTTGGTCAGAATAGTGAAGTTATTCACAGTTGATCATCATACAATGTTGCTGTTACTGTGTACAATGTTCTCTGGGTTCTACTCAGTTCACTTTGAATCAGTTTATATAAGTCCTTCCAGGTTTCTCTGAAAGCATCCTGCTCATCATTTCTTATAGCACAATAGCATTTTTCACAACCATATACCACAATTTGTTTAGCCAAACCCCAATTAATGGGAATCCCCTCAACTTCCAATTCTTTGCCACCACAAAAAGAGCTGCTATGAATATTTTTGCCTGTATAGGTCATTTTCCTTCTTTTCTCTCCCTCTTTGGGATACAAACCTAGTAGTTGTATTGCTGGGGCAAAGCGTATTCACAGTTTTATGGCCCTTTGGGCATAGTTCCAAATTGCTCTCCAGAAGGGTTAGATCAGTTTACAACTCCACCAACAGTGCTTTAGTGTCCCAGTTTTTCCATAGCCCCTCCAATATTTGCCATTTTCCTTTTCTGTCATATAAGCCATCCTGATAGATATTTAGAGTTGTTTTGATTTGCATTTCCCTAATAGATGGTTGTTTAGAGCATTTTTATATGATTATAGATAGCTTTGATTTCTTCATCTGAAAATTGCGTATTTATATCCTCTGACCATTTATCAATTGAGTAGTGACTTATATTCTTTTAATTTGACTCAGTTCTCTACATATATTTGAGAAATGAAGAAAAATTTGCTGTAAGATTTTTTTCACAGTTGGTGATTACTATGTATTTCCCTTCACACTATTTTCCTCATTTATCTGTCTCTCTCTCTCTCCTTTCACCGCATCTCTCCTCACAAGTGTTTTGCTTTTGACCACAGCCTTCCCCAATCCACCCTCCCTTTTATCAGCCCCACCCCCTTCTCTTATCCCCTTCCCCTCTTACTTTCCTATAGGGTAAGATAGATTTCTACATCCAACCGAGTGTGTATGTTATTTCTTTTTTGAGCTAATTCCAATTAGAGTAAGGTTCATGTGCTCCCCTTCACCTGCCTCACATTTCCCTCCACTGTCAAAGTTCTTCATGCCTCTTTTACGTGAGATAATTTACTCCATTCTACCTTTCCTTTACCCCTTCTCCCAGTGCATCCCGCTTTCTCACCCCTTAATTTTACTTTTTTAGATAATCATCTCATTATATCAATTCACACTCATTCCCTCTGTCTATGTATACTCCTTCTAATAATGAGAAAGTTCTTAGGAGCTGCAAAGTATCATCTCCATGTAGGAATGTAAGCAGTCTAACCTTATTTGCTTTCCTGTTTACCTTTTACATGTTTCCCTTGAGTCTTGTATTTGAAAGTCAAATTTTCTCTTCAGCTCTGGTATTTCATCAGAAATGCTCAAAAGTCCTCTGTTTCATTAAATATCCATTTTTTTCCCCTAAAGGGGGAAGGTAGGTGATTCTTGATTGTAATCCTAGCTTGTTTGTTCTCCAGGATATCACATTCAAAGCCCTCTGATCCCTTAATGTAGAAGCTGCTAAGTCTTGTGTTATTCTCACTGTGGTTCCATAGTATTTGAATTGTTTCTTTCTGGCTGCTTGCAATATTTTCTCCTTCACTTTGTGGGGAGTTTTCATTTAGGGGTTTCTTTCAGAAGGTGATCAGTGGATTTTTTCAATTTCCATTTTACCCCCTAGGTCTAGAATATCACGGCAGTTTTCCACAATAATTTCTTCAAAGGTGATTTCTAGGCTCTTTTTAAAAAAAATTTTATCATGGCTTTCAGGTAGTCCAATGATTCTTAAATTATTTCTCTTTGATCTATTTTCATGGTCAGTTGTTTTCTTGATTAGATATTTCATTTTTTTCTATTCTTTCCATTCTTTTATTTTATTGTTCCTTAATGTCTCCTAGAGTTATTAGCTTCCACTTACCTAATTCTAATTTTTATTTTCTTCAGTGAGCTTTTGTTCTTCCTTTTCCATTTGGCCAATTCTACTTATTAAGGAGTTCTTCTCTTCATTGGATTTTTATGCCTGTTTTGCCATTTGGCATATTGTATTTTCTTCAGTATTTTTTATGCCCCCTTTGCCAAACTGTTGACTCCTTTTTTCATGATTTTCTTGCATCACTGTCATTTCTTTTCCCAAATTTTCCTCTCTCATTTGATATTGAAAATCCTTTTTGAGCTCTTCTAAGAATTCTTTTTGGGCTTGAGACCAATTCACATTTTTCTTTGAGGTTTTGGATGTAGCAGTTTTGACTTTATTGTCTTCCTCCGAGTTTTTGTTTTGATCATCATAGTAACTTTTTATGGTCGTATTCTTCCCCTCCTCTTCCTCCTCCTTCTTCTCTTTGGTTATTTTTTTTCCCAGCCTCTCTTAACTTTTAACTTGATGTTATAGTTGGGCTGTGTTCCCGGAACTATGACCAGGGTCCCTGCTGTCCTGTGGCCACATGCTCCAATGTGCTAGTGCTTCTCCTTGCCTTGGGACTGTGACCCAGGACTACAAGCTGGATCCATGTATGAGCAATGCAACAGAGTCCTACATCCAGTGCCAGCAAAGGCTGCCCTGTAATCTCCTGACCAGTTACCTAACCCCCTTACTGCCTGTGGTCTGAATGATCCAGAAGTTGCCTCTGCTGCTGATTCAGTCACCCCCAAGGTCTGCTGCTGGCTTGCTCAGGCACTGACCTTCTATGTTGTCTTGGGGTGGAAAATTGTTTCACCCTGTCTTTTTGTGGGTTCTGCTGCTCCAGAATTCATTTTGAAGTGTTATTTTAAAGTTGTTTGGAGGAGAATTTGGGAGAACTCAAGCAAGTCCCTGCCTTTACTTCACCGTCTTGGCTCTTACATATACATATACATATACATATACATATACATATACATATACATATACATATACATATACATATACATATACATATACATATACATATACATATACATATACATATACATATACATATACAATATACATATACATATACATATACATATACATATACATACACATATACATACACATACACATACACATACACATACACATACACATACACATACACATGCAGATGCAGATACAGATACATACACATATACATATACATACACATACACATACACCACACACATATACACATGTATACATATACATATGTACACATGTACATATGAATACGTATACATATATACACGCACACACACACACACACACACACACACACACCCTCACATACAACTATTTAGTCTATACGTCATCTTGAAAGCCAGGAAGAAATCTTAGCTGTTTATGGGGTAGTATTTGTTGATGATGTTAGAATTTAGAGTAAAAATTATGGCACATTTTTGCTGATTTAAAAATATTATAATTTTGCTGAATAAAATATTTGGTGGTAGTTGATTAATCTTTCAAAACCAAAGACTGCACCTTTTAAATGCAGGAAAATCTTGACCTTAATAGTGGAGGAAAGGCCTGAAGAAAAAAATCTGTGTTCAGCAATCTCAAATATAAAGCAAAGTATGATTAATCACCTATCAAAAGTAAAGGTTGATAGGGAGAAATTATGCAATTCAGTCATTTACACATTTGCGGGAAAATTATGTTATAAAAATTTGCATTCTACTTTTAAAAAATTAACTTGTTTTAACACCTTACTTCTTGAGGTCTATAGAGTAAGCTCCTTCAAACCAGGGTTTGTGTTTTATTATGACCTAGTTCCCTCACCCCATACGTCACAACTGTTCTGTTAGTAACTACCAGTATTAGTGGTATGGTGGGTATGGGAGAGGATGCCCTTGCTTCCAAGGAGCAAAGAAGCAGATCCTCACATTTAAAAGGCAGTATTCCATTACCAGATATAAAAAATCTTTAACCCTAAAAGAAATTAGTAAACAAACAAATTTTCCTTTACAAGTCGATATACCCCCTCACTACACTGTGATAGTAACAGCCATTTATCTGAAGGTCAGACATTTGACAGGTTGAGCTCTTTAGACAACAGATGGGAACCTGGAGATAAAGAGAAAACTTTTCTAAGAAGCAGTAATAACTTCAGCACTGGGAGAGCCAGGGGAGTTAATTGTCACTTTTTTTTTACTTTGAAATAAATATTTTCATACTACTATCTCTGTTTTTTTTTATAAATTAAAAATAATTCCAGCATGTTGAGCGGCCACTCTTGGGTGAACTCATCGGAGGCCATGGACCAGAGTCACCTAGGATGGGCGTACAGGGTTGGGGAGCGGTCTGTGGCAATGAAGGGGATGCCCGAATCAATGAGATCACAAATCGATTTGAGCATTATTGAGTAAAAATAATCATCAGAATAAAGTTCAGGTGTTTTCAATGCAGATTGCTTTAGAAGGTCCATAAAAGGTCCATAAAAACAAGTAAAAGACTGAAAATTTATTTCTAACTTGCTAATATAGTTTTTTCAATTTTTTCTAGAGATTAACATCTTTAAAAAATTAGGAGGTGAAGGGTTACTTTTAAGTTATTTGGAAAATTCGCTCATCTCAAATGCATTAACCTCTGATACTGCATTACTATGTTTTAAGTTTTCAGCCTACTAATTAGCAGTCAGGGTCATGGAATCCATGCTTTGTGTCTGTAACACTGGTAGCTTAATTAAGAACAGATGAAAACTTGGTTACAATCTTTTTTTTTTTTAAATGAAGCTTAAAAGATCTCTTTTGGAACAACAAAGGGGAAAAAGATCTCAGATACTCAAAGACTGAGGATGTTTCTACCTAGTTCCATGGTTTGTTTCTTTTAACGAAACATGACTATAGCATGTTGGCTAAATGATCCATTAAATCTGTTTCTTACATGGATTTATCTTAAGTACTTTGCAAAAACTTATTACGCTTTCAGTACCATCAGGTTGTCATAGGTTGATGAATGCAAGTTTCTATGTCCCATATAATATTTTTAATTTTTTTTTCTTTAGCCTCCTAATGCCACCATTGACTGGGCGTCTTTGTCTAAGAAGGAGTGTTTGAAATATGGTGGGGAGCTCGTGGGCAACACCTGCAAATATGTTCCTGATATCACGCTCATGTCCTTTATCCTCTTTCTTGGTACATACACGTGCTCTATGGCCCTGAAGAAGTTCAAAACCAGTCGCTATTTTCCAACTCTGGTGAGTCTCTTGGTATTTAAAAGTAATTCAGGAGGGCCCATCTTGAAAACATCCCCCTCACCATGGTATAACTGTAAATTCGGGGATAATAAAGAAAAATAATAAAATGTCATCTAAAAAGAGAAGATAGGTTTTATGACCTTTTTGGTGTTAACTCTGAATTGACCAGAGTTTGAATCTTTTTTTCCATCAGTTGCTATTTGTATGACTTTGGGTAAGTCACTTCACTTCTAGGCCTCGGTTCATTACCTATAAAATGAGGGAGTTTGGACCAGATGTTCTCTGAGGTTTCTTCTAGCTCTAGCTCTGTGATGGACCTACCCTACAGAAAAGCGGCCCCTCACTGCCTACATTGTAGGCTCCATGTGTTAAAATCCTGGGTGAATGTCTTTGTGTACGCTTTTCTTAGAGTATCAAACTTTAGGTAAATTTCCATGACGCAATCTCATTCAAAATCAAAGACCTGAATTGAACTCTTTCTTGAGCTCATATTTTAAGGTTGGAGTCAAAAAGACCTGAGTTCAAATCCTGGCTTTGTGACCCTGGGCAAGTCATGTAACCTCTCTGTGCCTCAGTTTCCTAATCTGTAAAATAAGAGAGTTAGACTTGATGAACTCCAAGGGCCTCTTCCAGCCCTAAATTTATGAGCCTGCAGTCTTTATTTTCTTGTCACTGTGGACCGTTCTTTCACCCTCTTTTGGGGGAATTTTTCATTTATTTGGGGGCAGGGTCCTTTCATTTTTCCTTCCCTTCCTGAAGGAGTCCTCTTTTTTTTTTTTTAAGAAGAATAGAACAGGTGCTTTCTGAAATATGAGTAAGGATCTCATGGGCATCTTAAGATCTGCTGAATATCCTATTTCTAATCAATTTAAAAGAACGTTTTTTCAGCTAAGTGTGCAGATGATATAACTCCCAAGTTGCTAATGGCTTTGCAGATGTCTAGAATTTCTCCTGTTTTGATAGACCGAGGTCATTTTCCAGCCAGACATAACTGTTACACAGAGAAGGCAGGGCAGGTGAAAAAAAAAGGCATTGCCCTGATGATATTTCAGTTGTCCTGGTTGCTCTGGGCTAAATATTCCCAAAATGGCTTGTACCAGCCTATGATAGGAACAGGGCGAAGAAAAACCAGCAAAGAACAAGAACAAAAATACCCAGCAAGGGGTAGTTTCTAAGAGTAGCAGACTATTTGACATTCTCATTTAAAGAATGTCAACTCACCAGACACCAGCATCTTTCCACAAAATTGGCATCTAGGTATAGCATGAACATGACACAGAAAGAGGCATTAGAAGTGAGATGGGGACTGGATCTGTTCTTTTATTGGTTCAGAGAACTTATCACATGCTCCAACAATGTGACATCTTCTCTGTAATTTGGATAGTTAGAGGGTTGCCTAGGACAGAGTTAAGGGACTTGTCCAATGTCATGCCATATATGTCAAAATTAGGACTTAAGTCCAGGGCTTCCTGATTCTAACACCTGTTTTCTCTGGACTATGCCATGCGGCCTGCTGTGTTAGAATTAGGAGGAAGACTGTCTACACCAAAAAAATTTCACACCTTCTTATTGGTGCTGCTCCCATTTGTCAAGATGTATTTCTTGAGATGAGTTTTGTGATCACTACAGACCACCTGGACAGAAAGAGAAAACAGATGAGGAGCTCAGGTTATAAATCCTAAGTGTTGACACAGAGGTGTGGTTCAATAGCAATGGGAAATTTCAACTCCCCAGACATGCCAAAGCTCTCTCTGAGCCCAAACAGAGCAGCTAACAACTCCTTTTCTTGCTGTAATGTAACTCCATCCTTCAGAAATCATAGGAACCAACAAGGAGGAATTCTGTTTTGGTTCTGATTCTTACCAGATGGGAGGAACCAGTTGCTGGGTGAAAATGATGAGCGCCTCAGTGGGGGAGTGGGGGAAGCTTACTGCTTCCTAGAGTTTGTAATGGAAATTTAGTTGTTTGTTCTTTGTTCTTGAAGAGGACCAAAATGACATCACAGGGTGGTGTCTTGACTTGTGCATGAATTGGATTTTGGTGAGGCAGAGCTGCTCAATGTCAGTCTCATTCTTTCCTCCAGAGTTATCAGAGTCCAGTGGCAAGACAGAAATCAAGATGACTAGTGATGGCCTTGGACGCAGTGGATGACCTTGGCCTTTCTAAATTCAAGTCAAACTTTGAGGGTCTTCCCCTCCCAGATTGATATTTTTGTGATGGTAAAGTAGTCCATCTTTTGTCTCAGTTCTTTACCTAGCCCTTGGTGATAGAGGAGGATAGGAAATCTGGGCATAATTGGACATGCAATCTAGATTTTGAAGGGTTCAGAGAAAATATAGGTAGTATCCCCTGGATTAAAATTCTACAAGAGAATTCAGTGAGGGTAGGAGGCATGGACAGAAAATTCTCAAGAATGCCATTCCAAAGATATAAGAAGAATCAATTGAGAAGAAAGAAGGGGGGGGAAGGAATTGTCTGAAGAGGCTGATGTATATATGCAAAGAACCCATCAACTGATTTCTATTGTTAAAAGGTATTTACAGAAGATGGAAGCAAGGGAAAATGAGATGATGAGGCAATAATTGTTCATCTGCAAAACTCTTTCTTTCTTTCTTATTTTGCTATTATTTTCTTTGCCAGAGGAGAATGAATCATCTTTATATTGGAAAGAATAGAAGAGAAATGGCTGATGGGGAGTCAATTTCCTAAGTAATTAAGGAGATAGTAAAAGAAAACCTACCCAGCCTTGATAAATATGCTTCCTTCCAGAAATGGAACTGGTGGATGAAATCGCTAAACCACTGGACGTGATGTAGGGAAGATTACATACAGGATGCTCCAAAAGTCTTGGAGTAGTTTTAAGCATTCATAACCATTAATGATCCAAGGCTTTTGGACTGTAGAACAAGAGAGGTGCCCCAGGACTAGAAAAGGACAATGATTTTTAGCATTTAGTATTTATAAAATACTTCATGGTCAGTAAAACGCTCTACAAATGTTGTCTCATTTGATCCACCCAACAACCCTGGGAGGTAGACGCTGTGATGATCACCCCCATTTTACAGATGAGGAAACTGAGGCAAAGGTGACACCTGGAATCACCAAGTTAGTATCTGAGGCATTATTTGAACTCAAGTCTCATGGACTCATCTATCTACTGTGGCAGCTCACTGCCTAGCTAATGCCCAAGTTTTTTTTTTCTTTTTTCTTTTAAAGAGAGGGTAGGAGGAATGGATTTGACAAATAAGAGGCCAATGAGTTTGACTTTGATTCTCAGTAAAATTTTGGAATGTGTTATTAAGGATATGGTTAGAGAATGTCTAGATAGAGACTTCTCATTTGTCTGAAGTCTCTGTGTCTCCAGAGAGAAGGAGCCTCAATATAGGCCTATGGTCAAGTCTAGGGACATTTTTCCAGAGTACACCTTTGTCCTTCCTGGTGGTGTGGTCCTCTCATTTATGGAGAGCACTTGCTCAGAATGCAATGAAAATCAGCACGTATCTTCAGGGGGAAAAAAACTATTATAAAAGTACCGATAAAAGGAAACTCCTCCCATGATCTTTCAGATCCTCCCTCCTTCCAACTGGGAAGAAGCTGCTTGCTGACAAGGAGCTACATGTAAACGTGGAGATAACAGTACTTGTATCCTACATCCAAGGCAGTGAGGTAGTGCAGTGGATAAAGTGCCAGGTCTGAAGGCAGGAAGACTCATCTTCATGAGTTCAAATGTGACCTCAGATACTTAATAGTTGTGTGACTTTGGGCAAGTCACTTAACCCTGTTTGCCTCAGTTTTCTCTTTTGTAAGATGAGCTGAAGAAAAAAATGTCAAACCATTCCAGTATCTCTACCAAGAAAACTCCAAATAGGGTAGCAAAGAGTTAGCTGACCCGTTGCATTATTGTTATCATTACTAATTGTGTTTCTTATTTCTTTTATAATATGGTAATATAATACTTCCAATTATCACTAACAGGCCAGAACATATACAGTTTGTCATCCAAGTGCTCGTTTATCATATTTATTTGGAATATAACACCAAGAATATGGGAAGAGTATAAGAGAAAGGAGCTATTTAGAGAAATTTGACATCAGAAATAAATATCATCTTTATCAATCGCTTACAGGTTGCGTTATGCTGCATTAGTCACTTATATCAGGATCCCCTCCAGTGAGAACAGCTCTGGAGGCAAAATATTCTTTTGTCGTGGTTAATTTAGCAACAGCAGTAATTCTGCAAAATGAAAACAGAATGCTCTCTTGGGTTTCAGGAAGATTAAAATCACTTCTCCCCCTCAATGATTAATTGGCTCCTCATTGTTGCTGTCTCCTATTGTGGCTATTTCAATAATTAATACTACAGCATCCCTCGGGAAGTGTGTGATTATAACGAGTGTCTTAGGTTGTTGTTCTGCTAAGCAGTAAGGGATAGACTAGGGCTCTTTGAGAGGCCTTCCCCAGCTCACTCTTGCTTTTAGCCTTTTGTTTTGGCAGTTTTGATGATTATGTAAATGGGCTGCTCCTATCCTGATTCACTGAGATATCTCCCAATTAATTCTGCAGGGAATGAGGATCGCTACTTAGCTCTTCATTTTCCTCCTTACCTCCAAAAAGAAGGTGGGGAAGGGGGAAGAAAACCTCCTGAACTGGGCAATTATTCCATTCAGCACATACGCTGGAGTTCAGGGATTTGGGATTTTGTATTTTGTTTCTTTTTGCTGACATCATCTCTTTTAAGGACCTTGGCTGAAGGAATGGAGAATGACATATGCTGAAACAGCTGTTTAGTCACCATATTTGCATTTTTATTTTCTGCTAAAAAACAAAGCCATGCCAAAACAAACGAACAAAAACCCCAAAAAACTATCACTCACTCCGCCTTGGGTTGTGCACTGTGTTTGTCTCAGCCAACAGGAGTGGAAGATTGGTCACTAGCAGATTAACGAAGAGGGAGCCAGAAGAGATCCCAAGTTCTCTCTGAGTGGGCCCCCACAAGCAATGATGTTGGGCCACACTTGTCTGAGACTCCTCATTCCACAGGAGAGGACAGATGACCTTGTGGGAGCAGGTTTTCTCATGAATGGACTGGCATGTCTAGTCACTGCCAGAAGTAAGTGATAGGGAGGTACAGACTTCAGAGTGTCTTAATAGATTTAGATTTGGTTTCATTTCTATATTTTTAAAATGTTACATTTCCTTTGGGTTTGAAAGTAGGCCAAATTGGTTGGAATACATTCATGTTTAGAGGATAGGATATGGATGCTGGTCCAGCAAAGGAGACTTAGAAAGAGTAGTTAGGGAGGGTACTATCTAACCCCTCCCCCAAAAAAACCTCGTCAACAAGGACAACAGAGAAGAAGCTATCAAAGAAGAGAACGTAGAGCCAAGTATCAACTGGTGAAGAAGGGTGAGGTCTGAGAAAAAGGCCATTGAATTGGGCCATTAAGAGACCATTGGTGATATTGTAGAGAACAAGGTCATTTGAGTGATAAGGTCAAGGGCAAGACAAGAAGGGAGTGAGAGAGGCAAGGAGAACATACCACAATGATGATATGTTTGGCATTCGAAGCCCTTCAAGATCTGCTTCCAGCTTATCTTTCCAGGTAGATTTCATGGTACCTGCCTCCCCTCCACACATGCAGGTTCTATGTGCCATCCAAAGCGGCCTACTTAGTGCTCCCCATAAACAGCAGCTCATCTCTTACCTCCGTGTTTTTGTCTGTGATGTGGCCCATACTTGGAACGCTCTCCTTTCTCACCTGTGCTTGTCAGAATCCCTAGTTTGCTTCAACGTTCAGCTCAGAGGCAACTTCCTCCAAGAGTTCTTACATCATTCACCTTTAGTATTCCCCTACTAATTAGGGCAGCTAGGGGGCACAGTGGGTAGAGCTCCAGGCCTAGAGTCAGGAAGACTCATCTTCATGAGTACAAATCCATCCACAGACACTAACTCGCTGTGTGACCCTGGCTGGGCACGTCATTTAATCCTATTTGCCTCAGTTTCCTCATCTGTAAAATGAGCTGGAGAAGGAAATGGCAAATTACTCCAACATCTTTGCCAAGAAAAACTCCAAAATGGAGTCACAAAGAGTCAGACACAACTAAAATGAGTAAATAACAAAAAATGAGCATTCTTTTTCTCGTTCCTCACCCAAATTACTTTGTATTATTTTAATATTGAATTGCTGTTGAACGTGCTTTTCTCCCACACTACAATGTACACTTCTTGAGATCAAAAACTGTCTCATTTTTGTTTTGGTTTCTCTGGTGTCTAGGACAGTACCTGGCACATAGGAGGTGCTTAATAAATGCTTGTTGAATTGAAGGCTTAGAACTGCAAGGTAGGACAGTAAAAATGCAGGTTGATGCACTTTAAGGTGTGCAGAGTACTTTCCTCAAAACAATCTAATGGGACAGGTAGCACTCATATTATCTTCTCTCAGATGAGACATCTGAGAAGGCCTTGAAAAGTTAAATGACTGGCCCACGATCAGAGTAATTTTCTGAATCAGGAGTCAAACTGAGGTATTTTGACTCCACATCCAATACTCTTTTCCTTATGTCATATTGCCTCTCACCAGATTAGGGAATGGCTAATCATTTTGTTACTCTGTAAATGGAGTTCATGAAGGGGAGACAAATCTGGAAGCCTTGAATGTCAATCTAAAAAAGTTGGGGTTTTTTTATCCTACAGGAAATGGGGAGCCCCTAAAGGCTTTTGATGAGAGACTTGAGTGATTAGACCCATGCATTAGGAAAATTACTTTGCCAGCAATATGAAGAATAAATTGATAGGAGAAGAGAGGATTTAATGGGTATTTGTCCATGAAAGAAGACCTTGGTTAGAGTAGTGAGGGGGGGACAATAGGAGACAGATGTGAGATATTGCTAGAATAGAATCAACATCATTTATCATGGATTGAAAAAGTAGGAAGATCCAAAGTAGACTCCAAGATCATGAGCCTGAGTCCGAGTTCCAAGATTGTGAGTGTGGTGATGACATCTGCAGAAATAAGCAAAGATAATGAATTCAGTTCAAAACATATTGAGTTTGAGGGCTAAGTGGGATGCCAAGGAGAGGAGGGCATGACTTACTTCAAAGTATCAGAGGCTTCAGAGAAACCAAGGAGGATGAATACTGCTAAAAGTCGTTGGATTTGGTGATGAGGTCATTAGTAAGTAACATGTGAATAGTGTTTTGTAGTTTTCACCTCACATGTGAGCTTATTTGATCAGAATTTGCATTCCTCTGATGGTTCCTTTTTTTCACGAATGAAAAAGCATTTATTAAGCACTTACTTGGGTCAAAAACCTGTGTAATCTCACTAGAAGTGGTGTATAATCTCTCCATATTCTTCCAGATCTAAAATGCCATTTTTCTGCTCTATCAAGTTCTAACTTTGGACCTATTTTATCATGATATCAGTTCATAACATAATTTAAACAATGACCAAATCTCAGCGTGATTCCTCCAGTCCATCGGCCCTGAGACAATGATAGGATTACCTTCATGTAAACAAAGTTTCATTCTCATGGAAATCGAGCAATGTTTTGAGTATTAACCTAAGTCAATGGTGTCTTATTTCTTCTTTTAGGCAAGAAAACTTATTAGTGACTTTGCCATTATCCTGTCCATCTTCATTTTTTGTATTGTCGATGCCCTGGTAGGTGTGGACACTCCAAAACTAATTGTGCCAAGTGAATTCAAGGTAGGTGGAACTTCTCTCTCTCTCTCTCTGTCTCTCTCTCTCTCTGTCTCTTTCTCCATCTCACAATCTCTCTTTCTTTTACTGCTCATCTCTGATTCTATCTCTTCCTTGCTATCTGTCTCTGTTTAATCTGTCTCTCTCTGGGCTTGTCTACCTGTCTCTCCACTTCTCTCGATATGTAGATGCTGCTGGGTTTCTTTGCCCTTAGTTCTATAAACTGACATAGCTCCCTGTACACTAGCTTTGTGAAATTATTCATTGGTCCCACAAAAGAAACATGAGATCTGTGATGGAGGGTCTGGGATCATTCTTGTCTGTATGGGCCATGAAACAATGTATGTTGACTAATGAGTCTTTAGGCATATCCAGATGAAAACCATAGAGGCAAAAGTACTTCTCAGAGGTTGATTTATCCTTACTTGGTAGGCATGCTCACCTCAAAATTATTATGATTATTCTGAAGTTTTTCCTCCTCTCTTTGTTCTCAAAGCCAACAAGTCCCAACCGAGGCTGGTTTGTCCCACCCTTTGGAGGGAACCCCTGGTGGGTGTACCTTGCATCTGCTATTCCTGCCCTGCTGGTCACCATCCTGATTTTCATGGACCAACAAATCACAGCTGTTATTGTTAATAGAAAAGAACATAAACTCAAGGTGAGTTTCTTTCTTTCATAATGTGTAGTTGTTTGTGCCTTTTGCTACCGTTATAATCAATGTCTTTTCCTCTCATAAACATCCCTTCTAAAGCTCTAATTATCGTAGAATCTGAAATTTAGAACAATAAGAAACCACCTAATAGAGATCACCTAATAATAATGAACCTCTATATAGTGCAAAGTGTTTTCTAAATATCTCATTTTACGTTCACTACAACTCGGGGAGGTAGGTGCTATTCTTATCGCCATTTTACAGATGAGCGAACTGAGGCAATCAGCGAGGTAAAATGACTCAGCTAGTAAGTGGCTGAGGCTGGATTTGAACAGATAGTGCTCCTGACTATAGGTTCAGTAGTCTCTACATTTTGTTACCTAGCTGCCCTCATTTCAGAAAAGTCAAGAAGTGCTGACTGGGTACAACATAAATTGATGTTGCATGAATCAGTAAATTGATACATTGATGTGCAGGGTAGCACAGTGGATGGAGTACCCAACCTGGAGTCAGAAAGACTCATTTTCATGAGTTCAAATCCAGCCTCAAACACTTACTAGTTGTGTGACCCTGGACAAGTCACTTAGCCTGTTTGCTTCAGTTTCCTCATCTGTAAAATGTACTAGAGAAGGACATGGCAAACCACTCTGGTGTCTTTGCCAGGAAAACCCCAAAATGAGTCACAAAGAGTCAGACACACCAGAAAACAACTGAAATCATAACAACAAACCCAACAGGGCCCTCACTGCTGCAAGGCAATCCTTTTGCATCTCTTTGATTCACTCTCCTATTCAATACATTTCTACCTTTTCCACATCTCTAGTATGTTGGCTTCTCTCTTCTCAAACAACTGTCACCTTAATGCAGATTCTAATCATCCTTTACCTGACCTCTTACAGCAGGCTCCAAATTGACTACTTGGCCTCCGTTCCATCCTCATTCCCTATCCATCTTCCACTCAGCTGTGAAAATGATTTATTTCTAAAGCATAGGTCTTACTTATGTCACCCAAACTCCAGTGGCCTCCTGTTCCTTCCAGAATCAAATGGAGCAGTCTGTTTTTAAAACTCTTCACAACCTGGACCTTTCCTGCCTTTTCATGCTTTTTTTGCTTCCATAAACTCTATGATCCAGTGACCCTGGCCTACTTGGAGTTCCTCACAGAGGACACCCCATTTCCTGACTCTGCACATTTGCATTGGCTGTCCCTGAGGCATAAGATGCTTTTTCTCCTCACCTCTGCCAACTGCTTTCTATCATGACTCAGCCCAAACCTCACCTTCTGAGGGGAATCGAATTATTTGCTTATTGTCTCCTCCATGTAAATGTAAGCTTCTGAAGGCCTTTCTTTGCACTTCTAGTGCTCAGCACACTACTTGGCACACTCTAAGCTCTTAAAAAATGCCTACAAGATATCTGACTGCTTGTTGATTCATTGATAGATGAGTGAACTAGTTTCCTACTAGTCTCCTTCTGGCTAATACACCCGGATACTGTCTCTGGGTTTTATTGGAAAAGCCACTACAAAAAGCAGCAAGCTCTGGTAACACTCTCATTTTCTTACACACGGAAGTTGTAAATGAGTCATTTCAAGAAGGCAGCATTTTTTTTCCCCCAATGGCCAGCTCTGGCTATGTATATCAGATATATAAATCTTCAGGGATATGAAGCAGGCAGAGGCAAGACATTGGGGGCAAGGAACAAGTTTGTTTCCAGTTGGTAATGCATTATATGATTAGTTTTCATCAGACATCAGCAAATACTTTATATAGCTGCATTTTGGAGGAAATTATTTTCATAATTGCTAAGTGTAATTAAAATAGAGACTTAGAAATGATTCAGTTAGGAAAAAATGAATAGTAACATTGACTTTCCTTTGCCTTAGAGCTATTTTTAATCACAATAAATTTTGCCCTCCATATATATAGTATACATATTTGTATATATATGTACACACATATACACACATGTACATATATTTTGCATGTCAAATACCACTGGCTGGCATTGTGAACTGGAGAAACACAGGGTGTTCTCCAGAAGAGAAGATTATATCTATTTCCATCAGATTGGTAACAATCTTTTAATTTAAACAATAGCTTGATATTATCTGCATAGTTATGCCTAGAACAAAACATCCTAAATTGGGGTCCATAGACCCTCAAGGAGTGTCAATAGATAAATTTCAAGGAGTCCATGATTATTTTGTCTTTCCTCTAATTGAAATTTAGTATTGCCTTTACCATTTTTTAAAAGTGATTTTGAGATGGGATCCATAGGCTTCAACAGATTTCCAAAATGGTCCATGATGTGAAAGGTTGTAAGGACCTTCGGCTAGTATGGATATGCTGTGCTAGTTCACCTGGCCACACCTGGCCCAGCCTTGATACAGATGTGTGCAACAATTCCGAGTTCAGGTCTATGATCTGTGAGCTTTTGAGAAAACTGCTGGATATCTGTTTTCTTTTTCACAAATGAAGAAACATTCCTTTATGTCTCTCCATCTCTGAAAAGTGTTGTGCCAGCGCGTGTCAGAGGGATATAGGCATTGAGTAGACAAGTAAAAAGCTCTTGTCACATTTAGAATTGCTTATTTGGAAACATTCCTCTCAGTAACACGGGCTGCTGACTGAATGCAGTCATTCCCCCCCACACACACCTTTTTCCACCTGCGGATAGAATAGTGTCAAAGAGCATTTCACCATGAATGCAATCGCTCCAAAAGCTGTTCCCTCCGGGGTAAATTGTGCTCACATGGAGTTAAAGAAGGACAGTCAATTAATCACAAGAGAGCTGTGGTCCCGTCTCTAACTTGGAAAGCCGAGGACTACTTGAAAATGATTAAGAAGAGAAGGCTTGAGGTGTCGAGCGAGACCAAAGCATTACGATATGAAGAGCAGCATGCTTTCAGAGAGCGTGTGTTTCCGCACTGAGCAAGCCAAGCTGGCTGGCTCGCTGCTCGCATCGGTATCGGACCCGTTTATCGCCTTCACTGAACAGCTTGGTAACGGTGTCAGACTGCCAGAGTCCTTGGCTTTCGTTGGCCTTCACACTGCTTGGTTATTTCTTGCAGTATTGCTGCGGGGACCTCTTGAATAAACCACAGTTCACAGAGGTCCTGACTTTTCCAAGGTCAGTCACAGAGCCATTAGCAGAGTCAGAAAAGAGAATCTGGGAGCTCCTCCTTTGGAGTCTAATATCTCTTCATTAGACCAAAGCGTGTCTCCAGAGGAAACAGACTCAGGGTAGGGGTGAAGTAAAGGTGGGGGAGTAGAAGTGCAGCGATGAATTTCCAGAAAACCCAAATGATCTGGTGTAATGAATGTCGAATACAGCCCCTCCTGTCCATTTTCGGTGGCACCACCATTCCCAAGCTACTCTAAATGAGGACTGTGTGACCTCGCTCTGCTGTAATGTAATAGTGAGGTCATACCTGATCTCTGCCTATCGTCTCCCATTCCCTTCCCAATCCATCCTGAACACCACTGCCAGATTCTTTTCCCTAAAACACTACTCCGATACTGCCATTCTCCTATGCAAAGCTCTTCCCTCAGTGTGGCTTCCCACGTCTGCTGAATCAAGTGCTGACGCTTTACCCTCCGTGATTCCATCTCAAGTGCCTTTTCCAGTCTTATTCCCTTACTAAGCCTCCGTAGGTGCCTTGTGCTATAGCTAGATTGGAAAGTTAGCAACGAGCCTTGCCCCTTTCTAGCCCTGAACATTTGCACGTGGCTGGAATTCCCTGGCCCCTGTCACTGAACACCAAAATTCTATCCGTCATTCAAGACAGCTGCTTCTTCCATGCCCATGCAGTTTTTCCTGAATGCTTTCCCCCTTATTTCCCCTTCTCTCTCTCTTTCTCTTCAATTTCCCATGGCACAGTCTTTATTTGTCTCTTATGGCACTTATTACATACTGTGATTTCACTGAGGTGGGTACTTCTTAACCACTACAATTCAACCTCAAGGCAATTCAGTCTAACAGATGCAGATTAGTAATTGGTTTTGCACACTGCGTGACACTCAACATGGGAGGACCCAAAGATAAACGATACACAGACTGGTTTTCACTGAGTGTACAGTATGATGGAGGGAAAGATAGATACACTAAGTCAAACAGTCGACTAGCATTTAATAAGAAATTCTTGTGTGCTGGGAATACAAAGAAAGGCAAAAGTAGTCCCTGCCCTCAGGGAGCTTATATCCTAATGGGGAAGACAACATAATATAACATAACATAACATAACATAACATAACATAACATAACATAACATAACATAACATAACATAACATAACATAACATAACATAACACAACACAACATTTTACACAATGCAACACAATATTTTACATTTATAACATTTATAATATTCAATTATACCCTGCCACATGTTGTATTTATATTACACATAAATATAATATTTACAAATATATTCCTGTAACTATGCTATTGATACATATTAACATATGCTATATATATGGTTTAGCCTCATGTTCATGACTCTCCATGATTACTTCCCAAGTGCCCTTTCCAGGCTTGTTCCCTTACTAAGCCTCCACACTTGCCCTGTGTTCCGGCCAGATTGGACAGTTAGCAACTGGCCTTGTCCCTTTCTAGTGCTGTACATTGCCCATGGCTGGAATTCCCTGGCCCCTGTCTCTACCAAAATTCCAATTAATCGTATTATATAAATAGTATACACAACTCTACTCTTTATATACTATGTAATTATTTGATTGTATTTGTGTGCGTATATACGTACAAATGCATACATACATACATATGCATAACATACATGCACATACATACACACACATGCACACACATATGCACATATACATACAGAGAGGATGGAAGGGACTCTCAGAGGAACGGGACTAGTACCTAGTGAGATCAGGAAAGACGTCTGTCAGAAGGTGGAACTTAAGTCTTGTGGAAAGCCAAAGATTCTGAAGAGGAAGGACGTTCTGGGCAGGAAGATGGGGAGGGCTGGAGATGGTGCTCCTGAGGTAGGGAGGCCTTCACTAGATTCCTTTGAATATTTCATGAGAGGGAAGAGGGGAAGGAATGAGCATTTATTAAGTGCCTACCACATGCCAGGCACTGAGCTAAGCTTTTTAGAAATATCTTGTTTGATCTTCATAACAACCCTTCGAGGTAGGTGCTGTCATCTGGCAGTTGAGCAAACTAAGGCAAACAGGGATTTTCCCAGGCTCACACAGCTAAGGTTTGAGGCCAGCTTTGAACTCAGGTCTTGGTAACTCCAGGCCCAGAGCTCTATGCCCGGTGGCAGCCCCTTGTTGCCTCTGAGTACTTCTGGACACCAGTACAACACCTGAACTGTCCTTCGTTCTCCCTTTCTTGATTCACGATTAGCCTGGTCACCCCTTTTTTTTACATTCTTTCATACTACTTTTTTTTTTTTTGCTTTTTGGTGAGGCATTTGGGGTTAAGTGACTTGCCCAGGGTCACACAGCTAGTAAGTGTCATGTGTCTGAGGCCAGATTTGAACTCAGGTCCTCCTGACTCCTAGGCTGGAGCTCTATCCACTGCACCACCTAGCTGCCCCCACACTACCTTTTACATCATTTCTTGAGTGCAAGGCATCATTGGTAAGGTGCTTATCACAGCCTGCCAATACCATCGTGTGTCTTCCCATTAACTTTTAGGTCATCCCTAGTCTCTGTCTGTCTGTCTTTCTTTCTTTCTTTCTTTCTTTCTTTCTTTCTTTCTTTCTTTCTTTCTTTCTTTCTTCATTCATTCATTTCTTCATTTATTTATTCATTCATTCATTTACTTATTTATTTATTCATCTATTTATTTATTGTTTGTTTGTTTATTTATTTATTTATTTGTGGGATTAAGTGAATATCTGCAAACATCATTTGCATTCTCATCAAAAGTCATGTCCTGCTACTGGATCATTCGGGCTCTGGGTGGTAACAGGGCAGAATGTGTTGGAGCCAGCTCTTGTGGGCTGTTAAACTTTCAGTGTGAGCATTTACACCTTGGAAATTGGCAAATGCTACAAATTAGGGCTTGATTCATTGTTTTGTTGATTTTCTCAACTAAGAAAGTGACAGAGAAAACATTAATAATTCAGGTTGAATTTAAAAGTATGGCCTCCTAGAAAGCTGGGTCTTAAACATATTATCAGCACACCCTCAGAAAAGAGGCAGGACTAAGTCTAATGGGGCAATTTTTTTTATTCTAGTACCAGAAAATAGTTTTGGACAAAAACGCCTTGCCTATTTATCCTTTGCAGCACCTAACACAGTACTAGGCAAGTAGCATGACATAGGAAGGCTTCCTTTATAGGAACAGATGGGATAGGTAACACCTAAGATTACTTCAAGCTCTAAAATAATGTGGTTTTTGTGACAGAAAGGGCTCAATAAATCATTGGTGAGGGAGGGGTTATTCCTGGGTTCCATCCTGTGTTATGACCTCTTTCTGTATGGCTTCACAGGCCCCTGGAACCCTGATAGCAAGCCCCATTGGTGATGAGTGGGGAGCACCAAGCCTCCGGACAAATGCTCCTTCTGCTTGGCCTCCTTGCTGCTGGGGAGAGCCTAGATATCCATTATAGACCACTTGGACTTTTTATGTTTATAGAACCTTCAAATGCCTTCCTTTTGTTTTAAGAGAGTGATCAACCCACATTATGTAGACATTACTCAACTTCAGAAGTCAATATTAGCCTTGAGTCCTAAAATTACACGTTTTTGCCATGTGTTAATGAAAACAGACTTTTTCCCTTGTAAGTCCATCCTCATCATCAGTGGACAGTGACTGAGCTTATCACAGTATAGGATGCTGTTCAAGGCTTGGTGATATGAGACATAATCCCTATCATCATAGAGGGAGGGAGGGAATAAACATTTATTGAGTACATACTGTGTGCCTGGCACTGTGCTAAGTTTACAAATATGATTTTATTTGAACCTCACAACAACCCTAGGAATTAGGTGCTGTTATAATCCCCATTTTAGAGTAAAGGAAACTAAGGCAGAGAGAGGATTAAGTGACTTGCCCAAGATCACACAGCTGGGAAGTGTCTGCCTGCGGCTGAATTTGAAGGGCCTCTCTCCGGGCCCTATCTACTGCACCATCTAGCTTACTGAGGCTGCAGGACGTTTATGTAAACACAAAACAAAAGCCTGAGTAGCATATGCTCCATATTGAAACCTAGAGGCTGTTGGGAAGGCTTCCTAGAGGAAGTGAGATGTGCACTAGGCCCCCAAAGAAGAGGCAGGTGAAGAGAGGGGAGAGAGACCAGGAGAATGGTGGAGAGCATGGACTTTGCTGGATGACTTGGGAATTAATGTGTAGATGCATTTGGCCTGAGCAGGGGGTTCCTGTGGGGAGCGGTCAGAGATACACTGCAGCAGGACGTTCAAGCTACCTCTTTTTAGGTCCTGCTTCTGTTTATTTATCAATTATTTATCAGTTGGAATCTGTGCCATTACCTGTATGTGGAGCCTCACAAATGGGCAGGAATAAACAGGTTTGCTCCTTGTCATTGAGGGAACACTTATGGACCCAACAGCCCACTGAGAACACTGGCAGTATGAAAGAAATTGGCTTTAGAGTCAGATGATCTGAATTCAAATCCTACCTTTGATATTTGCAACCAAAGAGACCTTGGGCAAGTCACTAAATTTCCTCATCTCTAAAAATTATGTACATACACCCCCTCACACAAATGTATAAGTGTATATGTGTGTGTGTGTGTTTGTGTGTATATATATATATATATATATATACACACACACATATACACTCATATATGTACTCACATATGTATATAGTATATATGCAAACACATATAATATATACGATATACTATATTATATAGAGTGCATACACTATACACACATAGACATACTACATGTCTATGTGTGTATACATATATGCATGTGTGTATATATACATATATGTATGTGTATATATGTCAGGGTTATCCAGATGTCCTGCAGTCCCTTTTAGCTCAGAATCTAAGATCCTGTGGTTTCAGGAATGAAACGCACATCTTCAGAAGTGCCTTTTAATCAAATGCAGAAATGATCCTTCATGCACCCACAGGCAAACATTTGGCTTCTTAGGGTATATATTTTGTATTTACTTGCATGTATTATATTGTTTCCTTCAGGCAGGTAAGTGGTACAGTAGACAGAACACTAGGCTGGAGTCAGGGAGGCCTGAGTTCAAATCTAGACTCAGCTTACAAGCTATGTGACCCTGACAAGTTGCTTAACCTCAATTTCTTCAACTGTAAAATGGGAATAATAATAGTACCTGCTTCGCAGGACTGTTGTGAGGATATTTGAATAAGAACATATTTGTAAAGCACAAAGTAGGTGCTGTATAAAATGCTTATTCCCTTCCCTTCCGTCCCTCTTCCCCTTTCCCAGAATTCATGATTCCACTTCCCACATCCCACTTCATACATGAGATTCCTCCAGTTACAAGAATAAGAACAATAATCATCATCTGCACGGCACTTTTAAGGTTTACAAAGCTCTGCCCATATGAGCTGTCTCTCTTCTCTGTAGACGTCTCCTTAAGACTAGACTATTGCACACCTGGAGAGGTCCCTTGTCTAATCTACCTGAGGCTTCCAGCAGTTACCAGCAGAGTGCCTTGCTCACAGTATGGCCCAAGTCAATGCTTGCGGATTGAATGCTGTCGTTTTCCAGATAGCAATTACCTCCCTGAGTAGCAGTTTGGAGAATTCATGCTTCTAGGGTCAGGGGACCCTGCCAGTTTGAGAGTCATTTGCAAATCTAAATCTAGTAAAGTCACGCCACTGCTCTTGTGATTGATTTAGCAAACAGTTAAGAGCAAGAATGGTTAGCATGAAAGGAAGGAGGAGGAGTCCTTCAGAGGGGACAGCTTGTAGCTGGCATGAAGGACAGCTCTGATGTCTCCCCATCTGGGATTCCCTTTGTCACTGAGCCCTTTTTCAGCTTCATATTATAGTCACTATCTTTTACATACAAGTAAACATTCAGGGGGGCCAAGGGAGACATTGACTTATTGATGGAAGTTGGTGACGTGAACTGGTCTGGCCATTCTTCCCAACCGGATTTGTTTACTGTCAATACATTTATCCCCTGGGGAAAGAGCTAGGGTCCTTCCCACCCAACTGGCCATTCACCAAGCATTTATAGAGTGTCTATAAAGTGCCAGCCACTAGGAACTCAGAAATAATCATGAAGCGTTTGAGACATAGGTCAGAATTGACTGTTCAGTCCTTTTCAGTTGTGTCCTACTTTTCTGACTCCAGTTGAGATTTTCTTGGCAAAGCTACTGGAGTGGTTTTCCATTTCCTTCTCCAGCTCATTTTACTGATGAGGAAACTGAGGCAAAGAGGGCTCAGTGACTTGCCCAGGGTCACACAACTAGTAAGTGTCTGAGGCTGGATTTGAACTTAGATTTTCCTGACTCCAGGCCTGGCACTCTATCCACTGAGTCACCTAGCTGCCCTTCCTGATGCATAGTAAATACTTAACAAATTCCTGTTGATTTGCCTTAACCTTCCTGGGTCTCAGTCTCCTTATCTGCAGAGGGAAGGGTTTGGATTAGATGTTCTCTAAGTTCCCTTCTAGCTCTGAATCTGTGATCCTCAGTCATGGAGGCTCCCTGGGCCTCAGTTTTGCCACTTACAAAATGAAAAGTTGCATGAGACAGAGTTGTCCTTCCCCCTACCCTTCAGAGTAGCCCAGGCTGTACTTGTCCATAAATATGTTCTCTGAGCACATGGTATTCCAGACCCCTGTGCGTGAAGGCCTGGTGTCCCACTGAAAGGAGAGCTATGTTCTACTTGGCTGTAACCAAATCTCCAGGATCGCGGTTGCTTGGCTTCCAGTGTAAACCATCATCTCCCTGCCTTGGAGCCAGCCCTCCCACGCCTTCTCCTGGGCCCTCCCATTCGGCTGTTGCCTTTATCCCTTCCATGCTGTGCCCATCGGCTGTTCCCTTTTCACAGCCTCCATAGGGGTGTTCAGGATCTGATTTCTTTATAAATAAAGTGGAGAGATGGAACCAGCGAAATAACACTTTAGAAGAGTTTAAAATATTTATTCAAGGAGTAAAAAAACTAGACATTGTATTAGATTGTCTGCTTTTCCAGTCAGAAATTGTTTTTTGACCACGGAAAGATGTTGTTTTAAGCTAGTTATATTTCGATTCAGGGGTGATTAATTATTTTTATGACTTGTCCCAGTCCAATCAGAATTATTTTCCAAAGTGAGGAGCAGCTTTGCTTATTCAGCAGTAATTTAGCACTCTGTTAGAGGGTCCTTTGGTCTAGTTCTGCAAGCATTTTTATTAACTATCTACTATGTGTTAGGTATAGTATTTGGAATACAGAGACAAATTAAAACAGTTGTTGGCCTTAAAGAGATCACTCTCTATTGAGGGACACAAGATGGACACATACAAGCAGATAGCTAGCTAGATAGCTAGCTAGATGGACGGATAGATGGATAGATGGATGGATGGATGGATGGATGGATGGATGGATGGATGGATGGATGGATGGATGGATGGATGGGTGGGTGGATAGAGAGAGAGAGATATGCATGGATGCATGGATGGATAGATGGATGGATGGATGGATAGATAGATGGATAGATAGATAGATAGATAGATGGATGGACAGACAGATGGATAGATGGATAGATAGATAATCTATGTAGGTGTAGATATAGATATATAAAAGTACTTCTAGGGGTAGGCAAGGAGGGTACAATTCTACTATGAGGGCAGTTTGTTAATATAATGGAAGATCCAGTGAGCACAATGGGAGGGTTGGGAGGAGGGAGATAAAGATAACCTTTGATAATATTAATATTTAGCATTTATAGAGAGCTTTAAGTCTTGAAAAGTACTTTACATATATTATCTCATTCAATCCTCTTTGTAATTTTACAGATGAGGATACTGAGACAAAAAGAGATTAAGTGATAGCTAGCAGGTATCTGAGACAGGATTTAAACGCAGGTGTAGCTGACCCCACGTCTCTATCCACCAGGCTTCTAGCCCTCCCTAGCTCTCGATGAGAATTATTTTTCTGATTTAACAATTCAGTTCAGTTCAACATCATTGAGTACTTTTTATATGTCAATCAGTAAACATTTATTAGTACCTCCTATGTGCCAGGCACTGTGCTAAGCACTGGAGATACAAAGAGAGGCCAAAGACAATCCCTGCCCTCAAGAAGCTAACGGTCTAATGGAGGAGCTATGTAAACAGATGGGCTTGAACCTATATAGACATGTGAATTTTTATATGCAGACATACATTTATACAACTTTTGGGAACTGGAGAATGAGGAGGAGAGGGATGGATAACCACACATGACCACAGCTAAATCTTAGCAGGGTGCAAGATAGAGTTACCACCCACACATAAGTCCTAAATGGTGCTCATTGACTTTGTGTGTTGTGAAGGTCACTCCACTCAATCTGAGTAGTCCAGAATACTTGCGTGCCCCCCCCCATAATCATAGCGTTTACATCTGGAAGAGACCTTCGAGGCCATCTAGTTTAAACCCCTCATCATTCAAAGGAGGAAACTGAGGCCCAGAAAGGTCACATAGGTAACAAGTGGAAGAACCAAGGCTTAAACCTACTTCTTTGGGCTCCATTTTGAATTCTCTCTCTCTCCCACATCGTGGGGTTTTATGTTGAATTTCCTACCACCAACCAAAATCTGTCTTCTACAAGATGTTAGCCAGGAGTTACCTTTCAATATTAAGGATCTCAAACCTCATGTTCAAACTTATGTCACTTGTTTGGTCTACACTAACCTTACCAGGAGCAGAAAAAAAGCAATGCTACTGTCTACAGGTAGCTTACCAGACAAATAGGCATTAGAGTGGTCTAACATTTTGCATCATGAAATCATTTCTCTAGTGCATTGGGGTCAAACTCAGATAGAAACAGGAGCCACCAAGCTGTACGTAAGGATCCCAGTCCTTTGATGTCTTTGCTCTAATGAAGCTGCCCAGAGCCAGCTTGGGGGACATAAACAGCATAGGGATGGGGGAAAATAAAAAGAAGCAGGATTGCCTTGGGAAATGTTATCAGAGATTATTGAGGGACTTGAAAATAAGGTCTGTGGGGGAGCATCTACAATGTAAGAAATTTGTAACCGGATATTTAGCTGGAACAAGAGAAGACTTAAGGGTTATCCAACTAATCCATTAACACTTCTATCAGTAGTAACTGAAGAAAAGGATTAGAATACTAATTACTGCTGATATTCACATACTGCTTTGGAATTGGCAAAGTATTTCACTCACCTTTCATTTGAGCCTTAGGAGAGACTTGAGGTAGTATTAATCCCATTTTACAGATGAAATAAAGATACAGGACCACTGGAGTCATTGTCAGAGTCCAGGACTTTTTCCACTTTCTATTATATAAGATGAAGGTGGCTTAACTAATTGAAGGTGTCAAATTGATTCCAGGGGTTTTAAACTTGTGTTAGTTGAGAGAACATGACAAATGGAAAAATCAGGAAGGGGGAGGGGAGGAAGAATTCAAGTTTAGGTATGCTGAATTTGTAGTAAAGTCGGGACATCCAAGTGCATATGTCCAGCAGACCCTTGGAAATGCACGCAGGGCAGGGTGTGCTGGTAATTGTTTAACAACCTGTTGTCCAGGGGAAAAAAGTACAATGACACACTTTTAAATTAGATTAAGTTGACATTTTGTCCTTAACTTTCCTAAGTCAGGACAGCCATCAAAACAACAAATCAAGCCCCGATTTATAGTGTTTGCCAATTTCTGAGAGAGCAAATGCCGACATAGAACATTTAACAATCAGCTTTCACAAGCTGGTATGAGGAGCTCCAGTAAACCATTGACCAGAGCCCTCAAGAGAGATCAGGATTGAAGAGAGAAATTTTGGGGTCATCTGCACAGAAGTTGTAGTTGAAAACTTGGGAATAGATGAGATACCCAAGGGAAGAATATGTTAAGAAAGAAGAGTAGAGGGTCAAAGACTAAATCTTGGAAGATGTCAGTATTATTATTATGGAATATTACAAGAAATCATTAAGAAAAATTGTAGTTTTAGAACAAGAGAATAAAATAAAAAGATGTCCTCCACATTTAAGGGCAGGAGGAGGAAGGGGACTCATTCAGTTCTCCAAACTGTTTTTAAGACAATTTGCTTAAAAAAAAAAAAAGACAGTGTTCGAGGTACTAGGAATTCAAAGACAAAGCTAAAATAGCTATTACCTTCCTACTTTCTCCAGGGGAATATGCAAAAAGGGTCAAGGGAAATAGAGGAAAGGAAAAGCACTACCAATTGAGAAGATTGGGGAAGGCTTCAAGAAAGAGGAAGCCCTTGACTGTGACCTTGACTTTGAGGGAAGATTAGAATTCTAAGGAGCTGAGGTGGTGGTGGTGCAGGTTATTCTCAGCCTGAGGGAGAAGGGGTGGGGAGGGGAAAGGCAGGAGATGAAGTGGAGAGCGCCTAGAGAATAGAAGTGAGTTTCAGCATTAGTCTTCTGAACTCGTGATTGATTATTTCATGGATCAGAGTTCTGAAGTCTTTCAGCATGGCTTTCCTTTCCATTATTGCAGTCACCATGTAAATCATTCTCCTGGCTTGCCCCATTTGGTTTTGCATCAGTCCCTATAAGTCTAACCAAGTTTCTCTTAATTCTTCATAGTCATATATACTATTCCTTCCCCCTGCCCTGTTTATGCTTTCCATTTCAAGTGGCCATTGGCTATTCACCCAATAGGCATTGGTTCTGACGATAACTTTGTTTCTCCTCTCTACAGAAGGGAGCTGGCTACCATCTGGATCTCTTCTGGGTGGCCATTCTCATGATTATATGTTCCTTCATGGCTCTCCCGTGGTATGTGGCTGCTACTGTCATCTCCATTGCTCACATTGACAGTTTGAAGATGGAGACGGAGACATCTGCACCTGGAGAACAACCCAAGTTTCTAGGAGTCAGGTGTGCCAAGCTAGAGGAAGAAGTCCCAATGCTTATGTAGATTTCAGGGATCATAACACATATGCATGCAATTCTTCATTTTGAGCAAATGAAATTGAAGCTAGGAAAAAGGCCAGTTGGGATTAGTCCATTCCTGCAAGTTATATTCTAGGAAGGATTTAATTTTTGGCCACAGCATGGTCATTGATGCCTTTTTCGAGTTCACCCCAGGTTGGGACTCTTTAACCAATTTTCCTTTTAGGGCAAAAGACTAAATATGGGACATTGTCCTAAGGGGTTGATTTTTCCAGAGGACATTTCAGGGATGTCATATTTACCTAGAGAGAATAGAAAGACCACCTTTTAGCTTTATTGGGACCTCAATGAAGCTTTGATGCCTGCCCACGAATCAGAATTTTGGCCCTTGATAAGCATCTTCACAATGGAATTTTCTGCCTTGAAACTCACCACTGAGAAGTTCTGACCTGGACCAGTTGAATTAAAGTGACTCTAAAGGCATGGAGGCAGGACCTGTATCATGCCTGTTGTATACTTTCCAGAGGTTCCTCCTTGTATGTGCTTGCTTGTAGAGCCCCGAGAATGGAGTCATTCTAGCCAAAATGGCAGTGATGGACCAATTCTTTGGGAAGAAGGTTCTGGGTGTGAATGATATTTTTTAAAAGTATCACTAATTTGGAAAGGAACCTGATCAGACTTATTTTTGTTTGTCAGCCAGCATATGAGACAATATCATAGTTGTCTCCTGGGAAAGAAAAATTATTCTGTAGATGGTCAAAGTGCTTTTAAAAAAAATTATGAATACAAACAAGCCAGTAACTGTCAAACAAGAGTGATTTTTTTCATTCCTGTCTCTCATACACAAACCTGTCGATCAAGAGCAAAGAATTTAGCAGGAAGATTTTTCATTTATCCTATCAGTCCTTCAAACCCATGCTGCAGTTTAACGAGCCGGTCAGTTGGTAGTCTTTTTTTAGGCGTTGAGTTTGTACACTGCCCTGAAGGTATTAATAATACGATATTTGAGCCACATTCAACATTGACCTGAATGGTTCACGTTCTTTGGGGGAAGTAAGGAGCTAGGAACGTACGTGTGAAAACAGGAGGTAACCGTTTGGTTTCATTTCAGGGAACAAAGAGTCACTGGAACTCTTGTGTTTATTCTGACTGGCCTGTCGGTCTTTATGGCTCCCATCTTGAAGGTAAATATTCCAGATACTCTCTTCTTCTTCCTTCTTAGAATACTGATAAAGTGATGTATTAGAAGGAGAGTCCTTTTCAGCTATTTGGAAGTTTGGGATGAATGCTTACAGAGATATTGAGGCATGTGGCCAGCTGGGATGGAAGCTCTAGCTCCCCGCTTTGATCTTTCTTTACTTCCATTCATTTCCCTCACACTTTATGATGCTCTTATCACTTTCCTCCTTCCCCACCCCTTATTGCCTTCTGTTAATACTGTCCGTTATCTCAACCCCCTTACCTGCCCTCCCTTCCCCCACTCCTTCCAGCCTCTAGATTGCCAGGAAGCTGGGGTGAGTCCAGGTCAATATGGACCACCTCTTTTTTTTCTATTAGCTGTTCTTGCTGACAGTGGGAGCACTGTCTTTGGCTCCAAAGATAGTTGCACAAAGAAAGATTAGAGAAAATGACTGGCCTATAATTAGAAAGCTTAAGAAATAAACTTCTAGCAGAGAAAAATTACAGGGTAGATTGAGAAATTCAGTGTAAGTCATTGTGAAGGTTTGCAGGATGGCGTGCACAAATACCTGCATAGATAACACTGAAGCTATGGTGGGGAAAGTCTCTAAGGAAGAATGAGAATCTGTGCTGAGATATAATCAGCTTCCTCTTCCCTTTCTAGTTCATCAAGTTTTAAGTTAAGGAAAAATCTGAAGTCAGTGAGGGGATTGATTGGCACCTTCAGCCTAATCCCCTAACCCCCTTCTTACCTCTTATCCAGATGCAGCTTGTTTTTTCTTGGTTTTTCCGTGACATCAAAGCAATTAATTGAAAAGCACAAAATTCAATCCGCTTGTTGCTTCTTCTCCAGAAGCCAAATGACTGGTTTAATTGATATTTTTGAGTTGAGAGAGGCATGGCCTTGCCTGCAGCAACTGGGAATGTGATTACAAATAACATATTTTGGTCACGTATCCCCTCCTTTTATGGATGAAGAATTTGAGGCCTAAAAAGTCTAAAGGACTTGCCCTGGATCACACATCTCCTGAGACCTGGTCCATTCTTCTCCCTAATACTCCAGAATACCACCAAAAAGAGTCTTTAATGGAGAGTAACCTGCTAACTAGTGCATGGAGAAATGGTCACAGATTTCCTGCTTATGTTCTAGCAGGCCAAACTGGGGCCATTCTAAACATTTTTCTGTTGTTTTCTATGACTGAATAAACTTTCTCTGGAATGATGGGACAAGGCCCCAGGTTGATAGTCAGAATACCCCCAAGCAATGTTTTGCGTTTCAATGTTGTTTCCAGGGCTTGGCCTTCTATCCTGGAGAATCTGCTTGATGACCTATCATGGATGATTCCAAAAGGACACAGAGAACAGATCTTGTGTGAATTACTATTTTTAGGAAGAGGTGACACATCACATTTTCACCAATGCTGCCTTCAAATCCCTGCTTCAGGAAACTTGTTTCCTCCTCTTGCCAGCCAGTAGGGACCTTGACCACTGGAGACCGAAAAACATTCTCTCTGTTTTTCTGGCTGTCCCTCTTCCCCCTCCCTTTCCCTACTTCCCTTCCCCTCCCTCTTTCCCTTTCCCCTCCTCCTTTTTCCTCTCTCCTCCTCCCTCCACCTCTTTCCCCCCTCTCCCAGTCCCTTCACTCTCTTCCCCTGCCCCTTCTCTCTCTTCCCTTCCCCCTCCCTCTTCGCCTCCTCCCCTCTTCCCCTCTCCCTTTCCTCTTTCCCTCTCCCCTTCCCCCTCTCTATCTCCTCTCTCTTTGTCTCTGTCTCTGCCTGTCTTTCATACCCATGATTTTTTTAGCCTAATTTCAAACCATTCTGGTCCCATGATGAATCTATGAGGGATGAGGGGATAAGGATAAAGGCATATGTTTGTGTGGTAGGGGGTGGGGTTAGGAGGGAAAAAGAGATAGAGAGACACAAAGAAAGACCAAGACAGAGAGAAATAGACAGAGAAAGAGAATACAGCACTTTCTGTGTGCGCTCAACATTCCCTTAGGACAGACAACATGCACACATCGTTGCCTATACGAAATATACACAGGAAGACCCAGGTTCGAGTCTAGCTTTTGTCCGTGGGACCCTGGCTGGGCACATCACTCAACCTGGACAGGACAAAACTTTGTTTCCTAGCAGAATGTTGTAGCGGAATGCCTGCCTTGGTGGAGGCATTTCTTCCTGGGGAGTTTCCTAGAGAGATGAAATTACAGGTCCACTGAAAAACGAAGAAGGAACACCAAAATATCATGGGGAAAGCCTCAATAAGTTTAAAACAACAGAAAAAGAGTTGGCCATATCACTTTGGAGAGTGGTACATTGGGGGCAGCTAGGTGGCTCATGGATAGAGGACCAGCCCTGGATTCAGGAGGACCTGAGTTCAAATCCAGCCTCAGACACATAAAACTTGCTAGCTGTGTGATCCTGGGCAAGTCGCTCAACCAAAAAAAAAAAAGAGAGAGAGAGAGAGAGTGTGGTATATTGCATCTCTCAATGTGCAGATTAGGGTATTGGGATAGCCTTCAGCATGCTGTGACTTTGGGAAACTTTCTTGTAGATCAAGTCAGGTGGATTTGGAATAATGTGGTGGTGTCCCTCCAGACTCTTAAGTTAGGAGTGCTCATACTCCTTTTGAAGTCACTGAAAAAAATGTATTTTATTTGTTTTAATCAGCCAGCATCTCCTTTGTCTCCCTCCCTTCCCAACTCCCCTCCTGCCCAATTGAGAACACTAGACTTTTGAGTTCATTTGTAAACCAGGCACTGAAACTCACGGAACAAATGGGCAGAAGTCAAGGTCAACATCTAACCTTTCTCATTTGCCTCAATGGGCCTGGTCACTTATTAACTTCCAGTGATCATGTTTGAGTGAGGAAGCTGACTCCCAGTTACTATACTCTCTTCTAGGCAATGGATGACTTTTAAATAAAAGTCCTGCGGCTATTTTACAGTATCAGTGACCACACATATGGGATGTTGGCTTTGGAAGCTAGAATGAACGGTCAGAGCCATCTGGGCTGATCCCCCTCAATTTAAAGATGAAGAAATTGAGACCCAGAGAATTTAAGTGACTTGTCCAGCCAAGGTCACATAAGAGAGAGCCAGAATTTGAACCTAGGCCCTCTGACTTTGAACCCCACATTCTTTCCCCGTTATCTTGCTGCTTAATGGGCAGCTAATAGGAATAGGATCAATAGGAAAGACAAAATGTTCATTAAATGAGGAGTTCTTAACTTTTGTGTGTCATGGACCCCTTAGAAATTTGATAAAGACTACGGACCCCTTCTTAAAATATAATATTGTTAAGTGCCTAAAATATATAGGATTCTAAAATAAATTTATTTTTGAAATCTACATATATGTATATACATATGCATATATAAATACATATATATATATATATACGTACATTTACATATATGTGCACATACAAGTTCAAGACCTACAGATTAAGAACCTCTGCCTTAAATGTAGGCAAACCCCTATCATATTCAACAGGTCGGGTAGAAAGTTCCATTCCTTCTCAAATGTGGTGACCTCAGAGGATCCTGTTGATGTTTTCCTATGAATTAAATAGCCCGAGTACCTGTTTTACCATATCTGCTTATACATCTGAAAAGAAACCCGTGTTCATGATTCTCTTGACTGAAACATGACTTTTTCAGAACAAGAATGTGTGGAATTATGGGAGGTTCCCAAGATCTTTGCTGTTCAGCAGCTTTCTTCTTGATATGGCCTTGGTCAAGGCCATGGCCTGAGAAGCACTGGCTTTCAATTGCTGATTCAGTAGGACAGCAAGGAGGGGGCCAAGAATGACTGGATTTAAGAACTAAGCTGACTGGTTTAAGAACTGATTTCCTCCTTCAGTGTTGATTTAGCCACTATATCCTATAAGGGACTTAGGCTAGATGACCCAGAGATAGAAGAAGGTCTTGATCTTGACAGAAGAAAGTCTTGATCTAGCTTTTGAAAGTTAGTTACATAAGTCTAAGCAAGTGATGTTTCAGGTTTCAGTGAGAGTCAGTCCACCGCTCATTTGGAGGCTCTTAATGGAATTAGTTGTTTTTGTTGTTTTAGCATAAACTGTGTTCAAAACCCTACGTTTAAGATCTATTTGGTGACTTTATCAATCAGTCAATGAGCATTTATTAAACTCTTACCATAGTAACATCAGGCACTGTGTTAGATCCTGGCACTTAAATCCAATTCATATGCATGTGGAGATATCGCTCTTGTGACATCATTGGCCTTCTTTGAGAAGGAAGGACAAACAGCAACAGCGACAGTAAAGACAGAAGTGAAACAGTCCCTGCCCTCAGCAAACTTACATTCTATTGAAAGATGCGTGTACATGAAACTATATCTGTGTCTACATCTATCTATCTATAAAGTATATGCAGAGTGTTCCTATGGTGGTTTGGGGAGAGAGGCCCTAGTAGCTGGGGGACTAGGGAAGGCTCTGTGTAGGAAAGGAGATAATGTTGGAGATAGGTTTTGAAGGAAGGTAGAGATTCCACAAAGTGGTGGCAATGAGAGAAGCTTGCATTTGAGGGAGAGATCGTGCAAAGTCACAAGCGAGATGGCAAGACTAGTTTGGCTGAAGCACAGGGCATAGAGGAGAGTACTGTGTAATTAGTCTAGAAATGCAGGGGCTGGAGCAGAAGAAGTGAGCCTGTAACGCTCCCCAGTGTGGCCAAAACACACAAAAAATAAAAATCCAATAGACCATAGATGCGAATAAGGTAATATGCACTGGCTGGGCCCTTTAAGTATTTTTAGAGGCTCCTTTCTATTTGAGTTGGACATCAGTGGGGTAAATCTTGAGGGGGCCAGCATTAAACTTTGTCACCATCCTCTCTCTATCTCACCCTTACTTAGATCTTTGCTTCTCAGTCTCTTTAACCCAAATCCAAAATTCTGCCCTTGCCCTGAGAAGAAATAGCATATATTTACAGCCTCTATAATACCCACTCTGAGCTGCTTCCACTGCAAGATGAAAGGAGTGGGCAGAATTTAAACTGTAGAGAAACAATTAAAAACAAAACAAAACAACAAAACCCTTCTGGGCTGCTTTTGGTGTGGCTCCATGTACTTCCAAAAGAGATGCTGGACTCTTATTGACTGCACCATAGCGAAAGCCAAAGATCGAGGTGTTGTATAATCGAGGGGGATGTATTATTCCAGAGTTAAAAAGTTAAATTCCCTAGAATCTTGATAAACATAGTTTTTCTATCTGTGCCGTGGTTAACACTGGCATATAACAGGGTCTTGGGGACTTGTCCTTGAAGGCATTGACCGTGTAAGGCTGTTTCCACTGTTCTCTGCTAACCCCTCTCCTAGGATAGGCTGAAGGCTGTGTTATGAGATATGTCTCCAAGCCAGCAGCAAAGGCTCCCAAAACTGTGTGGCACTTTCCCTTTGTTTAAAGGCTTTTTCTTTAACCTTTCAGAAAGAAGCTTCTCTGAACTTCTCTGAAGCCTTTCATATAGGTAGTCTCTCTCTGAGGTCTGTGTTCTTTGGAGGTTGCAGAATGCATACAACTCTCTCTCTCTCTCTCTCTCTCTCTCTCTCTCTCTCTCTCTCTCTCTCTCTCTCTCTCTGACTCTCACTTTCTCTCTTCCTCCCTCTCTCTTTCTCTCTTTTTCCCTACCTCTTTCTCTATCTCTTGTCTTTCCTCTGTTCTTGTCTCCTCTTCCCTCTACCCTCTCTCTGTAGTCTCTCTCTTTCTCTCACACATCCACCCATCCATCTATCTACCTATCTATCTGTCTATGTATCCATCTTCCTGCCTGTCTAGCTACCCATTTTTTACCTATTTATATCTAACAATCATTCATCTATCATTCATCTATCTAAACACACACATAAACACCCACATTGTTTATATAAATATATACTTGTGTGTCTACATTATATATATTTGTTTATTGTGTAATATTAAGTATGTAATCACATATACATATAGGTGTTTGCAAATGAGATTTTCTTGTGACCATTTGCTTGTACAAAATATTGCATAAGACACATGCATTACTTTTTTTTAATGTAAGTTTATTCTTGTCTTTACTATAATGTTACTTTTTTGGGTTGGTGGTTTAATTACTTTCAATTTTTTAAATTACATTAACTAAGGGATTAGAAATGTGATTTCATTGGTATAGATGGCTCCCAGATGATGAAATATCTTCTACTAATGCATATTGGAACCTTCTCTTCAACTCAGAGCCTTAGAGTAGGGCCTCTTTTTTGCATGGATTTTGAATACCTTTGATGGACCCTTTTCAGAACAATGCTTGTAAATGTCTAAAGTGAAATATATAGCATTGCAAAGGAAGCTAATTGTATTGAAATATACTTGTCAATCTACATCTATATGTATGAATGTATGTATCTATCATCTATCTACCTGCCATCTTATCTGTGTATCTATCTGACTACCTGCCATCTCTATCTCTTATCTATCATCTATCTATCTAATCTGTCTATATCATCTGTCTACCATATCTGTGTCTATTATCTGTTTCTCTCTCTCTCTCTCTCTCTCTCTCTCTCTCTCTCTCTCTCTCTCTCTCTCTCTCTCTCTCTCCCCTCCATCTCTCTCTCTCTATCTTTCTCTCTCTCAGAAGGTCATAGATTCCAGGTTAAGAACTCTGGAGGAGAGCTAGATACAGCAGTGAAAGGTTAACTGATTTGCTGGGCTACATATGCAATGTGTGTATGAGGCAGGACTCGAACCCAGTACTCTGGTTCCCAGAAGCTCTTTATCCATTAATCTACATTTAACTTAATTTATACAGTAAATGAATCAGTGAAGTATTAATTTTCTGGGGATTTGTCCCTTTTGTCCTGGACTGATTCAAACTTTTGGAAATGCTAGTTGACCTTGTAAATCATATCAACTTGCACTTTCTGTTTTAATATTTCAGCCTAATTTAGATTTCCATGTTTTTTTTTTTTCACTTTGGTTTGTGTATGTTTAAAGCCTGTTTGTTTTTCACTAGTTAAAGTAGGGCCTTAAAAACAACAAACAAACAAACAAACAAACAATTCTTTTGCCTTCCCTTGAGTACTTTCTTTTGTTTTTAAAATTGACTGATAAAATAACTGGAAAGGGGGACAAAGGATCTGCTGTCCCCTGATTGACTGAATACTAGGGAAGCCAAATTGAATAGGACAAATCTGCACCCCAGGATTTGGAAAAGTTTCGCTAATCTTCCATGCCTTTGAGATCAGCTCTTCTTTGTAGAATGTGACCCTTTGCTAAAAATCTCACAGTTTTCTAAGAAATCAGTATCCTGGGTAGTATAGCCATCACCTGACTGGGAAAGTATGGAGTTTCTGGTTTTAATTTGTGTTGAGTACAAAAACAGCCAGCAATGGTTTTAAAAAACAAATAAGCCAAAACTCTAACAATAGTAAATCATTATAATTGTGAGGCTCAAGTTTAGCTTTCCAGACAGAAAATGTACACCATGGTCCGCGTTATCTTGAATTTCTTCTTAGAAGCAGCACAGGGATACAGCTCTTACCCAAACTCTCAAATTCCGCGGAGGCTAGGGAATCAGTGTGTTCTATTTTTGTCCCTCATAAACCAGAAAATGAGACATATAAAGTGATCCCAGCATTCATTTATTCCTTTTAATAGTTCACAGTAGGTTTCAAGGGAGGGAGAAATGCAAAGAAGACACCCGTCAGGATTCTAGTGACTTTGGATGTATTGTGTGCGCCCCTTTGTGGTGGTCATTGGGTACTACAATACACTGAAGATTTCTTCCCCCCCCAACACAATGAGCTAAGTACTCTATATAATCACTTTTCTGTGTTTAAGGTCAAATTAACTGCAGTATGGTTTTCGGCCAGTTCCTTTTTAGTGAAGCATCCAAACACTTTTTGCACAATTTTAATCATTTTGATGGCTAATCTTTTAAAATTAGAGGCAATCACACTAATGGTACTTATAAGTGCTCAATTCCAGCAAGGTGCCACAGATTCTCAGATACAGGATTGTCTTTAGATAGTCTCAGGAGAGGAAGCTAGGGAACGGGATTTCATCCATTATGTTGGAGAAGAACTATACTGCTTTAAGAAAACATCAATGGAAAATCCAAATATTGGTTTTGGTTGGGACCTTTTCTTTCTTTTTCTTTTCTTTTCTTTTTCTTTCTTTTTTAAAGCTGTACTCACATTAGTTGGGTCATACTTGGTGGGAACCAACTCTTGGATCTACCATTATACATCTCCTATTTGTGATAGTGAATTATATGATTGCGTCAGTTCAGAGCCCAAAGACAGAGTTCATATTAATATAAATGTGTGTGTATATTTGAAAAATACATTAAATATGTTGGAAAAATATATACATACATATTGCATGTATATAAACACACATGCATATATAACCATAATATGCATACATATATTGATATATTTTCTTCATATATTGATATATATATATTCTTTCTTTAATATATTTATATACATACAGATTTATGTGCATATATGTGTACACACACATATGTATATAGACAGACATTTATTTATTCTGTCCAGACTATAGGCTTTGCAGAAACAGATTTGCTCTGAATTTCAGATGTCTTAATTTATGAAATACCTCACACAGTATACTCTGCAGTGAGTAAGCTAAAACAAGCAAAGAAGCAGCTAGGCTTCTTCGTGTTAAGTGCACAGAGTACTGAGCCTGAAGTCAGGAAGATCTGAGTTCAAATCTGCCCTCAGATGCTTAAAGCTATGTAACCCCGGGTAATTCACTTAACCACTATCTACCTCAGTTTCTTTATCTGTAAAATGGGCATAATACTAGCACCTACCTCAAAGTCTTCTTGTGATGTTTTCTCAAATATTATTCTCAGATATATTATCTCACATGAGATGATATTTGCTCAGTGGGCCATATAAGTGCTAGCAATTATTATTAGTAATTAATAATTTTCATATTTGTTCCTTGCTGGACTTCCTGGTTTGGACAACAGTGCTAATGAGGGATTTACAGAGTATAACTCTGACACTCCCTCTGTGCTACCTTTTTGCCATCTCTATATCAGGAGTCTTACCCTTCCTGGTTAAAAAATAAGTAAAAATGTCCCTCTGTAAGAGAAAAGCATTTTGGCATTAAATTTGGAAGAAAAAAAAAAGAAATTTTTCCTGAAGTCACTCTTTCTTTTGATTCTCTGTTACTGTTTTAGAGTTTCATTCATTTATACATAGTGTGTGATAATTGTAGAAATTGATAAATAGTTACCTGTCTGTAGCTGTTTTATGTTGGAATTAGACTTCCAATTTAACACGCCATTTTTGAGAAACACAGTTGAGGAGTGGATAGAGAGCTGTGCTTGGAGTTAGGAAGACCTGGGTTCAGCTCCAGCCTCTGGTCCAGGCTGAGTGACCCTAGGTAGGTCATTCATCCCTCTACACTCAGGCAATTCCAGGTGCAGGGAAGCTGCTGACTGGCACAGGGAGAAGGAGTTTTCCTAAACCGATGAAATCATGTCAGGTCTGAAAGAAACCATGAAATCATTCTTGATAATTTGGCATTTAACACTTACTAAGCCTGGTTTTCTGACTTTCTCCCTAGTTTATTCCCATGCCTGTACTCTACGGTGTGTTCCTGTACATGGGGGTCGCGTCTCTTAATGGTGTGCAGGTAAGTTTGCCATAGCAACACAGTGCTTTTGTGATAACAAGAGTATTCCAGGAAAGAACCTTTGAAGGAAAATGGTAATCATTAACAGCCAGGTTTTCTTCATCTTGCCTCTTTTCATTCCTGAGACCTCAATCATGTTTGGCCTGTGTTTACAAAGCTTATCATACCCCCACATTCTTGGAGATGAAGTACATAAAGGTCAGTGGATCAGGCAGGCAACCAAGTTGTAATTCTTGTGTCACCAAAAGGAAACACATCCCCTTCCTCCACTGTGTTCCCCAGCAGGGAATCAGACCATCTTGAACCACTGACACCCAGCTGCTGCTGGATGTATCGTCCTTAGCGTGGGAACAGGCAGGACTCCTTGGGCACCAGTTTACTTCTCCCATAGCCTCCGATCAACGATCAAACTGTTTTGCACAAATAAAAGATGCGAGCTAATGTTCTTTATCTGTTGCTTTTAGTCTAAGGCATCAGCTAAGGGAACATTGCTATTTGTAATCTGGTAAAGCTGACTTTCCATCCTCTTCCTCCTCCTCACTCAACACCTTAAAAAAAATCACTGGGGGAAAATTATGTAAGGAACATTTTCTCTTACCAAAGGTATAATTTAATTGGCAGCAGGAAATTGGAAGTGTTTCTATCGCTTTCTGGCACCTCGTTAATTGTAGCCTTATTTAGCACTTAGTTGTGTTTTAACGACAAAAGGCTGCATGTTCTCCAAACACCAGAGGAATTTATTTGAGCCCCTTAAAAATGGTCCTTGCTTTCTTTCATTCATTGGATTTATATGAGTTTGGTTTGGGAGTCAGATGGAGCTGGGCGAGTGGCCAGGTCACCAATAAGAGAGAAGCCTATTGTAGTATTTTTTTTCTTTTTCTTTTTTTTTTTTTGTATTCTGCTGTGGAATGGGGTTGTTCACATGCTCTGGATAGGTGGTCAGGATGCCAAAGGATTTGGCCTTTTCCTTTATTGAGGGGAGCATTTGTATTAGAAGCAGCCTGTTCCTTGGGTTTAAATGACAAGCTGGCCCTCCACAGACCCCAGTGTGTTTTTGGTTTCTATGGCATCCAGGAAAGTTTGGGAAGATACCGGTGACCAGAATCCTTGAATATAGAATTTGACGCAATAAAATGAGTTTTATCCTTGTGAAGGAACTAACAGTGGAAATTAATATTTTGCCTCTGCCATTGGGTCTCCAAGTATATGTGAATGCTTTCTCATTGTTTCCCCCAAAAGGCTTCTCTTTGTGTGTGTGGTGTTTTTTGTTTTTTGGGTTTTTTTGCTAGGCAATTGGGGTTAAGTGACTTGCCCGGGGTCACACAGCTAGTACATGTTGTGTGTCTGAGGTCAGATTTGAACTCAGGTCCTCCTGACTTCAAGGCCAGAGCACTATCCGCTGTGCCGCCCAGCTGCCCCCCCCAAAAGGCTTCTCTTACAGCAGAAATTGAGCTGCATTTGTTCTCGCTTTTTAATACACGGCCTTCTGAAAGAACCAGCCTTCTCCTGAGTGACGCCATGGGACAACAAAGAAGAACTGAGAAAGATGGCGTGCCCTGTTAAGATTGCTTTGTCTCCTTCTGACAAACTGAAAAGGACAGTTTTCTCGTCTATCAAATAGGCGTAAACATAGCTATGGTAATTCACAGGGTTGCTGAAGAGCCCAAGAAAGAAAATGTGAATGAAATAGGCTGCAGACTTTAAAGTGCCGCGTGAATAGCCCTTATTATCAAGCGGATGAGCTTTCTGACCTGGCCCAGATGTCCTCTGAAGACCAGCACTTGATTTGTCTGGGTTCTTCTGAATTCCTCCTGGATTCTCTAAGGATAAAAGGCACAGTGTGCCTCCCAGATTCTACCAGGGGAAATGCCGAAGTGCCACAATCTGAGCTGCTAGAAATACCATGCACATATGTATATATCGGTCTGCTGGTGGGTTAAGAGGATGTTGTGATCCTATTTAGTGGTAGCCAAAATTACAAAGGCTGTACATGCGCAGTCGTCTAAAACATTTCCATATTGGTCACTTTGCTCAAAAAGACTCAAATGAAAAGAAAGATGGAAAGGAAGGAAGGGAGGGAGGGAGGAAGGAAAGAAAGAAAGGAAGGGAGGGAGGGAGGGAGGAAGGAAGTAAAGAAAGAAAGAAAGAAAGAAAGAAAGAAAGAAAGAAAGAAAGAAAGAGAGAGAGAAGAGAAGAGAAGAAGAAAGAAAGAGAAGGAAAGAAAGAGAGAGAGAAAGAAAGAAAGAAAGAAAGAAAGAGAAAGAAAGAGAGAGAGAGAAAGAAAGAAAGAAAGAAAGAAAGAAAGAGAGAGAGAGAGAAAGAAAGAGAGAGAGAGAGAAAGAAAGAAAAGAAAAAGAAAGAAAGAAGAGAGAGAGAGAAGAGAAAGAAAGAAAGAAGAGAAAGAGAAGAAAGAGGAGAGAAAAAAGAGAGAGAGAGAGAGAGAGAGAAAGAAAGAAAGAAAGAAGAAAGAAAGAGAGAGAAAGAGAGAGAGAGAGAAAGAAAGAAGAAGAAGAAGAAAGAAAGAAGAAGGAAAGAAGAAAAGGAAAGAGAAAGAGAGAAGAGAAAGAAAGAAAGAAAGAGAAGAAAAGAAAGAAAGAAAGAAAGAAAGAAAGAAAGAAAGAAAGAAAGAAAGAAAGAAAGAAAGAAAGAAAAATAGGGTACTTCAGTTTGTATTCAGTAATGAAGGACAGATCAATCTTACAAAAGCTTAGAGATGACAGATGTATAGCTAAAGGAATGACAGTGTCATACATTGACTAATCTAGAATTAGTTTCTAGGTCCCTTGAATTCTAGCCTAGTATTTCCCACCCCGCCCTTGAACTACATTATCTACCTTTTCCTTATACTTACATTGCAGGGTACTTGTGGATATTATAGTTGAGCAAATGAAATTATCTATGTAAAGCAACCCTTAAAATGGTGTGCTAACTTATACGTATATGTAAATTGTTGTTATTATTTCACTGAGTTAATGAAATAGAAATGATTCCGAGGCTCCAGAGACCTCTTTTCTCCTCGGAGAGAACACGGTGCACATGGAACTCTAAACTCATGTTTAGAGCTCTTAAAGCTAAATAAACAGCCTGGCCCTAATCTGTGTCTCCAGGCTTTTGGAACAAAGCTCCCCCTCCTCCACTCTGCAGGCCAGCCAAATTGGCCTCCTTCATACTCCTCACTCCCTCTCTCACCTCTGGGCTTAGTGTTGGCCATCCCCCGTGCCTGGATGGCACGTCCTCGTTCCTTCTGCCCCATTTTTCTTTATAATGCCCTTATTGGCCCCCAATTGAAAGTGCCCTCCCTCTCAAACTACCTAATATAAAATCCCTTCTTATTCATTTTATATATATAAATGTGCATATGTACATGTATAATATTTATATATACACTTGTCTCCTCCGTTAGAATGTAAACTCCCTGCAAGTAAATTCCCTCCATTCTTTGTACATGTATCCCCAGTTCCCAGGCCAGTTGCCTGGCATACCATAGGTGCTTAATAAATGCTTGTGGATTGGTTGATTGGTCAAGGTAGTTTCCATGGGCATTGAGTGGTGCTGGCCTTGTGTGCCAGTCCCCAAACTAATGCTCTGTTCTTCTCCCTTTCCTTGCCAGTTCATGGATCGTCTGAAGCTGCTTCTGATGCCCCTCAAACACCAGCCTGACTTCATCTATCTTCGCCACGTCCCTCTGCGTCGTGTCCATCTGTTCACTTTCCTTCAGGTGCTGTGCCTGGCCCTTCTCTGGATCCTCAAGTCCACAGTGGCCGCCATTATCTTTCCAGTCATGGTAGGAATTTCTGTGCCTTTGAAATGAGTTCTAGTGACACACTGCAACATTGGGTGGTTTTTATGTTGGCAAGAGACACACCTCTCTCTTTGGGTGGCCGTGAGATCTGTGAGAATCATCTGAAAGCATTTCCTGTTGTGTGCATGCATGTGTGCGTGTGTGTGTGTGTGTGTGCGTGTGTGGTGTTAGGAAATACTGGTACTGTCTTGCCTGAGGTCACCGGATGAGCTACAGGGGCCTCAACTGCAAATCTCTGCCCTTGAGTTTCCTGCTGCCTTTACTCCACTGTCTCAGACTCTGTTCAAAAGGAAGCCTGGGTGCTCTGTGTCTTCTCGCCAATATGAAAGAAACTAAACCGTTCAAAAGTGAAACTATCAAGTCTCTTTGATGAGCTCCAAATGATGGAAGGGGAAATCAATCCCTACAAAATTCATCCCTGACTTTCCCATTTTCCCTTGGCTCCCCATTCCTGGCAAGAAGTTGGCACCGTGTATCCAGCATAAGGTCAAGTTCAGGTCTGCCTTGTGTCTGCCACACTCTCCTGGCTGCTGAACTGCTGTGTTATCTCCTTCACTTGTGTTTGGTTAAAGAAACATACACAATGAGAATTGACCTTTTCTTCCACATCAACAGCTTTTGTGTTGTAAGATTGTGTGTGCGCACAAGGGTGTGTGTGAGAGACAGGGAAAGGGAGAGAAATTATCATCAAAGTCTTTCTTTTTTCAAAGAAAAAGACCTGTCACTGTGTGGGAGTGCTGAGGTCACCCAGCTAGCACATGCCAGAAGTAGGGCTTCAAGCCAGGTCTTTCGTCCATCCCGAGATACTCATCTCTCACTACCCATTGATAGCAACGCCATAGAGAGTCTTCGCTTGACGGTCTTCTCTCTGTCATTCCAGATCCTGGCTCTTGTAGCTGTCAGAAAAGGCATGGACTACCTCTTTTCCCAGCATGACCTCAGTTTCCTTGATGATGTCATTCCAGAAAAGGACAAGAAAAAGAAAGAAGATGAGAAGAAAAAGAAGAAGAAGAAAGGCAGTCTGGATAGTGACAACGATGATGTAAGAAGTTTTCCAGCCTTCCAGAGGAAAGCTAGCCCAGGCATCAGTGGGGAAAATGGGTTTCTTCTCTGTGTTGGGAGAGGGCAATATGTTTCCAAGAATGCACAAACCATACCTAGGTCTGTCAAATGGCTTCATTCTTGTCTATTTTTCCCCTTCCTCTCCCTCTGATGTTTACATTGGTTCCTCAGAGTTTACACACCCTTCGACAATGATCCACTTCATGGCCATTTATTTTACCGCCATATTGATGAGAAACTCTGGGCTCGCGCATATAAAGCCCAAGATAGGATTTGCTTGGTTACATCAGTTTTTACACTTAAAAAATGTATTGATATGTTTTGCTTTTAAATCATCTTCATTACCAAATATGTCGCTCCTGAGATCATCTAAACAGCCTGGGAACATGATATTAATGTGTCCTCATCATTGTCATGGTTGGTTTTAAGTGAGTAGAATTACCCTCTAAGCCAGTGAGCTGTCCTTTTAAGAGGAAAAAATGCAGTTGGGCGAATAAATCTGCCTATCACCGTCGTCTGACAGTGTATGCATATATGTGTATAAAAATATATATGATGTATATATGTGCACACATATATGCCTGCACGTATATACACATATATATGCATGTCTGTGTATAAACATATGCACATGTATAAATAGATGTATGTATACATGCATATATAATATGTATACATACATACACATGTATATATGTATATATTCAACATAGGGCCCCTCCCGTTCAAAGAAGGGAAAAAGATGTCTTTTCTCATCTCTTCCTTGGAGATAAGTTTGGTCTTTATAATTACCCAGCATTTAGTTTCTTCTCTTTTCTTTTTTTGTCGTAGTCTTTGTTTGATAACAATCTAAAGGCATTTGATTTGTTATTATTTAATCTTTAAATAAGTCCTCACGTCTAGCATACCCTTAATGAATGCTTGTTACTGCTGACTGATGAAAGGGTGAGCTCTTAAGGATTGGAATCTCTGGCTATGGCGACATTAGTATAATGAAATATGAGAAGCCACATGGAATAGTGAATGGTGAGAAAGCCAGGCTCTGACCTGGAAAGACCAGAGTCCAAGCCTCCTCTCTGACATCTATTGGCTAATGTGACTCTGGCTAAGTCACTTAGCCAGATGCCCACAGGCAATTAAAAAAAATGGATTAATTGTAAGTTGCCAATCTGCAGTGATGGAAAGGGGATGTCTTCAGAGACCATTGAAATCACAGATATACACACATCTATATGTGTATGTGTGTGCATATGTCTAGATATAGTTTGTCTATATGCCCTTATCAGTTAATTAATATTGAGCACCTAATATGTGCTAAGCACTGGGGATATAAAGAGAGGGAAAAGACATCTCCTGCCTTCAAGGAACTTCCAATTGCACAGGGAAGATGATATGCAAATAAATATATGCAAAATAGGCAATATACAGGATAATAAATAGAAAATAATTAACAGAGGGAAGACGACAGAATTAAAAGGGATTGGGGAAGGCTTCCAGGAAATGATAAGATTTTAGTTAGAACTTAATGGAAACCAGGGAGATCCGTAGTCAGAGTGGAGGATGGTATATGACCTACACACACATATGTGCCCTCCTCTGCTCTGTACAGATCTATTCCACATGCATGCACGTGCACATGTATATATGTGGAAATAAATAATTGACAAAGGAAGGTACTAGAATTAAGAGGTTTAGGGGAAGACTTTGTGGAGAAGATAGGATTTTAGTTGGGGCGTCAATCAAGCAAGCCAGGGAGTTCTTGTGGCTCAGTGACTGGATTCCATTTGGAATCTTAGTCGTAAGATCATGTAAAGAACAAGGTTTCAATGCATCTGTGACAATTTTGACGTGACCCTTACAAGAATGTCTAATAGAGATAGAATAAATGACTAAGGAGTTATCCATTACCAATCTGTTGGACCGAGAAAGGTCATCCAGAAACTGTCACACACACAGTGCCTGATGACAAGGTGCCCCAACTTGTTAAAATGAAAATTTTAATCCCCCCAAATTCGCAAAACCCAGTAAATGTAAAAGAAATTTAAATAAGTTAACTTTTAAATGACACTTTTGTCAAGTTTGTTGCATTTATGCTTCTGAAGTTCTTGAGGCTTAAAACTGCACCAAGATTTTTGGGACACCCTATGTATTGTAGTTATTGAGCACAGTGAGTGACTTTTATCTATGCACGCACTTGAATTGTCTCTACTTCAAAATTCACTTGAGAATGATCTCTCTTGTGGTTTACTGACCAATTAGGATCAATTGATTTGAGATTTTGTTACCATTTGATGAGGGGTAAAAGCCGTTAGAACGTGTATTTTCTTAAAAATAGATGCAGGGATCAAGGGTATACCAGGGGTGGGAAACCTGCAACCTTGAGGCCACATATGGCCCTCTAGGTCTTCAAGTGCAGCCCTTTAGAGGAGTACAAGTTTTACAGAACAAATCCTTTTATTAAGGGGATTTGTTCTGTGAAGTTTGGGTTCAGTCAAAGGGCCACACTTGAGGACCTAGAGGGCCACATGTGGCCTCGAGGCTGCAGGTTCCCCACCCCCCCACCATAGACCAAGTCACTCTCCTGTCCCCTGCTGCCTTTTGCAGAAGGGATGTGGTTACTGTATTCTCTTGCTACTGGAAGAGACCATCCCTTAGAGCTGCCAATGCTCCATAAGGAATGTTTAGTCAGTGTAATTAGGCAGTCTGGAACTAGTCTTTGTTTAAGAAACACTCAAAAGAGAAGTATGCACAGTTTATCCTAACAGCTCCTCAAAATGTTTGGGAAAGAAGTGATTTGTTTTTCTCAGAGGAATGAATTGATTTATCTATCATAAATAGATATGCCAAGTCAGATAGAGTCAACGAGTATTTATTAAGCTCCTGCTGTGTGCCAGGCAGTCTGCTAAGTGCTGAGGATACAAAGAAAGACAAAAGACAGTCCCTGCCCTCAAGGAGCTCACAATCTAATGGGGGGGGGAGAAGCATGCAAACAGCTACGTACAAGATGTTGACAGGGTAAATTGAGATGATCTCAGAGGGAAGACACAGAGGGAAAGAGTTCTTGTAGAAGGTGGGACTTTAGCTGAGACTTGAAAAAGGCAAGAGAAGCCAAGTTACAGTGATATTATACTAGTAATCTCTGGCAGCCACAGAGAGACCATTCTTGGACTCTTTTTCTTTATAATTAAGTTTGGGCTTTTAAAAAATTAACAAGAAAACCTTTTCTTTCCCTCTCCCCACCTATCTTTGAAAAAAAAAGGAAAAGCAAAACTTTTATAACATATAGGCATAGTCCAGCAAAACAAATCTTTGCATTGGCTCTGTCCAAAAATAAAGTTCTCATTCTGCATTACTAGGCCATTGCCCTTCTGTCAGGAGGTAGATATCATATTCATGGTGAGCTGTTCCTACATTATGCCCTTCGGGATCATCCCAAGTCACAGCCATTTTAGAAGCAAGCTTTCTCTCTTTTGCTGTCTCTCTATCTCTCTCTCTCTTTCTCTTCCATTGTCTCTGTCTCTCTGTGCTAGCTCTCTCTTGCTATCTCTCTTTATCTCTCTCTTTCCATATATATGTGTGTGTGTGTGTGTGTGTGTGTGTGTGTGTGTGTGTGTGTGTATGTATATATATATATTTGTTACAAAAGAGATCCTCAAATTTCTGCTTACTTTGCTCACAGATGAGTAGGAAGACATGACTTTATATAGCTCTAATGGGCTGTCAGCGAGTGCAAGATGAGATAGGATTGACCTTATGTAAACTTGGTTAATAACAACTCTCTGGTTGCTGCAGTCCCATGTACATTCTTCAGGAGTGTGGTGCTGGAGCTTAAAAAACATCTCGCTGGAAATACAACTGATAATTTGTGTTGCACCGCAGTGGGCTATCAAGTCAAGCCAAGTCAACAAGGATTTGTTAAGCACCTACTATGTGCCAGGCACTGTACTACTCTAGGGATACCAAAAAAAGGGCAAAAACAATGCCTGTGTTCATGGTGTGCATAGTCTGATGGGGGAAATAATAACCAAATAACTGTACTTGCTTGGTAAATGGGACACGATCTCAGAGGGAAAGTGCTAGCATTAAGAAGGACCAGAAAAGGTTCATCAGAGAAAGTAGGAATTTTGTTTTGAGGCAATCAAGGTTACATGATTTGCTCAGGGTCACACAGCTAGTCTGAGGCTGCATTTGAACTCAGGTCCTCCTGACTCCAGGGCTGGTGATCTATCCACTGCATGTAGCTGCCCCAAGAAGGTAGAATTTTAGCTGGGACAACCAGGAGATGGAGCTGAGCAGGGAGAGCCCCCGGAGTTTATCGAGCGGAAGCACTCCAGCCCTGTGCTCTAGGAAGATCCCTGACATCTGAGTGGAGAATGGACTGGAGCAGGGAGATATCTGAGGCAGGGAGACCAAGCAGCAGCCCATTGCAGTAGTCCTAATGTGGGCTGATGAGGGCCTACACAGGGGTGGTAGCAGCATCAGAGAAAAGAAGGGAGCGTCTATGGGAGGTTTCACCAAAGTACAATCCAACCCAATAACGATTTATTACATTCCTTCTATGTGCTAGACACTGGGCTAAGCACTAGGGAAAAAGAAAGACAGTGTTTTCCCTCAAGGAACTTACAATCTAAAGAAAGAGCCACAAAAGGAGGCAGGAAAATGAGGATGGGGTGGAGTGAGCAGGCAGGATACCAGGGGATATCTAATGTGGAGGCAACTTGTTCCATGGAGCTGAAACCAGGCAAGCGCAAAGTGGAGTGAGCTGACCGTCCAGTTCCTTCCCCCTCGAAAGATAAAATCTGTAGGATTTTGCAACAGACTACATGGGGATGAGTATGAGTGACAACTAAATTGTAAGCCTGGATGACTAAGAGGATGGTGGTACCCTTGGTAATAGGGGAGATGGGATGAGGGGAGGGTTTGGAATGAAATATAGTGCCTTCAGTGCATCCATGATGAATTTAGATGTCTATAAGGTATCCAGTTTGAAAAATTCAATACAATGGGCATTTGGAAATTCTGGATAATAGCTCTGAGGATCATCTATGCAGAAATGATCATTGACTCCATCAGAGCTGATGAGACCACTAAGTGAAGTAGTGTAGAGGGAGAAGACCCAGGTGAGAGCCTTGGGAGACATTCACTCTTCACAGGTGTGACTTTTATGAGAGTTTGGTCAAGAAGACGAAGAAGATGAGGTCAGGCAAGAAGGAGGACAATTAGGACACAGCAGTCTTGTGAAAACCTAGTGACAAGAGAATATTCAGAAGTCGGAGGTCAGCAATGATAAAGATCAAGGAGAATGAGGGTTAAGAAAAGACCATTCCATGGGACCATTAGGAGAGCGTCGGTAACTTTGAACAGAGCAGTTCGGTTGAATGAGAAGGGCTGAGGCCAGACTGTAGAGAGGTAAGAAGAAAGTGAGAGAGAAAGAAGTGGAGGCCCCTGCTGCAGACCCTCTTCCCAAGGCATTTAGCCATAAAGAAGAGAGCTATAGGATGATAGATGTCAGTGAGTGATGAATCAGGGGTGGGGTTTTTTTGAAACTGTGGGAGACATGGGTATGTTTATAGGCAACAGGGAAGTAGCCAATAGACAGGGAGAGATTGAAAACTACTGGGAAAAAGGAGATTATAGAGGAGGAAATCTGCTAGAAAACGGGATGGAATGAGATCTCATGTGCATAGAGTGGGGTTGGCCTTGGCAAGGAGGGCCCCTCTTCATGTGAGACTGGGGTAAAAGAGAAGATAGTAAGGAAAAAACTTGGAAGTGATAGGAAATGAGAGGAAGAGAGAAGAAGGGGCTGTTGGTGAGCGGCCATGTGTTCAGTGAAATATGAGGCCAAGTTCTCAGCTAAGAGGGTGAGGGAAGGAGGAGCCATGGGAGATTTAGGGAGAGAAGAAAAGATTTGGATATATTGCCATGGTGAGTGGAACAGTGAATCAGTTCAGGAGATGTAAAAGGACTGCCTTGCAGCAGTGAGGCCCCAGTTGAAATTATGTTCACATAAATTGGTAGCAGATGGAGTCAGCATGGTTTTGTGGTTTCCTTCTGCAGCACAAAAGTAGAAATGAAAACCATGGATGGTGGGAGTAATCCAAGACTGTGCTTGGCAGCATGGAATCATTCATAGGATAAGAGGGCGAGGGCCTGGAAAATAGGAGAGAGGATATAGAGAAACTGGAACCAAGGAGTCAAGATGGGGAAGGGAAGAAAGCCTAAGCATCACAGGGATGCTAGCCTGGGAAAGAACTGAGGGGTGGAGGGCTTGGGGAACATGGTAAGGCTAAAGAAGATTAAGGGTCATAAGTCCAGGGAAAGAAGAAATTATAAAAGGCTACGATCAAATAAAAGAATTTATGAGTTCCAGAATGTGAAAATATGAAGGAAGCTTGTTGAATCTCCTTTTGTAAAAACTTAGGAAAAAGATCATTTTGCAGCAGTTTGAGGTCAATTCTGCTCAGAGGTGAGGAGATGGGCCCAATGTTCTTCTGAGATCTCTTCCAGTTATTCTATAAGAAATGTACACCAGGATGGAGCATTCATGGTGAAAGTGTTTCTTCTTTCATCACAAAATATTTATATTTGAATGATGCCACATCTCCAGTCCTCCGAGTTTGTCACAGAGGTCTTAGAGATAAAAGATTTTTAAAATGTCTTAGACTGGATTAAGTTCTTTCAGTTCTAAAATTTTGTGATTCTTTTCTTTCTTTTTAAAGAATTAAACATATTTAGTCTGAGACCACGTAAAGCCTGACACATTAGAGCAAGATGCTCTAAGCCTAAAGTAAATGTATTACGTTCTACCCCTCTGTCCTTTGTCACGTTGCCCTTTTTAAAGGGGCCTGTCTGAATGCGGCCAGTGGGCAGCTCTCTGTGTGTCCCGCTGCTTGTGCACTGACGTGAGTTTCTGGCAAGCATGCTATAATACAGGAAGGGACCCAACTCTCTTAGTTTGGGGCACTATTAGTGGAAGTCACAGCTTTCTTGTATTTGGGCCTGCCGTCATTGTCCTTTGGAGTCTCCTGAGCAGGTTGCAATGAAGGGAGAACTCCTAGTCTATTGTCAGTAACTGAAGGTCATGAAAGATAACATTTTGTGCCATTTTTATGGTCTTAAGGAAAATGTTTGTAATAAGACAAGTTCTTCCCAGTATTTCCCTACATATAGATACATATAATCTATTTTGTTGTGTCGTTGCAAGAGGTAATATTTTAATCCTCTAAGTGAATGGGCTGACTCATTCCCAAGTAGTGTGCTGGTAAATGTTTAACAACCAGACCTGAGGTGGGGGGAGGGGAAATGTATGTGCAATGAACTTTTGTGCTTAATCTTTATCATCGACGTTTTCCACATAACCTCTTGAAGTCTAGACGATCAGCAGTCCTGATGTATAGCATTTGCCAATTTTTGAGGTGTAAATGCTCACACTGGAAATTTAACAACCGGCTCTCACTACTCTATTTAGAGTGACCAGTAGCCCTGAGTCAAGACACATTATTTCTTTCTTTGTTTACCTTGGTCCAAATTTCCTCTGACATAAAAGGGAAATGTTACTGTTTTGGTAGCTCAGAGAGTGGGTGAGTTGTATTTTTTTCACTTTAGACCTTTTTTTTTTTTTGCCAAGCCATTGGGGTTTGACTTCCTCAGAGTCACACAGCTAATAAGTGCTATGTGTCTGAGGCCTCCTGACTGCAGGGCCGGTGCTCTGTCTACTTTAGATCTCTTTTCAAATTCAAAATTACTCTGCCATTCAAGGCCTGGCCTTTAAGGTTGACTCCAACCTTTTCAGTCCTTTTTCATATTACTCCTTTTTATGCAAGGTACACTCAATACAAACTAGATTATGAGCAGTGCCCTGAATTCAATTGCTGTCTTCCAGCTCCCTCCATTTCCCTAGGCCAGTGTCCTTTGATGTTCTAATATGGCCTGCTAACATTCATGGAGCTCTTAAAGGTTTGTAAAACACTATACACATGTTACTTCCTTTGATCTTCACCCTGTGAAACAGATGCTATCAGTATGCCCATTTTAGAGATGAGAAAACTGAGAGTGAGACAGGTGAAGAGCGTACAGCTGGAAAGTGTGTGAAGCAGGATTTGAACTCAGGTCTTCCTGCCGCCAAGTCCAGCAATGTGGGCACTAGACTTACTGGCTAGCTGGCTATATATTACTTCTTTATCACTGCCTTTCAAAGTTATAATTTTCCTTCAAGTCTCAGGTCAAGCGCCACCCCCTTTGTGAACCTTGCATGATCTCTCTAGCTGAAAGTGATCTGCTGTCCTCAAATTTTCCTAGAGCATTTTGTGTGAAAACCCAATTGCCCTCCCCAGTCATGCCTTTCTCTGGATGACATGTATCCATGTACATATATTGTATAAGCCTCCTGAGATCAAGGACTGTGTTACTTTTTAATCCCCAGCGGCTTCTTATGTCCTCTGCATTGTAGTGAAATTTCCTAAGAAGGCGTTTCCATTTATTTATTTGGGTAACAGAGCCTTGTGCAGTGCTCTGGACCGATGAACTGGGAGGAATATACTTTACTCAAAGTTCCAACACAGTTTAGGTGACAAATGAATCTGTGTTGTGTGTGTTTTTTTTCTTTATATATTAGTGTGGGTTAATGAAGAAAAAGTTTCAAAAAAGATTTGGCTTTGGCCCCTCTGACCAAAGGGATGGAGAAAACATCTTTTGCAGAAAAGAAAGAAGAAGAAAATCATTCTTTTCCTAGCATGTCTATGTATTTACACCTATTTAGCTATTTAGCAGGTGGAATCCTATGGGGGGATGATGTCCTTAGAGCATTCTAAGACCTTTTCCCCCATTTCATCCACAGTCTGACTGCCCTTACTCCGAAAAAGTTCCAAGTATTAAAATTCCAATGGACATCATGGAACAACAGCCTTTCCTAAGTGACAGCAAGCCCGTTGACAGTGAGTAGAACTAACCTCTTACTTCATGCCTGCTTGAAACTGACTTGCACTACCAGGGGGGGGGGAGGGTGACATTGAGTCTGAAGCAACCATCCTTCCCCTTCCTTTTATTTTTTTTGTCCTATTTTATCAATTTTAAAAGAATATTTATGACTATGAAGATCTTGTTTTTTCACTCCCTTTGTTGCCTCCTTAACAGCCTTTTCCCAGTGACTAAAAACTTGTTTTTGCTTGCTCGTGGTCTTGGAGTCTCCAAAGCCTCCCCCCCCCCCCATCGTGTTTCTATCTGCCGCTAACCATGGTACCAAAGTGATTTCTCTTTCTACCATTTACCAGCAGAGTAGTTGCTTATGCTGCCACATCACTGTTAATGTTTGTTTTCCTTAGGCCCAACTAACTCTTGAATTCTGTGTCATGGGTCTCTTCCTTATTAATTAACAAATTGGAAAGCATTGATTAATTTGAATAACCAATTAAACTGGGAATCATGAAACATTTGCAAATTTCCTTAGTGACTTTTAATCAAAGTGAGAAGTGTTTGTCTCTTGATGTTAAAAATTCTTTTACTGAAAACAATCACATTTTAGAACTGCTCTGTACCTTCTGATGGAGAGGGACCCTAGATGGGAATGGGTCAATCATAGTTGACCTTTGACCTTTCTTAGCCAACTGCTGCTACTAGAAAATACCCTAGATCAGGGGTTTCTAACTTGGTGTCCATGAATTTGGATGAGGGAAAAGTCTTTATTTCAATATCATTTCTTTTGTAATTGCACAACTTTTATTTTATGCATTTAAAAACAGTATTCTGAGAAGGGGTCCATGGGATTCAACAGAATTTCAAAGTGGTCCATGAGACCAAAAAGGTTAAGAACCTTTTGCTAGATGGGAGAATCACTGCTTGGCCATAATTGTTCATCACTTCCCACCTGGGACATACCCTCCCATTGCTGTCAAGGCTTGGCGGCTAGGGTTTAGAATTTCATAGTGTGTTACCCAATATGTATAATTGTGAAGCAATAGATTGTTTTGAAAGAGAGGAAATCTCAGCATATGCCCTGATACCTATCTAAACGTATTTTCTTTTCTTTTATCAAATTCTTCCCCCCTCTCTGCTTTTCTCTTTACTTAAACTTTTTCTGCGGTGGAGAATTTATTCCTTAAGGTCAACAGATGTCCTCAAATGACTTCTCATATTTTCTAGGGAAAACAGGGTAGTAATTTATATTAAGTGTGTGACACTAATGATTTTCCAATTCAGTAAGATTGAAAGTTAATGCTAAATAATGTAGCATCGAGTCCAAAAGATGCCACACCTTATAAGATCTCATTCAGAGGCTAAATTTTCCTAAGCATCATCTGTATGAGTTTTGGTTGATGGAATATTCTTACTTATTAATTGAAAGTCCCAACCTGAATCAGAAAGGATCATATTTTTAGCAGTCTTGTCTTGTTTGGTAAGTTTGTCACTTTTGTGGGTTGCTGAGGCCAAACAAAAATTATATCCTGGTTGTTAATGAATTTATTATCTGTCCATATTTCATTTATTATCTGATAAAGATCAATGAGTATCTCTCAATATATTTACTGCTCCAAAAATCGGCGTATTAAAATAGAAGGAGGACAAAAAATTATGGTAAAGGAATGGCTAGCAAATTAACGTGGGATGTTTCTTCCTTTGTCCATTACATTTCTTCTCCTGCCATTTGGCCTCACAATGATCTGATCCCCACACTCCAAAACCCTTACAGAAGTTCTCCCCTTTTGAGTAATAAGGTAAATGGCTGTGTTTTCAAATCCTACCATTTAGATTATATTTAGACAATTAAATGGGAGTTTTAATTTCACAAATTCATCTTAATCATCTTTCCTTTTGTGAAGAAGGCATCAGTGAGAGATTAAAATGAATTACTGTCAACTTTTAGGGGCTTTTAGGTAGCTTTCAGATTTATTCTACGGCTAACATTTTCATTTTCAGTAAAATAACATGCTTTCCTCCAAAGACCTGTTACTTGTGATTTTTTGTTTCATCTTTCCAGGAGAAAAATCACCAACATTCCTTGAACGCCACACATCATGCTGATAGAATTCCTTTCCTTGAGTCGCTTGGGATACCAAGGTAAAGAGCAGTACAATGTTTTGGTTTCTCCAGCTCCCCTTTGGCAGTGCCATGGAATGTCTGCCCCCAGAAATGTAGTAAGAGCACAGGTTATCGGGCAGAACTTCTTGTTCTAATTCTTCTTGAGATAATAAGTTGTCCAAGAACCAGTGCGCAGCCAGTTTCTGCTGGTGAGAATAGTGATTTTGAACATGCTTCTTAAAAGTAATTGAATCTCCCGGTTCCATCACCTCAGAGTCCTGAGTCAGTGTTCAGTCTTGTGATATCAGGGTTGTCATTCATTGCTTCAAATGGGTTGGAGTTTCCTGATAGCAACTTCTGCACTCACTGATGGATGACACCATTCCATTGGCTTCACCTCCCCCTACTCTCTCTCAGATTACTCTTATATGTAATCTTCCCCCAGTAGAGTGTAAACTCTCTGAAATCACTTTGTATTCCCAATGCTTAGCACAGTGCCTGGCACATGGTAAGTTTTTAATAAAAGCCTGTTGATTTGACCTAACAAAGCTCAGGGCACTTCCCATCTTTCTAGATAGTTCAAATGGTGGAAATCTATGCTGAGGGATTCCAGTGCCAGCTGTGTTTCTGCTGGGTGTTTCTCTTTAGTCTCTGTGGCAGTGAGAATGCCTCACTTTTCAGGATTCTCCCTGAGTTCACTGCCATCTGGTCAAGCTTCATCCCCAAGAAAGTCATAATTACTCCAAAGGGATTCAACAGTGGGAGAATATCTGAAATTGGAGGTGGCAGGTGCTGTCTTCTCTTGAATGCTCAACGCGTGTGTAGGGAAGGTGATGGGTCACTTACACTTCTCGTCTGTTGTCGTTGGTTTCCATTTAGCCCTCCTCGAACTCCAGTCAAAGTTGTGCCTCAAATTCTAATAGAACTGGAACCTGAAGATGATGGTTATTTCTGGAGGAGCAAGGGAACAGAAACTACGTTGTAACTGTTTGTCTCTTAACACTGAATCGTTTTCTTGGTGTGGAAAATGATGTTTTCTTCAGTTTGGTTTTGTTTTTTGTCACTAGCCAAATATCCCAGTGCCCTCTGCTTCTGTCCTGTGTAGGGATAATGAGACAAGAGCGAGTCTTTAGATGATGAATTTTTGTGGAAGAATTTTCCTGTTCTCTCTCCTATATTTTTTGGTAGTTTTTTTTTCCCACCCACCTGATTCTCACACACACACACACACACACACACACACACACACACACACACACACACCCCACCACCACTACCACCACCACCACCACCATTCTTTTCCTTTTTGTAAGAGCTGCAAATGTGTTATTTTTTTAAAAAAAGGATTTTGTACCAACTTTTACTAAAGCATCAAGATGACTGACAATTTTAATAGGGACGTATTTTTGCTTGCTTGTTCTTCTGACTGGTTGAGCCAAGCCTCACTGACCTTCAAAGGAATTCAGTGTCTTTGCTGACATAGATTCCCACACCTAAAAAAATGCTGCTATCCTAACTAGCCCATGCTCTTGAACTCTTCCCTAGTAGTCTGAAAAGAAGGTGAGCTAAAGGTACTAATTTCACTCCCTGCACAGAGATACTCTGGCCATTATTGTAGCACGTTTTGGAAGTCCCATTTCCTATGCAACCTTTTTTTTTTTTAACCCTGTAATGGGCTTATCTGTTGAGTCTTTTGAAGAATATTTTTCTTCCTAGATTTTGTTGTTTAAATTATGGGGGCCTAACCTGCAACTTATTTTGTTTGTCAATTTTTTAAACTTTTTTTTTAAAATTACTGTAAAGAAAATGAATTTTTTCCTGCAGCAGGAAACATAGTTTTGAGTAGTTCTACCTCTTATATGTAGCTGCCAGGCTTTCTGTAAAAAAAAGTGTATTGTAAATAATGTGATTTTTGTACACATAAACACACACACGCACACAATCTCCAGGACAAGTCATGGGGCTGGATTTGATAATAAGCACCCTGTTTCTAAAACATCAATTTTTATTTTCATCTCTTTCTTCTTTTCTTTTTTTTTAAAGTTCTGTGAAGGAGACGGGAGGTGGGGGCAGTTAACTACTTTGTGGTTTTAAAATATAGTAAATGTAATGGCAATTAATAATGTACTGACTGGTAATAGTTCACAGATGTGAGTGTATTCTCATGTTGATTTCCTATGCAGTATTTTTTTTAGAATTCTTTCACATGAAAACCCTCGTGTTTTTATGTATGTTCATGGATGTACTCTGCATGTAGCCAAACCTGCATGCAAAGATAGAAAGAGAAAGAATGTTGGCAAGTGAATGAGTTACTGAGCCTTATGTATCAGTTTCCATAAAACATGAGTCTGACTCATAATTGACAAAACTATTCAAGAGTTGGAGTGAGTGGCCTCTTTCTGGCCCATGTGGACAGATGTACTTTATTTCCCAGTTACTTGTCACCATTACTGATGGGATATTTCATAAGGCCCATGAAAAGTCTATGGGAATATACTGGTTACCATGCCTACATGAGCTGATCTGCAAGTTTATAGGTGTAGCTACCCATACACTGTACATATACACTGTTTTGGATTTTTTTCAAAGAGTGAGATGAATATCATTTGTGATTGGAATCTTTTTAAAGTTGGGTTTTGTATATATGTTTCTAAATTAACACAGCATAATGCAGATTGGGCATTTAGTCACCAAATTTAGCATGGCATTTTAAGCATATCATTTTAATAGGTTGCATTATATATCGTGAATGTGCATTAGACATAACAGTTTTAAATGTCTACAATCTGAGTCATATAACCACATTTGTGATGCATACACACTGTAATAAACAGGGAGGGGAAGATTGGACCAGAAGGAAACCACTGGCTTTAGTTCTGTGATAACCTGTGGCATTGTGGGTCTCATTCCAGTATCATAAACCTGTCTAGGAAGTCTGTCCCATGGGAATCTTTTTTGAAAAACACAGGTTGTGAAAAGACCATTCAGAACAGCTCTCACCCTGAGATATTGCTACCTTTCTTTCTAGTACCAAATAGCTTTAACAGTGGAATCCAATGTAAAATATGGATTTAGTTATGGCCTCTAAGGGTTTCATTTTTAAAATTAATGGAGATAGTACCTTTTTATGGTGCTGAGACCTCACATGTTGAATTTTGGCTGCACATTTAAAATGATCACTACTTTTACAACCACTAATTAAATATATTTATCTAGGTTCCTCTCCCTCCCCGCAACGTCTGAAAACATCTTCTCCCCTATCTCATTGAAGGAAACATTCAGTTAAATGTTTGAAATAAATCACCCATAAGAAACTTTTGATACATTAATGATCCTTGCTTTTTAAGCAATCTGGATTATAAGAATGTGGCCTTCTTTGACCATCAGTTCAATTAAACAAAGTACCCTGCTGTGACCAGACCTCTAAGTTAGGTGCTGGGAGAAATTCAAAGTTTAAAGAAGGTTTGGTCCCTGCTCTCCTGGAATCTATAATCTAGCCTTCTAGACTGGAAACCATCTTTAGTTCTTTCAGAGAATTCCAAAATGTTGGAAAGACACCATTGGCATATGTGAAATTCCAGCCATTGAAATAGATTTACATGTGTCTTCCGCATCTTTAATGGCAAAGACTGTTTGTACTATATGCCTATAATTAGATACTAAAATTGATTTTTAATAAGAAGAAAGCTGGCATAGATGATATAAAAAGAGAATACTCCACTTTCATTTCCTAGGGAAAAGATTAAGATCCAACCCTTTCATCATCTTGATACCCCTTAAAACAAATTTTAAAGTGATTATTTTTAAAGAAGGGGTCACTATGTATGAAGGAGGCTACGTCTATACATGCAGAGCTGTTTTGTGCTTTTACTGAATAATTTGTTTTAGTAAATGTAGCAGATTGCTCAGCTGTCATGTTATTGGTTTGACACAGCCTTAGTGAGCTTATGTGATGAAACCCAATTCTTCTTACAATGTCTAGCACCACTGGAAGTCGAATGAGCACTAGAAGATTCGAGTTGCTAGAAGCAAATACCAGACAGTGAGTGGATTAAAAGTGTTTATTAGTGAGATGCCAGATAAATGTAAATAAGCCAAGGACTTTTGTGACAGACGCATCATTGCGTTGTAGGGAGAAAGGCAGTCACACCTGACATATCTGGCTTTGTACCCATTTCTTAGCAAAAGACATTGCTTGAAAATCAGATTCATCATAAAGTATACTTTAAATCCTGATATTCTGCTTGTTCTGCCCTACTCTCTTCTCATTGTAAGCAACTGGGGAAAAAGGAGGATGGACATACACTCATACCATTCTATTTGTGAAGAAAGAAATGAGAAACAAGTTTTTTTTATTGGGGTTGAAGGAAGAGGAGGGAAACCCAACAGCCTGACTTCAATGCATTGGCTATTAGATATAGTTCTAAGAGTATACATGTTTATACATGTGTGTACAACATACATATATACATACATATGTCCATGCAATACACCAACACTTAGAGAATAAGTATTTTATTGGCAGTTAGCTTGTGATCAATATCCAGAAAAACCTAGTCTTCCAGGGAGTTTGAACCATGTTTAAGTACTTGAAATGTATTGACTGCTGAATTCTATGTTTAAAAAGAGACATATTTGCTCTCTTATGCAGAGGTTGGCATTGTTTGGGGATGGGACAAAGATTTCTGGATTTCTCTTCACACAACTCAATCAATTCCTTTGTTGCTGGAGCCTGGGATTTTTCTTACATTACCAGATATTTTTGACATTAGCTCATGACAGCAAGAATGGAAAACCTGGTGGCTCCAGGTGATTGGAAACCACCCAGTGGTATCTTCTATGGCATTTGACTATCAGGAGAACCTTGGGATTTTTCAGATCTAGAAATTCATTGTACTTTGTTTCAGCCTTGACATTAGGGGGAAAAAAAACAACTTATGCAATATATGCTAGCCAGTCCAAATATGCTTGGACCAGAAATTTGGGATATGGTTTATTTCTCAGCTCATTACTTTGTACTCTGTGGGAGCACATCAAAATGCAAGCTTCTGATACTTCCTTCCTTGGCAAATATTGCAAAGAGATGCAAACTCAGGGCTAACGTCATCCAGTCAACCTTTAAGAGCCAGAAATAACTTTGTCCCAGACCTACAATGTGAAAAGGGTGAATGAATCCTTGCCACTTTTTTTCACCTTTCTAGCCATTTTCTTGGCTAATGCATCTCCATACACATGACTTTGGAATCGATACGCACTTTCAGATACTCTTATTTTTATTCTCTTAAAAGTCTTTATTAGCTTTGGAGAAATGATGCTTCTTTTTATTTTAAATGAAGTAGATCAACGTGCTGGAACAAATTGAAAAAAAAAACAGAGCAGAAAACATTTCAATATACTAATGATAATTTTTTCCAATATAAAACATGAAATTCCTATAACATTATAGTATTTTACAGTTTTATGAAGCTTTCTATTTGTGACTTTTATGGAATCAAGAGATGAAGAAGATGAGATATTTTAGCATTTATATTTTTCAAAATTAAATGTATACTTAAATAAATAACTTTATGCATTTAGAGGTGTCCAGTGTCTTTCTTGTCATGGTCTCTGTTATTGTAATAAAAAAATAAGAGGATGCAATTTGCTGAGGTCTAGGACCTATGAAGGGTCTACTTTAAAAAATAAACCAATGTAAACAAAAAATAAAACAGAAATAAAATAAAAACTCTTTAAAAATAAAACAACCAAAAATAAACCATCTGACCATAAGCAATGATGAAAATAACTGGCTCAGAACTAATGAACTTGACTCCATATGAGAAGGATATAGAACCACCACCCTCTCCCTATTTGGCTTCATTGTTCGCACAACTGTGAGGGTTGGTTTTCTGACTTCCTCTGGCATGCTTGTTGTTTTGTTGTAAATTAACAGTTCCCAAGGGGCGGTCTGATAGTCCTGAGGGTCCCTGAGACACTTTTAGAGGGTCAATGAGTTCAAAATTATTTTCATAATAATACTAAGACATCTTAATTTTAATATGGTAAAGTGCAATAAATAAAAACCATATAAACACAAGTTTGTGAAGGTGTGGGTCTTCAATAATTTTTGAGAATGTAAAGTAGTCTTGAGACCAAAAAGGTTGAGAATCCCTGCTCTAAGTCACAACCAGAGATTGAGGAATCATTGGGTGTGCAAAAGGACACAGAAGGCAGAAGAGACGTAGGAATAACAGAGAAAAAGGATAGACTACATTAGAAATGGCCCAGCTGAGGCAGATGAGGAAACATCACAGGAATGAGCACAACACAATAGTCTGGTACCTTTTGGCTCGGGAGAAAACAGCTCTGAAGACCTCAATGGGCCCTGTGGCATCATCAAAATGAGGAAGGGGAGACAGTTGATCAGGGGGGTCTTACCCTTTGTTTTCTGATAGCTCTCTGGGGCAGTCTGGTGAAGCTGTGGACCCTTTCTCAGAATAAATTGTGGGAAGCATTGCTTGCAACTTAATTCTTCATGTTTACCAAAGCCAGATTTGCCAGTAGTTTGCTACTGTAGAAAATGTAATACAGAAAATAAGCATCAATTCTTCATTTAGTGTTCCACATTCAAAACTGCAACCAAAAGCCATCGATTTTTTGGCTGTTGGACTTAGATGTATTCAGAACTTAAGTAACACCAAATAAAAATGGGCATTCGAATTTACATAGTAGAATGTAGGAAAAGAGGATTGTACATGAAAGTGATGTTCTGAATAATGATGATAGCTAGAATTTATATAATACCTGCTATGTACTAGACACTGTGATAAACACTTTACAAGTACCATTTGATCCTCATGACAATCCTGCAAGGTAGGTATTATTATTATCACAATTTTATCATTGAGGAAACTGAGGGAGACAGAAGTTTCTTCTCTGCAATTAAAGAAAAAAGATATCTCAAGTCAAATTGAGTCAACAGGCATTTATTAAGCCCCTACTATATTTGAGGCACTGGGATTACCAAGGAAGGCAAAAGATAGTCTCTGTCCTGAAGAAGGTCACAGTCTAATTAGGGACACAACATGCAGACAAGCTATCACCAGGATAAACTGGAAATAATCAACAGAGGAATAATCAACAAAGGAAAGACAATAGAATTAAGAGGGATCAGAAATGACAGAAAGTAGAAGGTTGGATTGTAGCTGGGACTTGAAGGAAGCCAGGGAACCCAGAAGATGGAGATAAGGAGGAAAGGAATTCCAGACATGGAGGAAAGTGAGTGAGAATGTCCAGCATTGAGATTCAGTCAAGTGATAAAAATGATTTAAAAAACCAAATGAATGTGGTGGACAAAAAAGTTGGAAAAGAAATAAGCAGTATAGAAGAAAGATATAAAAAGAATTAACAGTTTGGAACAAGAAAAGAGCTCCCCCCCAAATTAGAATTGACCAAATAGAAGCTAATGACTCCATGAGGCATCAAGAAATATTAAAACAACCTCAAAAGGCTAAAAAAAAAATTAGAAGAAAAAGTGAGCTCTGTCTTAGTAAAGACAACAGATCTGCAGAAAAGATGGAGGAGATATAATGGAAATCACTGGGTTGACTGAATGTCAGGACCAAAAAGAAAGCCTGGATGGCATACATTGATAAATCATAAAGAAAACTGCCCAGATCTCTTAGAACCGGAGGGCAATGCAGGAAATGAAAGCATTCAGTGGTTACTTCCTGAAAAACTCAAAAATGAAAACACTCAGGGATATTTTAGTCAAAATCCAGAGCTCCCACAGCAAAGGATTTAAGACTGAAAAGCCACAGTCAGGATGTCATATGAGGCAGTGGCTGGAGCACTGGACCTAGAATCAGGAAGACCTGAGGTCAAATCTGGCTTCAGACACTTACTAGCTGTGTGATGCTGGGCAAGTCTTTTAATCTCCATTTGCCTCAGTTTCCTCAATGGTTGAAATGGAATAATAATAGCACCTACCTCTCAGGGTTGTTGTGAGGATTAAATAAGATAATAATTGGAGAGTACTTAGCACATAGTAAGTGCTATATAAATATCAACTATTGCTATTTAGCAACCACCACTACAATGAAGCAGAAAGATTAGAATATTATACTCGAAAAGGCAAAAAACTCTAGGCTTATAACTCAGCCAAGAATAATTTACTTGGAAAAACTGAGTATAATGCTATAAAGGAAAAAAAACCCCAAGCCTTTAAGAATTTCAAGAACAAATCATAGAAACAATAATTTTATCAAATATTGTGACAAAGATCATATATTGTGATTAGGCTGGATTTAACCAGTGATGTAGGGTTTAATATTAGGAAGATTATAAACACAAATTACTATATTAATTTAAAAAACAACAAAAATCATATGATTATATTAATAGATGCAGAAAAAGCTTTTGACAAGATACAATACCCTTTTCTGTAAACATTAGAAAGCTCAGTAATTAATGGAGCTGTTCTTAAAATGATAAATAATGTTTGCCTAAAACCAAGAGTCAACATTATCTGTGATAGGGATAAGCTAGAGAGGTCTTTTCAATAAGATCAGAAGTACAGCAAGGGTGCCCATTATCACTGTTACCATTCAATATTGTACAAAAAATGCTAGCCATACGAATAAAACAAGAAAAAAGAAATTGAAGGAATAAGCATATGCTAAGAAGAAACGAAATTATTGTATTTTGCAGGTGATATGATGATTTACTTAGAGAACTCAAGAGAGTCAACTAAAACACTAATTGAAGCAATTAACAACTTAAGTGCAATTGCAGGATGTAAAAGAAACTCATGTGAATCCTCAGTGTTCTGTATACTACAGGAAAATCCAGCAAGAGATACAAAGAGAAATTCCGTTCAAAATAACTACAGGATATATAAAATACCTGAGAGATTACCTGCCAAAACATACACAGGAACTATATGAATTTAATGACAAAATGTTTTTCACATAAATAAAGACAAACATCATCAGAGAAACATTAATTGTCCATGGGTAGGCCAAGCCAAAATAATAAAAAGGACATTACTATCTAAATTAATTTACTTATTCGCTGCCATATCAACCAACTACCAAAGGCCTACTTTATAGAGCTAGAAAAAAATAAGGACATTCATCTGGTGGAACAAAAGTTCAACATTCTTAAGGGCAACGATGGAGAAAAAAAGTGAAGGAAGGCAGCCTAGCAGTAACAGATCTCAAACTAAACAAAAAGGTGTATTTATCAAAACAATTTGGTACTAGTTGAGAAATAGAGAGGTTGATGAACAGGACATATTAGGTACACAAAATATAGAAGCAAAGTAGTACAGTAACCTAGTATTTGATGTCAGTTACTGGGGCAAGAACCCACTATTCTTCAAAAATTGTTGAGGCAATCGGAAAGTAGTCTGAGACAAACTAGGTATAGACTGATAACTCTCACCATTTACTAAGACAAGCTCCAAATGGGTACATGATTCAGACATAAAGGTGGCATCATAAACAAATTAGAGGAGAATAGAAGAAAATATCTGCCATATCTATGAATAGGGGAAGAATTTATGATCAAACAAGATAGGTTCACAGGAGGTAAAATGGACAATTTTGATTACAGAAAATAAAAAAGGTCTTGTACAAACAAAACCAAAGCAGCTAAAATTAAAAGAAAAGCAGAAAATGGGGGAGGGGAGAATCTTTGCAATCTTTGACAAAGATCTCATTTCTAAGATATGATTTAAATTTGTAAGAATAAGTGTTATTTCCAACTGATAAATGGTCAAGGGATAGGACCTAGAAGAAAAAATTTCCTAGATGAAAAAAATCACAGGAAAAACTGCTATCTGTGCTCTTAAACCTCCCCCCTAAATTTGGAAATAAAATCTTCTAAACTAAAAGCTATCAATAACTATATGAAAAAAAAATGCTCTAAATCACCAATAATTAGAGAAATCCAAATTAAAACAGTTCAAAGGTACCATCTCACACCTGTCAGATAGCCAAAGTTTACAATAAAAGAAAAAACAAATGTTGCAGGGACAATGGGAAAACTGAGGAAATAAGGCAGGCACTGAGCTATGCACTTTCTTTGTAGATACTATTTCATGTGATTCTTACAACAGGTGAGGCAGGTGCTTTATTACCCCATTTTACAGTTGAGTCAACTGAGATAGAGATTAAATGCCTTACTCAAGGTAAATATCTGAGACTATATTTAAACTCAGTTCTTCTTGACTCTAAGCCCAGCACCCAATGTACCACCCCACCGGCTGCCTCTAAAAAAAATAAAAGGTATACTGATGCTCTGTTGATTGAATTGCAAATTGATCCACCCATTCTGGAAAACAGTTTGGAGCTATATTCCCAAAGCTGTGCATATTCTTTGAGCTAGCAGAACCACTCCAAAGTGAGAAAAGAAAGAAGATGTCAGTGTGTGTATTAAGCAGCTTTTTGTGGTGCCAAAGAATTGAGGGACTACCTGTGAATTGGGGAATGGCTGAACCAGTTGTGGTATGTGAATGTGTGATGGAATGCTATTGTGCTGTAAGAAATCACGAAGAGGGTATTTTCAGAGAAACAGGGGAAAAATTGTATGAACTGATCCAGAGTGAATTTGACAGAATGAGAGTAATTTAAACAACAGCAATATTTTAAAGATCTAAAAGCTCACATCATAAACAAATTATTGAAAAAAGAATAAATGATACAACTTTGGATTTGCGACCATTCATAACCAAATAAGAGATATAAATGTCATAGAACATAAAACAGAACGTATTAGGAGAGTTACATATAAAAGTGAAAAGTCTTGTAAAATCAATGCAATGGAGATTAGAAGGAAAACAATTAACTGGGCAGGGGCAAAGGAGAATCTATGTATCAAGTCTCTATAATATAGTCCTAATATCTAAAATACATAAAGAATGGGTTTACATATATGAGGATGACATCGCTATCCAATAGATAAATAGTGAAAGAATACTAACAGGTACATTAAAAAAAAAGTCAAGTTGTCAACTGCCGTATGAAAAAAAATGTTCCTGATCATCAATAATTAGAGAAATTTAAATTAAAACAACTCAGAGGTACGTATCTGAGTGACAAAGCTGGTAAATGAAGAAAGTGACAGTTGTTGGTGGGGTTATGGGAAGACAGGTACAATGATGCACTCCTTGCTGGTAGAGCTATGAATTGGTTCAGCTATTCTGGAAAGCCATTTAGAACTATGCTCAAGAAGTCACTAAACTGTACATACCCTTTGAGCTAGCAATACCACTGCAAGACTATATTCCTAAGAAATCTAAGAAAGAGGAAATATTGCCATTATCAGTGGCTTTTTCACTGATGAACAAAAATATTTGTAGTAGTTCTTGTGGCCATTTGTTATTATCATTTGTGAGCAGGTAGATGGTGCAGTGTGTAGAATCCTGAGCCTGGAGTTGGGGAGAACTAAGTTGAAAGCCAATCTCAGACACTAGCTGTATGACCCTGGGCAAATTATTTAACCTCTGCATCACTTAGTTTCCTCATTTGCAAATACTCCCCAGGATTATTGTGAGAATAAAATGAGATAATATTTGTAAAGTACTCTGCAAATTCTATAGAGCTGTATAAATGTTAGTTATTATCAACAAAGCACCGGAAACAAAAGGAGTGCTCATCAACTAGGCAATGGTTGAAGAAGTTATGATAAATGAATGTAATGGAATACTATGTTTTTTTAAGAAACCATGAAAAGGATGGTGTCAGAGAAGCCTGGGAAGATTTGTTGGAACTGATGCAAAGTGAAATGAGAAGAACTAGGAGAACAAGGTATACAGTAGCAATATTGTAAAGGAAAACTGCTAGGCAGGCTCTGCACTCCAGGGTAGTGGTAGGTGAGGAGGTTTCCACTCCCTTTATTGTGTCTTCAATGGGACAGATGATGCCCATCGACACAGGATGAGCAGACACCAATGGATTGTGATCTACTTTGCAAATGTCATGCCATTATCTTTCCCCTAAAACTCATTCCTCTTCCAAAATTCCCTCTTTTTGCCAAGGGAAGCACCATCCTTTTAGGCACTCAGTTCCTCAGTTTACTTACCCTTGACTACTCCTTCAACTGAAACTCCTTTCCCTAAAGTCACTAGTTATCTCTTAATTGCCAAATCCGATGGTCTTTTCTCAGGCCTCATTCTTCTTGACCTCTCTGTAGCCTTCAAGGCAATCACTTTCTCCTCTTGAATACTTGCCCTCTCCTCTCTGGGTTGCTGAATATAATGTAAATGTGTTCCCTACAAAAACTCTGCTACTTGCACTCTTAAACTCCACCCCACCAAATTTGAAAATAGAATCTTCTAAACTTTTAAAATCTCCCAAATAAGTTTCCATAAACTGAACATGTTTGTTAAAACACCTTCCAGTAGATTTAGAAGAACTGATTAGCATCAAAATGATGGAAATTAAACAACGTTGTATGTGTGGAGAGATTGAAGAAGAAGAATCATGATTTAGTAACCATGCCCAATAACGTATTTATTCCATTTGGATTGATCTGTCTCTGCCTTAGTTTCCTCACCTGTCAAATGAGTTAGGGTAGGAAATGACAAACCAATCCAGTATGGTTGCCAAGAAAACTCTAAAATGGGGTCATAAGGAGTTGAACACAACTGACTAACAATTCAAACAGTCTCTTTAACTATCATTTCACTAAGAATAAGATTCAAGCTCACCAGACCATGGCTTGCCAATTCTCTTGCTGTTCTTTGTTTTTTCTTTGGGGGTGGGGTCACATTTGTCCTCTTCCAGCTCTGCACTATTCCTCCCTTGCTCCATAATCTTTCAGAGATCACTGGCAGGGGCTCATCAATGTCGTCTGCCAAGCTCTTTTAGTACCTCAAAATGCACTTCATCTTCTGGTACTGAATGCACTCATTCATTACAGCAATGTAATGCATTTACTCACTAAAGCAGGTCCCCTGCGTATCTCTACTAGGCAACATAGCCATATTATGTAATTTAAAGGAACGATTTATTTTTTAAAAAGTTATATATTTCAATACTCCTTTTGAATCACTCAGATGATCCCCTTCATCACCATCCATCTAAAAAAAATCAGTGCGATTTTTTTTTCAGTATTGCTCAAGGATTCCGGGATCATTTAAATATGTAACATTGTGTGCATTGATCTGAAGGCAATATATCCTCACCATAAGGTGGTGGCCCAAATAGCAGAATTTTTCCAGGGAGGATGTTACAGACTTCACGTGGCCTGGTAATTCATCCAGGGGTAGGATACTCTGCAAGTGGGAGGTTTGACAAAACTGTTTATGTTCAACAACATAAGCCTTTTGATTCCCAGTGATATCATAAGGCTGGCTTTCGGTTCTCCTGTCTAAAACAGACGCGCACTCGGATCCCCTAATCTCATAAAGCAGGGTTTTCATTATCTCTTAGACAATGCTCTTGTAGGGGCTCTGCTCCCAAATCCAAATAAATGGCCACTCAGATAAGCTGCCCGGAGCGGGCTCTCAACTTGCTTGTGCTCGCCTCGACGATGTCATGAGAAAATGAGAAAGCAAGCATTACCTGAAACGCCCTCAAGTACCAGCCTGAAGGATACAGAGGAGCAGCTCCCAACCCAGCGGGCGGATCGTTGGTAGGGCATATGGATATGAAACTCGCACTTTAAATGTTGGAGATAACACAAGGACTATTTTTATTTTTTAATCTTTTAGACATTGTGCTGTTGTTTCCTTTTTTGAAAAACATTTATTTTTTCTTAATTTTAGTGTTCCAAATCTCTCTCTCCCCCCCCCCCCATTGAGAAGGCAAGCAATATGATACCCATTATCCGTGTGAAATCGTGCAAAACCTAGGGCTATTTTTAAAGATAAGCATTTGGATTAGACTGTTTGGTAGCCACTTCCCTGTCATGATGGGTTTGAGATCTGCTACATAGATACAGATCTTAGGAATCCCTAGTTCTATCAGTCCTCTATAGGTGCAAAGGGAGACCAGGTGTCTGCTGTAAAAACCTCTGAAAAGGAAATGTATGGCATAATGGAAATATTCCTGGAAACCCCATCGTGGCTTGGCTGCTTGCTCCCTGGGTGATATTTTACCTCTGTTGGTCAAAGTTTCTTCACCTGAAAGTGGGAGGTTGGACACAGTTACCTCTAACATCCCTTTAGCTTCAATATTCTGTGGTTATTGACATAAATACTGGTATCACCCCAGGAGTTAGAGAATTGGGCTGATATTTATAAATGCACTGTATTGGAGTCTTACAGAACACAGTCTGCTAGTATATAGGCTGTTTTTACTAAATGTGCTTTGATTTAGCATTGTACCCACCATCTCTGCAAAATAACAGCTATGTAATTTCTCACATATTCCAGTAACACCTAGAACAGAATAGCCTGAAGCATTTTACTGACATCTCATGAAGTAGCTGGTCTGTTTAATCGCTCCCAAGAATCCATCTCCCAGACTGCTTGATATTTCATCCCATGAAGATGATTTTTCACCTTCTTCTTAAAAGTTTTTAGATCAGTTAGTTTTTGAGAAAGTCAAAAGTAATCATGAAAACAACAGTAATTTACATGATGATGTTTTATGTTCCCCAAAGTGTTGTTGTACAGTTGTGTCTGACTCTTCTTGACTCCACTTGGGGTTTTCTTGGCAAAGATACTGAAGTGGTTTGCCATTTTACAGATGGGGAAACAGAGACAAACAGGGTTAAGTGACTTATCCAGGGTTATACAGCTCGCAAGTGTTTGAGGTCTGGATTTGAATTCAGGTCTTCCTGACTCCAGGCCCAGTGCTCTATTCACTGTGCCACCTAACTGCCCCTCTCTAAATTACATTAATATAGATAATTTCACTGAATTCTCAAAATAAACCTATGTGGTATGAAGGCCCATCTTCCAGACAAGAACCCAGAAACAGAACAGTCCACTGATTTTCCCCAAGGTTAGTTCGTAAATAAAAAAGGCAGCTCTTGAACCTCTCTTAAATGTCGTAATTTCAAACTCAGGGCTCTTTCTTTTCCTTTAATGGAAGATTGAGATCTTTTGTAGCTGATGATTGTAATAAGCATGTCAGGTGACCATTATCAATTAATCCACCAAAGGAATTTGTGGAGCATGTGCTATGCAGTCAGCACTGTTCCAGGTCCTGTGAGGCAATGCAGAAATTGTATGGTCATGAGCTCTACCCTCAAGGCATTCGCTATCTGGTGGGAAATGCAGCAATGTATTTAAACAAATGTTTATTAAGCACTTACTATGTGCAAAGCTCTGTGACTAGTGCTAGGCATAATATAAAAATAATGTATAGAGTGCTTTAAGATTGGCCAAGCATTTTTCATATATTATCTCATTTGACAACCTTGGGATGTAGGTGCTGTGATTATCCTCATTAAAAAATAGTAATAGCTAACATATTCATATACACATACATATAGAGAGACAGATAATGTCTGCTATGTGCCAGCCACTGTACTACGTGCTTTATAATTATTATCTCATTTGATTCTCACATCAACCCTGTGAGGAGGGTGCTGTTATTATCCCCTTTTGTAGTGAAGAAACTGAGTCGAACAAAGGTGAAATGACTTTCCTGGGATCATACATTGACTGAGGTCAGATTTGAACTCACGTCTCTCTGACATTAGTGCAGTGGTTAAAGAGTGGAGTCTGAGGTCAGGGATACCTGAATTCAAATCCAGCCTCAGACAATGTAAGACTTCTACCCTGGAGTCACATGGTCAGAAGTAGACCCCAAAGCTTCTATGGGAACCAGGCATGACAGCTCTGAACTTGTTGCATGACATGCATCGAAAGGCCAATTTAATCAACCCCAGTACACTGCACACACACACACACACACACACACACACACACACACACACACACACACAGATTCGTTAGGTGAGTTACATTTATACCTGAGTTGAAAAGATGATTCAACATTAGGAAAGCAATTAGCAAAATAAAGTCAAGTCAATGAGTCTTTGCTAAGCACTTACGAAGTGTCTGGGACATTAGAACATAAAGGATACAGAGAATTCTAAAGATACCAAGAAAGGCAAAAGGCAGTCCCTGCTATTCAGGACCTTACATTGTAATGGGAAAGGCAACCTACAAATGTAGCCTAGCTTGGTGCAAGAGATAGCAAGGTGGTGCAGTAGACAGAGTCCTAGACCTGGGAGTGAGGAAGACCTGAGTTCAAATTCAACCTCAGACATCCTTAGCTGTGTGACCCTGGACAGTTTCCTCATGTGAAAAATAGGAATCAAATAAGGTCATGTGTAAAGTGCTTTGCAAACCTTAAATTAGTATATAAATGCTTCTTCTTCCTCTTCTTCCTCTTCTTTCTTCTTCTTTTATATAAATGTTTCTTCTTCCTCTTCCTCTTCTTTCTTTTTCTTCTTTCATATAAATGTTTCTTTTTTTCTTCTTCCTCTTCCTTCCTTCCTTCCTTCCTTCCTTCCTTCCTTCCTTCCTTCCTTCCTTCCTTCCTTCCTTCCTTTCTTTCTTTCTTTCTTTCTTTCTTTCTTTCTTTCTTTCTTTCTTTCTTTCTTTCTTTCTTTCTCTTTTTCTTTCTCTTTCTTTCTTTCTCTCTTTTCTTCTTCTTCTTCTTCTTCTTCTTCTTCTTCTTCTTCTTCTTCTTCTTTCTCCTCCTCTTCCTCCTCCTCCTCCTCCCTCTCCTCCTTCTCCTTAAGTTGTCTCTTTAGATCCTATCTTCAAGATCAATATGCTTTTCTTTTATTGAGATTGTGTTTTCTATAAATGTTAGTGATTTTTGCTTCTTCTTCTTCTTCCAGATTGTCCTTCACTTCCATGTGTTTGCATTCCCAGTTACTCATTATTTTTATTGTTTGGTTAAACTTGCCACCATAGATTCTAATTTTTCTATTCTGCCAATTATTTTGGTTGGGCAAGGAGGCCCAAAATCTTCCTCCCCTGTTTTTAATTCTCTCTTAAGCCATTTTGGAACAACCTGCTACCATCTTATGACCTTTTGGGAATCCAGAGGGCCCTCTGCCTTATCAGATATTAATTCATACCTCTGTTTTTTCTTGCAATATTTTTTCAGAGATACTTGGACTCATTTAAAAGTCCTAGAAACCATCTTTACCTCTGTTATTAATATCTTCCTTGTTGATTTTTCTGCCTATACTCAAGGTTTTTAACTGAGTTTATTCCTAGATCTTTGGTAATTTTAGTCTTTCGTCTTTATGTTCCTCTTTCATTCCCATATTGACTTATTCCCTTCAGATGGCAAATCCCCCAAGGGCTGGACCTGAAAGCTATCTTAGTCCATTGTGGATTATGTACTTTTCATTGGCTTGGTCCCTGACTCAGGTGACTTCTGGAAAGACAAAATTGACCCCAGTTATATACCACTCTTTTTTTCTTGAGATTTAGTAGCCCCTCAAGCATGTTTGTGCCCTACCCAATTCCCTCTATCATGTTGGTCATGCACCCTTCTCCTTGAAAATAATACCCATATTTTTAATAGCAATATTTTTCTGAGGATGCTATGATCACTCATCCAATAAACATTGAAAATGAGTCATCAGCAGTAAAGCTCCATCCTCCTAGCATACTTCTCTATGTTATACTTCTGCTTAAGGAGGCTTCAGACTCCTCAAACTGCTTGTTGACTGCCTACCTGTCTGTCTGTTTATTTGTCAAATGACTGAATATGAGACATGAATAAGAGTGAGAAATCAAGTATGATACCAAGGTTGTGATTCTGGGTGACTAGAAGGATGGCAGTATCCTCAATAGGAATAAATAACTTTGGAAGAGGGGTGAGTTTTGAATGGAAGATAATGAAATCTCTTTTGGACCTTTTGAGTTTGAGATGCCTCTGGAACATGCAATATGAAAAGTCTAGTTGGCAGTTGGAGGACTGAACCTCAGGAGGGAGACTAAGATCTTAGAGTTTAGATTCATCTGCATAAAGATGATCTTTCAATCCATGTGAGCTGATATAATCACCAAAAGAGAGAGTGTAGAAAGAAAATGGAAAAGGGCCCAGACCAGACCCTTGGGGTATGATCACAGTTAATGGACATGAAACAGGTCATCAGTCAACAAAGAAGTGTCCCTTCTTAACAGGGCCAGCTACTCTATAAGCACCCCTGAGGCCATTCCCTCCCATCTTCTCTGGAGATGACTCCTACCATCATAAAGGTGGGAGAGACTTGAGCATGTCTACAGGTGCAAGAAAGGAACTGGTAGAAAGCAAGAGATTGGAGATTAGAGAGAGAATAATGGAATAACCTTCTGGAGAACATCAGAGAGGATGGAACAAGGGTGCATACAGAGTAGTTGACCTGGGAAAGAAGAGGGGCCATCTCTCTTATAGAGACTGGAATAAAAGGAGGGTATTAACAGTTGTGAGAAGAGGAGAGATACTGTTAGATGAAGAGGAGAGGAGAAGAGGGAGTCCTTACCAAATAGGATCAAAAGTTGGGCTAAAATGTGAAGGGAGTACCTAGACTGAAAAGGTAGGAGAAAGGAATGTAGTTGGAGGTTTCAGATGAGAAATTTTGGAACAATGAGTGTGGAGAGTGGGATAGAAAATCAATTAAAAGTCAAAGAATTCCCTTGACATAGGGAATACCCAGTTTAGATTAGGCAAAATAGATTTGGGGTGGATTTAGTCATTATGGTACAGGATTTTTGTTGTTTGTTTGTTTTAAAAGCTACCTTAAGCTACATGTGAGTATGAGCATAGGAGGTAGGTGGTGGGAGTAATTCAGGTTTGGGATTATTTAAAACATTTCCAGGGTTTCACCTTATCTCTATGAAATTGGCAAAGATAGCAAAAGGATGTAAAAGTTCAATCTGAGAATGGACATAGGAAAACAAGCATGCTGATTTGTTGCTGGCAGAATTGTAAATGGTTTAGACCCTTTTGCAAATCAACTTAAAATTATGCAAAAAAGTTCCAGAATTATTCATGCCCTTTGACACAGAGATCCTACCATTGGTTTTATACTTCAAGGATGTTATTGACAGAAAGAAATGTTATAGCTGCCCCCAAATATTCATAGTAGAACTGTTTTTAGTAGCAAAAAGTTTGAAGCATATTTTATACTCAGTGATTGTGGAATGGATAAATGTATTGTAAGGGACAAAAAATATGGAGAATGTATACCTCTCTCTTCAAAGAAGAAATCCATTTTGTGGAATGAAGGTCCTTGCCTTGTTATGGTTTATAGAAGGAAGAAGGGCTGTGAGTCTTAAAGAGACAAGTTGCTTTCCTCTCACCCTTGAGGACTAATTGCTGGTGGGCTACAAGAAGGGAGAAAGGTTATGGGAGTCTGGACAGAATTTCTTTGCAGTGGTGTAAACATCCAATTCTATTTCGGGGTTCAGACTTGAGTAAGAGAGACGGAACAGAATCTGTGACAAGAGACAGAAGACTTGGAGTGATGCATTAGAGATGGCAGCTGCATCCTCTTCTCATCATGGACAATGGGGCAGCCTGACTAAGAGTGCCTGCAATGAACTGATCACTTATGAACTATCCTTTTGAGAGCCCTGGCTAAGATCATCAGGGTTTTGCCTGTTCTTCCTTCCCTCCTGCAACCTATTCTGGAGGGATTAGGTGAAAGCTAAAGCTTGTCTGCTTTTTAAAGTTGGTTTACACTTCTATTTAATTAGTATTAATACCCACTTAAATAAAGTTTGATTGCCGTAGCTGCTTCTGGTCTGTTTGTTTCATTATTTTGAAAAGTAGCTGGAGAGAAGGGGACAGTAGCTGGAAAAGGTCTATATTAGTTAGAAAAGGGAACAGATAATGTGGACTCTTTATCTGCATTATCAAGGGGAGAAGTAATTGTCCTTGTGTAGAGGCTCCCAAACTATATGAGAGATAATTTTATTAATTTTTATATTTTATGAACTTTATAAGTCAAGGTAAAGAATTAGTAGATCCAGTCCTTTCCTCCCCTCCATACTAAACAGTGTGAGTTTAAAATAGTCATTTGACCTGCTGGTGAGGACAGAGTTTTGCTGTGGTGGTCATTCCATTGTTCAGATGCCTTGATCCCCCCCTCAAAAGAGGTGGAATGGAGGGCAATGGCTCTAGAACAGGACACACCAAGTGGGAGGAAAAGAGCAGTGTCAAAAGACAGGCGATGTCCACATTCCAGGGGTGGGGGCCAAGGAGGGGCACCCTCACAGGTACACCGTTACCTGAAAAAATTTGGAAACACATGAAGTAATGAAGTAAAGAAAATAGAGCCACAATAAATATATGTTATAACATATAGTAACATAATATGTATTATATTTTATATATAACTATGTAAACGAAGACATCAAACAGCGACAAACTCAGGACTAATAAAATGGGCTAGTTTATTAGCATTCATTTATTAAGGCTAATATGTACATCTTGCCTTCCTTTTAGCAAACAGTACAGTACAATTGTGTAAGTACACATCAGATAAAGCAGAAACCCTTTAATGTGCTTTATTTTTCTTAATTATTTTAAAGGAGTATCCTTTTCTTTGTAAACTTGATGTCACTTGAATCAAAACAAAATGCATTGATTTTTTTAAAAAAGGAACTAAGTAATCTGAGGCATTAGAGGAGGATGTTAGTGAAATGTTATATTCTGTGGTAGCCAGTTTTGATTATTCAAGTTAGTCTGTTTTGTTTTAGAGGTCCTGCCATCTCGAAATTCAATTCAATAAATGTTGATGAAGCCCTTGTTATGTTCAAGGTACTGTGTTGGGCGCTCAGGGATGTAAGGCAACAGTATCTGCCCTTAAGACACTTACGCTTTACTGGTGGGGCCAGGGAGGGGGAATGGGACAACATTCATGGAGAAGTAAAGGCCGAGGACATATGAAATGGTACCATAAGGGAAGGAGAGAAAGGGAAGGGTCCAGGAAAGGTCACATGTTGTAGATGGCACCTAGCTTGTGCTTTGAAGCGAACTAGGGATTCTATGAGGTGGAAATGAGGCAAGTATGCATTCCAAACATGGGAGACCAACTGCACAAAGGCATGGATGGAGGAGATAAAAATGTTGTGGATGGGTATCCAATAATTAGAATATTGATGATGTGAATGGAGAGTAATACAAAATAAGACGAGAAAGAAAGGTGACAGCCATATTGTGGAAGCCAATGCCAGGTTGCAGAGTACAAAGGCTCCTTAAATGAAAGCATCAGAGAGGCATGCTAGGAAGGAGGGAAACAAATATTTATCAGACATTTACTGTGTGCCAGGCACTATGCTAAGCACTTCACAAATATCTACTTTGATCCTCACAACAACCTTGAGAGGTAGATGCTATTATTATCCCCATTTTACAGCAGAGGAAACTGAAGCAGAAAGAGGTTATATGTCTTGCCGAGCATCATACAGCTAGTAAGTATCTGAGGCAGAATTTGAACTCAGGTCTTCTGACTGCAGCTCCAGTATTCTATCTACTGCGCCACCTAACTTCCTCTCAGTGAATGGAATTCTACTACCAATGACTCATCTTAAATGCTACTTCAGTACAGCTGGTTCTAAATAGAATACAGGATTTCAGTGCATTAAACAAGCCTGAACAGTTAAGAAACAAAGCAAAGAATATATCAAATAACACTATAAGTCTTTTTTTTTCTCCTTAAAGAAACCAAGGCAACCTTTAAATCTCCCTTTCTCCTTTACGGTTTACCACCTAAGTAAATCTTGCTAATTCCTTTGGATGTAAGAAAGAAATTGTCCAAGACTGTTGCTCTTTGGGAACCATGTACAAAGAAACTGTGTCAACTGAAGCTAAAGGGAAGAAAAGCACAGGTTTAATAACCCTTGTTACCATGCCATTTTTGGTAATTGTAAACCGTGTACTATGGGAACAATCCCCAGACTAATCATTAAAGAAATTAGGACTTGCAAAAGCAGATCCTACAAAGATGGTGCTTAATTGGCCAGAGATAAAGGGAATAGCTGAAAGGAGTAAACTATTTGGGGGGAGGGAAGGGGAAGGGAAAGGAGTTGAGAAGTTCTTTATCCTTACTGATTTTTTCCCACTTGATTATCAGAAATTATTAAAATCCCCTAATCTCTACGGGTTGAAAACCAACCTGCTAAGCTTCTGCTCAACTCAAATTTTGCTGTTTTCCTGCATATTAGCATCAGTGTGTCTAATGGAAATGGGCACAGCCTTTTTCTCTCATTGTGGAACAGTATCAGCTGTCACTAGTGACTGAGAGTTATTAACCAAATGTGGAGATTATGGCGATCTGATTCTTTTTGTTCTCAGCCCCTAAATTTACCAACTGTATTTTCTGATGCCAAAGTGCATCTGTGTGAATGTACAATTTGTGCTCATGACCAGGAGGCATTCTTACCTCTTTTTTTTTTTTTAATGTTTTGGATCAGTCTTTATGGTGCTTTTCTTAAAGTAATGATGTCACTTGTATTATTGTTTTATTTTTATTTATTATGTTATATTATACATTAATTGTATATTTTATTTATTGTATTATTTTTATTATTGCACTGTATTTTGGTTTTTTCTTTTAAATTTAGAAATTTATTCTGTTTAATCCACAAGCTTTATTTGAAAAACAAAGAAAACAAAATAAAACAAAATAGCGAAAACATTACAATGTCCCAAAGTATAATATCCCTTCCACTTTTCAAAAGTTTTTAAATAATTGAAGGAATTTTAATTTTAATTATTCATTAGTGAAAATAAACATGTGTTTCCTTTCCTATCCAAGTTCACAGGCTTCTATGCTTCTGATATCCTCTGAAGTAATGATTTTTTTCCTTCTTTTCATTTTCAAATATCAGAAATTTTACTTACCCACCATTTGACTAAAATTAGTCTTTTAAATCACCAAATCCCAAGACCTTTTCTTAGTCTTCATCCTGCTTGACCACTCTGCAGTAACTGACTCTGTTGATCTCTTTGGTTTCAGAGGCACTTCATTCTCTTCCTACCTTTCTGGTGTCTCCTTTTCACTGGCTCCTTTCCTGCTTTCTTTTCCTTTTTCTCGGCAGTCAATATAGATTTTCCTCAGGGCCCTTGGATTTCTCTTTCTCTCTATAGTCTATGTGCCCTCCCTTTGAAATCTCATCCAACTTCATGACTTCACCTACCATGCTCATGCAGATGTATATCCATGGTCTTGTCTTCTCTTCCAAGCTCCACATCTAAATTTCTGTCTGTATGAAGGATATCTTCAACTGATTGCCCTCTGACATCCCAATTTCATTATGGCCAAAACTAAATCCATTATTGTTGTTGTTTAGTTGTGTATAGCTCTTCATGACCCCTTTTGGGAGTTTCTGGGCAAAGATACTGGAGTGGTTTGCCATTTTCCTTCTCCACATCATTTTATAAAAGAGGAAACCAAGGCAAAGAGGATTAAGTGACTTGCCTAGGGTCACACAGCTAGTAAGTGAGGCTGGATTCAAACTTAAGAAGATGAGTCTTCCTGACTCCAAGCCTGGCATTCTCTCCACTATGCCACCTAACTGCCCTGTTATATTTACCTCCAATGAACTTCTCCTTTTGATTGGCCAGTTCCTTTTAGGGACCCCACCATTCTCCTAGTCACCCAGACTTTTGAAGTCACTGACTTACCACTGACTTCCCCCTTTTTCTTTACTCCCTGCGTACAAATCAACAGGAGCATTCCCTGTCAACTCTCCTTTCACAATATCTATCGGCTAGATAAATCCTTTTATGAAGAGGATTTGTTCTGTGAAGTTTGGATTCAGTCAAAGGACTGCACTTGAGGACCAAGAGGGCCACATGTGGCCTTGAGGCAGCTGATTCCTCACTCCTGATCTATCCCATTCATTCTGTCCTCTGCCACCTTCCTATTTAGACCCTCATTCTTTCTTGCCTGAATCCTTACAATAGTATACATCCAAAATGGTCATATTTTAAAGGATGGTTCTATTTTTATTTTATTTTTAAAAATATATTGATACTTTTTTTGACACAGCAGATATTTCCCAACCAAACAATCAAACAAACCTTCTTACAAAGTACATTAGCTCCCCCCAACATTTTCACGATTATTAACAGATAAGAGGGCTGAGTGTTTAACCTTAACAGCATCATCCTGATATCGATCCTTGTAACTGACCAAAGTTTGTTATCTTTCCATGTGGCCTATATTTACATCAGTACAGATTTTTGGCTCTGTTTTCTTCATTTGGCATCATTTCATACAGATTTTCCCTGAATCTTCATATTTGTCATTTCTTAAGGCACAGTAATATTCCGTTGCATTTTTACACTCCAATCCATTCTGCCATCCCCTAATTCTGGAGCACATATTTTGTTTAGAGTTTTTTGGGATCATGTCTAATGCTGCTCTGAACATTTTTGTACACATAGGTAAAGGAGAGTTCTCTCAGTCTATGATTAGAATACTATAATGTCTTCTCTTTTATGTATATCCAAATAATAATTATGACAACAACAATAATGACAAAGATAATAACAATAATAACAGACCTTTAAATGATGCCTTAAATATCCTACCTCACTGGATACTCACAGCAAATTGGGTAGTAAGTTCTGCCGGTATTATTTCCCCCATTTTATAACTAAAAGATGTGATGTATCAAAGGCAGGATTCAAACTGAGATCTTCCTCATGTCAAGCCCTTATATTAATGATATTACACTTATCACTATTTGTGCTTTTGGGTTATGAGATGAACAAGGGAGAGCTGCAATTTCTTTATGCTGTACCAAATATTGAGGCCTGTTTTGCCTTAGAATGTGTCTAAGATTCTATGTGTTACGTAGAAGGCAAGACACCTTGTTATTTTAAGGTTATTTTAAGAACTAAACTCTTTTGGGATGGGTGTATGATAGACCCTCCTTAGGTTGTATTCTACCCCATGCTGAATAATATTTAATGAGATTATAGAGAAGTCTTGAAAAGTTTCCAGAGAACCATTGGCTTCATTCTTCACTTGGTGTCCAGGAAGATGGACTATACCCTCCTTTGGAGAGTTGTTATTATAATGGAGTTTTCCCTTAAATATATATATATATATATTTGCAATAAAGGACTGCCACGTGCATTTCTTTTCATTGTTTGTCTATTGACTGATTCTAGACAAGACACATGGCACTTTTATGCTGAGCCTCCCACACACGAATAAAAACAAAACCAAGATGGCATCATCGAACATTTGTCCCCATTCACCCTCCTCCCCTCAGAGCAACACAGAAGCTGGCTCATTCCCCCTTGTTTAGTCTACATGGCAGATGTCGAGAGATACTGTTTTCTTTAGCAAAAAGGACCAGAAACAAGCTGAGCTCTCACAAAAGGCCAAAAGAACATCTGATTGGGGATATGTATGTGTTATATTTTGTAAGGCGTAGGCAGATAATGTATGTATAGTATCAATGAATACTTTTTTTCCTTTCAGAGAATATTTGTTAATGTTATCTAATGCTAATTGAGTAACGTTGTATAGTGGATAGAGAACAGGAGTGTGCTGGGGTCAGCTTGAACTGGCTTAGGAGAATGTGAGTATTCACATCTCGGGAACTGGCAAATGTTATAAATCAGGACTTAATTTAGGTTTTTTTAATTGTCTAGACTTTTTAAATGGTGGGGAAAATGTCAATAGTGCAAGCTACATTTGAAAGTGTGTCCTCTGTCCATTTTTAGGAGAGTCAATTGTTAAACATTTACCACTAGCACACCAATGAGAAAGATCCAGTCTTAGAGTCAAGAAGACCACAGTTCACGTCTGCCTTGAACTTGTACCAGCTACCTGAGCCAATCACTTAACCTCTAGATGTTCTAGGCAACTCTTTAAGGCAGAATAATTACTCACTTACGGTGGGAGAGGGAAATTCTTCATCATGGGGCTCCTACAGCAGTGAACTAATTCGTTGTTGTTGTTGTTGTTCTTCAATCATATCTGACTCCATGACCCCTTTTGGGGTTTTCTTGGCAGAGATACTGGAGTGGTTTGCTATTTTCTTCTACAGCACATTTTATAGATGAGGAAACTGAGGCAAACAGGGTTAAAGGAATTGCCCATTAGATTCAGCAAGAATCTAAGGCCAGATTTGAACTCAGATCTTCCTGACTTTAGGCCCAGCACTCTATCCACTGAGTGACCTAGCTGCCTTAGGTCCTATTAAAGGCCAAGAAACTTACTGCCCACATCGCTATAGGCAGGTTGAGTTGAAATCAAGTGATCTTGAAGCAGGAGACTAGCTTGGAAGACCATTGATTATCTATCTACCTATTACTAAACTTTAAAAAATCTATTGGTTATATACAGATCCTTCTTCTTACAGGAATCTCTAAAGAAGGAGTGGGTCATCCCATGGGATAAAAGGTTGAAATGTTAATGAACCCAGGGTTATGCCAAGGTGGGTGACTCTTTTCAAACCCAGGTGCCAACAATGGACCATTTTCTTACCCTTCTTAATGAGGATGGAATAGCCCACCTGGCATGACTGGGCTCTGGTTTGACACCTGCCTCTGTGCCTCAGGAGAGAACATATTCAGAATAAGGTGTCAGCAGTAGGAATCAGAAACATGGCATCCACCTGAACCAACGATATGGAGAATAATAACATTTCACAGTAAAACCTGGTTAAAAAAATGAAAAGATATGTCAGCCAAACATCCTCAAAAAAGATAAATCAGAGACAAAGATTTCTTGGCATCACCCATGGAATCAATCCTTGTGGAGCTGCTGCCTGGCAATGAGTAGCAGCCCTCTTCGCCTCCTTGGTGGCCATAGCTACTGAATACCTGGAAAAGAAAGGTCACACCATCAAAGTCCTTGGCACAGTCAAATAGTTCTATATCCAAAATGGTACAGTCTTATAGATGGAAATGACATTAAAGAAAATTAATTACCATGTGCTATGCCACTCCACCCTAAGGACCATGGGGCTTCTCCATCTGTCTTGCAGCTAAAACATCCTATATATATTGTCTTCCCTTATTACAATGTGAGCTCCTTGGGAGCAGGGACTGCCTTACTTTCTATTAGTGCCTTACCTCCAATGCTTAGCATAGTGATTTGCACATAGAAATTAATAATAAATGCTTATTTATTTCTTTGTTTATTCATTCATTCAATAGCCCAGCATTCAATAAGCCTAATAAATTACTTGGGAAGAAGAATTCCTTGTTTGACAATAATTTATGGGAGAACTAGAAAGCAAATTTAGAGAAATTAGGGTTGGACCAACATCTTACATGATGGATCCATGACCTGAATACAAGAATACAATCCTAGAACTAGAGTCGGAAAAGACCTCAGAGGACTTCTTGTCCAATATCCTAACTTTTCTGATTTGGAAACTGATGCCAAGGAAGTGAAATGGCTTGCTCCAAATCAAAAGGTAGTAAGTATCCGAGATGGGATAAAAACCACCTTTCACTCCAGAGCCAGAGGGTTCTTTGCACTGTGCCATGCCTTATTAAACACCTTTCATAACTCTTAATTGGGGAATAATTCTTTACCAAGCATGGATAGAGGAGATCACATAAAATATGCTTTATCTGTTTGCTCATTTCAATTACATGAATCTTACAAGACTTTGCACCAATGAAATAAATGCAGCTAAGATAAGAAGAGGCACTACCAATTGGAAAATAGAATATTTGTAGCAAATATCTCTGAAAAGGATCTGATGTCTATGACATATAGGAAATTACCACATACAAACACACAAGACCAACCATCATTCCTCAGTGTCTTACAGGAAATAAATACAATTTTAAAGGAGAATTACAGATTATTACAAAAAAAGAGAATAATACAAAATAAAACAAAATAAAACTCTGAGGCTTCATTTTCCACCCAGAAAGTTGTAAAAGATCACATAACATGAGAATAGTAAATGTTGGAAGGGTGGTAGAAAGAAAAAGTAAACTAATAGTACGTTGTTGGTGGAACTATGCATTGGTCCAACCATTCTGAAAAACAATTTGAAATTATGATTTTTAACAAAAATGACCATTACCTCCATTTGCTTTGACCCAGGTTTATATCTCAAAGATATTGAAGGTAAGTCAAGCCAACAAGCATTTATTAAATACCTACTATGTGCCAGGTAATGTGCTAAGTGCTGGAGATATAAAGGAAGCAGGGCAAGACAGAAAGAAAGGTACAAAATCACCCCAAAATATTCATCGTAGCACTTTTTATGTAGCAAAGGACCAAAGACAAAGTTGGGGAATGGCTAAATAAATTTTGGTGTGTGAATGTAATGGAATTTTATTGCTCTGTTAGAAACAATGAAAATGAGAAGTTTAGAGAGGCATAGGAAAGCATATGAAATGATCCAGAAATAAGTATAAAGAACCAGAAAAATAACAGATATAAAGGCTGCAATATAATTGAAATGGGAGCCTGTGTAATTAGAATGACCAAACTAGACCATTGAAAAGGACAGAGAAAATGTCCCTCACTCTTGTCACTGTTTAGGTCAAAGGTTATGGACAATATGTTCCATATAGTATCTTATATGCTAAAAATGGTAGTTAATTCTGTAGAACTGCTTTTTCCGCCTTTTTTTAGTCTGTTACAAGTGATGCTGTTCACTGGATGGGGCAAGGGAAGGGATAAATTAAAAAACAAATATGATGTAAAAACTAAAGGTACCTGTAAAACAACAGGAAATTTTAAGAAATAAGATAAGATGATCACATATCCGAATTTTAAAGCTGCAAGGGACTTTAGATATGCTTCAGTCTAACACTCTTATTTTACAGCTGAGGAAATTGAGGCAAGAGAGTTCAAGGCTAGCTCTAATGGAGTCTAATCATATTTCTTTTCCCGAGTTCTGCACTTCACATTCATACCCTCTTCATGCTTTTATTAGGGTAACTAGGTGGTGCAGTGGGGCTTGGAAGACTTCTCTTTGAGAGTTTAAATCTCACTTCAGACACTTACTAGTTGTGTGACCCTGGGAAAGTCACTTAATCTTGTTTGCCTCAGTCTCCTCATACATAAAATGAGCTAAAGAAGGAAATGGCAAATAATTTCAATATCTCCACCAAAAAAAAAAAGAACATATGGGGTCATAGAGAGTCAGACACTATAGAAAAATGATTTAACAACAACAAAAATCTATCACAGGTTTTATATTTTGGGAGATATCCTGGTCTGTGAAAGTAAGGGTTTAAGATCTGGAGTCTCATTCACATGATGACAAGTTTGCCACTTCTTAGGAAAGAGAATCCAATAAGATCAATTTAAAAAAAAAAGTAAAAACCATCCCTAGCTGTTAACTTTGGCCATCTAGGTAGTACAGTGTGCAGTGCTGAATGTGGTTGGAGTCAGGACAACCTGAGTTCAAATCCAGCCTCAGACATTTACCAGCTGTATGACCCTGGGAAAGTCACTTTTCCCTTATCTCCAAGATGGGGCCGATAATGGCATCTATCTCCCAGGGCTTTTGTGAGGGTCAAATGAGATGACCTGAGTAGTTGTTTAGTCATTCTTCAGTTGTTTCTGACTCTTCGTGACCCATTTGGGGTTTTCTTGGTAAAGGTCTTACAGTGGTTTTTCATTTCCTCCTCCAGCTCATTTTACAGATGAGCAAACTGAGGTGAACAGGGTGAAGTGTCTGAGGCCAGGTTTGAACTCAGGAGGATGAGTCTTCCTGACTCCAGGCTTGACGCTCTGTGCACTACGGTTCCCCCAGCTGCTCTAACACAGATAAAGTGCTATGCAAATCTTAAAATAAATATATACATGCTAGCTATTATTAGGATTATTATTAATTTTTACCTTGATGTCCAAACCCATTGTAGTATAGCTCTGAAAATGTGTCCTTGCTTGTTTATTCTTCCACTATTCTGGGGTATCTGGGTATGCGTGCCATCTGAAACCTAATCAATTCTGCCTGATTTTGGATTTCCCTGTTAAAAAGCCTCATCAAAGTTTCAAAATCTTAATTTGTTTTAACCAAAGGGGGAAAAAGGGGCAGCTAAGTGGCACAGTGGATAGAGCACTGGCCCTGGATTCAGGAGAACCTGAGTTCAAATCTGGCCTCAGACACATAAGACTTGCTAGCTGTGTGACCCTGGGCAAGTCACTCAACCCCATTGCCTAGCCAAAAAAAAAATAGAGAGAAAAAAGCCAACATGACGGGAACAGGGAGAAGGATAATCCTACCATTCTGTAAAATGGGGATAATGACAGCATTTGCTTCTCAGGGTCAAATAAGATGGTATGTGTCAGGTGCTCAGCACAGTGCTTGGCACACAATAGCGGCTTCCCTCATCGGCTCTCAGCACTGCGTGGATTCTAGCAATGGCGCACAAAGGCTATTCACTGGGCATCCCTTGCTCTTGTTACTTGACATACTCCCCTCCCCCTCCAGCCAACTCCAGCCTCTCAAGTGCCGTCTTTGATGCTACTTCTGAAAAATCCCATATATAATCTTCAGCAGGTGGTCACACCCCTGGGCTTCTCTTTCCCCATCTGTGAAAGGACAGGTTAGATTGCCTGATTGATAAGGGCTCTTCTGACTCCACAGCTCTTCTCTTACTGAAGATATTCATCTAATGCATCTGCCTCATTTGGTCTAGCTGGACAGCTAGTGAGTGACCAAGAGTTGAACCCAAGTCTTCTGACTTCATCTACTGTTCTTCCCATTCTGCCAGTTGGGAAGACCCTTTCCCACCACATGCAGCTGCCTCCTGATAAGGTTCTGTGACTTTTCTTTGTATGCAAAAAGAGTGTGCCAAAGTGACTAGGGCACTTACCGTGAAGTCGGATGGACCCGGGTTCAGATCTCACCTCGGACACGTAAGCTGTGTGACATTGGGCAGTGTCCCAAACACCAGCTTGAGTTGCTCCCACACTGCGTTCCCTAGCCCCAGTGACCTCTCCTTGTACTCACAGAGGCAGATTCTGTCCACCTTCCCATAATCTGACTCTTGTGACTGCTGTCATGGAAGGTTGGTGCCATTGCCTGGATACCAGCAGCTGTACGGTATATTCCAGGGGAATCTCCAGGATTTGGTATTGGGCACCTCCTGTGTCCTCTTTGACCTACGGGTTCCCTAGTACTCCTAGCACCTGGTGACAACAGCAGTGATTTTTCTTGGAATAATTCCTCCTTCTTTCCCTGATTAATTGAAATAAGTGGGTAGCATGGGATATGGTGTTTGACACACAGTTAGGTGACACCGTGGATAGAGTGCCAGGCCTGGAGTCAGGAAGATCTGGGTTTAAATTCAGCCTCAGACACTTACTAGCTGTGTGACTCTGGATGAGTCCCTTATGCTTATTTGCCTCAGTTTCCTCATCTAGCATGTGAGTTGGAGAAGGAAATGACAAACTACTCCAGTATCTTTGCCAGGAAAACCCCAAATGGGGTCGTGAGGCCCCCAGCCTTGCCCTGAACTTCGTCCTCTGCGTGGGGCTCTCATCACTCCCTACACTGGTTGTCTCATTTCTCCTGCCGTCCTTCTCCTACACTGGCTGAAGGCCTCTGAGAGAGGGAAGGTTCCAGCAGTAACGTTGATGCCGTAGCTCTTGAGTCCCCGTGGATGTTATTTACCGTTAACAAATCAGTCAAGATGACTGCATCCACTATTCTTCAGAACATTTACTAAACAGGAACTAAAGGGAGAATAACCGTTACACACCTTTGTACCCATAAATCTCAGGCACACTGTCCTGCTACTGGATACAGTTTCCATGGGACAGAATGGCACAGACTTAAATTAACATGGCAATGAGGCAGAGATGTGGGGGATACACGCAACCAGGGCAGCCACAGCTCAGAAACTGGGAGCACTCATGCCCTTGCACTTGCTCAGGAATTGTCCTTCCCAAGTGCGTAGCACAGCATAGCATCTGTGTCGAATGGGTGGCTCCAATGCTAAGCTGGGCTGCCTCATCGCTGTGTATCTCAGCTGAACAGGTTGTGATACTCTGGCTCATCATTCCACAGTCCTATGTGTCCTCTGCATAGTAACTGCAGACTTTGGTCCTTTCATTTTCCCATAATTCAGAGATCTAGTCTTTATTCTTATTACCTAGGTATCATTACCTATTCTACATTCTGCCCATTTCAGAAATGAGTAATAACTTTGAGAAATATTACTCTAGCTTATGAGGAGGAACCAAATTATCATTTTTGTTAGCTGAACCGTGGTCAGGCAAAATGCATTTGACCAATAATCATAAAACAATTCTGAAGCTCAGAATTCCTTACTTATTAATTTAAGAGTTCTCCAGTCTGCCATATGCTAATAAGTAAATGAAATACAGGACTGGGAGGCAGGCTTGATTCTAGGGAAGTGAATGGCTTTTGTAGCTGCTTTCTTAGTATATACCTCATATTTGTTTGTGTCTTTGACCCCTTTAGGCCTGGAGTTGGAGTCTGAAAGGAACAGCCCTTATGTGTCTTTCCAATAAATCTTCAGAATTAATTTAGTAATACTGAACTTTCAAAACTGGAGTAAAAAGTCTTCTCTCCTCATAGAAATGATCCTATTCATGATTTCATGAAATGATAACCTCATCCCTGTAGTTTATTTGGATAACCATTCTCTAAATGGACTTAAGCAGTATATAATTATTCTTCCACACACAAGATGAAAACTAATGGATGCTCTAAAACGTGCAACTGGTCTCATCCCTGTCCTCCCAGCCATAACATGCTCAACAAATAAGACAGTCGTATCAAAAGCCAGTGTTTGCTTTCTATTTGAGCTAGTAATGGATGGTTGAGAAGCCCATTGGATGAGCATTGTCTCTTTTGTGACTCCCCCCACCCCGCCCCAACCTCTCCATCTATGTCACAGCTAATACAGATGTAGGATTGGGAGGCTGCTACCCTTGAAGCACATATTTCCCAAGAGGGCTAGTTGGCTCGGTGCCATGCCATTTCTTCTGCACTTCCCTATGTCCCATTTGTCACAGAATGGCAGAGTGCAGAGCCCCTCATAAGAAACTGCTCCAGGTAAAGCAGTCCTTGGTAACAGTAGCCTATGGACTCATCTCCAGTTTTCTTGAGTCACGTCCTCTTTTTTCAAAAGAAGGTGTTTTAGCTATACTAGGGCTGTAGAACTTCCTTTGGGAGTCCAGGGTCAGAATCCCTCACCTTCTCTCTCTGAGCCTCCTTTTTTCATATAACCACCAGGTGCTACCAGGAGCAATGAAATTGAATGGCCTGAGCCAGATGGTGCACCTGTTTGTACATGTCAGGAAAGCTCTTCCCATACAGGAGAGGCTTTCCTGGCAATTCACTCCTCTTCCAGGGAGTGGCTTTGCTTCCAAAATCTACACATTTTGCCTTGCAAAGGGAGGAGGAAAAGGACTACTCCTTTCCTTGCTTACTTCTGAAGCTGTACTAGCTTGCATTTCCCAAGGGGATACGTTTATGTGACCTGAGTCACTTTGCTTTTTGTAATTCAGTCATCTCAGTCACGTCTGACTCTTTGTGACCCCATTTGGGGTTTTATTGGCAACAATACTTGTGCAGGTTTCCCTTTCCTTTTCCAGTTTATTTTACAGATGAGGAAACTGAGGCCAACAAGGTTAAGTGACTTGCCCAAGGTCACAGAGCTAGTAAATATCTGAGGCTGGATTTGAATTCAAGAAAATGAGTCTTCCTGACTCTAGGCCACAGTGCCATCTAGTTGCCCCAAGTGACTTTTCAGATTTTAATAAAAACTCAGTAGGACTCCAACTCTGAAATTATGATTCCAGCCCTCAGCTCAGCTACAATATCCGAGGAAGATAAACTTCCTAAGTGTCACTAAATAATCATCAAATCAGGTCAGAATCTTTCATCAGTTTATTTTTTAATGGTTTATAAATAAAATCCAAATGGAAAGTAATGAGGAAAAAAGCAATGTTGGACACAGATGCCATTTCCCCCCCAAAAGTTAGAAAATGGAAAAGAAGCTTTGTCTAAGAAGGTAGAGGAGATTGTCAGCTCCCAGAAGAGTGGCTTCTCTTAGGGGGATGGATAGCAGGGAACATCCAGGTGCCATTAACTCAGCTCAATGGCTCTCTCACCATCCTGGAATTGCAAAGCAATGGCTCTGCTCTTCCCATTGGTGCCTGATTGCAGAAGAGGATGAGTCTTATACCTTTCAGCAGCGATCTGGGCATCTTCCCCTCCCAATCATCTGTTCTATGCTTGTCTGAGCCTCCAACACATCCTCATAGTTTATCTTCCAGTAGCTGCTTCTGATGGCATTTCATGAGCATCTTCCCACATAGAATAACTTCCTGTTTCCTCTCCCAACCAGTTTCCTCCTAAAAGTCAGAGTTACATGTGGACCATGGCAATTGAATAACTTTTCATCCTACAGATTAGTTCCTTACCCCTAATATGGATTTGGCTGAAGTCTGGCCACACTGATATAGAAAACATGGAGGTGGACTTAATGTCCTCTCAGCTAACTTCCATTGCCTAAACACTAGGATTCATTTATGAAGCAGCCAGTGGCTCAGTGGATAGAGCACTGGGCCTGGAGTCAGGAAGATCTGAATTCAAATCCATCTTTTGACACCTTGAAACTCTGGGCAAGTCACTTAACCTCCAATTGCCATTTCCTTTTCCAGATGAGGAAACCGCGGAGAATAGGGTTAAGTGACTTGCCCAGGGTCACACAGCTAGTAAATGTCTGAGGCCAGATTTGAACTTAGGAAGATGAGTCTTCTTGACTCCAGGCCTACTGCTGTATCCATTGTGCTACCTGACTGCCCATTCCAAAAGCCAGACTTATCCATAAATAGAAACAGCACCTGGTGATGCAATACACAGTGGGCTGTTTCCTGTTGGTTATGGTTCATTGGTTTAGTTCAATTAAATGCAATTAAAATAATATGTATATATAAACACACATATATGTATATTATAGGCAGCCAGATGGCACAATGGATGGAGCACCAGGTCTGAAGTCAAGCTTCAGACAGTTACCAGCTGTGTGACCCTGGGCAAGTCACTTCACCCTGTTGGCCTCAGCATCCTCATCTGTAAAATGAGCTGGAGAAGGAAATGGCGAACCGTTTCAGTATAACTGCCGAGAAAACCTCCAATGGGGTCATGAAGAGGCAGACGTGACTGAACAATAACAACAACAAATATGTATTATAGATGTATGTATATACTCACACACATATACACACACATATATATATGTGCTATGTGTATATACATATATATATATATATGTATATACACATACATATATCATATCCCTTCTTCCATATTGACCTTCAAGCTGGAATGGTACACCGTCTTCTCATTTTCCTTTTCATCTTTCTTTCTTTTTTTCACTCAACAGATACTTCTATTTGTAATCTGACTCCCAACACAGCTGCCTCATGCAGAATTCCATTCAATTCAATAAACATATATTAAGTGTCCACCATGTGCCAGGCTAAGCACTGGGATACAAATAAGAAAAATAAAGACAGAGACAGACATTGCCTTCAAGGAGCTTACAGTCTAATAGGGGAAAACAATAAAGAAAAGAAAACTGAGAAATGGGGTCACCAGGGGGTACCTGTGTGAGTGTGATGGTCCATGGCATTGAAACCAGGCAGAACTGCTGAGAGTGAAAGGAGAATGAGACAGAAGTTCAGATCTGAACCCTCCATAAAGGAAGGCTTTGGGGAGAAGTTTATTGCTCTGCTCTCCAGCTCCCCAGCCAGAGGGGGGAGGTGACTGAGGGAGCTGAGAAGGTTTGGAGTCCATTGGCATGGTGTTGAGATTTCAGGATGTCAGCTTGTTCTGGTGAGGCGTGATGTTCCTTGGAGTTGACACCAAATGAAGTGTTGCGCTGTCCAATCCAGGATCATTACTTCAACAGTTGCTGATTCCCACTAGAATTTAGTTGCTATTTTCTGTTAAAATTTTTGCTAGTGTTTCAAATGTACTTCTATGTAGTATTAATTTTTTGTTTTTCAGTCTTCTCTTCTTTATGCCTTGCTTCCTTTTCTTTCAATATTTCTTTTCTTTTTTCTTTTTTTTTTGGGGGGGGTTAAGGCAATGGAATTAAGTGACTTGCCCAGGGTCACACAGCTAGTAAGTGTTATGTGTCTGAGGCTGGATTTGAACTCAGGTCCTCCTGAATCCAGGGCTGGTGCTCTATCCACTGCACCACCTAGCTGCCCCTTCTTTCAGTATTTCTTGTACAGACTGAATGTCACTCATACTCTGATTATTCATTATATATTCATTCTTGCTTCATTAGCAAGTGGGTGGTGGGAGGTGAAGGCCATGCATTTCTGCTATTGACTCAAGCTTGAGTTCTACCAGGTTCTGAGGCATCATCCTCTGGAAGAATGATGGGCTTATTAGTTGGGGCTGAAGTATCTTTTTCTCCTGGAGAAACAGGACCTGTTTCTTCTGCCAGAACGGGTACAATACATAATTATGGATTGGAAGGAACAATAGTGATGCAACCTTGAATGAATGAGTGATGAGAGGAGTTTGGGTGAGAGCTTTGGAGAGGAGAGGTACTCTTCATTCCTGCTGCAAGAAAGGACACCTGGGGCTCCAGATTCTTTTGGGGATTGACAAGAGAGAGAGGGAGAGGGGGGGAGACAGAGGGAGACAGAGAGAAAGACAGAGAGGAAGGAGGAGGAGGAGGAGAAGAAGAAGAAGAAGAAGAAGAAGAAGAAGAAGAAGAAGAAGAAGAAGAAGAAGAAGAAGAAGAAGAAGAAGAAGAAGAAGGGGGAGGAGAGAGAAACTGTAGAAAGCAGACATATAGACTAAGACAGCTCTCCATATGTCTTTGAATTCCAGCTTGCCACTCTAGAGACATTGATAAATTTCTCCTTGAATGCGATTGGGGCCTCTTTCTTGATTGAGCTGAGTTACCATCCAAGAAGAAATTCCCTGAAGCCTCCAGAGAGGCAAACTAGAAATCAGGGCCATAAAGAGCTGACTTTACTTCCACATCTGCCTTCCAAAGTCTGTCAGTGCATCTCTCTTTCCAAGTGTCTTGAATCAGTCCCCAGGAAAGTCTGGAGCCTGGATGCCATCTCTTGAAGCAGCAGCAGAGTGCCTCTCCTCTCCAAAGCTCCTGCTCAATCTCTGTCCCTCATGCAATCCCATAGTGTGGTGTCCTCCTCTCCACCACTCAATCTGTGTGCAGCACCCAGCACAGGGCTGCCCCTTCCCCACTCAGCTTGGTTGAGAGATCGTAAAGTTCCCTTGATACAGTTTTATTGTAATAACCAGTCAAGAACATGTGAATTAATATGCCCAAATATAAGGTTTTTATTATAGCTTTCCCCTTGACTTTAGACCTGTACTCGTTGCATATTTTTTAAACTGCTATGTACAGATAAATTGTTTTTGAGGCTTTGGGTTTAAAAATAGCCCAAGAGATTTGGAAGTGGTGGAGGCTCAGAGCTCTCAGCCCTCCCTGCTCTGCCTCCCACAGAGTGGCAATGTTCCCTATCTCATTTTTAATCCTCTAGAGATCATTTTTCATTTCAAACAATAAATTTGATGAGCAGTGCTGATTTGAACTGAACTGTATCCTCATATTAAAAGCTTTAAATATCTTTAAAAATATTGAGGGTGCCATGCATAGCAAATATGAGCCTTGCTTCCCATGACCTTCACCCTATCTCCCATTGTACCTCAAATATTCCTTTTTACTCCAGATTACAAGATAAGTCTCTTTATAACTGGTGATGTTATTGATCAAACCGTGGGTTCCTTTTTTTTTTCTGCTTGTCTGACCCTAGAGAACTTCATTTTCTGGATTACACTGGGAGGAGGCCAGTGACCTTCTCCGGAAAGTCATTGTTTACATAGTCCTTTGCTAAAGATTTCAGAATAGAGGTGCTCAAAGAGTTTGAAAGTACAGAAACAAACATAAGCTATGAGAAACATTTTCTGTCCTCAAAGAAATGAAATAAATCCATTCTCTGTAAGCAGGAAATGTGGTAGTGGAACTAAGTGAATTCATGGGTTGATTTCTGTTCTTATACTTTTCCCCCCTTAGACTTGAAAATATTCAAGAGATAGCATGGCAAAGTGGATAGAGAACTCTCTTTGAGACCAGGAAGACCTATTCAAATCCTGATTCTGACACATTCACAACCCTGGTACGTCAATTAACTTCCTAATACTTAGGAACTATAGATTACAGTCTTACATTGGTGGGAGCTTTCTCACCTGGAAGTTCCTTCTCCTGGTGAAATCCCAGGTTCAGTTCCTATCACTTAAAATATATATGATTGAGTTATTAGGGATGACACAATTTCCCTCAAAAGTTTATTCAATTGATAGTTCCCCCCCCCCTTTTATTCTGCTTTGTCCTGGAAATAATGATGAAATTGACAAATGGCTAGTCCATGGTTCATATGCATATATATATATGCACTATATACAAACTTTCATTCTCATATAAATATGTAACAGAAATAAAGCTTAGTTGTTTTCCCTTTGCTGTCTCCTGAACAAATTGTAAATTTCCAAATAAGATATGACTCTGCTTATTCTGGGTCATCATTATCTAATTGTGGCCTTTGTCTGGACAGCAGCAATACTGTGGATCACTGAGTGAATGCCACATTAATTAATGACACATTTGAATGGAGCCTTGGGCTTGGCTTTCAAAAGAGAAGAGGATCCAGTAAGGAAAACATATAGAAAGAAATACAGAACACACACACACACACACACACACACACACACACACACACACACACATGCTGAGGAGACAGAGACCCCCCCCCCAGAAGATACCAAGAAACAGTCATACAAATAAGAGGCTAGAAGAGAGGACTGTGTGTCCATGGTCTCTCTAGACAATCACTCATGCCTAGGGATCAATGGATATAGGCAGTGAGAGACCCTCAAGAAGAGAGGAAAGAAACTTGGAATCCAAATGAGAGAAATGGGAGAGGAGACAGGCATCCATCTTAGCTGGAACTGGAAGAAGGTTTTCAGGTCATATCCCTTGCATATCTCTACAGGGGAAAGAGAATCAGCTCAGCAAGGAACTACGTGCACCCAGGAAAAGCTGGGATCTATTCCATGATCCATACCGTACATTGTCTGAACCAAACAGGAGGGGTGAAGGTGGGTTCCACTAGAGGGAAGGGTTACATGATGCTCTGTGGTGATGAAAGGGGAGTTCTCCCTGGCTCTTGACAGGCTCAGAGAAGAGCCCATTCTTCATTTTTGTTCAGTTAAATAAAACCTGCCTTATATCCAAAGCCTTTTAGGGTAACTAAGGTAGCTTTAAGTAATGTAACCTAAATTTACTTTGACAGTTGAGTGGAGAAGAGATTGAAGTGAGCAGAGGTCTGAGGCAGCAAGATTATCCAGATGACTGAAAGTCATGCAGGCATGAGGGGATGGGAACCTATGCTAAGATGGCAGGTGTGTGAGTGGAGAGCCAGGGATATACTTGTGATCCTGTGCCCCTACCCCAGTGGACCTTGGCATTTGCTCTATTTGCTTTACGTTGCAAAAATATTACAGATTGCTTCTGCTCAAGGTAAAAGTTTATGAACTGAAGTTCTATAAAGATGTATATTAAATATGACATTTGCACCATACAAAAATATACCCACATGCATAAATATTTGCACATACGCACAAACCATGTGCATCGTCCCTTTCAATATCCCCTTCACTCTACTTATATAACCACCATCCCAGTTCAGGACCTCAACATTTGGCTACTGCTATGGCTCCTAATTGGTCCCCTTAGCCTAACTCGGATTCCCACACACAATGCTCTACCTCCTGGCTTTACATCAACTGTCAACCTTTCTTGGAAGGCTTTCTTTCCTTCCTTATCTCCACCTCTTAGGATCTCCGGCTTCCTGTAAGCCTGAGCTCTAGCACCACCTTCTGTAAGAGGCTTTCCCTGATTCTCCCAGATGGCAGGCCTTCCCTTCCAAGGTGACCATCCATTTACCTGGGTGCATCTTGTTTGTACCCATTTATTTACAAGTGCTTCTTCCCCTTATGATGTAAATTCCTTAAGAGCAAAGACAGCTTTTGCATTTCTTTGTGTCCATAGAATTTAGCACAACGCCTGGCACATTTGCTGTTCAGTTGTTTCAGTCATGTCCAGCTCTTTGTGACACCATTTGGGGGTTTCTTGGCAGAGAAACTGGAGTTGTTTGCCATTTCCTTCTTCAGCTCATTTTACAGATGAAGAACTGAGGCAAACAGAGTAAAATGACTTGCCCAGGGTCACACAGCTAGTAAGTGTCTGAGGCCAGACTTGAATTCAGGAAGATGAGTCTTCCTGACTCCAGGCCTGGTGCTTTATCCAAATGACCACCTAGCTGCCCAAATAGCACAATGCCTGGCACATACTAGACACTTAATAAATGCTGGTTAATTGATTCAAAGGTATAGAAGAAGTAAACAGACAGAAGACTGCAGACTTAATCCTTTACCACAGCAAGGCATGTTTATATAGAAGAATATGACACCATTCTTCATGGGGGTAGCAGCTGATTAGCATTAAATTTGGTCGTTGGTATTTAATTTATCAAGAAAAAGATTGACACATTTCTTTGTTTTTGCAAAGCAAATAAAAACATATGCAGTTAATAACCCTGAATTTTTCCACACTATATTCATATGTAATGTGTTGCTCATGCCTACCATATGCCTTTCTATTGTCTTTTGTGTATGTATCTCTGAGATATAGGTGTGTATATACCTCTATCTATCTATCTATCTATCTATCTACCTATCCATCCATCCATCCATCCATCCATCCATCCATCTATCGATCTATCTATCAAGACATAATCACTAAAGGTTTTCTATTCAACTACATATATACATTCTCCATACACTTGACTTTTTCTTGTGTGGATAGTGGGGCTCGACTCTTTTGACATGGGATGCAATACATTATGACTGGGGGAAAAATGATACCCTGACTACATTGCAAGAGTGAGAAACAACAGACAAAAAAAGAAGAGAAGAGAAAGGAACGTGCATTTATTAAATACCACCTATGTGCCAAGCACTCTGCTAAGCATTTTATAAATACTATCTCATTTGATTTTATAAATATTATCTCATCAACAACTCTAGGTAGTAGGTGCTATTATTATCTCCATTATATAGATTAGGAACTTGAGACAGAGGTTAAGTCACACAATTAGTGTTTGAGGCCAGATTTGAATTTAGGTCTTCCAGACTCCAGAACCAGCACTCTATCCACTGCACCACCTAGCTTTGTAGCAGGCATCCAAACAAAATAGAGAAAAATCATGGAAAACACCCAGCATATTGGATGGACCCTTCATGGCACATTTATGGGACAGGGATGGGAACAAGATGAGATGGGCAGGCATGGATGGGTTATGAGTGGTATCATTGGAGTGATAATCCAAAAAAATGAATTCACAGATGAAGTATTAGAGCACTACTACATGGCTCTACTAATGAACTATTCACTCAACTCACTGCTAACCAAGCCCTGTCTTTCCCCGTAGAGTTGTATTCTCCAAATTCAGTCCTTGCTACCTTCCTTTGGCTCTGGGCCATCAGAAAAGTCATCTCACTGGACTTTAGTGTTGTTTCAAAAGCTTACTAAGGAATGCCAGCTCTCCTTTTTTTATGTACAAATTGAATGTGCTCTGCAGTTGATTTTCTTTGTAAATTAAAATTTCATAAAGCATTTGGCAAAATGAAATATCTTCCTACCCTGGGTATTGCAGCATGTTAATGTTCACCACATGACTCAAAAGGACATACTTTTAAGTTGATTAGCATTTCAAATGTCAAAGGGAGAACAGGATGGATTATAGAGAATGAAATAATGGGGCTCATGACTTCAGGTTTCCATGCCTCTGAACAAATTGATGAAGTAGTAATCATTTCAGACAAATCCTTGGGCCTGGCATTTTGAAACTTGGCCCCAGAGCAGTGAGTGTAAATACAGATCTCTGAACCTTTTGAACCAGGTCAGTCAGATTAGCTTTCTCAAGGGACCTTGAACACACAGAGAGACTATTGTGTGGGACACTTTTCTAGACATGGTTCACTGTCCCACTGGGAATGAGAATACATACTCAACCTAAAATCCCTTGGATTTGCTTTCTCTTATTTTGATCAAGTCAAATTTTGATCAAGTCATAGATAGAATGACAGCCTGGGAAAAGGAAAGTACAGCATTAAGTAATTCAGAGTAACAGTAAATAGCTGAGAAATAACAGCAGTAGGAAGATGGGTGTGGGGAGCTGTCATCCAAGTAGGAATTCTGGGCAAACTCTGCCTGGAATGAAAGGCACTGATGTGGACTGTCCACATAGTTTGGCACCCATGCACCATCTGCCCCTTCACCCTGAGGGTTGTTGTGAGGATCAAATGATGTATTGGTAAGGCACTTCACAGAGTGCCTTGCACATAGTAGGGCATGGTGGCAAACTACAGAGAGCTAGAAGCAGAACATCTAGGTGGTGTAGTAGAGAGTGCTGGGACTGGAGTTAGGAAAATCTGAGTTCAGAGCAACTGTACTGTGGGCCTATCTTTGGTCTGGGACTCCTACTCTGGTTACTCCACTGTAGATTTCAGCCTGGGCTAGAGGCTAGAACCTAGTCCCTGCTCTGCTCCTGGTATCAAAGTCACAGAGCATCTGTTTGCTCCTAAACTTGTTCCTAGTTTAGTTTACACCTACGTCCCACTAGCCGCCACTCAACTCTACTACCTCTATGTGAAGGTTCTCCCCTCAGTCCAAACAGGAATTGAGTAGAAGGTGAAAATACTGCCAGATGGTACCCTGCCCTAATTCAGGAATACCCTGATACTTCAGGGATACTTCTGCTCTGGTACTCAGTCTGTATTTCTTTCCATCCAGGCCCAACCTCAGCATCCGCAAGTTTCTGTCTATCTTCCTAAGCCACCCTGGGATGGAAACATGACTTACCATCTTTTTCTTGGATTTCTCAATCAGAATTCAGTCTGATGCATTTTCTAAACTTTTGTGGAAAGGGTTTGGTGAAAGCTAGGCTGTACCTCCCACTATTCTGCCCATTTGACTCCCAGACATATCTTTCTCAAAATATTTTGTTGAATCTATGAGCTCATTGATTTGAATGTTACCTCTAACGATGTAGAACACAATTCATCCATGCCTACCATCCTGTGAATCCTTGTCCATGTCTTCCTATGGGTTCACTGGTGAGGGGCAGCTAGGTGGCACAGTGGATAGAGCACCAGCCCTGAAGTCAGGAGGACATGAGTTCAAATCCAGCCTCAGACACTTGACACTTACTAGCTGTGTGACCCTGGGCAAGTCACTTAACCCCAATTGCCTAAACCAACCAAACAAAAACAGTTCATTGGTGGTCCATCCAATGTCTTAGCAAGCTGCCTCATTTATGCCTGATACCATGAAGATACTGGGGGAGTACTTAGGGGATCCACATATCATCCCTCACCACAGCAATCATCCCCTCTCCTCTTTCTGGCATAATTTCCCTGATGACATCTTTTACTCCCATGCTTCTTTAAATGTCCTCATTGGTCATATATTGCAGCCTGTTCACACTCACCACACACCTCTCCATTGTCCTCTGGGTGATACTGATTTTCAGTTCTTCAGTTATTGTTTTCCATGACTCTCACTCATACATCAACCATGATAGAACATTCATATTGAGAAGAGGAGCTTTGTTTCTACAAGATAAATAGGAGGTCTTTAAAGGACCTTTACAATTTCCTGAAGGAAATCCAACTTACTGTCCTTCCTCTGTTTCTGGGCCCAGCTAATAGTTAATTTATGTTGTTTGTCCCAGATATACATGGACAGGTGATATATGTTGTCCATCTGACTGCATGTTATAACCTCCAAAAATGCATATTTTTCATCCACTTGATTTTTCTTGAGTGCATGGTCAGGTCAAACTCTTTTGAGAGATTATAGATCTCCTCCAAGATATTCTGCAATGTCCTGAGAATGCATGTAATTTGCACAGTATCATCTACAAGTCGGAGCATCCAGAGACCCTCAGTATTCACAAGGAACTTCTTGTTAACTTGAACTCAATGCTTGATTTCCTCCAACACAGTGTCCAATACCTTTGGTGAGTGTGCATCTCTCTGTTTTATGCTTCCCCTTAAGGTTATGATCAGAATGGTATTAAATAGAGCTATTTCTTTTCTTTCAAGGAAGGTTGAATAATTTTGACACACGGATTGGAGTTATTTTGTTGGAAGAGGACTTTTGAGGCAGCATTTTGCACTACCAAATCAAATGCTTTTTTTTCATAATAAAAAATAATAAGCAAAATGAAATCTTGTATCTGCTATAACTTTTAGTCAGTTGCACAATGGTGAAGAAATTATCCATTGCGGAATATCACTGGTAAATATCTGCTTATTCCCTGTTTAATTCCTTATTATTAGCAAATTCTTTCACGGCTACGGTACAGAGTAATGAGTTGACATAATCTATTTCTCTTAATTTTGGGGGCAGCTAGGAGGTGCAGTGGATAAAGTACCCAGGCTGAAATCAGGAAGACTCATCTTCCTGAGTACAAATCTTCCCTAGATACTTACTGGCTATACGACCCTGGACAAGTCACTTAACCCTGTTTGCCTCAGTTTCCTCACCTGTAAAATGATCTAGAAAAGGAAATGGCAAACCACTTCAGTATCTTTGCCAAGAAAACCCCAAATGGGGTCACAGAGAATTGGACATGACTGAAAAGACTGAACAACAACTAAACTTTTTTTTTTTAAGGCAATTGGGGTTAAGTGACTTGCCCAGGGTCACACAGCTAGTAAGTGTCAAGTGTTTGGTCTGAGGTCGGATTTGAACTCAGATCCTCCTGACTTCAGGGCTGGTGCTCTATCCATTTTGCCACCTAGCTGCCCCAACTTTTCTTAATTTATTATAAAATGATACTGTACTTTGTAACCTGCATTTTGTAAACTTGAACTTAAGCAAAATTATAATGATATCTTAACTCTCCCTGTTCCTTTTGCATCCCAACGATCCCTTTTGTGGTTCATAATTTGGAAAGAGGTGAAATCGTATAGTGATTAGAGCTGGCTATGAAGCTAGGAAGACCTTAGCTCAAATTTCTCCTCGGATGCACACCAGTTCTGTGACCATGATCAAGTCATTTAACTTTTCAGTTGTCCAGGAAATTCACTAAAACAGTAAATTACAGATGCATTGCTGACCTGCTTTGGGGCGGTTCCTCACACTGATGAAACCACAGGTCTGGGCAAAAAAGAAAATTCTTTGGGACAAATTATTTCTCAATCAATCACTAAACATTTATTAAGTGCCTACTATGTGCCAGGCACTGTGCTAAGCATTGGAATACAAGGACAGGCAAAAGGCAGTCCCTGCCCCCAGGAAACTTACAATTTTGATGTGTGTCCTCATGAGATTTGAAACAATGCATAACGCATTTTCACTTTCTACTATTTGTAGCCTTATTTTCAAAATCATATTTTGATGCTGAGATCCAATTTTTAATTAATTTCCTTGAAGAATATTTAAGAATATTTTACACAGAAAATCAATTAAATTTGAAAGTATTTTAAAGTACTTTGAAGCTCTATAAAACACCTAGAAATATGCATTCCAACTTATTTAAACATATCACAAGCATACACCTTTTCTGGCTCTAAAAACAATAACATTCAGGAATTTGTTTTCATTCAGGTTTCCTGTGGGGTCCTACTTTTCTAAAATTTCCCACAATTATCTTCTTGATATGAGATGGTTTGCTTTCATGGCCAGAATGCCAGACCACAGAATTCCTATGTTGTTACTTATACTCTCTGTGCCTCTGTTTAACTATTATAAGGAGATAATAATGCTCCAATCATTCAAAGAGAGAGTCTTGGATCTTGTATTGCTAGTGGCTTAATGCCATCTTCCACTTATCTTTGTTAATATGAAACAAATGGAATCTACAGATGATCTAAAATCTTCATTTTTGTCCAAATTTTCATATTTTTCTCTTACCAAACTTTGCACAGAACCATAAGTAAATGGCTTTACAGACAATTTTTGATTTTAACTCACATACTTTTTCCTGTCTGATCTTAAATAGAAGTGATAATGAAGGCCTGATTAAGAGGAAAGACAAAAACAAAGGGGGAAAGAAAAGAAGCAGGAGATAAACATCTGCATAATCCTCAAACTAGGTCTAATTTACTCCTTTCCTTTTGACTGAGAATCAGAATAGATATAAAGCATTTTTTTAAATCAAGTGGAAAAGACATTGAAGTTCTTTATGTAAATTGCCCCAAGGTGATCACAAATGCTCACATTTGTGGTCAGTCATTTCAGTCATTTCCTACTCTTCATGACTCCATCTGGTGGGTGTTTTCTTGGCAAAAATACTGGAGTGGTTTGTCATTTCCTTCTCAAACTCATTTTACAAATGAGAAAATTGAGGCAAACTGGGTTAAGTGACTTGACTGGGGTGACACAGCCATTGACCACCTGAGACCAGACCTTTCCAGAGGATGAAAGCAAGGCTTGGCTATGGCTTGTGGTGGAAAAATTAAAGGAATGAATGGTGCCTTTTCTTCCTTCCCAGCTGCACCAGTCTGGGATGCTTTCCCTCATACGCCCCTTCCAACTGTAGAGATGCCATGAATTGATGTAATGTGGATGTTAAATTATTTATTCAAGGAGGAAAGAATGTGACAGACATTTGTCCACATGGTATGGCAACCAAATTGCACTGTCATGAATTATCTATGACATGACAATCAAGGCAAATGTACACAGGGCAAATGTAAATAGTGGATCATTCAACAGATATTCATCCTATGCTTACCAGAGATGTGGTTAAAAAAAGAGTTCTGTATTTGATTTTAGACCAGAATTATGCAATTCTTTACTCCTCTTCCACTTGTGGTGTTCTGACAATAGCTAATATGTTATTTGGCTTTTCAGTCATGTTACATGTCAGAAGACCACTGTCTATGAACCTAGCAAAGCTGCCTAATTCACATTCAATTTATGGTGGAATCCTTTGGTGCCCTGTCAAAGTTCTACAGAGTAACTTGATGTTTGATACTGGTGACTTTAGTGGGAAGAATACTCCTGGTAGAGGCAAATATCTCCTGATCAGCTAACGATTTAGATGTCTTTCGATATTTTCCTTCAAACAAGGCTGAAGGAGGGAAAGATCTGGGGGAAAAAACAAAAAGCAAGGCTTCAAAATAACAGAATAGAGAAGACATAAAGCCCTATGGGGAGCAAATCCACCAAAGCCAATGATCTTAGGCCCAATTTGGCATCATGCATCCTTTGAAGATGCTCAATAAAGATGAATTTATCTTTACAAAAATATTTTCTTCCATATTTCTGTTCAACTTTTCCGACAATTTTTAATCAAAAATGAGTCCTTATCCAGTAACTGGGGTATTTATGTGTATTAAACTCTGGGTTACTAGATTTGTTTGCTTCTGTATGTTATGTACTTAATATATTTCACTGATTGACCTCCCTTATTTTTAACCAGCACTAAATTGTTCAGAGAATTACTGCTTTGCAGTACAGCTTGTGGTCTGGCACTGCTAAATCCCTTCATTTCCATTTTCTTCCCATTATTTTCTTAGTATTTTTTTCACCTTTTTGGCCTCCATATGAATTTCATTTTTTTTTCTAGTTCTATAAATTCATCCTTTCTTAGTTTAGCTGTTATGGCATTGAACAAGTAAATTAATTTAGAGTAATATCTCACACCTTATACCAAGATAATCTCCAAATGGATATATGACCTATATAATATAGGTCATGTCATAAATAAATCAGAAAAATATGGAAAAAAAATTACCTATCAGATTTAAGGATAGAAGAAAAGCTCATGACCAAACAAGGGACAAAGAGTATCATAGATGATGAAATAGATCATTTTGATTATGTAAAAGTTGAAAGGTTTTTCACAAACAGATTAAATAAAAGCTAAAATTAAAAGGGAAACATTTAACCGGGAATAAATTTTTTTTCAGCAAATTTCTCTGATGAAGGTCTGATTTCTAAGATAAAGCTATACTATAATACATATTAGATATATATGCAATTGGTTCAAGTTGATAAGAATAAGAGCCATTCCCCAGATGATAAATGATCTAAAGATATGAGCAGGTAATTATTAAGAGAAGAAACCCAGACAATCTGTGGCTATATAAAAAAATGCTCCAAATCACAACTAATTAGAGAAATTCACATGAAAGTAATAGTGTTGTTTTACCTTATACTCCTCAGCTTGTCAAGATGACAAAAAAAAAAAGGAAAGGAATATTACAAATGTTGGAAGACCTGTGGGAAAACAAGTACATGGATGCCTTATTGATAGACCCAAAAATGGGTACAATTTGGATTTATGCCAAGAATTACTAACCAGTGTGTACCCTTTGATCAAGTTCTACCACTCTTAGTTCTATACCCAAAATGGATCAAAGAAAGAGAAAAAGACCCCATTTGTGCAAAAATATTTGTAACTGGTTCTTTTTTTTGGGGGGAGGCAAAAACACAAAACAAACAAACCTGGAAACTGAGGGGGCATCTATTAACTGGAGAATGGCTAAATAAATTGTGGCATATGAATGTGATGGAGTATTACTGTGCTGTAAAAATGAGGAACTAGATTACCTAGAAGAGACATTCAAAGATTTCTATGAACCGATGTGAAGTGAAGTAAGCAGATCTATCCATAACATAAAAATGAATAATTTTGAGTACTTTCATAAAGAATGACAAAGAATTAGATGAGCAAAACCAGGAGGACAATTTATATGGCAATGACAACAATGTCAAAACAGCTTTGGAAGCTTGAAGAACTCTGATTAATGTGATGACCATTGGCAATTCCAGAGTATGGATGATAAGACATGCTGATGTGGAGGTCAATACATCTCCTGAAAAAGATGTGATGGGCTCACAGTGAGGAATAAGATGTTTTTGACCACAACCAATAAGAGAATTTGTTTTGATTTACCATGCACTTTTTTCCTGGGGGGGGGGATTCTTTCTTTCTTTAATGGATTTGGGAGTAGGAAGGAAAGAAAATAGATTTCCATTATTTTGTAAAAATCCTTTAATTTAAACATGTCTCTCAATAAGGATTTCTCAACTTTTTAAAGGACTTGAAAGGTTGTAGAGGAGCTCATCCTTCTCCTAGACACCTGAGCAATATAAGAAAACTAAAGATAAACAGAAATAAGTTTTTCCATTCACTTCAGAACTACACAAAAGAGGGCCAGAAGTTGAGGGGAGGTTGGTGAGAGGTCACACCAGAGAAGTCAGTGCAGGCTCCAGTAAATGGGTCCAAAGCTCCTTTAGCACTGGGAAAGGGTTTGTGTCAGGGAAGCCAGAAAAAGTAAATGGACTTGAACCTTTTGAGCTCTAGGGAGGCAGCCTATAACCTGAACACCCATGCTAGAGAGTCTTGGAGAAGGCCTAAGACTTGTGTAATCAATGGCTGAAAAATGGAGCCTGCCTTTGCCACAGCACAGAATATAATCAATTAATCAATTATTGATCCAAGTTTGTTCAAAAGAAGACTAGAAATCAGGTGGAACCACCCATAGTGTAACATGAGGAGATGGATGGAAAATTCAGAGACTGAGGTGGGGTGAGGCACTGGCCACCCCATAAAGGAAGGCAGCGAGACTGGCATCAAAAATGGAGAGGGGAATGAGCCAAATGAAGCCTGGTTTTGACACAAAATTCCCATCCAGGAAATGAGGCTTAAAATAAGGGTAAGTAGAAGAAAACATTCATAGAACAATGAAGTACAATGAGTTTAGCAAAGCTGAAGGGAAAAATTCAGAATTGATTAACTCCACAAAAACTACAGAAAAGACCTATCTTATGGAGTCATAAGACAATAAGAAAAAAATAGAAGAAAATACAAAACATCTGCTAAAAAAAATAACTGACCTGGAGAGCAGGCCTAGAAGAGATCATTTAAGAATCATCAAACTTCCTAAAACTTATGACCAAAAAATCCAAAAAAGAAAACAAAACAAAAAACCTGGATACTATATTTCAAGAAATCACATAGTTCATTATAGTTATTATTATAGTTCAAAAGGAAAAATGAAAGTAGAAACAATCTACTTTTCATCTCCTGAAAGAAATGCAAACTGCAAACATTCAGGAATGCCATAGCCAAAATCTAGTTTCCAAGTCAAAGAAAAAGTGTCATAACCAGTCAGAAAGAAATAATTCAAGTACCAAGGAACCACAGCCAAGATCATCCAAAACTAGGTTGTACTTAAGGTAATGGAGAGGAGATTTTGGAATATGTTTATTTTTAAAGTAAAGGCTTACAAACAAGAATAATTTATTTTGAAAAACTATATATATACTTTGCTAGGGTAGGAAAATGTACCTTCATTTGAATAGATCTTTAACAGAGAGGCAACATAGTAGATAGAAATATAGTCTTGGAGCAAGGAAGACCTGAGTTGAAGTCCTATTTCTGACATATACTGGCTATGTAAGCCTGGGAAAATAACTTGACTTCTCAGATGCAATTCCTTAGTACTATAAATTTCAGAGAAGATGCCAATCTCTATTAATAGAGGAATGTATACTTTTTTTCAAACAAGAAAGTAGTGAGAATTTACTATACAGGTGTGCTACACTTAAGCCCCAAAGAAAACAATCAGTTCAGAATGACAAAAGTCCCATGGCACAAATTCAAGAGTCAGGTAGACGGAATTTGCATTAAATGATGGCATGTCCTTCTGTCAGGGGGGTGTTCAGACGGTGGTAAGAATCCTTATCAGATGGTGCTAGATCTAGTAGAGTCCTTTGTAGGGTGGGGTGATGTCTCCCAAAGATTTCTGCCTTCTTGAGAATGTCACCAAGGGTCTTTCCATCTCTGCTCCTGTGGCTTCTGTGGTCAGCACAGTCTGGTTAGTTGGACCTCTGCCTCTTCTTTCTCCTCTTGAGTTTCAGCCTAGGCATCCACTTCTTCTTCCACTTGGCTCTCATGGCGCAATGGAAGTTGACAAAATGGTGCTAAGAAGAGCGAGGAATGTATAGTTTTCCCAGATCTCCCTTAAGTCATTATTATGGCTGTGAGTTGCTTGTTTGTTTCTGTGAATAGCTGGTAGGTTATGAAGTACATTTGTCCCAAATTACCATTAGCCAATACTACATTGGGACTAGTATTCTCTTCTCTACTTCCCTCTCTTCCTTGACACTCAGTAAAGTCTCTTCTGTGATTATCAGTTTATTTCTTCTTCTTCTTCTTCTTCTTCTTCTTCTTCTTCTTCTTCTTCTTCTTCTTCTTCTTCTTCCTCTTTTTTGATGAGGCAACTGGATTAAGTGACTTGCCCAGGATCACACAGCTAGTGAATGTCTGAAGTTGGATTTGAACTCAGGTCCTCCTGCCTCCAGGGCTGGTGCTCTATCTGCTGTACCACCTAGCTTCCCCTGTTTATTCTTTCCTTTTTTTGTTTATTCTTTTTTAAAAAAAATATTATTATTAGGCAGTTGGAAGTGAGAGAATCAACTTTTTCCATAATTATATTTTTTAAAAGTATACCCTTTCCTAAGGGGCAGAAGGATTTATTCAGGTTCCAGTGTCCTGCTAAGATAGCATTTATGTTTCCAATGAGCATGACTTTCTCTTAAGTCAAAATTTTGCCCAAGTTGCTGCCTTATTAACTGACAAAGAAATTTTCTAAAGTAAGAAATACTGTTTTTTGCTACTTTTAAAATTGATTTGAGACCGAAAAAGAAAAGAAAGATGGAGAGGCACTGAAACCAAAAATTACTTGTGTTTATAAGATTCCATATTTTTTTCACCTCCTCATTCTTTACAAAGAGAAGGGAAGAAAAAAAGAAAAGAAAAAGGTTAAGAGGATATGATGGAGAGAAATAGATAATTAATAATCAGAAACAGTTCATGTGAAAGAAATGAATTTGCCAAGAAAATGGAGTCATAAAGAAGAATGAATTAGAAAGCAGAATCTACAATATGTTGCTTACAAGAACTTAAAGATTGTGTGAAATATAATAGTTAACAAAATTGAAATGAGTGCCTGGAAGAGGATTTATTATGCTTCAGGTATGTTTTTTTTTTTTTTAATAAAAGGCATGAGTAGCAATTTGACTCTATAAACATGATTAAACCAGATTTGGTCAGAAGCTGCATCATGTGAATGGTACCATGAATAATGAAATATCGGTAATTAAAATATACCTCAAATCACATACCATGAGTATCTACTTAAAGGAAAAACTAATTAGATTACTGAGATAATAGACAATAAAACTTAATAGTCAGAATCCATAATGTGCTCCCTTACACCTAGACAAATCTAATCAAGAGTTAAACAAGGAAGAAGTTAAGGGCCATAGGAGATTTTTTTGAAAAGCTGAATATGATAGATGTCTGGAGATTACTGAATGGGCATAGAAAATCCTGTATAAATTTCTTAGCTTTGCATGGCAACTTTACAAAAATTGGCCACATTCCAGGGCAATAAAATCTCATAAACAGATAAAGAAATATTAAACTCATCCTTTACTGAACACAATTCAATAAAAATTATAATAAATAAAAAGCATTTGAAGAAAAGATTCAACCTTAAGTCAAGACTAAATGGTTTAATACTAAAGAATATGTGGGTCAAAGAAGAAACCATAGAACAAAAGATAATTTAATCAAAGAAGATGACAACAATGAGACAATATAATATAGCAAGACTTTTGAGATGCAGCCAAAGCACTCCTTTGGGGAACATTTATTCCTCTGAGTACTTTTACCAACACAGCAAAGGAAGGATAGATCAACGAATTAAGCACACAAGTGTAAGGGAGGTTTGGTGAGTGTATAGAGTGCCTCTGGCAGCCTCCCCATGTGGGAAGTCTACATAAAGACGTGGAGTGGAAATACCTTGTAGAGACTGTGGAGGTGGAGCATGTATAGACATTCTGTACTTGGCTCCTGTCTGCTAACCTTGTGGTCAGAAGACTTTTTCAAATAGCTGAATAGCCAAACTGAATAGCCATCTTCAAAAAGACCTGAATTAGCTGTGGTAGCCTCTTTGGCCATTTTCTCTTTAGCTGTGGTTTTGGTTGATCAATGACGATGTTTAGTAAGAGTAATACTATGAAGTGAGAGGAAAGGTCCACTTTTTGGCACTTTGACTACAGGGCTGGGTTCTTTACCTGCCTCAACATTTGTGTTTTTCATTTTCAGTGACATGAGAATGGCTTCTTCTTATTCCAGTATCAAGGTTTTTGTAGCCTCTTCACCACTGATGCTCTATGAAGTGACCTTTAGGATCTAGCCCAGGATGGCTGAGCCCAGGATGCATATTGTAGTCAATTCTATTGGAAGATCATTGTTATGTGGGCACTGAGCTAAATTTGATCCCACTCTTCCCAAAGACTGTGGTGTGATAGAGAATGTGCTCCCAAGGTATTGGGGATCTTTGTCCTTGTTATGCATTTAAAATGAATAAATACTGTAAAAGTTCATTTGTTAAGTGGTTAAATGGAACTGGTACCAGATACTTACTGGTACCTAACAGAGAAGGGGAACACAATCACTAGGGGCTGAAGCTGATAGTATTAGAGAAGGGACAATACTAATAGCAGGAAAAATATTAACTAAAATAATTTTGAGATTATATCTTACTCATCAGAATGACAAATATGCTTAAAGAAAAGGAAACTGATAATTGTTGGTAGGGATGGGGGAGGATAGGCAAACTAATGGATATCTGGAGGATCTAGGAACTGATCCAACTATTCCAGAAAACCATTAGTACTCTTTTCCTCAAGTCTCCAACCGTATATGTTCTTTGCCCTAGAGACACCACTACTAGGTCTATACCCCCAAAGAGATCAAAGAAAGAGAAAAAGGATGATAGGATATGCACAAAAATATTTTTTTTAGCAACACTCTTTGTATTAGTAGTAGCAAAGGACTAGAAAGAGAGTACCTACCATTTGGGGAAGAGCAGAAAAAATTTGGATCATTAGTGAATGATAAGAAATGATGAGAGGGAAAGATTCAGAGAAATCTGAAAGGACTTATATGAAGCAATGCACAGTAAAGTGAGCAGAACCAAGTGAACAATTTGTGTAGTTAATTTATTGTTGTTGAGTGATTTTCAGTCTTGTCCAACTTTTCATGACCCCATTTGGGGTTTTCTTAGCAAAGATGCTAGAGTGGTTTGCCATTTCCTTTTCCAGATCATTTGAGAGATGAGGAAACTGAGGCAAACAAGGTTAAATGACTTGTCTGGAGTCACATAGCTAGCAAGTGTCTGAGGCCAGATTTGAACTCAAGAAGGAGTCTTCCTGACTATAGGCCCAGTACTCTACCCATTACGCCACCTTACAGACCCTATACAGTCACTGAAACATCATAAAGAAAAGTAAGTATCAAAGACTTAAAAGAAATATTATTAATATTTCTTGATCAAATCAATATGATCAATGATCAGTCTTGACTCTATTGGACTGATAACACTTCATACTTCCTCTACTTTGGTAGAGAAGTGGTAGATTAAAGATGCAGAATGAGATACTGATTTTTAGACCTGGTCAATATGTGGATTTGCTTTGCTCATCTATATTTATTTGTTACAAGGGAAGGTTTTTATTTCTTTTGTGTGTGGGGGGTAGGGTAGTTAGAGGAAGGCTACAGGGAGAGGTAACAATAATGATAGTGATACCAAAAAACAAAAAAAAAAGGAAGAAAAAGGAAAAGAGCATTGATGAGACGTTAGAAAGTTACACAGAAGAGAGCAGAAGGCAGTTCAAAAGGGGAATGCAGATAAGCAGGGCAGTGTCAGGAACACCATATTAAATTGAATACATACTTAAAAATAAGTGTTAAAGAGTAGATATTCAATGGTGTCCTATGCAATCAACTTTCTCTGTTGTTTTTTTAATAAGGGAATGTTCATACTCATTGATGAGTTTAAGCTCACAGAAATAACACTTATAAAAAAATGACAAAAATTTGACCATTAAATTTAATTATGGAAAATTTCAAATGATTATCTACATCTCATCTCAAGTTATTTCAACTTTTAGAAGTCACAAGCCAACTTATTATGTTATGCTTACTAATTGGAATGAGACTGAGTAATATGAATGATATTGTAGGACTTTTAGCTTCCATATAAAAACTGCTTAACTTCCAGTTAACGTATTTCATGTTTGAAGGTAGCAAGCAATGTGACAACCACTTCATTTATGTTTCTTTTTATGTCTAGGCTGACTGATGGTGGTAGATTGTGCCTCCTTTCCTGCTACTCAGTCACCATCATAGCAGAAGTAGATGGGAGCTATAGAGGACCGAATGACACTTATATTTGTTGACTTGTTTGTTTCCTGAGTTGTCATGACCCTGCCTCCCCAAACTCATCACTGTGTGGCCCGCCTAATACTACTGACTTACCATCACCATAGACTCAACAGAAATACACTCTATGAACAGTTTATTTAAAAAGCTAATACTATTGACTCCCTATCAATTTTTAGTTCCTTTTTTTTTTCTGTAGTAGAGGGAGATTTTTATTTATCCACATGTCTATCTTCTCTTCTGGGACCAATAGGACCAAATTCAAAAGATGACTGGTGTTGGTTAGCAGTATGATTACAAATGGTAGGGCTGCTGTTACAGAGGATAGAGTGCTGGGCCTGTGCTCAGGAAAACTCATCTTTCTGAATTCAAATCTGGCCTTAGCATTAGCTAACTGTGTGACCCTGGGCAAGTAACTTAACCTGTTTGCCCCAGTTCCTCCTCTGTAAAATGGCATGGAGGAGGAAATGGCAAAATGCTCCAGTATCTTTGCCAAGAAAACCCCAGATGGGGTCACAGAGAGTCAGACGCGGTTGTGCAGCAACAACAACAGGAGTGGCAAAACGGAAGTGAAGCTTCCTTGGCTTACAAGGAACCCTTTTGTTTCTACTGTACTTTATTGGCTTGAGTTAGGGAACTACAGTCATAAATACCATGCAAATGCGGTGTGTACTAACCAGTTAATGATGATAATGAAGTGCTTGGAAAGCAAGGCAGCAAAAGACGTGGGCAGTGAAATCCTTCTAGAAGGTATAAAGAATCTCAGAAGAATGTTAAAATCTATAGAGAATGATTCATATTTTTTGCCCACTGGACATAAGCAAGGACAATACTTGTACTTTACGAATTTGAGGACCCAGAATGAAGTCTAGTCTGAGAACTTAGCAGCTGATGCCATAATGAAGCTGAGCAAACAAAAGGCCTTCTCAGGAATAAAATGCTCTCCCAAGATGAATTAGCTCAAAGAAAATTAGGTTTTGCTTTCAGTGCAGGCAGAAGTTCAAATAAGGGAACCATTTTATCTTGAAGGAGTTCTTTACTTAGTATGAAGTAACATATTCTCCAGAGTTATCACCTTATTCTTGTAAGATAAACCTTCCTTCCTTCCTTCCTTCCTTCCTTCCTTCCTTCCTTCCTTCCTTCCTTCCTTCCTTCCTTCCTTCCTTCCTTCCTTCCTTCCCTTCCTCCCTATTCTCTCTCTCTCTCTCTCTCCCTTTCTCTTTTTTTTCTTCCCTTTCAGCATCTTTCCTTCTCTCCTCATTGTACAAAGGTGAAAGAAAAACTACTAAAACTTTAAAAAGGAATTACTACTCTAGCATGTTCATTGAGTTAAAGAACTCAGGATATATAGAAGTAATTGTTCTGAAGCTTTGGAAGACCTTTCCTTATTGCTCAGTGAATGCCATTGACTTTATTCAGGAAGCCCCAGTGTTCACCTATTCTTCTATACCCTAGCTGCGTTGCTGTTTGCTGTAGCATTGGTAGACAATGACTAATCTCTGTCTTTAACTGAGACACAAAGTCTTTTCCCAGCCAGTGCATTGGGCCAGGGCTCTATAATTGGTGAAGGCTAAAAGCTGGTCTGTACTTCTAATGAACAAGAAAAAAAGGTGGGGCACTGGTTTTGCATTTCAAATGAAGACCGTTTTCCTCCCCACTGTGCATTGTGCAATTTGTGAAAAATGGGAAAAAGATCTGGAGGAGCCAAATTAATTCAGAAAAAATAAGGTTTTTTTTCCCACAGTATACAAATGAACTAGTAAGAAAAATGCAGCATACCTAGGCAAACTATAAGCCCAGAAAAAAATGCAAGGAGGCAGAAAATGAAGTTTAATGAAACTTTGTTGGAAGCTGAGTATCTATAATTAAAAATCCTTTTGTTTTGTCATTTCTGAAAGTTACCAAATGAATGGATGGTCATGTCAGTAACACTTGTCATTTAGCCAAATGGGGCATAGTGTATGCAATAGAGGAAGGTCTTATGAGGGGCCAGTGCTGGAAGCATGCTCAGATTTGCTTTTCCTGATGGGATACACACATACTTATATAACACACACATATATTTATATGTATATATGTGTGTATACATACATACAAATATACATACACACATGTATATATATATGTATATATATATATATATACATATATATATATATATATATATATATATATATATATATATAGAGAGAGAGAGAGAGAGAGAGAGAGAGAGAGAGAGAGAGAGAGAGAGAGAGAGAGAGAGAAGGAGAGAGGGAGGGGAGGATTCAACCAGCACTCAAATCTGAACAGATATTTGAAAATAGCATTAGCCCAGTAACAGATTGATACATAGGCTGAGGCATCACATTCTGAGGCACCACAAGGATCCAGCTCATTTGAGCAAGATTTCCTTTTTGTTTCCCTATGTGGTAGTGCCTTCCCTCTTTTTTATTTATTCTCTTTATTTTTTTTTATACTTATTCAATAAATGTTAGAGAACTAACATCTCTCCTCCCTACTGGCAATTCCTTCTCAAAGGATTGGCTAGAGTTCCTTGGCTCCAGGCTAATTGTGCATCTGAGTCTTTGAGACAATCAAGATTTCTTTTTTTTTGTATAGAGTCATCTGTTTTATCCAGTGATCTAAGCTCTTTATTCCTCTTAAATTGATTAAGGAATTGATCTCATCTAGCTCACACTTTTGATGGATTCCTTCATTGATGCAATCTGTGCCTTCTGTGATTATATTAATTGCAGGAAAGATGGAAATCCTTAGCCTTAGACATATAATGTTCCCCCCTCCCCCCCGCCTTGTTAGAATGTAAGTTCCTCGTGTATAGGTGTTGTGTCATTCTTGATATCCCCAACCCTGGTACAATGCCTGGTGTACTTGTAGTACTATTTTCTCTCTTTTTTTGTTTTTTTTTTTCTTGTGGTTTTTACCTTTTATTCCGATTCTTTTTTCACAACATGACTAATATGGAAATATGTTTAACATGATTGTACATGTATGGCCTATATCAGATTATATGCTGTCTTGGGGGAGGGAGGGGTAAAATTTAGAACTCAAAATCTTAAAAAGTGAAAGTTGAAAACTAAAATAAATAAACAAATAATTTTAAAAGATTGAAAAAGGATTTGTTATGCTTCAGTTGATATTAGAAAAAAGCAGGGGTAGCAATCATGATCTGAGACAAAATTAAAGCTAAAATAGATTTAATTAAAAGAGATAAACAGGGAAACTACATTATTTCAAAAGGTACCATAGATGATGAAGTAATATCAATACTAAACATGTATGCACCAAATGCTAGAGCATTCAAATTTTTAAAGGAAAAGGTAAATTAATTACAGATGGAAATAAATAGGAAAACTATAATAGCGGGGGACTTCAACCTTCCCCCTCAGAACTACATAAATCTAACAAAAAAAAAAGAAAAGAAAAAAGTCAAGGAGATGAATTGAACCTTAGATAAGCTGGACATGATAGATATCTGGAGAGAACTGAATGGGAATAGAAAGGAATATACCTTTTTCTCAGTGGTATATAGCTCCTTTACAAAAATTGACTATGTATTGGGGCATAGAAACTTTATACTTGAATGTAGAAAAGCAGAAATATTAAATGCATTCTTTTCAGATCATAATGCAATAAAATTACATTTTATAAAGTACCATGGAAACACAGATTAAAAATTAATTGGAGACTAAATAACCTAATTTTAAAGAATGAGTGGGTTAAAGAAGTCTTAGAAACAATAAATAATTGTATTTAAAAGAATGATAATGAGACAACATACCAAAACTTAAGAGGTGCAGCAAAAAGCAGTAATCAGAGGAAAATTTATATCTCTAAATGCTTACATCAATAAAATAGAGAAAGAGCAGATTAATGAATTGGATATACAAATAAAAAAATAGAGAAAGAACAAATTAAAAATCCTCAAACACCAAATTGGAAATTCTAAAAATTACAGGTGAGATTAATAAAATTAAATATAAAAATCATTAAATTAATAAATGAAATTAGGAATAGGCTATATGAATAAACTAATAAAATAAAGTATTGGCTAATATGATTTAAAAAGAGAGCAGAAAACCAAGTCATTAGTATCAAAAATGAAAAAGGTGAATATCTCACTAACAAAGATGAAAGCAGAACAATTATTAGGAGTTATTTTGCCCAATTATATGCCAATAAATTTAATCATTTAAGTGAAATGGAAGAATATTTATGAAAAGGTGAACTGCCCAGATTAACAGAGACAAAATAGAATGTCTGAACAAATGAATTTTAGAAAAAAAAATTGAACAGGCCACAAATGAGCTTCCTATGGAAAAAAAAAAAGAGCAGATGGATTTACAAGTGAACTACCAAACATTTAAAGATCCACAAATTCTAATTTTAAATAAGGTATTTGGAATAATAGGCAAAGGAATCCTATCAAACTCCTTTTATGAAACAAATATGGTTAAGACTATAAACACTCGTTTGTATTTTATTTCAAAATGAATTATGAACCACTCTATTGTGAGAAAGGCATGATTCAAGCTAGTGCTCAGACATTTTAATTTTGATATTGAAATGAAATCAGATACTTGTAGATCTAACAGTTAACAAGAGGAGATTTACTTAGCCTAGAGAGGAAGGATATTAAACAGGATTATTTAGTGAGGACCCTACCATGTTGATTTAGTTATGCATAAACTCTTGCCTCTGTTACCCTTTGGAGTCCCTGGGTCAAGAATGAGGGAGTTGCTAAAGTTCCTAGTTGTTCCCTCCTCTGCCTCCAGGTAACCAGGAAGTGATATCTTTAGTTCCCAGAGTCAATTAAGTCTGTAGTCTTGAGGCTGCTTTTAATACCTCTTAAGGAAATTTTGTTGTTGTGTCCAACTTTTCAAGACCCCAGGGACCACAGCTTGCCAGGCCTTCTATCCTCCACTATTTCTCAAAGTCTGTCCAAGTTCATGTTCATTGTTTCTATGATGCTGTCTATCCATCTCATCCTCTGTCATCCCCTTCTCCTTTTGCCTTCAATCTTTTCCAACACCAAGGTCTTTTCCAATGAGTCACATCTTCTCATTATGTGGCCAAAGCATCTAAGCTTCGGTTTCAGTATTTGACTTTCTGGTGAATAACCTGAATTAATTTCTTTAAGTATTGATTGATTTGACATCTTTGCTGTCCAAGAGACACTTAAAGTCTTCTCCAGCATCACAATTCAAAAACATCAAAGACCTCACCTAACCCACAAGGTAGGCAACTTTGTAGCTATTCCTCCTACCACATATCCATCTACCAAAAATCTACTCTTCTGATTTTGTTTTCATCAAAATAATATAAAAATCAGCTTATGTTTAGTAAGAAATTTCCAGCACCCTTGTCAAGAAGAGGTAACCAAGAGAAGTATTGATTCTTCAGGGCAAGAAGAAATGGTCCAGCATAATAATATGAGATTAGCTCCCAAATGAACAACCTGTATATGAATGACTGAAAACTTTCTGCACAGAGTTTTCAAAACCCAAATTCAAACATGTCTTGTCTTAAGGCTTTGTAAGACTAGTCCTTGGCTTCCAAAAAACAAACAAACAAACAAAAAAACCCAAACCAAACCAAAACACAGAATTATTTGTAAATTACTTTTCAGTCATTCTGAGACAAAAATAGACAGTTTCACTAACGCAAATTTTCTACCACGTAATTACCTGTTCAAATAAGGAAACAGATTTATCAACAGATTTGTACCTCTTATAAGCAAATGGGACAGTTTTTAATGAATAACTAGCTAAGCCATGGAATATGACCTTTGACCACTAAAATCTGATCTTGAATATGTCATTTCGACTCTTTAGTACCACCTAATAATATTTAGTGGCTATTTTATCTGGAATTTTTTTGTTCAATTTTTTTTTACTTTCTTTTCTTCTTTGGGAGTTTAAAGTATGTTAAATATTCCTGCTTGTTTATAAGGAGAATTTTTCTGCATTATTTCTGTATTCATTTGAGGTAACTGTACTACAAAAATTTTAATTATGATTTTCTGCTTTTTTTGGTTTTTGTTACTTATTTTTTCTTTGTAGCTTTGCAATCAGCCAGTCAATAAACCTCTATTAAATGCCTGCTTTGCACCAGGCACTGTTCTAAGCAATGCAAAGAAAGGCAAAAGACAGTCCTTGCGCTTAAGGAGCTCACAGTCTAATGGAGAGACAACATGCAAACATCTATATACAAACTAGAGACATAGATGATAAATTACAAATTAGAGACATAGATGATAAATTGGAGGTAGTCCAAGAGGCAAGGCCCATTAATGGGAATCAGGCACAGGGATGAAAGGGATGAGTTGAATTTATTTCAATATTACTACTTTAACAGAAGAATTATTATTTATTGAATTTTTAAAAAAATATTTGCTTTTATTGGATTTATAATTTTGTTAGTCATTTTTGTTCTTTTCTGAGGCATTTTTATTCACTTCTATGTGACTTTTATTTTCTTTCTCACCAAATTTTTTAGTTGGACTTTTTATTTTGAAGGTTGCATTTATTTTTGAATTTTATTTGTTTTGCTTCTTTTTTTTCTTTGTATGTACTGGTCTTCATAGCAAGTAACCAACTGTACCCTTATATTTGTATATAAATGTTTATTATTTAATGGTGCTAAGAGGAACAGCTCAAATCTGGCCTCAGACACTTACTAGCTGTGTGACCCTGTGACAGTCACTTCACTCTGTTTACTTCAGTTTCCTCATCTGAAAAATGAGCTGGAGAAGGAAATGGACAATCACCACAGGATCTCTGCTAAACAACATCCCCAATGGGGTCGCAAAGAGTCATATATGACCGAAATGACTGAACAACAGCAAAGCCGGAACCCTCACAGTCATTTAGTTGTCTGTTGGTGAGCCAATGGCATGCTCTTGCAAGACTTGCAGTTAATAGGTATATTTGCTCTTCTGTGAGGGTTTTGTTTTGCTTTTCTACATGTCACTTGTTTTAGAGCATTCCTAAAAGTGCCTAATATGCTTTCTTTGACTCTTGGTCAATCTTTGGCTTCTTCTGCTGTTGGTGCTACCACCACTCCTGTTACCATTACTCTGCTCCTTAGGTGCCCAGGAAAGAGGAAGGATCTCATAAGAGGAAAGAAGGACAAAAATAGGAAGTTATCCCCTCCTGGGAAGAGGTTTGGAGGCCATAAGTTCTGGCTAAATGAAGGGGAACTAGGTCTTTCCCCCACCTCCAGACCTCCAGTGGGTCTCCTTATCTCTTCTAGGCTGGAAATATAGAATTATATGAATAATTTGATAATAAAATATTATTTCTAATATATCTGATCATTAAACATAATATAGAGGGCCTCAGTTTATTTGTTTCAACAATTTTTATGGTGCATTAGCCTCACACTGATTTCCAGTAGAAGTTTGTACCTCTGAATTTTGTTCACTGAACCTTGAGTCCAATTATCAGAGGTGAGAGACCTTGATTTAAATCTCTATGGCTCTTTTCTTCCCATGAGAAACCATATTTCTCCATCAGAATTTTCTCAGGTATGTCCCACATCAATTTTGTATACACTGGATCTATCGGATTCAATATTTAAATAGTTAAAAAGTGTATTATTATAGCAAGATATTGAAATTTCTTTTTGTTTCTCAGATTAAATTGAATTTTCCTCCACTGGCAAAGTAAAAGTCTCTTTCATATCCAGTTTCTTCACATATTACCAATCCTGAATGAATTGAGTTCAGAACACGTAGTTCTCAGGTGGTTTTTTTTTTCTCTAGCCTCAGTATGAATCATGTTTTCCCAGTATGAATTGAGATTATATATTTACAGAATTGTAAATGATTTACTCTTTTCAGAATGGAAATAAATATATCATTCCTGAAAACCACACCTGTGAAATCTTGTCCTTTAGCAACAAAAACCTGTCAGCCAGATCTAAGCCTAAAACTAACGCCAGTCACACCTAGCTACTGTTATCAGTACTTGAGAAATTAAAGGCCACTGGGGACACCTGGAAATTCAATGGGCAATTCTCTTTCCCTACTTCCTTAAGTTGTATTAGTAATTCTGTCTAGGACTAAGTTTTTTTGTGGGTCAAAGGTGAGTAGCAGCTCTGCTCCTCGTTCCTTTCTCAACATTGAAACCTTCAACATTCTTTCTCAGATTACCCAAGTGGCTCACTTAGGCCTCCATTCTTTACTTTTGGCTGTCTGTCTGTCTGTCTGTCTGTCAGTCAGTCAATGCATCTTTCAAGTTCCTACTGCCAGGCACTGAGCTAAGCCAAAAGGAGCCAAGCAAACAAAAACAGCTCATGGTTTCTAGGACCTCATGGTCTAATTAGGGAAATAGAATGCAACAAACATGTACAAACAAGCTCCATATGGGATACACTGGAAATGATCAGTAGAAATAAAGCATTAAAATTAAGAGGGATCAGGAAAGGCCTCATGCAGAAGGTAGGATTTTAGCTGAGTCTTACAGGAAGCCAGAGGAGCTGGGAGGCAGTGAGGAGGAGGGAGAGCTTTCCAGGCATGGGAACAACCAGTGAAAATGCCTGGAGTCTGGAGCTAAAGGACTAATAAGGAGACCAGAGTCACTGAGTGGCATAACGGAGGTGGGTGGGAAGAGTAAGGTGTAAGAAGACTGGAAAGGTAGGAAGGAGCCAGGTTATGAAGGGATTTGAAGGCCAAAGGAAGATTTTAATATTTAAATCTGGAAGTAATATGGAGCCCCTAGAGTAGAGTCAGAGGGGAGGACGGAACGAAGGAAGGAAGGAAGGAAGAAAGGAAGGAAGGAAGGAAGGAAGGAAGGAAGGAAGGAAGGAAGGAAGGAAAGGAAGATAAAAGAGGAAGAAAGGAAGAGAAAAAGAAAGAAAAAGAGAAAAAAGAAAGCATGGAAGAAGGATAGGAGAGAAGGAAGGAAAGAAAGGAGGAAGAGAGAGAAAAGGAAGGAAAGAGAAAGACAAAGATGAGAAAGAAACAAAAAGAGAGCAAGAAAGGAAAGCAGGAAGAAAAAGAAAGGGAGAAAGAAAGGAAGGAAGGAAAGAAGGAAAGAGGAGAGGGAGGGAGAAAGAAAGAAATGAGAAGATTAATATGAGATTTTTGTAAAGCACTCAATACAGAGTCTGGCATATAGTATATGCCTTATAAATGCTTATTCCCTTCTCTCCCCTTCTTTTTCCCCCTCAATAGATAAGAAAACCTAATAAAGAATATTGTATGACTTTGTACATAGCCCAGAAAAAGTAAGATAACTTTTTTTTAATCAAAGTTTGTATTTTGTGTGGAAAAACATGTTTTTGTTTATTTTCAGGACTGACCCTGATTAGCCTAAGTCGAGAACCTGAATTGTCCCCCTTCCTTTTCCCTTCCTCCCTCCTCCCACCCATAGGTGACACCTATATGTTGTACATATTGTCTCCTCTAATAGAATATAAACTCCTTGAGAGCAGGAGACATTTCGGGGTACAATACATAGTAAACACTTGAGAAATGCTAATTAATTGACTGACCATTCTGGGTTGAATTTGTGGATTAGGAAGGTCCTCCAATACTAAAAACGCTTCTACCAAGGTCGCCAACATTGCCTGAAAGACCTCACTGACAGCCTCATTTGGGCTCAAACAAAAGATTTTTTGTTCCCTGTTAAAACACAAATCATGGAGAAGTAATAGATAGCTCTTGTTATTCATTTCTACTTTAGTATAACCATATTTATCAGGTGTGCTTGCAGATCCTTATCTAAAAAAACACTTTGTCAAGATGTTCTGTATGAAGAGTAATTTTGGACCCTCTGAGGTCTGATGAGGTGGGATTAGGGCCACCCAGGGAGAAAGGGGGATGTTGAATACAAACTTTTCAACTTCACAACTTTTCTCAGACAAATTCTTCCTGCCTTGACTGGATGAATAAGGCTTGGATTCGTTTCCAATGTTCACTTCCTTAGCCAGTGGCCATGCTTATCAGTATTCATTAGTCAAAGGCCCATAGAAGTCAATAGATTTTATAAATGTGTTTATCCTCAAATAGAGAAGGGAAGTCATTCATCTCATACAGAAGCTCCACAGTATTTCTGGTAGAGAAGTTAGTGGTAAAAGCCTATAGGAATTTTTATATCAGAGAAAATATACATGCTCCAAATGTCAGAGACTGCTGCTAAAATGGGCCCTAATGAGAGCAGTTGCTAAGTTCTGGAGGGGAAAGGATGTGGGCATGCAATCAATGCTGTAGTAAATGGCTGAGAGGAAACAAGCAAACTCCTCCAGGCCAGGCTGTTCCAGGACAGGATTCTTTATTCTGCTCTTACAAATGTTTTCATTCATCTTGGGTGGAACTTGTCCAGTAGAAAGAAGGGAGGGGCACAGAGGGAATGGTGGGCAGGGGAGGGGGTGGGAAGGATAAAATTAGGTAGAGACAAGGTACTATGACAAGTTTTACCTTGGAGTAATTATAGAGAACCAGAAATATTTTTGAGGGGAGTGGTAAGGGGGTTTCCTCACACCCATCTCAGGTTAGATAGTGATGAGAGAGAGAGAGGGAGAAAGAGAGAGAGAGAGAGAGAGAGAGAGAGAGAGAGAGAGAGAGAGAGAGAGAGAGAGAGACTGTCTTACAGCCTAATCTCTTTCACATAAAGTGTCATCTTTATGATGGAGAATCATCTTCTTTTGCCTCTTTCCAGAGCCATAACTAGGGATCATTGAGCACATGGCCTTGTGGGTTGGTAGCAACAATATAGAGGACAATCCAATTTTGGGGTACCTTAAGGGATGTCTTATTGCCTGGAGGGTCTGCCTGAAGTCCTGCAGAGGTCTGAAAGGGGAAAGTTGCCTAGGGTGAAAGTTACCATGGGAACAGGACCCTAAGGGTGGCTTCTTGGGAAAGGCAAGTGTGAATGGTGAATGGAAGACCAAAAAGCCTTCTTCCCACTTGTAAGGGATTCCTCTAGCAGGGAAGTATGTTCCACCTTCACCGTATGTTCTACATATTTATATATGTAGGCATTTAGCTAGCCCTAGAGTCAGGAAGACCTGAAATCCAGCCTCAGACACTTACTAGCTGTATGACCTTGGGCAAGTCGCTTAACTTCTTTCTTCCTCAGTTTCCTCAATTGTAAAAGGGGGTTCATATAGCACTTATATTCCAGAGTTGTTTCAAGGATTAAATGAGATAATATTTTGCAAGCCTTAAAGCACTAAATAAATGCTAGCTATCTCATGTTGTCTTCCTTGATAGAATGTAAGCTGTTTGAAGGCAGGGATTATTTCGTTTTGGTTTTATATTCCCATCATCTGGCACATTCATTGATTGGTTGCTGTTAGTGCCATGGCTCCGCCTTTTTCAATCTCCAAAGGATTTCAGGCTTGCATTTTCTACTAATTTCTCTTTGATGAGGACACCAAAAGAATCCACTTGTCATCTAGACGTTGCTGACCTCCTCTTTCCCTTCTGTGGTTGATTGGCTTCTTTCTCTCTTCCTCCTGGCACAGACTGGAATGAGCTTTGCATTAAAATTTCCAGATGAAACAAACAAAGATTGTAGATAGAAATCTGGTTACCCCATTTAACTTTTGACTGCCTTTTTTCTCTTCTTCCCCTAATTTTTGTTACCACAGCTCTTGCACATTATTCCTGGTCATGATGAATAAATAACAATTATGTGTCCTAGAAGAAAATATAAATATTTTCTCAGAGAAGCAGTATAGCATTAGGGGAAAGAACACTAAGATTATAGATGTAGAGCTGGATGGGACCTTGGAGGCCATCTGTTACAACTCCTTCATTTTACAGATAGGAAAACTGAGGCCTAAGTAGGTTAGAAGTCAAGTTACCTAGGATGCCTGTTTTAACTTTGCTTATTTATAGAAACAAGTCAGCTTTCTGGCCCTCAGCTTCTCAATAAAATAATTTGAGGACCTCTAAGCCCTTTCCTAATATTGATTTTTTTGTTACTCTCTCTCTCCCCTCCCTCCCTCTTTTTGTCTTCCTCTCTTTCACACACACATGATCATGCTCATCTCTCTTGATGGAGAGAGAAGCTTATAATGATATCAATTCACCAAATAACTGGAATTCTTTTCAGTAATACAGGAAAGAAAAAAAATCTTTAATATTTGCAGTCATCTGCTTTTAAAAATGTTATTGCTTACATGAATATGTGATAGAATGGGAAAAAAAATCTTAGGTATGACAAGTATGAATCATAGCAGTACAAAATGCCTTCAGGCATATGAATATATACATGAGGCTAGAAATATGCTTGGGGGAGTTATTACTAAGGCCATGGGATCACTGAAACAATATCTTTGTCACCCCTTCTTGGCCTCAATCACTTTCCTAACCTCTCCCCACTCCCTACATAGCCAACAGGATTTGGGGGATTTGGGGTTATAAGTTATACATCAGCAGTACAAACTCTCCCTTGCTTGACATAAGCCAATTGGCAAGAAAACACTGAGCAGTTTAATCTTCTCAAGGGATTATCCTTAGGGCTAATGAAACTTTTTTAAATGTCCGTGGGAATTTCATGATCCTTTTATCCATTGGAAGTGACCTATTCTATATTGCATAGTGGGAAGATGAAATTATATGGGAAATTATTATGGCAACATGGAATTAGAGAGTCAAGGACTATCTTAGAAATCAGTTAGCCCGATCCTTTCCTCTTACAGATGGAAGAACTGTAACTGGAAATAGGTTAAGTTCCCAAGAGGACAGCACTAGCCAGTGACAGAGCTGGGACCTGGATCCTAAGCCTCTCGGCTTCTAGTCAGTGCTGACTTTGTTATGTTCCACAGCCACCATTTTAAAGAGTTCAGTGAAGAGGTCACTAAGTCTGAAGCGATGAGGGAAAAACAATCATTTGAGTCTTGATATTAAAGTCATAATCCATGCTAATATGGTCTCCATTAGCAGCTTTCATTTTTCTTTCTGTTTCATTCCTTCTCATTATTTATTTTCTTCAGTGTTTTATTTCTTAGTTCTCAGGCTTAGTGTCTAGATCGAGGGAGAGAATAGTTTGCACTTTGCTCCGCAGAAGTCACAATTGGTGTATTCTGTTCAATTCTGGGTACCGCATTATAAGAAAATAGATGGGGAAAACTGGATCACATAAAGAAGAGGTGACCAAGTGGGAGGGGAACCCTATGAAATGATGGAAAAACAGAAGACAAAGAATCCCACAGGTGGAAGAGAGATAAAAGATAATCTAGTTCAACTCCCTCATTTTGCAGTGAGGCCTATGGGGCTGTAGTGACTTGGTCAAGGTCACACAAGGTCCATAATCCCTCACTTCTGCAAAAAAGTGAAAGGAAGTGCTTTCTCATATCTCTCCTTTGGGTCTAACTTTGGTGATTATAATTTTATAGCATTCAATTTAAATTACTTTTTCTTTATTGTTCTATGCATTTATGTAATTGTAGTCATCATGTATACTCTTTTTCTGATTGTGTTTATTTCACATTGCATCATTTCATGTTGCATCTTCTTATGCTTCTCTATGTTACTTATGTTCATTATTTTATACAGTGCAGTGATATTCCATTACATCTATGTTTCACAATTTATTTCACCATTCCCAAGTTGATTGGCATTTATCTTGTTTCCAAGTCTTTGCTACTGTAGTAAATGCTGCTATGAATATTTTAGTGTATATAGGACTTTTCATCATTGACCTTTCACTTACCAGTAGAAGCTCTGGCTGAAAGGTATAGGCGCTTTTATTCTAGGATGATTCCAGACTGCTTTCCAGAATGATGAGACTAATTCATAGCTCCACCATAAGTATATTAATATTTCCTCAGCTTCTTTGTAAATTTTTTATTCATTTTAAACTTAACTACTACGCTAGAAAAAAAAAAGCAGAACATGAGAGGACAAAATATAGAATAATAAATTTCCATTTCAAGAAAACTTATATAATAAGTACTGCCCCCACACCATGAGATGCGAATTCCTGTGGCTGAGGCTGCCCCCTGACTCAGCTCCTCCAAGGGCTTGTTGTTCGTCAGTTCCACAGTCTGGAGGTGTTTGCACTTCTTACAGCCTGAGCCTCCACCCCTGGAAGTCCAGTCTTTAGGGGAGTCTTCTCAAGTTGTCTTAGGAGGACAACTGCTTAACCTTGGCTCTTGCTTATTTCTGCTCCTCTACCATCAATATTCTGTCCTTTTTTTTTTTGTGGAGGAAATTTGGAGAGCCATAAGTTTTCTGACCTACTCTGCCATCTTCCTCCACCCATTCTTTTTATTTTTTATTTTTTATTATTTTTAAATTTTATTAATTTATTTTGATTTATCAACAATAACTTCCATATGCTTTTGAGTTGAAAATTTTTCTCCCCCTTCCTCCCCCCCACCCTCCCCAAGACAGTGCACAATCTGATATAGGCTTTACATTTACATACCCATTAAACATATTTTCACATTAGTGAAGTTGTAAGTGAAAATTAAAACCAATAGGAGGAACCATCAGAAAGAGGAAACAAAACTCAACAGAAGGTAAAAATAAGTGATAGCAGTTCGACTTCCATAGTTCTTTCTTTGGATGTTCCACCAATGGGTGAACTGTTTATTCACATCCTTTGACCAATTATCTATTTAATTAATTAACAAATTTTATTAAATTCTTACTATATGACAGATGTCTGATAGTAATATATATATCTTGGATAACCAAGTTTTATCACAGATGTTTGAGGTAAATATTTTCTCCCAATCAACCACTTTCCTTCTTATTCTATATGCATTGAATTTGTTTATGCAAAAGCTTTTCTATTTCATACACTCAAAATTACCTGTTTTATCTTTTGCAATTACCTCTATCTCATTTTTTTAAAAGTTCTCCTCTTAGCCAGTTGTAAAGGGTACCCAATCTTGTTCTCTCCAATTTTTTTATAGACTTTTAAGATTTAGGCAATGTAACTATTTTGAGCTTATTATGGCAAATAGTGTAAAATGATAGTTGAAATTTAATTTCTGCCAAATTGCTGTCCAATTTTCCCAGAAATTCTTATCAAATAGGGAGCTCTTTCCTAGGTAATTTAAATATGCAGGTTTATGGAACATTGGGTTATTGAGATAAGTTGCTTAGTTGCTTGCAATTCTTTCTTGTTTAGTACGTTTCAACTATTGGCTTTACTAATTTTTTACCAGTAGCAAATAGTTTTGGATGATTACTGCCTTACAATATATTTCAAAGATTGTAAATGCTTTCCCCCCATTCCAATTTATAGTAACTGCTTAATTAATGCTTATTGACCTTACTTTGTTATCTTGTTATTTTACTGAAGCAATTCATTTTCTCAGTGACTTTCCTCAATGAATCTTTAGGATTTTCTAAGGAAACCACAACGTCATCAACATATAGCAATCGTTTTGTCTCCTCTTTTTCTATATTTCTGCATTTAATTTCTTTCTCATGTTTTGTTGTTGCCATTAAAATTTCTGGAACTATAACAATAGGGAAAGATAGTATTCTTGCTTTCCTGCCAAAATTAATGAGTAAGCTTCTGTTTCCTTATTGTATATATTACTAGCTTCTGGTTTCAGATATTACATTTTTGAAATTGTGTTTTGAAATGGTCCTATGCCTGTGCTACAGAGGGGTTTTAGCATAGACCAGTGCTTCACATTGTCAAAGACTTTTTGTGTGTCTACTGATACAACCATGTGGTTCTGGATGTTTTTGTTTTAAAATTGGTTAATGCTGAGTCATATCTGCATCCCTATTATAAATCCAACTTGAATAATTTTTTATGTTGATGTGTTTTTTTTTCCCCAGAACTATATATAAAATTTTAAAACTGATATTCACCACTGATATACACCACTGTGTATAGTTCTCTTTCTTTATTTTATCCTTCCCTGGTTTAGATCTGCTTTTTAAAAAATAAGAGTGGTTGATTTATTTACATTATGTTCATCTGGCTATCACATTATAGGTGAAAAGACAGTTAAAAATAATTGGTTTTAGATACAAATGAATGAACACTTAATTTATGTCTTTGCCAGCGTTAAGAAATACTGTTCTGATGTAGAAGTAGCTCCTAAAGGATAATAGAAAACACCAGTTAAATAAATCAACTGTTATCTTGAAAATATAATATAATCTACTAATGGTACAGTGATGAACTCAACATAAGTTGATTGATGGACTTCGGCTCTGACACTTATAACAATACACATTTATGTAGGCTTGTATGTATATTCCCCTACTAAAATCTGTAACTGTTATTGGATGTCCCAAAGAAATCTTAAACTAATTATCTTTCCCTCAAATTCCTCCTTTGTTCCTAACTTCACTATTACTGTCATGAGTACCACCCTTCTCCCATATACCCAGGCTTGCAACCTGGGTGCCATCTTTTATCCTGAGAGAAATAATTATTAATAATCAATTAGTATATGGTGGGATCCAGGCTTTTTTTTTTCCTTTCTGTTTCCTCATTCAAAGCTCAGCCTTTAAAGGACATTTCTGACCTTGTCCATAGAATTCACCCCATCCAGACCATCTTATCTAGATGGAATCCTTAGTAACCCCACCATTGTTCTGGTAAGACTGAGTGGAGAATTTTTGTCTAGATTGACCCCAAGTAGGGTGTGTTTTGGGTGTGGAGATGAGTCACTTGGTCCAAGAGTAAGATGATAAGCATCACATACCCAAATCCTCATTAGAATAGGTCCATCTGTTATTATAATATTCATTCTCTCATTAATTTTTAACCAATCAAAGTTGATTTCCACCTTTTGGGAACACCCACTCTTCCAAGGGTATATAAGGATTCAGTTGCCCCCAAGGGTGCCATTGACATCTTTTATTAATTGTTCATTAGCCACAATTAATGAAATGATTGTTAATTACCCAGAAATTACGTCTCAAACTTTTTATTGTCACAATTCCTAATTCTCACCCCCAACCCCCATATCCAATCTGCTGCCAAGTCCTGTCATTTCTACCTTTATAACATCTCCCATGTATTCTTCCTTCTCTCCTCTGAAATTGCTACCATCTTGGTATAGGCCCTCATTTCCTTACACCTGCACTATTACAATAGCTTGCAAGTTGGTCTCCCTGCTTCCCTCCTGTCCATCCTCCTTTCAGTCACCAAAGGGATCTTCCCGAAGCACAGGTCTGACCATGTCACCCTCGTTTTCAGTAAAGTCCAGTGGCTCCTTATTACCTCTGGGATCAAATATAAAGCCTCTTCTTTGCCTTTGTCTTTTAAAGGCCTTCCTAGCCTACCCCTCGCCTTTCCAGCCTTCTTACATTTACTCCTCTTCATAAACTATGTCATCGAGTGGCACTGGCCTTCTTCCTAATCCTTTTCACACATAACACTCCATCTTTTGATGCTATATTTTTTCCCAATGTTCCTCATGCCTGGAATGTCTTGCCCCTTCATCTCTGCCTCTTGGCTCCCCTGGATTCTGTCAAGTCTTAGCTAAAATCCCACCTTCTGCAAGATGGCTTCCACTACACCCTCAGTTTTAGTAACTTCCCTCTGAGATTATCTCCAATTTACACTTTATGCATCTGGTAAGGACATAGTTGTTTGCACATCATCTCCCCATTAGATTGATATTCTTGAGGGCAGGCACTGGCTTCTTTTTTGGTCCTTTCTTTGTACCCCAGAGCCTACATGGTATTTAGTACATAGTAAGAGTTTAATAAATGTTTGACCTAATCCTCTTGACCTAACTTGACCTAAACTTGACCTAAAATCCTCTTCAAATGCTTCTTCACAGCCTAAAAGTGAAGGCGAGACTAAATTCTTAAAAGTTATTCTAGTACATCACATGCATTAGCAGCTTCTACCGAGTTAGCAAGACTTCCCTTATGTGCCTGATTCCAGACAGTGTATTTCTTGATCAAAGGCCAACATAATTCTGTTTGGAGACACTCATTATTATGTGGTTGACCACTAGTTGATGAATATCTTTGGCCACAGCAATTCCTCAAAGTCCACTAAGACTTGGAAAAGTTCACCATCTGTATTGGCAGAGCTGAAAGTATGAGTCTTTGAAAAGTTCTTATGTGGAGATATGTAAGTAAGAGGAGATGGCATAGAGATTTTCATTGCGTGACATATTTCATTCGATGATGTCTCCTCTACCTTTACAATGAAGCTCTGGTATTTGCAAATCAGATCATTGAAAAGAAACTAGTTTAATGACAGGCAGATAGGACAAAGTCTTAAGAAAGTCCTTTTTTCTCATTTTCTCCCACTTTTGGACCTAATCCATTTCCCTTTGATCTCCCCAGCCCAACCTCATATCTAAAAAGCTTAACCCTTCAATATGACATCTGGCTCATTAAATTGTGAAAGAACTGGTTTATGTGACCAAGCAAATTTCCATTGAATTACGAGCCTGTTTTGGTGCGTTTCTGCTGTTTCAGAGAATTAATCAGCTTAAAGAATAATTAGCTACATATTTGAGCTTATGGCACCCCGTTCTTACCCCACCTCCTACCTCCTTTGAAGTATACTGAGGTGAATTTTGGAGTTAGGAAGCTAAAGGAACTAGCCAGAGACAGATGGTGCTGATGGGTGGAGGTAGAAGTGCATTGAGTAAAGCATGCCAAGGCAGTCAGAACTCTCTGCTTCCCTCTTAGCTCAGTTACCTATTCCCTGTTTAACTGCTTGGTATTTATTTCCTGATCCCCACCTGTCTGATAGGTGAAGGTTTGTAAGAGACACAAGTTGACCATATCCTCTTGGCTATGAGTCAAAAAGCAGCAGCATTGATGCTTTCATGTGGTCATTGTCAAAATTGAAACTGGAGGTTAAAAGAGGTTAAGAGGCTTGCCAATGATTGGACAACTAGTACATGCCACAGGCAAAATTCAGATCCATGTGTTTCCTGACTCTAAGACTGCTAGATCACATAACCTTCCTACACTAAGGTTGTGCGTACCATTATTTAGTCCTTCTGGAACAAAGGGGAGCTAACTCCAAGAGAGACCTGATTTCAAGGCTCATTAGAAGGATAAAGTGACAGATAAAGCCTCCCTCTGATGAGATAAGCATTAAAAGACAAGCCTTCTGGGAAGAGTTTTTTAATATATACAGAAGCTGTTTAAACTGACACTCAGGTGGGTGGGTGGGAAGGAATAGATAGAAGGAGCAAAGGGAGGCAGTAAGATAGAAAGATAACTGCATTTTCAATGCAATTTAAGACTCTTTTAATCAGTTTGTTTTTCTAACTCCAATCTCTAAAAGGAAGGTAATTTTGAAAAATCATGAGGTGGGGTGTAGGGGCTAATATGGTGTGTGGTCTTTTGTGGGAGTGGTGAGAGATTGAAGTGTGCGATTTTAAACATTAATCTATTGGAAGTGAAGGTGATCAGAGAATTAAGATTATCAGAATACAGGAGTTAAAAATGGAAAAGTATCAAAGACAAATATCATCTACTCAGACATTTTGTCCCAGGTTGGCCTTACCCTCTCTCTATGAGCTAAATTAGATATTTAAGTCAATTCAATACACATTTTAAAGCATCTATTATGTGCCAAGCACTTTGCTAAGTGCTGTAATATCATTTAACTCTTTCAACTAGATATTAGGGTCATGGCGTAGTATAAAGATTGCTGGATTTGGTATCAGAAAATAGAAGTTCAAATCCTGGCCCCACTACTTATTGGTGATCTAGGATAATTCACTTATCTATTTTGAACATGTTTCTTCAACTATAAAATGAGGAGATTTCACCCAGAAAACCTCTGTAGTACTTCATCTGGGATGTGTCCTTAACTCTTGCACTGGTGGCTTAGTTCTCCAGAGTGTGGCTGCTACTTTTAGGGTCCATGTTACTATATGTGCTTATATTCATAACATTATGGCTCACAAGCCCCAACCAGTTTATTTCATGTCAACAGTCAGCCAGTAGAAAATATTAGTTCTTAACAAAGGCATAAACCTGGGACACATTCTCCTACAAATAGAGCATCCATGGGAAGATGGGCCCCGGTCTTAGAACACATTTGTGGTGAGGCATAGATAAAAAGATCATATGAAACCAAGCCTGCTCGCTCCTCCGGTCCTGCCAGTTCTCAAGGTCATACATGGACATAGATTTAGAGCTAGAAGGGACCGTAGAGACCATCACGTCTAACTCCTTCATCTTACAGATGAGGAAGTTGAGGCACAGTAAAATTAAGTGACTTGCCCATAATCACACAGGTAGCAGGTATCTGAGGCAAGATTTCCTTTCTGTCCTGGGAGTACTCACAAAGCATAGCATCTTTGCTGTTCAGGTTGCTCAGCTAGGTTCCCAAGGTCTGCTCCCTCTGCCACTCAACTTTCAGTTGCCAAGGATAGCTCTCTTTTGATGATTCCATAACCAAATCTCTTCTTTGATGGTCATACTCACTGAATCTTCTTCTAGCTTTGACTGACTGCTTCTCTGGTATTTGTGTGTGGAGTGTGTTTCTCTTTTCCACTCTTTCAAAAGTGCTCCATACTCTCTGGGATTGATTCTTCAACTGCTTGATGGCATGTTTCCCTCTGAGGGGGTAGTTTGACTACTAAATATAATGATTAGGTAGAGGGAGGTGGCTAATAGGCTCAGACAACAACACATAATGAGCCCAGGGGTGCCTATAAAGGCTCCTTCCACTTTGGCTTATTTGCTGAGTGGATAAATCAAAGTCTTCCAGTCAATCTTTGAGCAAGCAAGGGACTATTATTTTATTAGCCATATCCACACAAATTAATCATCATTATATATCTTTGAATAGCAATATAAAACAATTTGGGGGGTATACCATTCAGAACTATATGTTCATCACTAATTAGCAGGAGGAGAGCAGAGCTAGGAGGATGACTCGTCAAGTTCTATAGCTGTTAGGAAATAGGTAGGACTTGTCCTTAAGTTATTTGCATGTTATTGAAAAAGGACAGTAGAAATTCAATATATCAGATTTTAACTATCTATTTTTTCATTTGATGTAGCTGACACACTTGGACCATTGGATTTTTCACACAAGGTCATTGTTTTCATGATACTCTTTAACCATCTCGGCATGGGTGTCATCCTTGTGTCTAATTCTAATTATATGATTCTTCTCAAAAAACCATAAATTATGGAATGTTTTCAGGAATATTTAGGGCCTTCTTTCTCTGCATGCTATTCCAGATTATCTCTTTTAGAATCCTGAAGTTTTCTATGCCTAAAGGGCAATCAAACTGTGCATATCCTTTGACCACTACCAGTTCTGTATCCCAAAGAGATCATAAAAAAGGAAAAAGGACCTACATGTCCAAAAATATTTAGAGCAGCTGTTTTTGTGGTGGCAAAGAGTTGGAAATTGAGGGGATGCCCATCAAGTGGGGAATGGCTGAACAAGTTGTGGTATATGAATGGAATGGAATGGAATACTATGGTGCTAAAAGAAATGGTGAGCAGGCAGATTTCAGAAAAACTTGGAAAGGCTCACATGAACTGATGCATAGTTAAGTGAGAACCACGAGAACATCGTACACAGTAACAGTAACATTGTACAATGCAAATGACTCAGCTCTTCTCAGCAGTATAATGATCTAAGACAATTTCAAAGACTCATAATGAAAATGCTATCCACAACTAGAGAAAGAACTATGGATTCTGAATGTAGATTGAAGCATAGTATTTTCACATTTTGGGGTTTTTTTTGTGGTTTTTCCTCTTTTGTTCTGTTTCTTCTTTCACAACATGACTGGTGTGGAAATATGGTTAACATGATTGCACTTGAATAACCTATATCAGATTGCTTGCTGTCTTAGGGAAGAGGGAGAGGAAGGAAGGAGGGAGAAAAATTTAGAACTCAAAATCTTATAAATGTAGGAAACTGTCTTTACCTGTAGATGAAAAAAAAATTAAAAAAAGAATTCTCAGGCTTTGTGAATTGATCCAAAATGTTTTATGAGGGAAGGAGATGAGATGATGGATAAAAACACACAGGAAACCCATCTACTTTTTAGCGGTCTAGGATTATTCATTGAACGACCCCAAAGAACGATCAGTCTATTCTTTGCAGATTCCAAATTTTATTTAAAATTAAAGCTTCTATCATTATAGAACATCTGCGGGCCTAAGCATTTTGTTATGCCTTTCACTGAAGAAGAGATAGTATGAACTTAAAATCTCTATCACTCTAGAAATACATCAAAGCAATCATAGATTCACGAAAGAACCAATGAAATTTAATTAATTTTTTCTCAGTAAATTTAAGCAATAACCAATCATGTTAGGCACATCTTTGAGTATTCTGATTATGTTTATCATGTTAGTAACAAGCATAGGGATTGGATCTGTGATTTCATTGATAGGAAAGAAAACATTACTTCAGTCTCTGGTGAGGAAGCTTCCTCTACTAATGCAGATGGCACTTTTCTTACAATTTAATAATAGCTAACAGCTAATATTTACATAGCACTTACTATATGTTGGGCACTGTGCTAAATACTTTGCAATTATTATCTCATTTGGTTTTCATTTGATTTATGATCTCAGAGTTGGTTAGGGCACTGAGAGGTTGCGTTAGGATAACAAAACCAATAGATGTCAGGGTGGTACTGGAACCAAGGTCTTTGGCTTTGAAGACAGCTGTCTAGCCATTACTATAGGATGACCCCTTTATCGTGTTAAGTGCTTCTAAATTCAGTCAAGCATTGCCTTTTTAGTGTCCTGGATATGCTTGTTTCATTCCTTAACTACATAGTTATGCAGGCTGATGATTCAATTTTGTATTTATATGGGTAAAGACCTAAAAATGATATACTCCTATAGTCAACATTATAAGAATTTAATATTTGGAAGTGATATAATTCAGTGGAAAGAACACTGATTTTTAAAATTATTTTTTAAATTAACAATTTATTTTCTTCTCCTTTTCTCCCAAACTCCACTGAAGAAAAAAAAGAAAACCTTTTGTAAGAAAGGTTAGTCAAGTGAAGTAAATTTTCGTATTGGCCATATCCAAAAAGTGTATGTCTCAATCTGCATCTTGAGTACATTATCTTTCTGTCAAGTGGTAGGTAACATGCTTCATCTTAGGCTTGTTGGAATTATGATTTGTCATTGTACTGATTGGAGTTCTTAAGTTTTTCAAAGTTTTTCTTTCCTTACAGTGTTTTTGTTATGTAAATTGTTCTCCTGACTCACTTCATTCTGCATCAGTTCATACTGGTCTTCCCAGTTTTCTCTGAAACTGTCCATTTGTTTCATCATTTCTTATGACACAGAAATCTATTAATTCATATACCATTCCCCAATAGGTGATGTGATAAGACCCACATTTCCCTGATGTAGCATCATTTTCCCCTACCCACAATGTGGAAAGGCATTCCTTAAAAGAAGACAAAGATAACCTCTAGGACCTCCTTGGTCCCAGTTTCCTTGAGACAGCTGCCTGGTCACCTAGAGGCATAAAAAAAGTCCCTTCCACAAGAAGTCTAGACTTCTCAGAGTTGGTGGGTGCCTAAGATCACAGAAGGTCCCATCCTTTGATGACCAGCTAGCTAATCAGATAAATTTCTGAGAGGAGGCAAGGGAGGGAGCATCTACCAGAGCTAAGCTAAATACCTTGTATCCCTGTTGCATATTCTTGCAGTGTTAGTGCAAAGTGAATGTCCCTTTAAAAATGTTCAAGGATTTATCAGTGTTTCATTTCATCTCCAAATGATATCTGAAGTAAGAGGGTTTTGGTGTTCAAGCTATGCTTCTGACACTGAGAGAACTGAGGGGATCATGACAGAAAGCAGTTAATTGTGGGAACTGAGAGAAGCACATTGACTCCATCTTGTGACTCAGTCCAGGAGCTAGCTCAGTTCCCTTTCTATTCAATTATGGGTCTAGTCCAAATTCTGTCCTGTGGGAAAACTTTATTCATTTGTGGATATTGGGAGAAAACCTTATTTTTGCTTGTTTGAACCTGGTCCTGCATGGCTGGGAAGCTGGACCACCTCTCCCTGCTGTTCAGAGACCATTAACAAAGGACCTAGGTTATATTGACCAGAAACCCAGACAGATCCAAAGACTTATGCAAGGAGTTTTCCTGACTCCAGACCCAATAGAAAGAACTTGAGAGGTAGCAAGGTCAAGGGAAGGCTTTTTAAAATTTTATGTTGTTTTCTGGGTTGAAGAAACCTAGGCATATTTATAGATGGAGGAAAAGGAGGCCATTGATAGGAGACTCTAAAGAGCATCCAGGAAAGAAAATGAATTATTAATAGAGTATGGGGCTGGAGAAGACTGGAGAGGATGGTATCAAGGGCACAGGTAAAGGGTAAGCCTTGGCAAGGGAGAGGACTGTATCTTCCACTGAGAAGGGAGCAAGGCAGAGAGGATCAGGGAAGACACAGAGAATTCAGTGGAAAGGAGTTGCTGGAACTAAATATTTGGCAATAACAGAATGTTAGCACTAGAAGAAGAGCCTTAGTGAATATCTTACTCAATTCCATTAGTTTACAGATGAAGAAACTGAGGATCTCAGAGATCTCATTAATCTTTTTTTCTGGGTTTGTTCTAAGATGTGGGTGACATCTACTATAGACAGACAGACAGATAGATAGATAAAGATGACACCTATAGGCTGATGTTCAACATAATAAAGGCTCCTTGCTGCTGTCCCCATACCAACTGGATGTGACAGTGACATATTACGGACCCCAGTTGGCACAAACCTCATAGTCCTGAGAGATGAGTTCAATCCAGGACTCTAGGGGCAGAGGAGGAAAAGGTTTGGATGAATTCCCATTTGGGGGCAGGGGAAGAAATCAGTCTAGTCTTGGGAGCAAGGGCAGCATGGAAAGGTCTCTCACTTTCTGAAAGCCTTCAGCATTGCCGTCTCTTGAGGTCCCCTTACTCCAATGTGTTCGTGATGTGTGCCCAGTATGTCATTTTCATAAAAACAGGCAAGCAAACAAACAAAACTCCAGTCCTTTCGAACCTCTTAATTCCAGGACTAAATTTCGCCTATTGGCCTTTCACAATTTCTGAAGTTCTAAAGGCTGTTCCTTGAGGACTCATTAAGAAGCCTTGAATTTTAATAGGTTCAAGGCATTATCTGGAAGGGTAACATATTAACCCATAACTAACTTTGCCAGGTAGCCAGGAGAAGGACTTTGAAAGACTGGGCAGAAGACACTAAGGGGAAAGTTTGCAGGGAGGAAAGACAGGGTAGAACATTAATTTGGGGTGTCTTATGCATCAAAGAACATTAGACAAGTGGGCCCTGAAATTATGGTAAAGGATTTCAAAGAAGGAGAAGAATGACTAAGAACTTATTTCCAGGCTGTCCATGCTCCCAAGTACATACCAGAAAGACCTCTTCACCTACTCCAACCTGGAATACATCTAACCCTTTGATCCCTTGTTCCTAGAGTCCTAAATTGGAACAGTCTCTCAGGACTGAAGCTCTCAGGACGCAAGTGGTGTCTTCAGTATCAAAAGTTCCTTCATGTCATCGGATCCCTTTGCCAGCCCTACTCTTAACTCCCCTCTAAAGAGTTTCAGCTTAGTGTTTCAGATAATCTAATTTAAAACAACCTTTACAAATCCCAGCTTCCCCCAAAGCACACTCCAGGAGTAAATGAGAAGATAATTACTGAGCAATCTCTTGGGGACAAAGCATAGCCACATTTTTTTCCCTATTTCTGTTGTAGACATCAGCTTTAAGTACCTTTTACATTCAAAGATCAGCTAACTTTTTTCCTGGGGGATGCTGAAAAGATGGGACAGATCTCTGCTGTTTTACTGATTGGAAGAAGATGACTTCTCCCAAAATCATTGGAAACCTCTCAGTGCTTAAATCTTTAGCAAATCTCTCCTAAACAATTTAGTTATCCACTCACTTGGAAGTATATGAATTAGAAGGGTGGGAAACCATACAGGACCTAGAGCATCAGCCTTCTTCTGGATGATTTTCCCTATTGGAAAATAAGCTTATATTTCTGGCCTCCAATAGTTTCTCTAGTAGAAATTCTTCACTTTGTGAATGAGGACATTGGAGTTCAATAGTGGTTAAGTGACTTGTTCAAAGTCCTGCAGTTATTTAGGACAGATTCTGATTGAGATATAAATTACTGAGTCCCAGTTCGTTACACCATATTTACCCATATGCAAGACTACCACCCCTCCCTCCAATTATGCTCCTAACGCTAGTGCTAGGCAATCCTAATTGGCAATAAGAATTTCCATATGCTGCTGTAATTCATTTTCTGGTCCTGTTTAATTCTTAATAAGAGTGAGTACTTGTTCACAAGTTCAGTCAAATAAGTCAGGAGTGAGAGATGCCAAAGAGTTAATAGTTTAAAAATAACAGATGTTGGAAGGGCTGTGGGAAAATAGGCACTTAACACACTGGTGGGAGAGTTATATGCCCCCTGAGTCACTGAACTGCGTATACCCTTTGACTCGGCAGTACCACTACTAGGCCTATACTCCAAAGAGCTCAAAGAAAGAAGAAAAGGACCCATTTGTAGAAAAAATATTTATAGAAACTCTCTTTGTAGTAGCAAACAACTGGAAACAAAGGGGTTGCCCATTAGTTGGGGATTGACTAAAACAAATTATGGTATATAAATACGATGGAATACCATTGTGTTATGAGAAATGACAAGAGACACAGTTTCAGAGAAACCAGGGGAAACTTGTATGCCCTGGGGCAAAGTGAAGTGAGAAGAACTAGGAAAACAGTTTTTAAGATATCAGCAACGTTTAAGGGGAAACAATTTGGAAAGACTAAACAGTTCTGATCAAAAGCAATGAACAATCATGATTCTGAGGACTGATGACAGAGATCTCATGGACTCAAGATGTAGAATAACAGACATTTTTGGTCAATGTGGGAGTCTGTTTTGTTTCACTATGCTTATGTCTTTTTTTTTCTTTCTCTCGATTGAGAGGTGGGAGAGAAAATGAATGCGTATTGATTGAAAAAAGAAAAATATTACATTTGAAAATAGAGTCCTTAGCCCTTCAAATGGAATTAAAGAAGCATGGAAACTGTCCATAGGGGCCCCTCCCATTCCTAGGCTAAATTACAGGTTCAGAAGAATGCCCTGATGCTCTTCTATAAAAGAACATCAGGGCTTTCTTCTGAACCTGTAATTTTAAGCAAGAGAGTTGGAAATTGGCCCCTGGGTGTTCAGATGGAGAATGTGGAGAATATGAAGAGAATAGATAAGAGAGGGTGTGGAAGAGATAAGAAAGAGTGATTTGTGACACCATTGTGTATGAATGAGTGCCTCTTATGACCTAAGGGTACTATTCATGTGAGGACCACCAGACAATCTGAGGTTGCATTTCAGGTTTGGGGGTATAAATTCCAGGAGGGTTCATGTTGCCCTCTTGGTTGAAACCTTTTTTGGAGGGCGGAAGCATGAAAGGTATTAAGAAGGGAGGCAGCACAGGAAGGCAGGCATCCCCCACTGCCTTCACTAATCTCCATCTGGGAACTGCAAAGATGAAGCTCTGGTAGACTGGTATAGTTCTGAGCTCCCAAGAATCTCTGGAATCAAAGGAGAGGTGCAAGTGGATGCTGAATGAACTTGAGCCTGAGTGTGGAGGTCTGGGTCAAGGACAGTATTTGGATTAAGAGTTCGCATGAAATTTTGTCACTAAATATTTTGACATCTGTTTACACACTTGCTTGTGCTGTTCTCCGCTAGTTTCCTTATACATAGGTCTTATCTCCCAAAATGAATTGCCTACCGCTGGAGGACAAAGAGTAGGCCTTCTAATTCTTTGCATCTACTATTCTGGCTAGGAACCCAGTAGGCATTTAAACTATCTGTTGATTAAACTTGCCTTGTTAATATGCCCTCCAGTCTGTAACCTCTAGGTTGACTAAATGGAAAATGTTTCCTAGTTTGAATGCAGAATAAATTAACCAATATTGAATGAATTTTTTAAATGAATGAATAATTTATTAGTCTGAAATCCCTCAAGGGGAAAGAAATGAAAGAGGAGTGGGGAGGACTCCTGATACTGTGTCTAGCATTAGCTGTTTTTCACCTTGTCTGAGCTATGCTGAAACTGTGGATATTTACAAAGGTTACGACAAGAATGTAGACAGGGAAACAAGATGGAACCTTGGAATTTTTCCAGTTTCACCTGGCCTACTAAGAGCTTTGTTTTCTATGGAACTCCAGGCTACAAGGCTTTATCTTCAGCTTATCTTTGAGACTGGGCTTATCTATTTCCTTCTTTCTCATTGCCAATATCAATCAATTGCCAAAGGTTAGCCAATCAATCATGAATTTATCATGTGCTGGACATCAGGGATACATAGATGAAAAGAAAATATTTCTTCACCTGAAGGAGCTTTCAATTTATCAGGGGACACACAATGACCATATACAAGAAAATAAAACCACCCATAAATAGATACAAGATGGTGGAAAGGGGAGGGAGACACTAGCAGTTGAGAGGGACAAGAAAGGTCATGGGGGAAGGTAGCATTTGTTCTTCCAAATGAATCTTATTATTTTTCCTAACTCTATAAAATAATATTTTGGTAGTTTGATTGGTATGGCACTGAATAAGTAAATTAGCTTAGGTAGGATTGTCATTTTTATTATATTAGCTCAGCCTATCCATGAGCAACTGATGTTTTTCCAATTATTTAGATCTGATTTTATTTGTGTGAAAATTGTTTCGTAATTGTGTTCATAGAGTTCCTGGGTTTGTTTCAGTAAGTAGACTCCTAAATATTTTATAATGTCTACAGTAACTTTAAATGGAATTTCTCTTTCTATCTCTTGCTGTTGGGCTTTGTTGGTAATATATAGAAATGCTGATGATTTATGTCGGTTTATTTTAGAGCCTGCAACTTTACTAAAGTTGTTTGTTATTTCAAGTAGTTTTTTACTTGATTGTCTAGGATTCTCTAAGTATATCATCATGTCATCTGCAAAGAGTGATAGGTTGGTTTCTTCTTTGCCTATTCTAATGCCTTCAATTTCTGGAAGGTAGCATTTGAATGGCGTTCTGAAGGAAACCAGGAATTCCAAGAGGCTGGGATGAAGAGGATTTGCATTCCAGACATGGGAGATAGTCAACGAAAAGGCATGGAAATAGGAAACAGACTACTGTGTGTGAGGTACAGCAAGAAGGCCAGTTTGACTGGACTATATAACATATGGAGGGGAGTAATGTGAAAGAAGATCAGAAAGGTAGGATAAAGTGAGGCTGTTAGAGCATTAAATGCTAAACAGAAGAGTTTGCATTTGATCCTAATAGCACTTGGGAGTCATTGGACTTGATTGGGAAGGAGTGTGGCATGATCAGGCTTGTGCTTTAGGAAAATTTCTTTGGTGCTTTTGTGGAGGACATGACTGGGGAGATTGACTGAGGGGTAATTTCAATAGTTCAAGCAAGAGGTGATGAGGGCAACTTGTGAATACAGAGGAGGTAAATATGAGACATACTTTAGAGGCAGAAATGCAAGTGAAAAGATTCAGCAACTGATTATCAGTGAGGAGAAAGAGAGAGAGAGGTGTCATGGATAACACTGAAGTTGAGCCTTAGTGACTGCAGTGATGGTGGTTCCCTTGGTACAAATAGGAAAGTTCAAAAAGGGGGGAGTTGGGAGGAGGGAAATGTTGAGCTATATAGAAATGCCTATAAAGTATCCAGTTTAAAGTGGGGATTTAGGACTTCAAGGGTCCATGAGTACCTGGAGGTGAGAATATATGTCATAGATCTCATGTTTTTTGTGTGTTTGGTTTTTGTTTTTGTTTTTTGACTCAGGAGTGAATTATAGAAGCAACATGCTGCCACCTTGTGGGTAATTTGAGTAATTTGCTCTTTCAATGAAGGAACCTTCAAAATATTGTGAAAAAAAATATACAGAGAACTAACTTTTGATGGAAGTTTTAAGATCTTTTTTGGTCTATATAATCCAGAAGTTAATCAATCAACAAACATTTATTAAGTTCCTATTGTGGGCCTACAGTATGCTTGACATTGGAGATAGACCATACAAAGAACAAACCAATTCCTACTTGGAAAGGGTTTACATTTCAATGAGGGAGAAACCAGAGTTTAAATGGAGAGTCCAAGGCTTTAATCCTATCTTGCAAAAAATACCCAACCTGGCTGCTTCCTACAGTTTTATTCTTTTCTCTCCACTCCATATAGTCAATACTCAATATCATATATTCAATAAATATGCTTTCAAAATATATCCAATGCTAGAATACCATAGGGAACTATATATTTCAAAGAAATGGACAATACACAATTTTCTTTTGGGGGGCTTTGGATTGAATTATAAATGGCCCATTTCCCCCAGTTTTTTTCCTAATGGTGGTTTTTTTTCTTTCTTTCTTTCTTTTTTTTTTGCAGTTGGGGTCAAGTGCCCAGGGTCACACAGCTAGTAAGTGTCAAGTGTCTGTGGGAAGGATTGAAACTCAGTTCTCCTGATTCCAGGGCTGGTGCTCTATCCATTGCACCACCTAGATGCCCCTCTAATTGTGTTTTGCTTGAGAATATTAAATTTTTCCAGTTAGCATGAGTTTACTGATCAAAGTATTGATCTTATTTCATTATCTACCCTTTTTATATCTTTTAATAGGATTTACCTTTACTGTTATCTTGTCTAAAATCATATTTACTATCCCTGCTTTTAAAAAATAACTTAAAGTGTAATAAATTCTGCTCCAAATCTTCATTTTAAGTCTCTGCGAATCTTTAGGTTTCAGTGTTTTTCTTCCGAAAGCATATTAAATTCTGCTTTCCAATCCATTGTTCTATCCTTCTTTGCTTTATGTCTGTTTATCCCATTCTCTTCCTCTCCTCCTTTTTGAAAACAAGTAGGTAGAGAAAGGAAGAAATCTGCATGTCACGAGTATTTTATAATTGAATTAGTGTGTTCCTATTCCACTGCCTCATTTCTCCTTCAAGTCTAGACCTGTTCTTTAGTGTTTATAACTTTTTCTCTTTTCCACCCACCATTTATGGTCTTTATGATCTGAACTTGACTTGTATTTGCTTGTGACTATTTTCTCCCTAGATCTTCCTCTATTTTCACCCCTCCTGTTCCCTTTCCCTGTGCTTACTTTTTTCCTTTTTTTTTTTTTCAGTTTAATGTTTGTAGACACTAAACTTATACTTGTGCTTGTTCAACTCTCTCCTTTGGGTGACTGAGATATAAAGGAAAATATGCTTCTTTCTGTGCTCCTCAATTAATTGTAAGCATTTATCAAGTGCTTACTATATTCCAGGCACTATGTTAAACATTGTACAAATATTTTAGTTGATCTTCATAACAACTCTATGAAGTGTTATTATGATTTCCACTTTATAGTTGAGGAAACTAAGGCAGATAGAGGTTAGGTGACCTACCTAAGATCACACCACTGGCATCTGAGGCTAGATATGAATTCAAGTCTTCCTGACTCCAGCACTGTATTTACTGCACCATCTAGCTGCATGTATTATATGAATAAGAAAATCAATGATGTGAAATAGTAAGTTCCTTCTCCTTTCTCATTCATCCATTTTCTCTTCCCTATTCTTTTTTTCTTTTAAAGCTAAGAAAAGAAACAAAACTGAGCCTAGTCTCTGTATTATATGTTGGTCTTTTTTTCCACTTAATAGTATTTTATATTTTTTCAGTTACATGTAAAGATAATTTCAACATTCACTTTTATAAGATTTTGAGTTCCAATTTATTTTCTCTTTCCTTCCCTTGTCTCCCCCTTCCTTCCCCAAAAAGCAAGCAATCTGATATGGGTTATACATGCACAATCATATTAAACATATTTCCACATTAGTCATGTTGTGAAAGAAGAATCAGAACAAACAGGAAAAACCACAAGGAAGAAAAAAACAAGAACAAAAATGAAAATAGTATGCTTCAATCTTCATTCAGACTTCGTAGTTCTTTCTCTGGATGTGAATAGCATTTTCCATCATGGCTCTTGAAATTGGCTTGGATCATTATATTGCTGTGAAGAACTAAGTCATTCTTAGTTGATCATTATACAATGTTGCTATTAATATGTACAATGTTCTGGTTCTACTCACTTCACTCAGCATTAGTTCATGTGAATCATTCCAGGTTCTTCTGAAATCCACCTACTTGTCATTTCCTATGGAACAATAATATTCCATTATATTCATATACCACAACTTGTTCAGCCATTCCCTAATTGATGGGCATCCCCTCAATCTCCAATTCTTGGCCACCACAAAAAGAGCTGCTATAAATACCTTTGTACATGTGGGTCCTTTACCCTTTTTTATGATCTCTTTGGGATATAGACCTAGCAGTGGTATTGCTGGATCAAAGGTTATGCACAGTTTTATAACCCTTTGGGCATAGTTCCAAATTGTTCTTCAGAACAATACATTAGTGTCTCAGTTTCCCCACATCTTCTCCAACATTTGTCTTTTTTTTCCACTTTTACATTTTACTTTTCTGTCATATTAGTCAACCTGATAGGTATGCGGTGGTACCTCGGAGTTGTTTTGATTTGCATTTCTCTAATCAATAGCTATTTAGAGCATTTTTTTCATGTAACTATAGATAGCTTTAATATCTTTACCTGAAAACTGCCTGTTCATATTCTTTGACTATTTATTAATTAGGGATAGACTTTATTCTTATAAATTTGACCCACTTCTCTATATATTTGAGAAACGTGGCCTTTATCAGAAACACTGACTATAAAAATGTTTCCCCAGCTTTCTGCTTTCCTTCTAATCTTGATTACATTGGTTTTGTTTGTGCAAAAGCATTTTACCCTACTGTAATCAAAATTATCCATTTTGCGTTTTATAATGTTCTACCTTTTGGTCATAAATTCTCCCCTTTTCCATAGATCTGACAGGTAAATTATTCCTTGCTCTCCTAATTTGCTTGTGGTATCACCGTTTATGTCTACATGTCTAAATCATGTGCCTGAACTTATTTTGGTATATGGTATGAAGTGCTGGTCTATGCCTAGTTCCTCCCATACTATTTTCCATTTTTCCCAGCAGTTTTTTTTTCAAATGGTGCATTCTTATTCCAGAAGCTGGAGTCTTTCAGTTTAGCAAACATTAGATTACTACAATCATTGACTACTGCATCCTGTGTACCTAACCTATGCCACTGATCTACCACTCTATTTCTTACCCAATACCAAATAGTTTTGATGATTGCTGTATTTTATAATACAATTTTAGATCTGGTACAGCTAGGCTACCCTCCATTGCCTTTCTTTTCATTAATCCCCTTGATATTGTTAGAAATAAGCTTGACACCAAAAATTTAGTATCAAGAAAATTTATTATAAAGAAAGTCCAGAGGATTTAGATGGTTCTGGCCAGAAGCGGGCTCCACCCCTCTTCAGGAGAGGTGGGCCCTGAGTGCAAGGGAAAGTGTGCTTTTATGCAGTTGAAGTCCCCACGAAACCTCCCAGGCCGGGATTGGTCCAACCCTTTCCAGGTTATGCCTTTCCTTACATGTTTCCCCTTGATATGCTCAAGTATGTTCCCCCTCCCTTGGTCATACATCCCATGACTCATTAATGAGGCTCTAATTTTATGTGGGGTGTGTCAGATAACAGTAATGAAGTTCATTAAGCAGGCGTACTAACATTTTTCAGGTGTCCTTAGGTTGACCCTAACTGGTCTGAGCTGGCTCGACCCCTATCTTGATTTTGGGGTCTTCTTGGAACAATCCACTTACTTCCTATTGGTCAAGCCCAGCCCACCTACAGTGTACCACCGCCTGGGACCTTTGTTCTTTAAATCTCTGCATTATTCTACCTGTGGAAACTTAAGCCCTTCTAACTCTAACAATATCTTGAACTTTTATTCTTCCAAATGAATTTTGTTATTATTTTTTTTCTAGCTCTATAAAATAATATTTTGGTATGGCATTGAATAAGTATATTAATTTAGGTAGAAATGTCATTTTTATTATATTAGCTCAGCCCACCCATGAGCAATTTATGTTTTCCCAATTGTTTAGACCTGGCTCTATTTGTGTGAAAAGTGTTTTGTAATTGTGTTCAATGGGCTCATCTTGGCAGTTAGACTCCCAAAATTTTACATCATCTAAGTTTATTTTAAATGGAATTTCTCTTTCTAACTTTTGCTGTTGCGCTTTGTTAGCAATATATAGAAATGCTGATGATTTGTGTGGGTTTATTTTATATCCTGCAGCTTTGCTAAAGTTGTTAATTGTTTCAAGTAGTTTTTTTAGTTCATTCTCTAGGATTCTCTATGCCATCAAATTGTCTGCAAAGAGCGATAGTATTATTTCCTTATTGTCTATTCTAATTCTTTCAATTTCTTTTCCTTTTCTTATTGCTAAAGCTAACATTTTTAGTACAATATTGAATAATAGTGATGATAATGGGCATCCTTGTTTCACCTATGATTTTATTGGGAAAGCTTCTTTCTCATCTCCATTACATATAATATTTACTAATAGTTTTAAGTAGATACTGATGGGGTATGGGCCCAGGCTGAGACCTTTGCCACTTGCCCCAAAAAGAATGTGGCTCCCATTTGTCTACAGCCCCCCAGAAAACTCTTCAACTCACTCTGATCTCAAATGATTACCTGAGTATATTCCATTCAATGACTTTTCCTTATCAACTCTCCCTATCTCCTTTTGAAAAGCTAATGAAGATCCAGACCCCATTCAAACCTCTACCTCCTAGTTCCCTTCATTATCTATTCCCATTGTCTATTCAACCTCCTAAACATTCCAATCTGAATTCTCCCTAAACTCTTCCCCCAGTCACCCAGCCCTTCCTCTTGTCACCCAAAATGACTTGAGTGTATAAAAGATCCACCCTGGCCCCAATTTAAATCCTGAGACTTCCTCATGCCCATTCGTCCCTGTGGGTGTCTCTAATGTTCATATTCCTTAAGAGTCTGGTCTGTATGATTTATCTCTAATGAACTTTTTCTCTGGCTGAAAGAAGATTTGGATCAAGTTCTTTCAGGCAGAACTCACCATGTGTCATGATCTCAGAGTTCTAGCAATCTTAAAACTCTAGACCTGCTCAGATACTAATAATTTTAAGGAAAACTCCATTTATTCCTATGCTCTTTGGTGTTTTTAATAGAAATGGGTGCTGTATTTTGTCATAAGCTTTTTCTGCATCTATTGAGATAATCGTATGATTTCTGTTGGTTTTGTTGTTGATATGGTCAATTATGCTGATAGTTTTCCTAACACTGAATCAACCCTGCATTCCTGGTATAAATCCAACGTGGTCGTAGTGTATTATCCTGGTGATAAATTGCTGTGATCTGTTTGCTAATATTTTATTTAAAATTTTTGCATCAACATTCATTAGGGAAATTGGTCTATAATTTTCTTTCTCTGTTTTTGCTCTTCCCGGTTTAGGTATCAGCACCATATTTAGGTCATAAAATGCATTTGATAGGCGTCCTTCACCCGCTTTCCCACAGTTTATATAGTATTGGAATTAATTGTTCTTTAAATGTCTGGTGGAATTCACGTGTAAATCCATCTGGCCCTGGAGATTTTTTTCTTAGGGAGTTCATTGACGGCTTGTTCAATTTCTTTTTCCAAAATGGGTTATTATAGTATTTTATTTCCTCTTCTGTTCATCTGGGCATTTATATTTTTGTAAATGTGCATCAATTTCACTTATATTGCCAGATTCATTGGCATACAGCTGGGCAAAATATCTCCTAATAACTAATTGCTTTACTTCCCTCTTCATTGATGGTAAATTCACCCTTTTCATTTTTGATACAGATAATTTGGTTTTCTTTTTTCTGTTTTTTTAATCAAATTAACCAAAGGTTTATATAGGTATATGTATGTATATATATATATATATATATTCATAAAATCAGCTCATATTTTTATTTGTAAGTTCAATAGTTTTCTTACTTTCAATTTTACTAATCTTTTCTTTGATTTTCAGAATTCCTAATTTGGTATTTAATTGGGGATTTTTAATTTGTTCTTTTTCTAGCCTTTGTAGTTGCATGCCCAATTCATTGATCTCCTCTTTCCCTATTTTATTCATTTAAGCATTTAGAGATATAAAGTTTTCCCTAGGAACTGCTTTAGCTGCATCCCATATTTAGGTATATTGCCTCATTATTGTAATTTTCTATGATGAAATTATTGATAGTTTCTATGATTTGACATTTGATCAACTCATTCTTCAAGATTAGATTATTTAGTTTCCAATTAATTTTAATCTACCTTTCCATGGCCCTTTATTAAATGTAATTTTTATTGCATTACAATCTGAAAAGGACACATTTAATATTTCTGCCTTTCTGCATTGGTTTGTGAGGTTTTTATGCCCTAATTCATGGTCAGTTTTTGTGTATATGCTATGTACCACTGAGAAAAAAGTATATTCCTTTCTATCCCCATTTAATTTTCTCTGGAGGATTTTCATATCTGACTTTGCTAAAATTCTATTAACCTCCTTAACCTCTTTCTTGTTTATTTTGTGGCTAAATTTATTTAATTATGAGAATGGAAGGTTGATGTCCCCCACTAGTATAGTTTTGCTGTCTATTTCTTCCTGCAACTCACTTAGCTTCTTCTCTAAGAAATTGGATGCTATACCACTTGGTTCATATATGTTTAGTATTGATATTACTTCATTATTTATGGTACCTTTTAACAGGATATAGTTTCCTTCCTTATCTCTTTTAACTAGATCTATTTTTGCTTTTGCTTTGTCTGAGATCAAAATTGCTACCCCTGCTTTTTTTTTTAAATTTCAGCTGAAGCATAATACATACTGCTCCTGCCTCTTATCTTTACTCTGTGAGTCTCTCTCTCTGCTTCAAATGTTTTTCTTGTAAACAACATATTGTAGGATTCTGGTTTTTAATACACTCTGCTGTTCACTTCTATTTTTATGGGAGAGTTCATCCCATTCACCTTCACAGTGATTATTAATTGTGTATTTCCCTCTATCCTATTTCCTTCCTGTTTATACTTTTTCTTTCTCCTTTCTCACTGTACTTCCTCACCAGTGTTTTGCTTCTGACCACCACCCTCAATCTGCCCTCCCTTTTATCATCCCTGCCTACCCTTTTCTTTCCTCTTTCCCCTCTTACTTCCCTGTAGGGTAAAATAAATTTCTATGCTCAACTGAGTATTCCCTCTTTGAGCCAAATACAATGAGAGTAAGGTTCAAACAATGCTTACTCCCTTCCTTCTTTCCCTCTACTGTAATAGGTCTTTTGTGCCTCTTCATGGTATATAATTTACCCTATTCTGCCTCCCCGTTTCTTCTTTTCACAGTACAATCCTTTTTTTAACCCCTTTATTTTTTTTAACTTCATCACATCAAAGTCAACTTATATCCATACTCTCTGTATACTTCTAACTGCTCTAATAGAGATACAGTGCTCAAGAGTTCCAAGTATCACCTTCCCATGGAGAGATACAAATAGTCGAACCATATTGATTGAATGGCTAACCATAACCATATTTTTTCCTGTTTACCTTTTTATGCTTCTCTTGAGTCAAGACTCAGGAGCGGCATGTATTATGCTTCAGCTGAAGTATTTGAAGACTGAATTTTTTGTTCAGCTCTGGTCTTTTCATTATGAAAGTTTAAAAGCTCCTTATTTCATTGAATGTCTATTTTTCCCCAAAAAATATTATGCTCAGTTTTGCAGGGTAGTTGATTCTTGGTTGTAATCCAAGCTCATTTGCCCTCTGGAATATCATATTCCAAAACTTCTGATCCTTTAGTGTTGAAGCTGTTAAGTCCTGTGCAATCTTGACTGTGGCTCCTTGATATTTGAATTGATTCTTTCTGGATATTGCAGTATTTTCTTCTTGACCTGACAATTTTGGAATTTGGCTACAGTATTTCTTGGAGTTTTCATTTTGGGATCTTTTTCAGGAGGTGATTGGTGGATTCTTTCAATTACTATTTTACCCTTCAGTTTTAGGATATCAGGGAAATTTTCCTTGATAATTTCTTGAAAGATGCTGTCCAGGCTCTCTCTCTCTCTCTCTCTCTCTTCTCTCTCTCTCTCTCTCTCTCTCTCTCTCTCTCTCTCTTTCTCTTTCTCTCTCAATCACGGCTTTCAGATCACCCAATAATACTTAAACAATCTCTTCTGAATCTATTTTCTGGGTCAGTTATTTTTCCAATGAGGTATTTTACATTTTCTTCTATTTTTTCCATTCTTTTGATTTTGTTTGACTGGTTTTTGATGTCTCATAGAGTCATCGGCTTCTGCTTGCCCAATTCTAATTTTTAAGGAATTATTTTCTTCTGTTAGCTTTTGTACCTCCTTTTCCATTTGGCCAATTCCACTTTTAAAAGACTTGTTTTCTTCAGTGCATTTTTTTTTCCATTTGGCCAACTGTGTACATTTTTTTTTTAGGCAATTGGGGTTAAGTGACTTGTCCAGGGTCACACAGCTAGTAAGTGTTAAGTGTTTGATCTGAAGCTGGATTTGAACTCAGGTCCTCCTGACTTCAGGGCCAGTGCTCTAGCCTCTGCACCACCTAGCTGCCCCTCAATTGTATTTTTTAAGGAATTGTTTTCTTCAGTCAGTTTTTGACTCTCCTTTCCAAGCTGTTGACTCTCTCTTGCATACGTCTCATTTCTCTCCCCAGTTTTTCTTCCGCCTCTCTTACTTGACTTTTAAAGTCCTTCTTGAGCTCTCCCGAGCAGGCCGTTTGGGCTTGAGGCCAGTGCATCTTCCCCTCTGAGGCTTCCCAAGGGGGCTTTTGACATTGCTGTCCTCTTCTGAGTTTGTGTTTTGATCTTCCCCATCGCCATAGTCACCAGGGTTCTTCTCTCTCTCTTTTTTTAAACTCTTTTTGTAGCCTATTTCATGACTTTTAAAGTTGAGTTCTGCTCCTGTGGCACATGGGGTACCTTCACCAGCTTCTTGTGCCAGGGGCCAGGGGCCTGGACACTAGATTTCTTTGCTGGATCTTCAGCTACTGGTGGCTAGCCCACTGGGCTGGGGTGGCCCAGCCTAGTCACACCTGTTGTGCCAGGGGCTCCTGAGCTGGCAACTTGCCTTTTGTGCTGGGGCTGGAGGCCTCACGGCTGGCATGCTGCGTCACTGGCCTACTGTAGAGCCAGGACCTTGGACTTCAGTTGCCGATCTGTACTGTGGCTAAAGGCCTCCCACTGGCTTGTCTGGACACCGCCTGCTGGGTTGTGCTTTCCTTTTACCCAAGTGAGACGGACCTTTCCTGAAGTCTTTCTTAATCGTCTTAAGCTGGAAAACTGTTTTGCTCCATCTTTTTCTAGCTTCTGTTGCTCCAGAATCCCCTTAAAGGCTTGATTTAATGTTGTTTCTGAGGGAAGCTAGGGAGAGCTCAGGCAACTTCCTGGCTTTTCTCCACCATTTTGCCCCCCCCCCATTAGTGTTTTAAAGAGAGGCAAACATTCCAAGAGGTAGATGAGAAGAGAGAGTGTCTTGTACTCCAGCAAGGGTTCAGACTTTAGAAAGCCAGAGACTCAAGGGACTATGTGGCTATTGGGAGTAACATTAGGAATTACCCTAGTGTTCTTCTGCAGTTATACCCGTCGCTGGAAGGTCTGACAACCTAGTTACTACACTTACTCCTTTCCCCACAACTCTGCCATTCAAGAGCAGATCTTACCATTTCCAACACAAGAAACGAGAGAGGCTCTTCTCTAATTGGAGAAGGAAGGAGGTAATTTCTGGCTTCATTGTTGATCTGTTGGCACCTGGGTAGGGTACTGCCACCCAAGCTACTTTCTGAAAGTCGTACTATTGTGGCAGGAATGGAGGTGGGTGGGCTAGACAGCCACAGGAATAAGGAACTCAGTGTCTTTTATAATCTCCATTGGGAAACTTCCAACTTCACTTTCTTAGGCTGTCACCATCTAGTATTGAAGGTTTTGGCAGAATCAGTGAAAGTTAAGGCCACTAATTTTTTTCTTCATGGAAAGGTGAGATCGGGAACTATGAATAATGTGGTGCGTGTTATCCCTTTTCTACCACTAGATGTCAGTGTCTATCTTCTCTTTCAATTTAGCCTGTTTGAATTAAAAGTGCCTATATCTGACTGCCTATCTATTTACTTATAGTGGGAAAACATGGGAAGGCTATTGGCTTAAATTTTTTCAATGCTAGAGGGTCATGAGTATCTTAGGAGACCTTCAAATTTTACCCTTTCCCTATTTCTGCTAAAAATCTCTTCACTCACACATAGATATCTACTATAATGTTTGTTGTGAGTGTTTAAGAAGAAAGATCTTCAACAAAGATTTCTATTTTTATTTCTTTATCTACATTTGGATAATGTGGAAGTGAATCAAGCCTCCTGTGTATAATCTGTGCAGCTAGAAGTTCTTGTTTCTCAACAGGATTGCCAAATGGAAATTGGCTGATGTAACAAAAGTTCAGCATGTTGAAGGTGCTTTTGAAATTAAATGGTGCTTCTGGAAAGTGATACTGCTTTTTCTGGGAATCTCATTAAGAGCAGGCAGTGGTCATTGTTTAGATGAGAATAACTTTGCCAGAGAATAATTATTTCATTTTAAAGAAAACCAGCTCATTCTGCAAATCATGATCAGTTTCCATACTGATTTATGCCTGGAGTTAAATATGAGCCTTTTGAAAAGGGAAAAATACAAGAGGCTAAAAATGTGATACTTGAGAATCTCCACCTTATTCAGGAAACTAGCTACCAGGTAGCCATCCCAGTTTAGGGATACTTTATAGGTCATACTTTATAAGTCAAAATCATCTCTCAACTCCAGATCATGAGCCTTCACCAATGTGTTTACTTTTACTAGTCAACTGGAAGACACATTTAGTTCACAAAAAAGTACTTAAGGAAATAATGTACTAATATAATGATAACAAAGCACTATCCCCATAGATCTTAAGCTCATTTTCCCACAAATAAATACGTCCTCAATGGGAAGAATGGATCAGCATAGGAATCATGTGTGGGGTATGCACACATAAGAAACATGCCTGGTCAGGGTAATTGTATGAAGAACATGAATAATAAATAAAGAACATGGAAGATTAGGGCACTCCAATGCAGAGGTCAGTTCCCACTTCCAATGCTACAAAGTAGCCAGTGTCTGGTAATGTCTTGCTATGGACCTACTTTCCACTTCGTATTGGGGGATACCACGGAGGGATGCAATGGATAGAATGTTGGACTTGGAGTCAAAAAGACCTGAATTCAAATCCTGCCTCAGATACTTTCTTAATGTGTGACCCTGGGCAAGTTGTCTAAACCTCTGTCTGCCTCAGCTTCCTCATCTACAAAATGGAAATAATAATCCCACCTATCCCATGGGGTCATTGTGAGAGCCAAATAAGATAATATTTGTGAAGTGCTTTGCAAACCTGAGTGCTATAACAGATGCTAGCAATTACTATTACTTACGTTTTGCCCTCCACTGTCTTATCTCATGCATCTTCAGCTGTCTTCACAGTTACTCAAATCTCTCTCCATCATCCACTAGGTATTCTGTTTAGTGATTGGGGAAGGTTACAGCTCTCTTAACCAGCTCTTTCAGCCACCTCTGCCATTTCTTGGGAAGTTGTTAACAAGCCCTTTTCAGCCTGCTCCTCTAGTCTTTGAATTCAGATTTTAGCTTCCTACTGTCCCTCAGCTATGGTCCTCTGCCAAGACTCAGTCTTCCATGTACTAGGAGTGATGTAAAATTGGTAAGCCTCTCTCTGCAGAGAAATGCTACAAGTCTCCTCAGTCAATCTACACAGTCAGTTCTTAAGAAACCTTTCTTCAGCAGGCTGAACCAAGTCTTAGACTAAGATTAGGCTTGTCCTTAGAAGTCTTCTATTAATAGGTCTGTCCTTTGTTGGTTTTTCCAGATTTCCCAGTTCAGCTATTATCTAATGGTTCAGAAATCCATTTTGCATCTTAGGTCTTGTCATTACTACTCTCTGTCTCTGTCCTGCAGCTGGACAAATATCCCCAGATCTCTCCTTCCTTGAACTGAAAAGTAGCTGAATGAGGTTGTGATCAGGAAGCTTTTTACCACTCCCACTCCCAGCATGCTTTTCTGTTCTGTGCAAATTCCAAAGGCTGCCGTCATCATGGTGGCCTTTGTCACAATTCCCACTCAACATGACCCAGACTCTCCCCAGAATTCTTTCCTTATGTGTATCCCACACTGTCCACTCTCTTCCTGTATGTGGTGCTTACCAAGATTCTCAAGGTCTTGTCTCTTGCTGAGACACTAAGAAATCCATGTACCAAGAGGATCTCTCCATGAATGCCTTTTTTTTTTCCAAAGTAAAAGTTTATGTTCAGAGTTTGAGCATTCTGGTCCCAGCTTCCCAAATGACTTTGTGTATGACTCAGAGTAAGAATAATGATCTATACTTAAATATAATTTTTAATGTTTATGACATGAATGTGGATGGATAGCCAATAGAGAAAGTTCACTGGTGCACGTAGATCTTGGGCATACATTTTTGTTGTTTAGTCATTTCAGACCCTTTGTGAGCCCGTTTAGGGTTTTCTTGGCAAAGATGCTGGAGTTGTTTGCCATTTCCTTCTCCAGATCATTTTGCAGATGAGGAAACTGAGGCAAACAGGGTTAAGTGACTTGGCCAGGGTCACAGAGCTAGTTAAGTATCTGAGACCAGATTCAAAATTGGGTCTTCTTGACTCCAACCCTGGAACTACCCACTGCCCCACTTAGCTGGCCTTACACACATTATAGCAAGATAATAACTGCATTCAGAGCTAAGGGATAATGGATAGCCATTATTATTAATACATTCTTAATATACCCATATAATGTGAAGCAACTTGGAGGAGAGCACTCAGCTCACTTAGTGAATCCCTCGTGGAAAATTCATCAGTGGATATAGATAAGAGTTACACAGGATGAGAAGGTGTGGGTGGATTGTAATCTGTGCCAAGTTACCTCAGGAAGATCCTGGATCCATTGAAGTATTGAAAAATTACAAGGTACTTTATTCAGCATAGTCTTGTGAGGAAGGTGCTTTAAAACTTCCAAGACTTGTGATTTCTTTATTGTGTTGGTATAAGTATTGCTTCTACTAATACAGATCATGCCTCTGAAATCCAAGAAAAAGGTTTTTGTGAGTTGCTGCATGGTCAGCCTGTCTAAGCGTAGTGAGATTTGTCCTTGGACAATAGGCACCAGGCCTATGGACCATCACCAGGCTCATATTATTAGTCTTTGGAAATTGGTAGGGCCTGCCCAAGCTTGGGCAGCTTAGGTATAGCTTTTGACAAATCCTCAAGCTAGGAAAAGATATTGGAATAGCATGTCAAAGGAGGCAGGAGTCTGAGTATTGTTTGATTGTAAGCTGCTTGAGGGCAGGGACCATTTCATTTGTTGTATCTGTATTCCCAGAATCTAGCATAGTACCTGGTAAATAGAAAGTGCTTAATAAATGTTTGTTAACTGATTATTATTAACTTATAGATGAAGAAACAGAGGCCCAAAGAGGTTAGTGCTTCACCCAGGATTGCACGGCTAGAATGTGAACTTAGAACCTCTTACTCCAAGTCCAGTGGGCTTTTGACCTCACCACTGGGAAGCCATCCTGGGACCTGAAAACTGTAACCCTAGGAACAACAAAGTTCCGTGGGTTCTTTTTACTTAGACTTCTTCAAATAATGATGAGGAGGATTTAAAAATGTCCTGTTATACTGGACATCGGATGCCAAATGAAAATTACATTCTAGTCATTTTCTGATGAAAAGATAGAGGATATAACCCCACAGACTCTGTAGAGGCTAGATTTCTTAGAATGAGTGAAGACTATTCATGCTTGGATTTTATTGTTTTGAGCTTGGAATTCCTTAAAGACCTAACGGACAACGCTAGGAAGGGGGACTCTGTGGCTTTCTATATGTGTCTCAGTTTGATTTGGACCAACTCCACCTTAATCAAAATACTAACTGAGTATAGCAAGCAGTGAGTTGGAGCTCAGTATCTAGACATCTAGATTCTCCATGTCTTCTACAAAAAAACTTTGAAGAAGAGAGACAATAGTTCAGTCAGTGAGCATCAAAGAGGCACTTACTTTTCCAGTGCAAGGGTCAATACCGAGAAGTTCAACTTTGGTACCTCTTTGGTGCCTGGTGGGTGGAAACATTGAAGGCAAATTTGAAGAAGAGTCACAAAGTCGTAGCTAGAAGAGATCTTAGAGGTTACTGAGTCCCAACTTCCTCATTTTACAGATCAAGAAATTGATGCTAAATGATGTTTTGACTTCCCAGGATCCCACAGCAAGTATCTGAGGCTGCATTTGAACTCAGATCTTGCTGACTCCAAAGTTTCCTTCCTGCTGTATCTCTTAGCTGTTTCTATCCACCATACCACCGAGTTATCTCTGAACCGATGTGTTCTTATTCTCCCATCCACCCTGTGGCCATGCCCTAGGGACATCCCCCAGTAGCTGTACCTTTCTGAATATGTTATCTCCCTTAGCAGAATGTGAGCTCCTTGAGAGCAAGAAACTATCTTACTTTTCTATTTGGATTCTCAGGACTAAGCCCAGTGCTTGGTACATGTAAGTACTAAATCAATGTTTTTTCTTCATTCATTTTAAAGACAAACTACAGTTTTTGAAAGGGGCAGGAACTTTTTATCAATTAATCAATAAACCTTTATTAAACACATACTATGGGCTAGAACCTCATAGGTTCTGGGGATACAAGAGCAAAAATGAAAACGCCTGGCCTTCAAAGAACTCATATCCTTAGGACAGGACCTTGTGCATCAGCATCTCTGTGTAGCAAAAGAATAAATGATATCCCAGGCCATTGGTTTGACAGCACTTTTTATAGAATTTCTTTGATATTCACTCCACATCAGTTGCTTTTATTTGCATATGCATTGTATTTCTGCAGTTCTGGGGAAAATACTCTGTAGGATGGAGGAGAGTTGATTCTATGTTTCTTCAAAAAGCTTAGCAATTCAGGCCTCCAGGGGTCACTCATACTACGGGTTCCTAATGGAACAAAAGAAAGAAAAATTTTACAAATGGGCGCATATACTGATAGTTCTGCTCAGGAAATTTTCGTGAGTTTCAGCACTCTAAGGCCAGCACCTGAATATCTTCACGGTGGAATTATGGCAATCCAACTAAGACGAGAAAGGACCCCATGCCTAACCCAATTGTTACATGATAAAATAAAATGTCCTTCATTTGCACACAAACACATTCATAGATTTCATGATCAGATTTTAAAACCTAGCATGAGAAGAGAGATTTCAATTGCTGCACAGAAACTGATTTTTGCAATTATGAAAATGATTGTAGCATGTGAATATTTTGGAATATGCGTGTTAAAAGAAATAAGGAAATAGATGGTTTCAAAGAGACATAGAAAGAGTCATATGAATTGGTACAGATTAAAGGGAACAGATTCCAAAGAATAATTTAAATGGTGACATCCATGTTATAAAAATGAACAACTTTGAAGACTTGTGGAAACTGATGAATGAAATGAGCAGGACCAGAACAATTCATACAATAATAAGACAAACACTCTGATGACAAGCAACTTTGAAAGCTCTAAGAGCTGTGATATACATAATGACCATTCAGAGGACCAGTGAAAAAAGATGCTAGCGGTTTCCTACAGAGACGTGATGGATTTAGAGGGCAGAATTTCATACACACACACACACACACACACACACATGTATGGATGTGTGTATACACACATGTAGGAGAGGGAGTGAGATGTATATGTCTATCTATATAGATATAGACATGTGTTTTATATATATATATATATATATATACACATCTGTCAACATCTATAGATATGTGTAAAGATATGTATATGTCTATATTTGTAGATATAGACATATGTTATATACATATAGATATAAATACAGATATAGACATATCTATCTATCATACAATCCATGAGGGAATTTCTTTTGCTTGGAAATGAATATTTATTGCATTTTTTCCCTTTTCTCTCTCACTTTTTTTTTTAATGGGATGGAGGGTGGGGGAAGGGAAGATAGATTTCTGATAATTTTAAGAAATACTGAAAGTTAGAGAGGCAGGGCATAATGTTGTGGATGTGAAATGTTGTAGGCATTGATGTGATAGTTTTACTTAAACATTAGAACTATCAGAGTGGAGTGGGGGAGGAATCTAGAAATGTTTGTAATGTAAAAACAAAGCATGTAAAAAATATCTTAAAGAAAGACATAAACTTGGTCTGACATGACCTGTTCTTGCTGAAGCCAAGGAATTTTCCCCATAAATTGAGGTCAAGCTCACTGGCATATGGTTTGCAGACTATATTCTCATTCTGTTTTTGAAAATTGAGACACTTGCCTTTCTCCAATCTTGAGCTACCTCTCCTCTTCTCCTTGCTTTTTCAGTATCAATGGCAGTAGCTCAGCTGTCAGATCTACCATTTCTTTCAGGACCGTAGGATGATGTTCACCTGGGTCAGATGACTTAAATTCACCAAGGGCAGCTATATATCTCTTGTTGTTTAGTTACTAATTCTCAGTCACATCTGACTCTTCATGACCCCATTTGGGGTTTTCCTGGCGGAGATATTGGTGTAGTTTGCCATTTCCTTCTTCAGATCATTTTACATATGAGGAAACCGGGGCAAACCAGGTTGCCCAGGGTCACATAGTAAGTAAATGTCTGATGCCAGATTTGAACTCAGGAAGATGAGTCTTCCTGACTTCAGGCTCAGCATTCTAACCACTGTGCCACTTACTCTTTTACTATCTCTTTATCTTGGATATCATCTCCCTGTTAGTCATTCATTTTTGTCATTTCCAGTGTAAAGGTCTTTCTTTTGCACAGAGAAATCAGAAACAAGGTAAAAATAGGGAATTACTATGTAAAAGACATCACGATTATGTCAATAGAAGCAAAAACTGCTTTTGAAAAAAATTCACACCTGTTTCTGTTGAAAAACAACAGCAACACTAGAAAGTAGAGAGATAAATGGACTCAGAAACCTCAGCTAAGTTTCTGGATACAAGATAAATTTACAAACATCATCAGGGTTTCTATATATTACCAACAAAACCCAGTAAGAAGGAGAGAGAAGTTCCATTCAAACTAATTACAGAATGTGTAAAATACTGGGGGGGTCTCTCTCCACAAAGCCACGCATAGGAATTATACGAATGTAACTACAAAACATTCTTTACAGAAATAAAGACAGACCTAAGTAAGTGGAAAAATATTATTTGCTCAAAAGCAGCCAATGCTAATGTAATGCAAATGATGGTTCTACCTAAATTAATTCACTTAGAGCCATATCAATCAACCTATGAAAGGGATTACTTTATAAAGCCAGAAAAAATAATAAAAATAAAATTAAAAATTCACCTAAGGTAATGAAAGTTCAAGAAATTTAATGGGAATAAAAGGGGGAAAATTGAGAAGAGGACCTGGCAGATCTCAAACTATATTAAAGAGTGGTTATTGTCCTGTGCTCTTGAAAAAGACCAAAATGCTATGATAGAATCAAGTTATAGTGTGTCTGATTGTGGCTGATCAGACCAATATGAATGAATGAAATCATCAAAACTACATGGCGGTGACTAAAAAACAGAGAAGTCAAATGAGTGTAATGGATTAATCACCCAACATACAAAAGCAATCAAACCTAACAGAATAGTATTCTGTGTATCAAAAGACCCCAGCTATTCAGATGAGGACTATTTGACAAAAACTTTTGAGGACAATGAAAAACAATCTATTAGAAATTAGATATAGACCAACATCTCACAAGAGATGCAAAATAAGTTCCAAAGAATACAATATTTAGGTATAAAAGGCTAAATCATAACAAATTATAGGAGTAAGGAAGAAAAATAACTTTCGCAACTTTAGGGGAAGAGTTCATGACCAAATGAGAGAAGAGAGGATAAAAGAAGGTAAAATATGCAATTTTCATCATAAAAATTACATTTTTGCACAAGCAAAACCAATGTAGCTAAAACTAGAGGGAAACAGGAAAATGAGAAATAATTTTGGTAGCAAGTTTCTCTGACAAAGCCCACACATCCAAAATGTATAAGGAACTGATTAAAATTTGTGACAAGAGCCATTCCCCAATATATAAATGTTCAAGAGACATGAATAAGCTGTTTTCAAATACAGAAATTCAAAGTTATCTATAGCCACAGGAAAAAAAAAGCTGTAATTCATTAATAACAGACTTGCAAGTTCAAACAACTCTAAGGTTCCATCTCACCCATGTCAGAAAACAAAGATGATTTAAAAAGCAAATGACAATTGTCTGAGAGGTTGTGGTAAAATAGGCCTGCTACTGCAATGTTAGTGGAACTGTTAATTGGCCCAGTGATTCTGAAAAGCATGCTGCTTCTATGCCCCCAAAGTCACTAAATTGTGCACACATGATCATGTAATACCATGACTAGGCTTCTATTCCAAAGAGGTCAAAGAAAGAAGAAAAGGATCCATATGTACACAAATATTTATAGCAACTCTTTTTCATACATAATGAGCTAGAAAGAAGTGGGCACCCAATTGATTGGGGAATTCCAGGACAAATTATGGTATGTAAATGTAAGCAAATATTAATGGACCACAAAATGATGGAAGGCATGGTTTTAAGGAATTCTGGGAAGACTATTATGAGCTAATGCAGAATGGAGTGAGCAGAATTGGGAGATTAATTTATATAACATAATAAACATTACATATAACAATCACATTATTAAAACATGCAACTGTACATAATAGATTTGCAGTTTCATGTATAATCATTTTTTAATTAATTCTACTATGTTATGGAAATGCTTGTTTTATTTCATAAATTAAAAATAAATAAACAAAATTAAAAAAATAAAATATACAACTTGGAAATACTTAAGACCTATGATTAGTTCAATGATCGTACAGCATGCCAAAGGACTGATGAAGAAACATGCCAGAAGTGATGGAATCAAGATTCAGAATAAGATATCAATGTTTAAATGTGGCTAATGAGGGAATTTGTTTTACTTGATTATGCAGATTGATAGCGAGGATTTTTTTTTCCAATTTGGGGTGAGTTGTAGTGAGCAAAGGAGCCAGGGCTAGAGTAACAAAAAAAAAAAAGATAAAGAAAGAAGAGGGGATCATTGGAGCATTTTTAATGGCACAGAATGGAAGGAAAGCCAGAAAGAATCACATGCAAGATAGATAGCTTTGAAAGTTCTATGTGAAATTTATTACAATCAATAAGATTATATCAAGTAGCGTTATATTAATATTAGGAGCAGTGACATGAAGTAATAGATATATTTGTCATTTACATATGTCACTATCATTATATTTGATATTAATGTTAATATATTTGAATTAATTATATTTAAAAAGAAAAATAAGGTACATAATAAAAACGTTTTATCAATGATCCTTTCTATTCTCTGATGTATACAGAAATTCCCATTTTCTTTGTTTTTTTTTGTTACATCCAGAATTTTAAAAATACATAAAACATTGGCTCTAAGGAAGTGTAATCATCCAGATGACAAATGGATGAGTTTTAGCCCAGGAGTCAGGGAGAGCTGAGTTTGAATCCAGCCTCAGACACTTACTAGCTGTGAGACCCTGGACAAATCATTTAACCTCTATATGTCAATATTTCCTCAACTATGATATGGGGGTAATAATAGCACCTATATCCCAGAGTTATTTTGAGGATCAAATGAAATAATAATACTTGTAAAATATTTGGCATATATGGTAGGTACTATATAAATACTTTTTTTCCTCTTGCAGATGTCCATGTGTGAGTGGAAGGTTTTTTGTTTTTTTATTTGTTTGGTTTTTTAACAGGAATCTAGGGACAGGGTAAAAGTTGTAGGTGAGATATTTCATCACTACATACTTCTAATTTCCTGAAATTTTCATATTTGGATCAGAGGGCCTTCAAAGAGATGGGATCATTTGCTTTGTAGAATGTAATGCCTATGTGACAAAAGCACAAAGCTAGATTTTGATTAATAATATTAAAAGGTAGCACTTATTTAATGGTTTGAAGTTTGCAAAACACTTCACAGATATTTCATTTTATCCTCACATCAATCCAGGGAGGCACATGCTATTATTATCTCCATTTTTACAAATGGGAAAGCTAAGGTAAACAGTAACATGCCTGAGGTCATGCAGCTAGTAATATCTGAGGTCAGATTTGAACTTTAAGTCCCATACTCACTCTATCTACCAGGCCAATGCCTATGATATATGATTTTTGTTCATAGTCGCAAAAGCATTCCTGATAACAAATACTCCTTAAAACAGTTTTGCTTTACTGTGTTAGAGTATTCAAGTAGTAGAATGGGGTTAAATGCTGAATAGATTGAAACAATTTAAAATGTCAGAAGATTGAATCACTTTTTATTTCCACATTCCTGGCAAACTAATGAGTTAGCAAAATGAAAGTGGACATCATCAAAAAAATCTTTCCTCTAATTAGAATACAGAGCAGGACCTATGCCTATTATTTTCTTTCTTTATTAAATACATTATCTAATTAGTTAATCTAATTAATTATCTAATTACTTAATTTTATATTTAATGATACTAAGTTTTTTTTCACAAAAGTTATTTCACAAAGGAAAATGCACATGATTAGCATAAGGTTATATAGCATTAGAGTTCTAAGAGACTATAAAGTATTTAATACAACCCCCCATTGTAAGGAATGAGGACTTCTGAGGAATGAGGAAAATGAGGAAACTGAGTCTCAAAGAGGAAAATGACTTATCCAAAGTCAACCTTTGAATTGAATGAGGAAAATTAGGTCCAATTTTCAGAGCTTCTTGTATATGTGTAAGTGTGCATGTGTGTATACACATGCATGTGAATTCATTTTTGTGATATTATTCTTACATTCCTTTCATACAATTAAGATCTTTATCAAGGGTCAGAAACAGATGATACTATAACAGTGATGGTTTGGCTTATCAGCCAATTATTCCCTCTGTACATTCCAGCTGTCTTGTTGTCCAGCTAAATAAACATTCTACTTTTGATCCCATTTGAATGGATTTAAATCTTGCCCTTAAAGATAACATAATGTTAGTCAGTTAATAAGATTTTATGTACTATATACTGAGGTTACATGGCCAATAAGGGACAGAGAAGGGAGCTTCTGGCTCTGTGTGCGTTTGCTACTTCCTCTATACCTAAAACTGGGAATGAGGCAGTCCCAGATCTGCCACTAATTAGCTGTGTGGGCAGCTAAGTGATGCAGTGGATAGAGTGCCAGGCCTAGAGTCAGGAAGACTCATCCTTCTGAGTTCAAATCTGGCCTCAGACACTTACTATCTGGGTGACTCTGGGAAAGTCACTTAACCCTGTTTGCCTCAGTTTCCTCATCTGTACAATGAGCTGGAGAAGGAAATGGCAAACCACTCCACTGTCTTTGCCAAGAAAACCCCAAATGGGGTCATGGAGAGTTGGAAATGGCTGAAACAATTGAACAACTCTTGGGTTAACCTCTCTGGGTCTCAGTTTCCTCAACCAATAACTGAGGGTTAGGTTAGACTATGATCTCAATGGTTCCTTCTAGCTATACAATTCTCTGACACTTAATTATCAAATACAGCTCTGATAACTGATGTCACCTATTTCCATTTCCATACATACCACATTCAACAGACATGAATCATGGCCACAGAAGCTTTTAGTTTCAGCATCAATCTGAAAATAAAGCACAAAAATATAGTTAATTTAATTTATAGGATACTTAGTTATGCAATAATATTAACAACTGACAGTATTTTGCATATCATAAAATGTAATAGAGCCTTTGTACGTACCCAGATCACCTTAGATGGAAAGTATCTCTGTGGGACAGGGCAGAGACCTATGCAGAGACCTACTTTTGAGAGAAAACAGCACCTTTCCACTGGCTATAGCTGGTACAAGCTGCAGTTTTAGAACTACTAGACTGAGACAGTTTCATTCTTTTCAGCTGCATGTAGGGAGTGAAGGTTCTGTTTGACCCATAGCACAGGCACTATGCACGGAACTATGGGATGGAGGGGAAAGGCTCACTTCCCCCATGCCATAGGCCTGGTGGCACCGAGAAGTGGGGCTGCAGTTCTGATTTGTTTCATTTGTACTTTTAGTACTAACTGCAGGTAGTGGAGTCCCTGGACCCAAAATTTTGAACCATGGAAATCTTGGATATAGGATTCCAGGCCTAATATTAAGTGATAAACAAAACAGACCCAAAACCCCAAGTGCCCAAAGCCCAGTTCTTATGAGAATGCTTCTTTTCTAGATGGAAATTCACAAAAGAGCCTTTGTGAGCTGTCCATGGTATTTAAAAAGATGTTACTCTCAACCTTGTGTTGTCACTAAGGTAGGTCCTTAACAGAGGTTCCCAAACTTACTTGGCCTAGTACCCACTTTAGAAAAATGAAAATGAACTTGAATTATTACCAAGAATATGAGCTGCCCAAAATGAGTACCCTTTATTGTTGTGCACTTTCATATCGACAAATACGTAAAATTTCATCCTAATGTGAGTGATCTTCTGTCATCACATATTTATTAATTTGCATTCTAGGGTGAGTCTTAAATAAAGCAGACCTATAAAGACTCCTGGAAAGATGATGTCATGAACACAAAGCAATCATGCAGAAAAGACAGGGTAATCCAAAGAAAATCAAGGCCTTAGGCACTGAGGTAATGAATGGAAGAGTTAAATGCCCTTACCTGTGTATCACAGTATAGGGGAGGTGAATTCATCAGACAGCACTTGGAGGCAAAGTCAGCCTGATTTTCAACCATCTCTGTAATACTTTGGGATTTAGCTTCAGGAAATTTAGTCTTAAAGTGCTCTGTCAACCTGGAAAGAAAAAAGAACATACATGTGATACATACACACACACACACACACACACACACACACACATACACACACACGTATATATACATACATATATATGCGTGTGTATGTGTATGTGTGTGTGTGTATATGTGTATATATATATATATATATATAAAATACAGCCTGTTTCTTTAAAGTATTTATTAAATTTAACACCAACAATGCCCAGGGCTTAGCACAATGCCTGACACATTGAAGGCAATTAATACATGCTTGTTAACTCATTTTCTGTGTCTCCTCTGAACTTCCTTCTGTTGTCTTCTTTGTATTTTTTAAAAATGTTTTTCTTTGGGTTTTAATTTTTTCTTAAGTCATTACCTATCCTCTCCAACCACAAAACTTCCTACTATCAAAATAAAAACCTTCCCCTGTAACAAATAGGTATAATTAAGCAAAGAAAAAAAAATTCACATTGACCACATCTGAAAACGTTTGTCTCTTTTAGCACCTAAAGTTCATCGCCTTTCTTTCCAGTTGGGCAGCATGCTTCCTGATCAGTCTATGAGTCATAATTGGTCTTTGCACTGGTCAGAGTAATCAAGCTCTTCAAAATTGTCTTTCTTTACATTATTGTAATCATTGTGTAAATTATTCTTCTGGTTCTGCTTATTTCACTCTGCAGCAGTTCATACAAGTCTTCCTAGTTTCTCTGAATTCACTCCTTTTGTAATTTCTTATGACTCAGTAACATTCTATTACATTCCTATGCCACAGTTTGTTCAGCTATTCCATATATAGCCTTTCCAACTACCAGCTTTCAGGGAGATCTGATTCCCTTCTCATGAAGGGACCTGTAGCTATGATTAGACACAACACTATCTGAGCATTCTCTCACATCCACTAACACAAAAGTCCTGGAGGAGGACTCAGAATACTCCTTATTCCTCAGTCTTACTTCCATGCTCTCCTGTTATCTCTTTCATTCAGCAATTTTCCCTCTTTTAAAGTTCACTCCCTCAAAATTTCCCACCTAACCCAAACAATGGTGGCTGAAATATACTGAACCCTAGGTTATTCTCCCTCTTTTCTCAAGGAGTTCAGGATCTGGCTCAGCATCTTCCTCTTCTCCCCAACTCCTGCCGTCATAATAGGATACTTCGATATCCACATAAAAGCTCCCTTACATTCCTTAACCTGAATCAGTTCTTCAGAATCCTTAAGTTCTATGACCTTTTCCTTCATTCCACTTCTATAACACAATGGGTTGGTCATACACTGGCTCTTACCATTACCCACAAGTATACTACTTACCTAATTAGGAACTCTGGTGTTCTATCTGACTATAACCTCCTAGCATTCTAACTAGGCCTCACTCCTCCTAACTCTGTTCATCTTCATTGAGACCATTGAGCTCTCCATTCCTTGGTACTTACTCAGGTTATCTTCTTTCCTTCCTTCCTTCCTTCCTTCCTTCTTTCCTTCCTTCCTTCCTTCCTTCCTTCCTTCCTTCCCTTCCTTCCTTCCTTCTTCTTCCTTCCTTCCTTCCTTTTTCCTTCCTTCCTTCCTTCCTTCCTTCCTTCCTTCCTTCCTTCCTTCCTTCCTTCCTTCCTTCCTTCCTTCTTCCTTCCTTCCTTCCTTCCTTCCTTCCTTCCTTCCTTCCTTCCTTCCTTCTTCCTTCCTTCCTTCCTTCCTTCCTTCCCCCCTCCCTTCCTCCCTTCTTTCTTTCTTTCTTTCTTTCTTTCTTTCTTTCTTTCTTTCTTTCTTTCTTTCTTTCTTTCTTTCTTTCTCTCTTTCTCTCTTTCTCTCTTTCTCTCTTTCTCTCTTTCTCTCTTTCTCTCTCTCTTTCTCTCTCTCTTTCTCTCTCTCTTTCTCTCTCTCTTCTCTCTCTCTTCTCTCTCTCTTTCTCTCTCTCTTTCTCTCTTTCTTCAACCTTATTAGAACTAAAAATTCAGACTACTTAGTAAGCAATCTCCCAAAACATTACCTGAAATATATACTTTACCTCTTTTTGTATTCAGTAAAAGTATGTTGAGAGTAATCACCACAGAGTTCTTCTGCCTTGGCTAAGAATAAGACCATTTCATTTCTTGCTAATGGTCTCTGCAATACATTAATAAGAAAAGGTTATTTCCAGAAAGGATGTGCTTGTGTTAAAACACTGGGCAATGTGAATTTGCCTACTGCTGTGAAGGGTGTTACTATTCTCCTGGTCACTCAGGCCCTTAACCTCAGTGTCATCTTTGACTCCCCACTCTTGCCCCATTAGTTGCCATAATCATTTTCCTAAGGCATAGGTCTGACCATGTCACCCCTTTTCCCCAATAAATTTCATTGAATCCCCATTACCTTCAAGGTATTAATCACTTAGTAGGTAATTAATAAATGCTTGTTGATTTTTTTTTTAGCTTTGAGTGTGTATGAATTAGATTACACTGTCTATGACCAATAATCATCAAAAAAAAAAAAGTCTGAGGAACCTTACCTGGGAACGTAGACAAGCCTCTGGCTCCACAACTTTGCAACATTCACTCAAAACTTTGTGCATTAAGCCATGTAATTTTGTGATGAATACTTCTGGAATGTTGGTTTTCCTCCTGCTTAGTTCATATGTGTATCTGTAGTGGGAGAGAAAAGGAGAGAAAAAGGCTCTGTGTGTGTGTGTGTGTGTGTGTGTGTGTGTGTGTGTGTGTACCCTATGTACCCATCTTTAGAATCTGTATGTACAGATGAGAGCTTGCTATGCAGACAGACAGACAGACACACATTGTAAAACCTTTTTAACCCCTAAAGACTGATTTGTAATGAGGTTATAACTCAAAAACAAGGGTTATTGCCCACTCAGTTAAATAACTAAAGGTGTTTCTGGGAAAAAAAGACTGGGAAATAAGAACCTTATTCATTCAATATCCATTTCCCCATAAATCATGCATTCTGAATAAACAGGTTTCTATGGTTTGCAGGTACACAAACAGAGAATGATACTACTAGATCCATATTAAAAGGCAGCATAGTGATGTGAATGGAAGACTGGCCTCAAGTCAAGAAACGATTGGGTTCAAGGCCTGCCTTGGACACATACTGGCTGTGTGATCAGCTCTCAGTGTCCCAGGGAATGCTCTGAGACTTGAAATTGCACAACCATTGATGATGTCCATTGGAATAAGAGTCTTCTCAGCAGAAGTTTCCTTCACCAATGAAATCATAGGTAGAGACCACAAGATCAAATATAGAAACATATTATGTATATCTAATAAACATGTACAATATGCAAGATGCGCTATATTTATTAGATTAGATATATAATGTTTCTTTAATACATACTCTATATGTATAATATGACATTATTACATTTATTAGATATACCCAATAGGTTTATATAATATATATTACATATGCATACTAACTATGGAGAGCAGCTAGGTAGCACAGTAGATAGATTGCCAAGCCTGGAGTCAGAAAGACTTGAGTTCAAATCCAGCCTCAGATACTTGCTAGGTATGTGACCTTGGGCAAGTCATTTAACCCTGTTTGCCTCAGTTTTCGCATCTGTAAAATTAACTGGAGAAGGAAATGGCAAGGCACTCCAGGATCTTTGTCAAGAAAACCCAAATGAGGTCATGAAGAATCAGACACAACTGAAAAATGACTCAACAACAATATGTTTAATATATGTGCATTATATTGATAATACAATTACAATGCAACAAACATATTATATATTTGGTATATACATATGCCAAACATATGTATGCATATATACATATATATGTATATTATATATATAGTATAAACATATATGGGCAAAAGTGATTTTCTAATGGTGAATTAAAATATCTTCTTAGATTCTTCCTCCAGTTGAGGAGTTCTGCCTTCAGTAGTCAGCCTTATTCTTAAGATGGCTTCCCTATACTGGCTCTTCTTTTTGCTCTGGGTAGCTGGAATGTCCCTTTGGCTTGTCTAGGGGCTGAACCTGACAGCAACTGACCAAGTCTGCTGTAGGCCTGCCTTCTCCTCCATGCCCCTCTCTCTCTCACTTGGCATCCTCATACTAACAAAAGCACAAATCCAAACCCTCTTCTATCATTCAACAACTTCCTAATTCACCTAATGGTATCATTCCAACCATGTCTATTTCTCTTCCACAAGGAAATGGTGAAGGACATTGTCAAAGATTTCTGAAATTCAGATATACTGTCTGAGGCATTCCCAGGAATTAAGTCATATTTTTATTACATTTAGCAGATGCAAACTCATCCTAGCTCTTCCTTTCAAATATGTTAAAAATGATCATCTAGAAAGTGTTTTTTTCATTATAATATCTTCCGTCTCTTATCAATTCACTTTCATCTAATAGTAGATTTTAATATACTGATGCAAACAGATATGCTGCAGATTGGTTGCACTTAATTAAATATTTGTTTGCTTAAGAGGCAATCATGGTGCATTAGAAAGAACACTGCATTTAGAGCTGGAGTTAGAATTTTGGTTCTGCTACTTTTAATCTGTCACTTTACCTGTCTGGGCCTCACTTTTCTCATCTGTAAAATGAGAGGGTTGGACTTTATGTCTGCTAAATTCTCTTTTAGCTGGAAGTCCAATGACTATCTTTGTCCTTAATGATTTAGGCCTTTGAACTTGAGCTAAATCTTATGACTAAAGACCACGACAAAGTTATAACAAAAAATTGTAGATATTGACTTCCTTCCTCCATCTCTCCATCCTCTTTTCCTCCCTCCTTCTTTCTCTCTCTCCTTGCTTCCCTTCCTTCCTCCCTCCCTCCCTTTTTCTTTTTTTCTCTCCTTCCCTTCCCTTCTTCCTTCCTTCCTTCCTTCCTTCCTTCCTTCCTTCCTTCCTTCCTTCCTTCCTTCCTTCCTTCCTTCCTTCCTTCCTTCCTTCCTTCCTTCCTTCCCTTCTTCCTTTTTTATTTATCACTTGAAGATGAAAACAAACTTAAAATCTACTTACCTGTCTATCGCTTTATTATTTTCTGTGTTGCATATCTCTTCATTATGGGGTTTGGCAATTTCTGGAAGTTCGAGAGTTTGGGCAGCTGGCATAGAATAAATGCACAGGAAAATGTCCATGGGGCTGCCTTCTCCACAACAATGTTGGAACCTCTTATCTTTGGTGGCTAGCTTCTCACAAACCTTCACAGTGTGTTCTGCTAACTACAAAAGAAATGGTAAGTGTTCACTTTTTTTCTTGTACTCTGAGATGGGAGGGGGACAGGCCCTGGGGGAAAGTGGTCTGGCTTTTCTCTTAGGTAGTACTATACAGTGGAAAGACAACTAGGAAGGATGTCGAATGACTGGGCCCTAGTCCTAGATCTACAACCAACTGTATGATTTTGACCAAATCTGTTATTTATCTTTTCTGGAACTTAATATTTGTCTAATAAGGAGATTAGATGAGATGATTTCAAAGATTCTTTCCAGCTCCATGATTTCATAAATTCTCTGTTTCTTGAAGCATTGTTGAGGAAATGTGGGCCACAAGTTCTACCCTTCAGTAGTTGTTGTTGTTCAGTCATTTCAGACTCTTTGTGATCCCATGTGGGGTTTTACTGGAGTGGTTTGCCATTTCCTTCTCCAACTCATTTTACAGATGAGGAAATTGAGGCAAACAGGGTTAAGTGACTTGGCCAGGGTCACACAGCTAGTAAGTGTCTGAGGCTGGATTTGAACTCAGGACTATGAGTCTTCCTGACTCCAGGCCTAGCACTCTATCCACTGTACCACCTAGCTGCCCCTGAGTAGTACAAGGACATTTGTCTGAGGCCACAAGATCATAGGTCATAGATTAAGGGCTGGGAGTGATTCTAGAGGTCATTTGGTCCTATCCTTTTATTTTATATAAGAGAAAATTAAGACCCAGCAAGATTAATGACTTGCCCAAGGTTACAGGGAAGAAGAATTCGAACTAATGTCCTCTATTCCCAAATTCAGCAATGCTTCCACTATGCTGCCTCCTAAATCCAGTTTTCAGATCAAGAAGGTGTCTCTAAAATATAGAGGTATATGAGTCTGGTTAGACTTGTAACCTGGAGATCTGCTCTGATCTAGCCCCCAGATATAGTCATGGAGGGTCCTACCACCAGGAATCCTGATCCACAAGGATTCCTGATGTGGTCACGGTCTCCTTCCCAGCCCCACCCTGTGGATCTGTTTGGAGCAAATAAAAACTCTGGGGATGGGGATGAGGGAAAATGGAAGGAACGTAGGAGATAGCAATGTTCTGCTCATGGTGAAGTCTGCAGGACCTTTGGGACCTCTCTGTATGTCAGGCAAGGGACAAAGTTAGCTTCATGTTAAAACACTCCATTTGACCTGTTGACTTCTGCACTGCCAGTGAAAGGAGGCTCCCAATGAAGAGACTCATGCAGTGGTATGCTCGCATCAACTCTCTCTGGTTCCTGAGGGACAGCCACTTAATTGTCAGCATCAGCATTTGCACTTTGGAAATCAGCAAATCAGGGCTTATCTATTGCTTTGTTGATCATCTCCGGGGGTGGGGAAGTGATGCAGAAAATGTTAATAATGAAGATTACACTTGAAAGTGTCTCTTGCAAGCCTTTCTTTTCTTCTAGAGAGTTGGTTAATACCAACAGACTCCGGGAACTATGCAAAATAAAGATAAGGATCTTGAGCTTATCTGTAGGGAACTCTCAGATGAGGAAACTCAAGCCACCCATGCTGATCAGCACCTTCTAGATTGAATCTGCTGCCTAGAGCAACTGAGCATGCTCGGTGCCTTCTCTAGGGCTACACATTCAGAGGGGGAGATGGAAGCCGGCTGGCTCATTAGCTAATAGGTAAGATATCCATTGAAAATGCAAATGCAGAGCAACTAATGAAAGCGATTTCATTTCCTCTTACCTCGTTGGCCATGCAGTCCTCAGCGATGGAGTGACAGCACTGAGAGAGGACCCAGTCATATCTTCAGCCAGTTGGACTACGTCTTCGAAATCAGCTGTTGGTACTTTCTGGGAGAACTTGACATGTAGCTAGACGGACAGATCGTGACTTTCTTAGACACAAATATCTTTACTCTTAATTGTTTACTGCTATACTATTTAAACAAACTATATTTATTTACTAGTGCATAGCATAATATGCTACACTACTTGGAGATAATACAATTATTGTTTCTAGCCCAGTGTATCAGGCCTTTTAAGGGCTACCCACTGAGTGTTGGGGAGCTAGGTGGTGTAGTGGATAGAATACCAGTCCTGGAGTCAGGAAGACTTATCTTCCTGGCCTCAGACACTTACTAGCTGTGTAACCCTAAGCGAGCCACTTAATTCTGTTTGCCTCAGTTTCCTCATCTGTAAAAATGAACTGGAGAAGGAAATGGCAAACCACTCTAGTATCTTTGCCAAGAAAACCCAAAAAGGGGTCACAAAGAGTCAGACATAACTGAAAAATGATTAAAATGATTAAAAATGATTAAAATCCTGCAGACTTCGCCATGAGCAGAACATTCCTATCTCCTATGTTCCTTCCATTTTCCCTCATCCCCATCCCCAGAGTTTTTATTTGCTCCAAACAGATCCACAGGGTGGGGCTGGGAGGGAGACTGTGACCACATCAGGAATCCCTTGTGGATCAGGATTCCTGGTGGTAGGACCCTCCATGACTATCTGGGGGCTAGATCAGAGCAGATCTCCAGGTTACAAGTCTAACCAGACTACTATTCTGCTCAGGTCTACATTTCTGAAACAGGCCTTCTTCGTAGGCCATAAAGTGACCTGAGTACAAATCCAAGCTCTGACACTGGGTCCTTGAGTGATCTTCTGGGCCTTATCTTCATATGTCAGATGAAGGCATTGGCTCAGGTAACCTCTCAGGTCCTTTCTTCATTTCCAGATTTAGGCTCCTAAGCTTTTTTGTGTATATGTTCAGTGTTATTGTATGCCCTCATCTGCACTCAATGGCAAAAATTAGTTTAGAGGCAAAAAGGAATAAGACACCCATTCTACAGAAGCAAAATTCTACTGTATCTTCCTCCTATTTTCTTGATATTTTAGGGAAAAGTGCTCATTCTTTTGTTAAATTTTCAGTGATTTTAAGAGCCTCTTTTCCTAACAACTTGAAGTGAGAATGTTGGCTTAGGGCCAGATGCTCCAGGAGGAGGAGGAGGGTGTCTCTCAGCAAGCAGGTTGTGGGTGGGCCCTCTCCACCCCAGAGCCGAGGTAGCTGCTGGAGAAGTATCAAAAGAAATCTTAGGAATCTCTGGGACATGGTCTAATGGAGCCTATTCTGAGAGGCTATCTTTCATACTTTAGGGGAACTTACTGAGTGTGCACTTTATAGAATCAAACAAATTTGTAAGAGCCTCCAAATGAGGATGCTCTTTGTCCGTTTTTAGGTGGTTGAGATGGGGAGTTATTTGCACCTGGCTTGGTAAAGATGAATTTCCTTTGCAGCTAGCTCACAGATGAACATCTGCAATGAAGGGGCTGAAGTTCCTAAAAGCAAATGGGCTTGAAAGCTTGGATTTCGGCTGGCACCCTCTGCCCCCACCTCTGTCACCCCTATGCCCACTCAAGGCCTGCCTGGCTTCTGAATAGTTCAAACTTCAGTTTTGAGTCTCTTCCACTACACAACTGTAGAGGTGTGGGGTGATCCATTGGTGAAATTTCAGCAGGAAGTTGAGACAGTTGTGGCTTGGGCAACAATGGCTGTCAATGCAAATAGACACACTGGGAATAGAGGGAGAAGTCACAAAGCCTGTGCCTCAGCCAGATAGGTGGGCAGAGGCAGACGACGCCCACCATCTCCAAGCCGGTACTTTTGACTCTGAGATTGGACCCATTCATGAACTGTACACCTGTCATGTGAGGACCAGTCTAACTTAGTGGAGAAAGACTCCTTACCAGATGAGCCACAGTGTACTGAGAAGATGTACAAATATTTAGTGGGTTGGGGAGAAATTTCACGCTATTCTGGGCCAGAGGCAGGACAAGTGAGGTTTGAAGATTGTTGCCCTTCCAGAGAATTTAAGCCTCACTGCAGTGCATAGCAGTACCACTACTAGGTCTACCTCCAAAGATGATTTGGGAAAAAGGAAAAGAACCTATATGTTTTAAAATATTTATTGTAGCTCATTTTGTGGTGTCAAAGTACTGGAAATTGAGGGGATGCCCATTAATTGAGGAATAGCTAAACAAGTTGTGGAATATGATTGTGGTGTAATACTATTGTGCTATAAGAAATGATGAGCTCAGTGATCTTAGAAAAACTTGGATGGGCTTGCATGAAAGAATGAAGAGTGAAATGAGAATGGTAATTTGAAGACAAGCATACCAACAATGTTTTTTACCTGAATCTTGTTTTCTTCGTCCCATAGACAGCAAATTGTGAGCAGACTTATTTGACATTGTGGTGAGTAGTGAGAGATGCTTATTCTGAAGCCTCTAGAACATTAGAGGGAAGTGTCTCATTAGGTGGAAAATATTATCTGTAAACACCATGAGCTATTTCTCAAATAGAAAACATTTACTCTGTGGTATTGACTTTGGATTCAACTCAATTCAACAAACATTTGTTAAGCACCTGAGATGTTTGAGGTGCTAGGCTCTGGGTGTACAAAGATGAAGAACAAGACAATCCCTTGACCTCAAGGAGCTTACAATCTACTAGAGGAGATACAACATAGAGAATGGTGTCATTGTAGGAGGAAAGATGGCAATTAGAGACACCTAGAAATTGACCTGAAATAAAGGCCAGGAGAAGATCTAACAAATAATGTATGCCCTCATATGTTCATACCCAAGTGGGTTATAAGCAAGTAAAACCAGAGTTCCTTATTCAAGGAGGCAAGTTTGACACCCAGATCTTTATTCCTTCATTCTCTCAACAATAAGCATTTATTATGCGCCTACTATGTAGCAAGCTGGGAATGTTAAGAACTAAAATGAAAAAATTCTGCCTTCAAGGAGTTTACATTCCATTGGACTCCCAGAAAGCTATCACTGAAATCTGTCAAGATTAGAGATCCATTCCTGGAATCTGTTCCTGCAAACATGTACTGTATTCACAAGGAAATGCATAGGTAAAAGGGTGTGTGTGTGTGTGTGTGTGTGTGTGTGTGTGTGTGTGTGTGTGTATGTGTGTGTGTGTGTGTGTGTGAATGCACATTTTAGGGATGGGAACCATATATGAAAACCATGTAATGCATAATGAAAATATATACTTATGTGAGGAAATCCATTCACGTATGTGGAAAATCATGAGAGCTCTGATCAAAGCATTGAAACAAGCAACAATGCAAAGAAGGACTTACCTCCGAAACAAAGCATGCTGTGGGATTGGCCAAAGTACAGCAGGTCCCTACCATGGACAGATAATTCTTTGTGTAACTAACCAACAAGGGGAGTGGAGCTTGCCCATAATTGCTTGAATATTCATATAAAAACCTGAAAGAAACAGAATGATTGGTGGTCTTGAAAAGGACAGGTTGAGTTTTCATTTTAATTACTTCAAATGAGAATTTCATGCATTCCATGAATTCGTGGGGATCTATGTGCACAAAGCAATCTCTAATGTGGGGTAAAATGTTCCTTTCCCAGGGTTAAAAGAAACCTGTTCAAGAGTTACAAGTAATATTTGATAAATAACTATGTTATCTTATTTAAATGAATTAATATTTTTATTTTGTTTATTTTATTTAGGTAGCTAGATTGCGCAGTGGATAGAGTGTTGGACCTGTATTTAAGAACACTTGAGTTCAAATCTAGCCTGTGTGACCCTGGGCAAGTCAATTACCTTCTGCCTGCCTCAGTTTCCTCATCTATAAAATAAGGATAATAATAACACCTCCCTCCCAGGATTGTTGTGCAGGGAAAAAAAGAGATAATATTTCAAAAGCACTTTACAAATGTTGAAGTGTTATTCTAATGTATGTAGTCTTGGTACACTCTAGAAATTATTTCCTTTTATATTGAATAAGAGGTATAGGAAGTTTTACTGAGAGCCAAGGGGTACAGGGGCCAGAAACTGGGGACTCTTAGCTTAAAGGAAAATATGTAAAAATGCTTAACAGATTTCTGAAGCCTTCGACAACTTGGGTTTGTTAAACTCCTTTAAAAAATGGTAATAGCTGAAAATCCTCAACCAACCTGTTTAATGTCAGCTACTACACACATAAGAAATACAGACTTACCTATATCTTTCAAAAAATGCTTATTTTTATTTTCCTAGGAAAATAAATATGGGGTCCTTGTGCCCCCACATAAATTACTAAGTCTAAATCAAAGTTTTAAATTCTCTATGGAAGCTACTCTATTTATAAGTTAACCTCAAGTGAAAAAAAAAGACAAACAGATTTTACTTTAATTAAATTTGTTTTTAAAATATTTGGAAGTTGAGGTTTATTTCTATTCAAGGATTGCCTATTGATCTTTCTGTTCAGTTCTGAACTTGTAGGACTTTGCTAAATGAGGTTGAAGATGACGTCTCCAGGGATGGTGCATAGTTTGGCTCTTAATTTATGCAAAACTTTCAAGAATGCCACAGCATGGCCAAATAGCTAGCCTTGGAGATAAGAAGACCTTACTTAGTTGAAGCCCCACCTCTTACACATATTGGCTATGTGACCCTGGATGAGTCACTTAACCTCTTAAGTGCTCTAGGCAATCTTTAAGACATAGAGAAGTGTCTTCCCTGCATGGGAAGAGGGAGTTTCCTTATTTGGGGGTTCCCTATACCAATGAAATCAAAGGTCCAGTCCCTACCTCTATCTTCTTTGAGGAAAACAAAGTTCACAAATGTAGGGCAGGAGCATCCTATTAACATGATCAATTATCATTGGATTCATAATATTAGAGAGAAGAAAGAAAATCTATGTGCTCTTTATGTGTAGGGAGTACAAAGTTGAATAAACTGTTCAAAAATAGGGAACTATAGTATAAAATTTCATTTTGGCCGAAGGATCCTGCACAGTTGTAACACACACACACAACCACATACATAATACACACATGTATATATCTATACACAATGTGCACACACACATATGTGCTATATATGTGTGAACACACATGTGTCCATATATATGTAAATCAAATCAGTTGGGAAGGAAGTTACTTGTTGGCAAAGCCCTGGGGTCCATCTTGAAGGAGTCACATATTTCTGTGTTTGATGGCTCCAGGTAGGTTGGGAACTCTTGGGGAGGGTGTGTGAGAGCTGCCATGCAGAGTTTTCGTTCAAGACCTTCTTGGGTGCAGCACTTGTCAGTGTCTGGGTGTTTAGGAAATGGAGCATCATTTTCACAGGACTTGGTAGCCAATTCTGAAGTCTGTTTTAGAAACAGGAAAAAAAGGCTAAGTTATTATTGCCAACTTTCCCGAACAGTAGTAGAGTAAATCTTTGGATAATTCTGATGTAAAAAAAAGTATAATAAAATGAAAGAGCATGAAGTAAGTAATGTTAAAAGTCCCCTCTATCTCTAAATCCTACTGTCTTATGGTCCTAGTATATTGTAAACACATTTCATCACTCCAAGCCAAATATCGACATTTAATGGTATGTAGGATAATAATTCACATTTTTACAATGCTTTAAGGGTTCCAAAAACCCCCCACTTTACTCATAATAGCCTTTGAAATACAAAGTACTAATCATACACTATGACCAGGTGGGATTTATATCAAGAATGTACGGCTTGTTCAATATTAGAAAAACTGTCCATATAATTAACCATAGCAATGACAAAAACTCAAGGCTTTCCAATTATCTTTTGCCTTTTCTACTTCTAAACTCCCATTTTTGTTTTGAAGTAGTTCTCAGGGAGAAAACTATTTCATAATATGATTGATATAATTCACAGCAAATTGTAAATGACTAGAAAATGCACATACATCTTTTCCCAGTTAACCTTAGCAGTTAATAACTCTCTGGTGATGGGGATGAGGGTGATATTTCCAGCAGGATTTTTGCTGGTATATTTTGTCCAAGCAATATTTCTCCTCTCCCTTTGACTCCTTAGTAGAAGAAAATGTGATTGAATTTCAAAACACATTTGAGCTCAATATTTTCTGACAATGATAAAAAAGTGTGATATGCTAAAAATTTTATTAATTTTTCTTCCTTGCTTACAGATATTTTATCTTGGATTGGTTTTGGTGTTTATTTTAATTAGTAGAAAGCAGATTCACAGTTAAGGGGCTTGGTCTTTTACAGACCTAATCACAGAAAAGAGATCTGATAACAAAAATGCATCATTCTGGGGGGATACTTTTATGGGCTATGTAGTAGTGTCTTGAGTGAACCAGAAAGAAAATAACAAAAGATGAAAAATAATGGACTGTGCCTTCAAGTGGCCTTTAAAGATCAGTTCAATAAGTCCAGGAAAGAGGCTCAAAAGGGAGTCCACCTCTTTTAAAGGTTCATGGAGCAAGAGAAAGGGAAACTACAAGAAGCTAGGGGGAGCTGAAAACCTCGCAGCATGGACAAAAGTAGCCACTGCAAAGAAAAGGAGCAGAGCTCTGGCAGAGAGACTGCTTGGGCATGAGCAGTGTGGGGAAAGAGAGTGCTGAAATCCCCCTGGACTAAGGCCCCAGGGTGATAATTTTTTCTTCCCTTAGGTTGCTCATGGAAGCCTTTTCTTCAGGGTTTAGTAATATCTATTTAACATTCCTTGTTTGAAATATTTGGCATTTCTTTTTAACAAATAGTTCTAACTGCAGGCTTTTGGTAGTCTAGGTGAAAAGGGCAAATAAATGGAGAGAATCACAGGAGAAGAGGGAGAGAGAGAGAGAGATCTAACGGTGAGGTGTTTTACCAGGACATTATCTCCGACTGGGTACTCAGAGCTATACAAGACAGAAACAATTACAGATCATTTGATACAACTTTCCCAGAGCAGAGAACAAATGTTGAAACTGGGAAACCTAGCTGGGCAATGAATCAGTAGTAGAGTAAGTGGGGCAAATAGGAGTGTTTGAACACGTCTGCTCATCACTGTCCCACAACTCTTATGCATGAATCTTTCAAGATTTTCCCATTAATATTTGTTTATTTTTTTAAACTTCCCAAACAGCAAATAGCTTCAATTTTCAGTTGTACTCATTAACTGACATAATTTAAAATTTGATTATATTAGTAATCATTTATTCAGAAGTAGGAAAATCATATATAAGCTTCAAGTGTCTGGTCTTTTGCATTTTCTCACTTCTCCTAACACTGATATCTTTTCACTCTCTGCTTCTCCTTTTAACTTCTTCCTGTTATACTGCTATATTTCTTCCTTACCTTTATGCTGCCCAACAAGTCCTAATGAAAGCCAGAAAAAGAAAAAAAAGCCAATACCTTTCTAAAAGTGCTTTGAATCCAGAAGGAAAAAGAAGGGGTCATGCATATGTGTATACACATACATAATATATATTTGTGTGTATATATGTACATACATATAGACACATATACATAACACACATGTGTGTATGGGTATATGTATATACACATACGTGCATATACACATATATATGTGTGTGTATAAAACTTATTCTCTTTCTCCTTATTAAATTCTGGCTGTTTTTCCAGGTAACCAGAGAGCAAACATTTATTAAGCTTTATGTGCTATTCACTATTCTTAGTGCTGGGGATACCAAGAAAGGCAACCCCTTTGCACCACCTCAAAAAAAACAAACAAACAACACAATCCCTGCTCTCAAGAAGTTTATATTATAATTAGGGCAAAAACATGCAAACAATAATGCATGCACAGGATAGATACTGTGTAAATGGGAGATAATCTCTGAAGGAAGGGCAGATGGGAATGAGGAAAGGCAAAATTCTACTTTCAGAAGGTGGAATTCGAGATGATCCTTGAATCTAGGAAACCTGGAAGGCAGAGATGAAGAGGGAGAATGTCTTAGACTGGGATATAGTCAATGAAAAAGAATGGAACTGGGAGATGCAGTGTTGGCGTGTGCAAGGACCAATAAGAAGGCTGATGTCAGAGAATAAAATACACGGAGGGCAGAATGGTGCAGAGAGGTCAAGAAGGATGTGGATTGAGACCAGGGCATTAGGTGTGATGATTAAGAAGTCATTGGTAACTCTGGAGAGAAGAGGTTCAGTGGAATGATAAAGTTTGGAAGTCAAATTGTAGAGAAGTGAGAAGAGAAAGAGAGGAGAGATGGAGGTTAACCATAAAAGAAAGGAGAGGTACAGGGACTGAGCTAGTAGGGACAGCCAGATCAAGGGGGTTTTTAAGTATAGCTGTCTCTCTGCATGTCTGTCTGACCCTCTCTCCCCCCTCCTTCCCCCTCTGTCTCTTCTCTTTTTTCTCTCTTGATCTGTATCATATTGATGCATATATTAATGCACATACATATGCACATGCATATGTATATGCATATATATTCCTCTCTATCTATCCATCTAGCTATCCATCCATCCATCTATGTATCTATGTGTGTATTTATCTATCTGTCTATCTTATCTGTCTGATCTATCTTATCTATCCATCTATCTTATCTGTCCATCTGTCTATCTTATCTGTCCATCTGTTTATCTATCCACTTCTATCTTATCTATCTATCTTATTTACCTATCTAATCTATGTATACTGTCTGTTTTGAAACAAATGCAGAATGACCTCTTGACCACTCATCTGATATGGGCTGGAGTAGCTGGATCCTTGGGTTCCTTCTGACTCTGAAGCTCTCTGCTTCTGTGACATATCCTTGGGCTGATTTGGGACCAGCCCTACTTTACCAGAATGGCCCCCCTCCTTTGGAATGACCTGCTTATTCTTCAAACCACCCTGAGCTCTGGGGCTTTTGGACTTCACGGCGCCTTCACACCAACGCTACATAGGCCTGCTGTGCTGTGCGTCCTCCCTGCCATGTTAGGCCCTTGTGTTTGCTCACCTCATGCTCTATTGGCCTTGTTTTGGGGGCAGGCCCTAACAGCCCCATGCAGTCACCTAGACCTACCCTTGTGTCATAGCAGTTGGGGTCAGCATTCTCAGCACAACACTTCTCTGTCAAGGAGACAACTTCATCCACTAAGGCTGTGACCTGTTCAAAGGTGCCACTGGGAAATTTTCTGCTGTACAGGACAAATGATCTGGGGAACAAAGAGGAGGAAATCTCAGATTATACACTATCAAATAAAATTTTTCTTTCACTTACAATAAATCATGTTGAAATAAACCTGTGAAAAAAATCTATGTAATAGTTTTACCCAGAATTGCCTGCCTTGTGGCTTAAGTAAGGAATGCTAGACTACTTCAAATTATTTCCTGTTTTAGGTCAAGATATATTAGGGGAAAAAATTTAGCTCTTCTTTCTTTTCTTTAGAGCTTCTTTGCCCATCCTCTGTCTCCTTCCATCCCTACCCCCAAACTCAAAGCTTGTTGCTTCTAACTACTTCTTCCTTCTCCTCCTGCCATCATTTTTATTTCCTGAATATAATTTTCTTCAGGGCCCAAAGGGTCAAACCAGTAACTAATCTGGAATCAGAGTCTATTCCCAAAGGATACTTTACCATTGACCATCTTGAGTCAATGTTCTGCCGCGGTCATCTAAGGTGGGAATTTCAGGCCATATGGGCTAAAAATAGAGATGATAATTTGGGGAAAACAGGGGTATTCTGTTGTCTTTAAATTATTTCTGGATGTGACCACTTGATCCATTGGACCGACCCTAAAGCTCTATCTCTGACTGAATCAACCTACCCTTGTTAGAGCAGACAGGGTGTGTAAGTAAGTATGCCCTGATATACTTACAAAGATTGGAAGTCATCTTTCCCCAGACTTTTGAATTCCCTGCAGACTTTAGATTTTTCATAATCACGCCCTGCAAAAACAGAAACAAGAGAATCTTACATTTCCCTTTCTTTATGATTCTGATATACCCCATAGATATATAAAATGGTGGTGTTTTTAAACTGTGGGTCACAACTCCATATGGAGGCAGAGCCCACAGTTTAAGAAGTGCTGGAAGGGTCGTGAGTGAAAAAAATTAAAGGAGCTCTGCTCTAGAAAGGCAACAATACTATTTATTCACTGAAGGGAATTCAGAATTTCTGACTAGCAGAGATAGGATTTGTCCCCCAGGAAAGCATTCAGTTGAGAGGAGTATGTGGAAGAGTCACAGAGGAACAGTGTGACAGCAGGTGGAATTGCTCTGGGAAAGAAGATATCCCATCCCCATTGGTATGTGTTTAAGTCATAGAGCCATGCTGGAGGACTCCAAGGTGAGACATGGGGATAGGTGTGTAAGTGGGAAGGAAGAAGGCTTTGCCCTATGGAAAATCAGCACCCTAGGGCAAAGTGCTGTTCACCTGTGATAGGTGCTGTTCTACTATCCAGATCTTGACTCTTCTTAAGGCTCATAAAATGCTGCCTAGGTTGTAAAATGTAAAGGCAAGGGGAGGTTCCTTTTGGGAATGGTGCTTGATAAATAAGGCAGTAACATAAGCAAGTGACAACTACATTAACTAGGAGGATAACAAAGCTCCCTTTATAACAAAACAAAACAAAACATTATCTTGCACCCTGGTAAAGTCAAAGGGTCACAAAGAAATATTTCAAACATCCCTCAAAGTACCAAGAGGCCAAAGAAGGCAGGGAATTCCATTTATTTATTTACTTATTCATTTCTTTAAGCCTTGTAAGAGATAAAACATTACACATGAAAAAGAGGAGATTAAGGGGAGATAAGATAGCTCTCTTCAAAATTTATGGGACTATCATATGGAGGAAGAAGCAGACTCATTCTGAATTCCCACAAAAGACAGACTAAGGAATAGTGGAAGTATAGGAAGAAAGGAAGCACCGGTTATTAAGTACCTACTTTATATCAGGTGTTGAGCTTGACAAATATTATCTCATCTGATCCTCATAATACCCCTGTGACATGAGTGCTGTTATACCCCCATTTTACAGCTGAGGAAACTGAGGAAGACAGAAGTTTGGGAAATTTGTCAATTTCCCAAAGGGACTAAGATCCCTCATTTCACTGGCTGGCCAGTTTTTCAGGTTGCTTTTTTTTCCCCCTAAACTATTATTTTATTTAAGGGTTTTTCTTTTTTCTTAAAAAAATAAATTTTCTTAAAATAAAATAAAATTCACTTTAAAATAATGTTCATGAATAAGAGAGGTGGCATTGAGTACATAGTCTCACCTTTGACAGATATTGGTCTTATGACCTTGACCAAATCACTTAACTATTAGTATCTAGAACTAAAGAACTTTATTGACCTTCATTGATAAAGGGAGTTTCCTTATCAGAAAGGTCTCTATATTAATGAAATCACATCCCCATCCTTCACGAGGAAAACACAATTCACAAACGTAGGACAGAGGTATTCTGTTAGCCACAGTCTCACTGATGTTTGAAAGCAAAGGTTCAGAGAGAAGGTAGGAACTTCATATGCTCATTTCGTGTGTACTATTTATATACGGTGCGTTCAAAATTGAGTAAAACATTCAAATATAGGTAATAATACTACAAAATTACATTCTGTCAGAAAGATTTAGTGTAGTTCCAAATACATATGTGTGTGTGTGTGTGTGTGTATACCATATATATATGCATATACATATGCATATATATACACAGAACATGATGTATTTATATTTATCACATATATGTACACATATAAAAATATGCACATACAAAACCAATATATATGTATGTCTGTGTTTGCATTTTTTTGAATCAAACCCCAGAAATTGCTGGTCTAGTCCCTATCTAACCACTAATGAAAATACCTATGTTGTATTTGATATAAATTTTTTTCTCCAGAAAAAGCACACAGGAATTCATTTCTAGTTCTCTGTGAAGACAGAGTGCTGTGAGGAAAGAAATTAGTTTATGTTTCAAAATCAAGTGTGACTACAAGTGGTCTTAGCCTTTTGGATATGTGTATTTATATATGTGTGTGTGTATGTGTGTGTGTGTATTTGTGAGCTAGAGGGAAAGAAAAAGACACAGAGATAAAGACACAGAGAGAAAGGCAGAGACAGTGAAACAAAATAGAGACAGAGACAGAATAAGAGAGATAGACAAAATAGAGACAAAGAGAGACAGAATAAGAGTGACAGAGAGACAAAGGCAGAGAGGAAGAAGAAGGAGAAAGAGAGAAACAGAGAGAGAGGGACAGAGACAAACACAGACAGAGACACAGACACAGACAGAGAAAGAGAGACAGACTTGGAAAATCGGGATTAAAACAGAAAACAATTGCTGCTGTAGTAATAACCTGCAGAGGGCAATGTTGCATCATTTATCTCTCAGATATGAGCCAGGATCCAGTTTAGGAAAGAAATATCTTTGATTTAATTTGCTGGATGAAAGAGGTGATATAAAGATGTTAGGGCCAAGGGCAGATGAAAGTTAGTGAAATATTTTCTCTCTTTAACAAATGGGAATAACATGTTAATTGTATAATACTTAATGATTAATACTTTGATACTATTTGAGTTCTGATTCATTTTTCAAAAGCACATTACAAAGGAAAGGTTAAAGAACTAAAATCCCCTTACTTTGACCTTTGGCTACAAAGTGGGTGGTCTGGACTTTGACATAGTCAAATATCACATGAACCTAGTATAATGCCAGGGTTTTCATCCTAATCTACCTCCGATGTTTGCCTGTCTTATTCATTAAACTACATTTTGTAACATCATGTCCTACTTTGCTCTAGTCTTGTGAAAGATTAAACTAGATTAGTTTTTTGTACTGCCTTACCATGGTCCTTTTAAAATCACCTCAGCCTTCCCCCAATTCCCCATCTGAGTGATATACAAAACCAATGAGATTTTCACCATCTGATGTTAAGAACTATCATAGAGAAATATCATGAAAAATATTTATTCCTTCTCAAATCCTTGGGTTCCTCATCTCACCATGGCTTGTGGAGAGTCAGAGGACCTAGAGTCGAGTGCAAGCTCAAGCCCTTCCTACCTGTGTGACCTTGGTTAAGGAGATTAACCCCTCTAGATTAACCCCTCAGCATCCTCTTCTGTCAAATAGAGGAGGATTGTGATAAGCAAGATGTCAGAGAAATTCTTTCCCACAAACCTTTCCAACCCAAGATGAAGAGATAATGGGTGTAAATAACAGAAGCCTTCAAAAATGCACAGAACTTCCCTGTCTGCTTCAGGTCAGTGCTGAAGGACATGGGAGCTTTGGGAATGATGAAATAATCTCCACTTTGGCTATGAAGCTGGAAGAACTGATGACTTAGTGGATTTTTAAAAGGGAATGACTCTCTCTCTCTCTCTCTCTCTCTCTCTTCTCTCTCTCTCTCTCTCTCTTCCTCTCTCTTCCTCCCTCTCTCCCTCTCTCTCTTTTTTTCCATATGGAAATCATATCATAATTATTATTATTTGAGGCTAACCCTGGAGGTGTAACTCCTCCTTTCACACACCTTGAGTAAGGACAGCTCATGTAGGTGAGCTTGAGCCTGGCCCTCTGGGTGCTCTTTAGCTTTATGTTTCTACGCCTGTTTGTAGGCATAGATAACAATGAGATGGATGTGTCCAGTCTTGGAGGCAACCTTGTGGATGCAAGATCTTGGGTCATTTGCTCAGAGCTCACTGTGGCAAGGGGAATCTCTATACTCTACGTTGGAGTATATATTCTACATTGGAGAAGGCACAAGATGATGAGCCCACAATCTGGCCTGATTTTCCATAAAACACAAGAATGTTTGGACAGTTCAGAGCTGAGGTGAAATGTAAAATGTCTCTTTGGCAATCTTACAAAGTGCTTTATGTTTTGCTTTTTAAAAATCTTGGGGCAGCTAGGTGGCCCAGTGCATAGAGCACTGGCCCTGGAGTCAGGAGGACCTCAGTTCAAATCTGGTCTCAGACCAGACACTTGACACTTAGGCTGTGTGACCCTGGGCAGGTCACTGAACCCCAAATGCCTTGCCAAAAAAAGAATCATTCTTTGGAAAAATAAAACTTGTTATTAATTCTTGGTTAATGTGTTTCTATGAGAACTTTTTGTGTTTTCTTTTTGTGTATAGAAAATAAATAACTATTCCGTATTGAAAAGAATACATTTCAATCTTGGAGAAATCCTAGAAAGGAGCCAAACCTGAGATTTCAGAGAAACATGGAACACACACATATCAACTGATATAGAAGAGGGAAATACAATATCCACAGAGAACCAGGACAACAATATACTCAATAGCCCCACCAAGATAAGCTGAAAGCATAGGAAGACAAAAGTAATTGCAATCACCGAGCTTGGCCCCAGAGAAGGATGAAAAATAAAATGTGCTTCCTTCCTTTCAATGCAGATGTGGGTGACTATGGGTATAGAATATTGCTTATACTGTCAGACACAACTGTTTCCCTTTGCAGAATTGTCTTCTTTTTTTCTTTTTTCACCTGTCTTACAAGATTTGCTGATTGGGGGAGGTATATATCTAAAAATGAATATGGTGCTTTGCAACAACAAGATTCTCCAATTAAATCCTGAAATGGATATTTGATCTCAATTTTTAGATTCTTTCTAATGGTGCAGATAGCAACTCATACATGCTGCCTATCCCCTGGGATTCTTGGGCAGGTCCTCCCATAAGCTTCTCAGAAGGGGTTGTCCCAATGTGCTAGAGGCCTTCCTTCATTTCTCCTGAGGTTCCTGGTAGAGCTCTTTGGCTGTGACACCACCTACTTGATCAGCCCAAGGTCTCCCCTGATACCATTTGTCCTGGGGCTCTTTTGGAGTGTCTCATTAAAGTCTGATATTGGGTGTGAATCAGATGAGCCATGATTGAGGAAGATGCAGGTCTGCCAAAGGTGTTTGACAAGGAGACTCCAGGCCCAGCTGAGTGCGAGAGATTCCCTAGAAAGGGAGAGGCTCTCCCTGAGATCTTGTTAGGGCGTGCCAGTATGCTGATTGTATCAAGCCCAGGACTACGCAGTGAAGCCTCTATGATTACCTCTACCTCTCCATCTCTCTCTCCCTTCATCTCCAATCTTTACCTCTATGTCTATCCTAGAACAGTCAGTATAAGAGGACAATGAGTTGATCCTAGAACTGATCAGAAAAACAGAGGCCTGGACTGTTTGCATGTAAAAACAAAAGGCAAAATTAAAACAAAACAAACAAAAAATAAGGTAAAATGAAGGAATCGGGTGGATGAGTTCTAAGGCCCCTTCTAGCCCTTAACCATGGTGATACAAGATGCCAGTAGGGATAACCAAGTTTCTCACTACTCCAAATCATTCTCCACACAATGCAATGTTTCTGAAACCCAAGTCTGACCATGTCACCTCCCTTCCCCAACTCTTGAATAAACTCCAATGGCTCCCCATTACCTCAAGGATTTTAAAACAAAATAATAGAAAAAGTCTGTTTGGCATTTAAAGCTATTCATAACCTGGCTCCTGACCTTGCCGATCTTCTCACACTTCACTGCTCTCCACATACTGGCTCTACTGGCCTGCTCTCTATTCCTCACTCAGAGAACTGCCTCCTACCACCATGCTTTTGTACTGCCTGTCTCCATTGCCAGAGTGCCCTCCCTGCGTATCTCTGTATCTTAGAATTCCTGGTTTCCTTTAAGGGCCACATTCTGCAGAATGTTTTTTCTTTCCTCAGCCTCGTCACCCCTCCAACCCCCAGCTGCTGGTGACTTCCCATCTTGGGTTACCTTTTATCTACTCGCTACTTAACTTGTATTTACTGATTTATTTATATGCTGTGTCCTCTTTTAAAATGTGAGTTTCTTGAAGACAGGGAGAATGGTTTTCCTTTCTTTTGTGTCCCTAGCCCTTAGTACAATGCCTGGCACATAGGAAGCACCTAATAAATGCTTATTATTGGATGATTGGTAATCATATCTGCCCAACATACTTCCTGGAGCTGTCATGACAATCAAATGAGATAAAGTACATTAAAACACTTTGCAAACTAAGAAAACTTATACAAAGGCATGTTGTTAGAACTTTCATAATCAGGAGCTTTCTGTAAATGTTCTTTCTAATACTTCAGCAAGGCTGCTTTTAGGCCAAGGATCAAATTTAACACAGTGCATGGCACATAGTAGGACTTAAAAGGAAGGCATAATAGGTCTTCCTTTGTCCTTCCCCAAGGGTAATGGCTCAGTTTGGAGAACAGATGCCTTCAAATGCCATCTGGATCGAGGCTATCCCTGGGATACTTTGCAGGTGTGGGGAGAGACAGTCTAAGAAGCCAAGGGCTCCATTCCTGGGAGTCAAAGGAATTTGAGGAAAGGTCAACTTCTCTGCAGATGTTGTTGGTAGGCTATACGGCCTTTGAAGAATCTTTCTGGCAGCCCTGGAACATTTATTTGGCCAGTCAGCTACTTCAGGAGTTTGAAGAATGAGACTCTTAACAACATTGAAAACTCTTGCACCCTTCTAGTGACTTACTAGCAATTAGAAATAGAGAAGATGGCGGGGCCTTTGACTGAAGTCAATGAAGGGGTAGTTATGACAGACCACAGTCTCCTTGGTTAGCCCTCAGAATTGGCACTTTATCACTGATGGTACCTTTCCAACATTCACACCTGAGTACTCATTAAAACGTCGCTTCTCTGCTTGTCATCTTATCATTGAAGCCAAATGGTGTTGAATTTCATTGATGAAACCCAGTTCAAGCAATTCATTGATAACATTTAATAAACACCTACTATGGGTCAAGTAGTGTAGTAGGGGCCTGGCAACAAAAGCAAAAATGAATTGGTCCCTGTCTTCGAGGAACTTGGAGGCTATTAGAGGAGATGCCATGTATGTAAGATATGTAATAATCATAATCATAATAATATTAATAATAGTCAACATTGTGCCAGACGCTCTGCTAAGTACTTTACAATTATTATTTCACCTGATCCTGACAAGTAGGAGCTATTATTATCCCCATTTTACAGATGAGAAAACTGAGGCAAACAGAAGTCAAGTGACTTCTCTAGGGTCACACATCTAGTAAATGTCTGAGGCCAGATTTTAACTCAGGTCTTCTTAACTCCATGTCGAACTTTCTGATCACTGCACTGCCTGCATGCCACAGTATGCCACCTATGTTCAAAATAAACCCAGGTACTTTTCAGGGTAGACACTAGCAGCTGGTGGGGAGGGAGAACTAGGGAGCCACAGGAATTTATTGAGTGAAAAAGTTGCACTTGTACTTTATGAATTTCATCTTGGGAGCTGTGTAGAAGATGGATTAAAGAATAAAAATATAGGTTGGTCATCTTTGAATCAATTCTCCAGGAGGACAGGACGACAAAAAAGCATAGACTAGACTTTAGTGTCTCAAAATGATATTCAGTAGACTTATACCAACACGATTTCAGATTTTAAATGTCCAGAACTTAATTATGTCAAGAAGAAAGTTAGCCTTTGGGGCAGAGAGACTGGGAAGAAGGAACTTCCAGGCTTGCTCCTTTCTTCCCTTTGGAAAGAAGGAAAGGGTAAGCCTAGAGGTCCCTTCTCCTCTACCTCACTCTTTAAGTCCCAAAGACAGGCTACAAAGGAAAAGATTCAGTTGGCTAATATGTATTGCTCTGTTTGAAACTAAGATAGTTATATCTTCACAGCCAAAGAGCAAATGTCATACTCAGTGACAGCAATTAGGATATGGAAGTTTTAGTGAGGGAGCTCTCTCAGCCGACATGTGTTATAGTGGGAGGGAATTTCCTGAGGGTCATGGAAGCTTGAGCCATTTGCCCGGGCAGGGCAGGTCTTCCAGATTCATATGGTGGCTCTCTCTCTATTACTTTGTACCATCTACACCAGAGATGTCAAACCACTGGGCATATGTCCACTACCACACGTGGCCAGTGGCACTCCAAGTATGGCCACAGCCAGATGGAAAATATTTAACAAAATAAAAATACAATAGAATAAGGATATTATATACAAAATTTTATTTTTTACCACCAGTACTAGTCTTCATGATATGTTTTAAGGCTCTGATCATTCTAGTAAGGGAATACAAGACGATTGATGAGTGGGAAACTAAGTGGTTTCTTTGAAGTCTAAACCTGATATTGCCCCTCTGTTCTGTGAGTAAGGTATGATTAGCAAGTGGTACAGAAAGAGAATGGACCTGTGATTTCATTGACACAGGCATTCCAAGATGAGAAAACTCCCTATGCCAATGGAAGTCAGCACCTCTTTGACTTAGAGTTTCAGAGAGTTTCCTAAAGGATGGGAGTAACTTGTCAAGGTTATGTGGGCAGCAGTATCTTAAACCTAGATGACTCCAGTCTATCTACCACACCATGCTGCCTCTCAACCTTGAACAAATTACTTAAAATTCCTTACTGAAGGGATTTATTCTCCTCCTCTTTGTAAGGATACTGGGGATGATTTAGTAAATAAACCCTCTTATACCACTCCACTTAGGGTAATTGTTTTATGGAATCCATCTGCATCTTGTAATCTTTGCTGGGGGTTCAAAACTACTAGACATACTGTCTCCTTAGAAGAGATAAAATCTCCCTTACTTTCATGAGGACTAGAACAAACTGATGGCCTGGAAATATCCTGGAGACTACCAATATGAGAGACAACAACTTTTCTTGTAATTATATCTTTAAACCAACTCAGAGGGAAAACTAAGTTCCTGAGCTCAGCTCCAGGACATAGCAAGGTGGTTTTAGGCAGGCTCAATTATAAAATTAATGCAGCATAAAATTGGCTATGTTGTATTGTCAATATAGTCAAAAGCAGTACAGAAGAAACTCAAAGTAATATCAATTTTGACCTTTTCAAAAACTTACTACAAAGCTTTTTTCCCCAATTACCCCTTGCACTTCTAATTTTAACTCTATTTTGTTTGTTCAAAAGCTTATACAAAAAAGGCAGTGAGGTGGCTCAATGGATAAAGTGTCAGTCCTAGAGTTAGGAAGACTCATCTTCCTGAGTTCAAATCTAGCTGGCTATGTGACCCTGGGCAAGTTACTCAACCCTATTTGCTTTAGTTTCCTCATCTGTAAAGTGAGCTGAAGAAGGAAATGGCCAACCACTACAGTGTCTTTGCCAAGAAAACCCCAAATGGGGTCATGAAGACTTGGACATGACTGAAAAATGACTGGAAAACAACTTAAAATATGGGACAAAATGTGATGCCCTGATACATGAACCTGATGAGGACACATCTCTTACACTTTAGACTACATGAAGTGAAAGTCCTACATCAACCCAAGGGATATTACTCAGGATAGCTGAGAAATCTTGGTAATGCTCTGTGGGTCCTATATAAAGTCAGCGAGATAGTTCAGAACTGGACAGAGACCAAGCAATTGTAGAGGAGAGAGCAATGCAGCTAAAGCCCTGAGCAGTGACTCCTTGGGGCAGAGGATCAGAGCGTTGGGCCTCAGCCTATCTTGGTCTCCTTGTCCATCACCTCTTGACTTGAGGAGGACCTCTCCAAAAGACTTCCCATTTTCCTGCTGCTAATCTAGCAACATTCTCAGATCAGCTAACATCAGGGTCTGCATCAGGAGCCACAGAAAAACTGGACTGAGGTTCAAGGCTCTTACCTAAAGTCTAACAGAAACATATGCCATACTTATGGGTACTATCTTGAGGACTTCATCAAAAGGACATCCCAGAGCTGAGTTAAACCTTTACCACATGTGATGTCTTAGTTTGAGCCCATTTTCCTTGGACCCCATATGTGGTAAAGTGTGTCACAAACTTTTGGAGGAAAATTTTTGTACTAACTACTTTTATTATACTACCAGAAAAATAAATAACATTTTCTGACAGCTGATTATGTTTAGCTAATTGATATCAATTGAAAATCAGAGTGGAAAACACACCAGTGGGGGTTCATGAGCTATACAGCATTTGAAACTTCTGACTCTTCCCTTCAGGGCTACCCATAGAACCCTAAGGGGGCTAGAGGAATAGCTAGTCTTGCTCTAGGAGACCAAACTCATCAGTGAAAGTGGGAGTTGGGGTAAGGATCCCCAGAGCTTATAGGGCTACATATAGGGCCTTGCCTCAGATTTTTCTACATTCGCAGGCATCCACTGGAGAGATTCTTCAGGTGGAACTTTTGTTGTTTTTCTAATTTGTTTCCTTAAAAAGCCAGCTCAGTTCTGTAGAGATGAATTTTACTTATTTGAATATTTAAGTATTAGCATCTATTGTATTAATGAATCCTTTTTGATATTCATGCTAATACTGTAATGCAGAACATTATTTTGCCATTTAGGTTAGTAGGGCCCTTTAAACCATGGAAAGCAAAAGTTGGTGCTTAATCTTGCCCCAGACCTCTTTCTTCCTAAATCTAAACAATAGTGAAATGTACTCTTGCATAGCTCAGCACAGCCCATACCTCCAATGCAAATGGATAAGAAAGCTTGCAATATAATTGCTTTAGATAATTATGTTTATACCAGAGACCAGGACAACTGGTCTAGTTTGTGTGGTCTCTGACCCGTAATGATGGGGTACGCGGGTGCTTGTACTTGTACTTGTGCCCCAGTTTCTCCCTAGTCTCAGAAACAGTGTCTCTAACAACCACTCCCCAGCCCAAGGACACTGTGCCTAGCAGTTATTCATGCATGGGCCTCAGCATGACCCATATCTCTCTCCCTGGTACAGCTACACAGAGCTGGGCTGCTCAGGCCCCAGCCCTCAGATCACATCTCTAGAAACCTCCCAATTCCTTAGTAAGTTCCTGTGTTGTGAGAAAGCTTTCCCTTGCTGCAGAGCATTCTTTCATCAAGACAGAGGGAGAGGGGTGTCCTTGGCCAGCCCAAGGACTCTTCCTCCTGCCAGACTCCAAAGATCCATCCCCCTCCCTGTCCGTGTACTCCCTGTACTTTCCCATCCATAGCCCCCAAAGACACCTGCACATTTGGATTACCTCATCAGTGTTCCTGGCATTTCTTTCCCATGCTCTTTTCCATATAAACCCTAGCTCTACCCCTGATCAGGGCTGCTTGATTTGGAAGTGCATACCCCTTGCAGCCGCGTGCTAAGAAATCCACATTTTAAATTATGTCTGGGTCTTGCTCGCTGATTTCTCAGTACAACAATAGAAGTGTGAATTTTGCGTCCCTAAAACACTAGTGCCTAAAAGTTTGCCTAAAGTACATTGAGATAGCTCATAAATAAATGTCCACTTTCTTTCTTTTCTTTTCTTTTCCTTTCTTTTCTTTTCTTTTCTTTTCTTTTCTTTTCTTTTCTTTTCTTTTCTTTTCTTTTCTTTTCTTTTCTTTTCTTTTCTTTTCTTTTCTTTTCTTTTCTTTTCTTTTCTTTTCTTTTCTTTTCTTTTCTTCCTTCCTTCCTTCCTTCCTTCCTTCCTTCTTTCCTTCCTTCCTTCCTTCCTTCCTTCCTTCCTTTCTTTCTTTCTTTCTTTCTTTCTTTTTTTCTTTCTTTCTTTCTTTCTTTCTTTCTTTCAAGCAGATCTATCTAAAATGCTTGCCATATTTTAATATGAATCCAAACTGCTTCTCTAAGGTTCTTATGGACTGGAGGTTCATAGAACAAGTTTTATCTGCTGTCCTAGAAACCCTAAGTGATCTACCCTTTAATCCTTATTTTTTGGAAGCCTCATGCATGTTTGGAGCTGTTTTCTTTAGTTCTAAAAGACCCTGCTTGTTCTATTGCTGGAGGAGTTTTGAATTCTTTTGGGATTGCTCTTGCACTGGGTGGTTGGTATCTGCTGGCAAATTCCAGGTGCCTTTTGTAGAAAGACTCAGAGGAAATTTTCTGGGCACTCCAAGGACTCATACGCCTATGACAAAATGTATGTGTTTTAGAGAATATGTGGAGAAATTTGGGGTTGTCCCATGTAGCTTCAGGGACCCAGAGGGATTTTATAGTATATTTACATGACTATAGGGGAAAGATTTAGAAAGCGGAAGGTGAAAGGGCAAAGTTGCAACCCCCTCTTACTCCTAACTCAGAGCCAGTTTGCAAGCCTGCGGCCAAATCAGTGTGATTTTTTATCTAAGGGTGAACAGATGACTTCAAGTTTACCACTAATCCAAGATCCCTTCAGGAGAAGGGTGGTTTGGGAAACTGTAGGGAATAATCTTTCTTTCTGGCATAGGATGATTTTTCTTTTTTTTCTTTTCTTTTCTTTTTTTCTAAGTAAGTCAATGATTAAACCCAAACAGTGTTCATTTTATTATAGCACTTGGCACCTACTGAGCCCAGAGTGAGTGGGCCCCTCAGGTTAGATACTCCAGCCCCTGGGGCTAGGGGAACTATATTGCTACAAAAGCACTAAACCAAGTGAGTTTGGTTTGTTTCCTTAAAAGTGAAAGGATAATATCCAGACAGCCGCAGATGTCCAGAGAGCCTCAGGTGCTCTGGGACATCTGTAAGGGACCTTCTGAGAAGGGACTGCTTAATTTTTTTTCCTCTTTGATCCTTTTCCTCATTAGTTTGAAGTTGGGGAATTCCTTTTTTAAAAAAAGAAATGACAAGCAACAACCCACTGGAAACTTTGTAAAATGATATTTGTTTGTTAAATTGTATCATCATATATTTGGAAGTATGGAAGAATGTTAATGACCAGATTGGACTTTGAACTCTGCCACATAGACTTTTCTCAAGAGTCCTTACTACAATTCAGATCGGATAATGCAGAACTTCCCCAAATCTCTGAAGGTCAGACTAGGATTTGGAACTAGAGATGTCATTAAATACACTCTAGCACATTTGTATTTCTCCCCTCAAAACTGAGGGGAGAAAACAAGAGAGAGAGGTTGTAGGAATAAATCAACCAAATCATCCCACCCCAATTAATTAAGAGATAAACGACCTCCCGAGATCTTAAATGAGAAAATGACTCAATCAATCATAAGCTTTAAGACAATATACATTTATTACTATGTGCCAGGAACTATGCTAAGCGCTGGGATAAAAAAGAAAGGTAAAAAAATAAGGAAGCTTAAGACTAGTGCGGCAGCTGAGGAATCCGGTTGGTCACTCAAGGAATAGTACTTAACACTATTCTATTGAGAAAGGAATTCAAAGGGCTTATGATGAAAAACGCCATCCACCTTCAGAGAGGGAATTGATGAGCTCTTAAGTGCAGATTGCAGCAGATTTTTTTCACTTTATTTTTCTTTATATTTTTTCACATCATGGTTAATGTGGAAATACATATTGCATGACTTCATAGGTAATAATGGATATTGTTTTTCTTGTCTTTGAAACAGGTGGGGGAGGGGCAAAAGAGAGGGAGAGAATTTAGAACTGAAAATTAAAATATTAAAAATAAATAAATATGAAAAAGATAAATAGAAATATGTATAGAATATTTTTATATATACCTGCATCTATCTATCTCTATATATGGCATGTATATATATATGTGTGTGTGTGTGTATGTATATATATATATATAATTGTGTCTAATGGTAGCCACCTCTAGAGTGAGGGCAGGGGTGGGGAGGCAAGAAGAAAAAATAAATTTACATGGTAATTCTGTTGTATTTTTGAAAAGAATAGCAAGTTGTGCATAGTAGTTTTGCAGTTTCATGTGCAATCATCTTTTTTATTGTACCATGTTATGGAAATGCTTCACTTTATTCCATAAATTAAAAATAAAATAAAAAGACAAATAAATAAATAAAACATTGGGAAAAAATATGGTTCACCTTCCTTCAGGTAGGGTCCACAGTTACCAGTTCATAAACTCTGTAAAGGCAAGAATCATGGCTTATTTTTCTTAAGGCATTCTGACTCTGTTCTGGGCACATAATCTGAGTTCTTTATTTGTAAATTGAATTTAAAAAGAGCTGCATAAAAAAATGAAATATTCCCTCTGTCTTTTAAGACATAGAGATTCTGCAGAATACTAAATGAATAGAATTATTTGTGAATAAGAACCTGCAAAGGTTTATTTCCAAATTGTATGCCACTGCTGAGGCATATTAAGGGTAGGAGACAATCATTATTCCTCCTCAGGGATTGGGTTTCCTATTGCTTGCTTTTTTAGATTCAGATTTAGAGTAGAAGGGGCTGTAGAAATCTAATCCAAAAGGTCACACAGGTAATTGGCAATAGATTTTGGATTCAAACCTCTGTCTCTAAGCTTCCAGGACTCTTTCCATTGTTCCATGCTTCCATTTGAAGTTTTAGGCCAATTTTAAGATCATTTTTGACAATGCTGAAATCTATTTCTGCTATACGATGTAATGGTCCAGTGGACCACTGGCATAATGGACTGAGTGCTGACTTTGAAGCCAAGAAGACCAAGAAGTCATGCTTCTGGCACATGCTGGCTGTGTGCTCCTGGGCAAGTCACTTGGTCTCTTGGTGCTCTAAGAAAGTCGAAAAGACTGAAAGATCTAGAGAAGGTGTTGACCTGCATCGACAGAAGTCTCATCTTGTTCCTTATGCCAGTAAAGTCAGGTCCAGTCTCTATCCCACCATAATAATGTGCAACTCAATGGATGTAAAAAATTTAGAGTTTAGATTTGAAAAAATTAAACAATTCAAAGAAAATCCATGTATTTTACTTTATGTAATAACTTGGGTTCTTAAAAATTGTTTGTCAATATAATTTTTGTCAAGCAAATAGCATTTTTCTTTTGTTTGTTTGTTTGTTTTAGGCAATGGGGTAAGTGACTTACCCAGGGTCACACAGCTAGTTAAGTGTTACGTGTCTGAGGTCGGATTTGAACTCAGGTCCTCCTGAACCCAGGGCTGGTGCTCTGTCCACTGTGCCACCTAGCTGTCCCAAATAGCATTTTTAAAAATGAGTGATTTTGTAAAGCATTTAGCACAGGGCTTGGCAAATAGCAGACACTTGGTAAAGACTTATTCTATTCTCTCCCCAATTCCTCCATGATGAATTATTGTAGACAGATAGGCTAAATGTCTTTAGTTAACATTGAATTCTCATTTCCTAATTTATTGCTTTTGCTCTTGTAGTTTCATCACATTTTTACCAAACAAGGTCTGTGATACAATACTTTTTTGTTATAAAAATATACTTATTAGTTGTGGGGTTTTTTTAGGGCCTGGATCTCCCAATATTATTCCAGCTGGATGAGTAGTAACCACTTAGGAGTTACATCTCAATACTGATTCAAACAGAAGCTGTAAGAAGCTCTGCTTTTCCAATCTGAGGCACTTTGCCCCTCCTTAGGCAACTTGGTAAACTTCTGCACTTAGAGTGGCAGAAAGGGAGAGTGGTTTACCATATTGGTGCCAAATTTGGTGTGGATACCCAGTGGGCTTTAGCCCTACTGTAGTGCAGACCTCCAGAACTCAAGCAATCCATAAGCTCAGCATCTTCAACAATAGGAACTACAGGCATGTACCACCATATCTGGAGTGTGTTTTTCCTCCACACACAATATTATGCTCTAATGCTTACTTAATTCATCTAGGCACTGAGGATTCTTTTTTTTTTTTAATGAGGCCTCTTTTTTTTTTTTTTTAAATAAAAGCCTTGCCTTTAAATGGAAATGTTTTTAATAAGTGACAAGTACTTAGTATTATTCTGTGCTAAACTTTGTAATTGAATCTGTTTTAAGTGCCCCTGTCAGACTGACATCATCTTTAGTGAGGTTCAGAAGAGATTTATAGTAATTCCATTATATGTGAGCAATGCCAGTAGCACTTAGAGAGAGAAAACCACTCTACTCATGCCTGAAGGACTATTCAATAGGGGTTAACTTCTGGTTTTTTTTCTGACATTTAAATTTCTTCAAATGATACAAAAATGAAAACACAAATATGAGAATGGGCAGATCAGATGAATCATCACATTTTAGACATGGTGAAAATCATGCTAAATTTGGAGTTAGAATACCTTGTTTCAAATTCTAAATCAACCCCTTACCATTTGAGTTATCTTGGACAAGTCATTCAGCCTTGTTCTTGTCTATAAAATGGGAGGGCTATTATAATGAGATTAACTTTAGGGTCTCTTCAAAATCTAAATTTATGATCCTAAAGTTTCTTTTTTTCAAAATGATAGAGGGAGAGAAACTGATATGTGCAGACATGTACAATAACTATTGTGTGGTGTAACTTGGAGCCCAAGGGGATCTAAAATGGGAAGGGGCTCTCTAGGTACACAGAGATGGAGAATAATCTAGTGAGTGTCTGACCACAATGCAATCAAGGAGATGTTTTATCATGTTTTCTCATCCTCCCTCATTACACCTACTAATTTTAGGGAGGTCTCTTAAACAAAGCTTAGGTGTGGCTCATTTCTAGGGTCTCTTGTGACAAAGGTTTTCATTATGTTGTCTAAGGTAGTATATTGCTTGCAGAGACCTTCTTGTTCACTGGTGGTATCTTTACTGATGACGCCCTACACAATGCATGTGTAGATTATTCTAATAACATGTTGTAAAGATATGAAAGCAAGGTTATGATTGGTAAATTCCATAATGTCCTACTGTTATGCCTTGTCATGTCGTAGAGATGACTATCAGATTTTAAAGGATAAAAGAATAAAGTCCAAGCACTGACAAGTCTACCATGATAGAAATGTTTCCGATATGGTCCCAGCAATGGTCTAAATCTACTTTTCTAGGACCAGCCTGATTGAGTATGGAAGGGCTCATTTTTAGTAGACTGGCCATTTGGTGATAGATTCTTTGTTCAAAGCAGCTCATGTAAATGTGAAAAATTTTAAAAATGGCCCACAGTCTTCTGGATTCTTCTATGGTGATAGTGAAAAGGATATAAATACCAATTATAACAATTTCATGGAGAAGTTAAAATTATCCTGAATCAATAGCCATAAGGAGAGCAAAAGATCCTAAAGACCATATTGGTCAATAAAACTTAAGGGCATTTAAGAATGAAATTGAAGGACAACAACAGTAACAACAATAGAACAAAACAGAAAGAAAAATGGAAAAGATCTGCCAAGATTTTTTCACAGCCAGCTCTTTCTACCATTAAGAGAAGTGCAGCAACTATATTTGACTTTAATATCATAGCATTTTGATGGGCATCATCTAACTATAAAGGCTGTTGTGAAGAAATTTGTGTGTGTGTGTGTGTGTGTGTGTGTGTGTGTGTGTGATGTTTACCAAGTATCTCATTGATCTGAGTCATGCCTTATGGAAAAAAGGGTTACTCTTAGCACCTGTTAAATAACTGTAATAATTCAAAGATTTATAGCCATGGAATATGCTCCTCATAATGGATTTAATGAGTAGCAGAATTTGCCCCAATATATTGAGACAATGACCACTCTCAATCAATAAATGAGTATTTAAAAGCACACTATGTGCAAGAGGGCAGCTGGGCAACACGGCAGATAGGATGCTCGCCCTGGAATCAGGAAGATTTCTCTTCCTGAGTTCAAATCCCAGTGACCCTGGGCAAGTCACTTAACCCTGTTTGTCTCAGTTTCCTCATATGTAAAATGAGCTGGAAAAAGAAATGGCAAACCACTCCAGTATCTTTGCCAAGAAATTCCTAAATGGGGTCATGAAGAGTTAGACATGACTGAAACTGAACAACAGCAACAATACATTCAAGCCACTGTGCTAGGAATATAAAGAGGAAAAAATGTAATATTCCCTAACATCAAGGAACTTACTTACATTCTATTGAGATAATTGTCTATTGTCTAAACCAAATTATACATACCTTAAAAAAAATGATTTATTGCTAAAAAAAATACTAACCATAATCTGAGCCTTCAGTGAGTCTTAATCTTTTTGCAGGTGGAGGGTCTCACTTCAATGTTAATGGTTGACAACTGATTGGGTGTGGCAATTTCTTAAAATAGGAAAACAATGAAGTTTGTCCCATTGATTGACTTTTCCTTTCATGAAAGATTTCTCTGTGGCAAGCATGCTGTTTTATAGTATTTTAACCACAGTAGAACCTCTTTCAAAATTGGAGTCAATCCTCTCAAACCTTGCAGCTGTTTTATAAACTAAGTTTATGTAATATTTTTCAATATTGTTGTGTGTCAGGGAATAGGGATACCTGAGGAGAGGGAGAGAAATGGGGAATGGCTGGTCAGTGGAGTAGTCAGAACACAATCAACATTTATTGATTACGTTGCTGTTTTATATGGGCCCAGTTTTTGGCATCCCAAAATAATTACAATAGTAATTTCAAAGATCCCTGGTCACAGATCACTATAAGAGACATAATAGTAATGAGAAAGTTGACACCATTGTGAGAATTACCAAAACGTGACACAAAGACACGATGTGAACACATGCTCTTGGAAAACTTTGTGCCAATAGATTTGATTGATGCAGGGTTGCCACAACCCTTCACAATGTAAACAGCACAAAACAAAACAATGCAATATCTGTGAAGATCATTAAGCAAAGTGCAATACAACAAGGTACACCTGGATGTATGAGGAAGCACAATCAAACCACTTTATGTGATGAGCCTAAAAAGGTAGAGAGGAACCAGATGGTGAAAGCCTTTACACACCAGTGAATTTGTATATTATGTTAGAGGAATCAGGGGCCCATTGGAGATTTTTAGTAAGTAGAGAGGCATGGTCAAACCTGTGAAATAGAAGTATCATTTTGGCAGCTTTGTAGAATATAGATTGGAGAGGTGAGACATTTGAAGTAAGTAGAAGGATTATTGTAATATTGTATTGTAACTATTATTGGAGTTACACAATATAGAAGATTACATAGTAATTGCTATTATAGTATTAAAAGTATTGTTATAATAGTCCAGGAAAGAGGTGATGGGGGCCTAGCTAAAGTGGTAGCTGTGATAGTAGATGAAAAGGGATAGAGGTTAGAAATGTTATACATGGAGAATCAACAAGGCTGAGAGTAAATATTTGTATGTGAGGAAAGAAGGAAAATGAAGATTCAAGTATGACTCTAAGGTTGAGGATTGAGGTAACTGGTTGTACCCTTAACAGCAAAACAGAAGTTTACATGAAGGTTTCGGTGGAAAGGTAATGTGTTTGAACACATTGATCTTGAGATGCTGAGGGACATTTCATAGGAAACATCTCATAGCTAGTTAGTTGGAAATGCTAGATTGCAACTCACAAGAGATACTACAGCTAGAATAACCTGCATGCAGATGAGGGTCATCTGCATAAAGAAGATAATTGAGCCAATGAGAACTAATGAGATCATCCAAAGAGAAGGTAGATCAAGAAAAGAGGGAGAACTCAACTGAGTATGGAAATCTGTCTTACCCTATAGGAAAATAGGGGGGAAGAGGATAAGAGAGCTTGGGTGGGGAGATGATAGAGGGGAGGGCACATTGGAGGAGGGGGTAATCAGAAGCAAACACTTTTGAGGAGGCACAGGGTCAAAAGAGAGAATAGAATAAACAGAAGCTGAGATAACATGAAGGTAAATATAGTTAGTTTTTGTACAACATGACTACTATGGAAGTGTTTTGCATGACTACATATGTATAAACCGTATCGATTTGCTTGCAGGATCTTTGAGTAGCTCGCCTTTCCTCATCTCCAATTCACAAGATAGCACTGGATCTTTTTGGATCCCCAGGGTCACTCTAAAAATTTGGAGTCCAGAAGGGAAGGGATACAGAACCATCTACTCCGTCCGCGATCCCTGAGTCCTCCAGAATTGGACTACATTTGGACAGGAGTATCTGGACAATTCCCCAGAATTTATTCTAATTTTAATTGGAATCCTTTTATTGGGTCCAGGAGTGGTAAAAGATGTTCCTTGTATTTTCAGCTGTCCTACCAATTGGCATGGCTTAGAGCTGGGAGAAACCGCAAAAGACCAAAGATGTTATGTTACCATTGACTTGGAAACCAGGGGGTCAGTGCCCTAAGGGATGGCAGAATGATCTGTTAGAACCCATCCATGGTGAGGAGAGGTGGTCAGAGATATCATCCATGTTTACACTCAAATTTTCATTACAAGTAAACATAATTTGACATGTGATTTATATGAAGTGAGTGGACTATAGTACAATTCCTCCATGGTAGTCAAGTACATAAAATTGAAACTCCCCACTTCCCAGCCCTTTGGGAATATTTAGTATTGAATAGGGATAGAGATTGGTCTGTGATTTCGTTGCTCTAGGGAACCATCTGGTGAGGTAGCATTCTCCTCCAATGCAGGTTTATCTATTCTCTTTTATTGGGAGGAGGCTAGGCAATGGCAGGGTCACCCAGCTAGTAAGTGTCTGAGGCCAGATTTGAACTCAGGTCCTCCTGACTCCAAGGCCAGTGCTCTATCCACTGCGCCACCTAGCTGCCCCTAGGTCTATCCATTCTTTATAGTATTAGAGTTGCCTCGTGCACAGAGATCAGGTGAGCAAGAAGTCAGCATATATCAAAGTCAAGACTTGAACCCAGATCTACCTGGTTTTGAGGCCAGCACTCTACCCATTCTCTATGCCTAGAGTTAGAGAATGTTCTGGTGTTACTCACTGGACAGTTGGTGCTAAAATGTCCTGGCATGAAACCAGTAGGCATATATTGAATCAGTAGGTGCCTAGAGCAGCTTTCTCTTATATAGGGTGCACCCTTCCCCTGCGGTTACACTCTCTACACTGTTTCCTGAGGTTTGGGGGGCATCTAGTGTAAAGTAACCCCAAAAGGCCTTTTCTGGTCCTAGACTTGGACATGACAACTCTCAGAAAAGTGAACTGATTCCGGGATCTTCAGAAAAGGTACAAAGGTCAAGTTTTGTAATTACCTTTGTCTCCCAGCAGATATCCCATGACACCTTGCCTCCACCTTCTGCCGTTACTTTATTTTGTATTGCTTTTGGGGCATATATCTTGATTCTAGACTAAAAGGGGCATGATGTCAGGGTCCCCCCATCTGATTTTCCCAGCCCCTAGCATGGTGCTCTTCCCAGAATAGGTGCTTAATTAATATTTGCTTAATTAAATTTTATGCTTTAAGTACTAACTGGTGACTTCTGAGGCAAATTCAATTGACATTTCATCTTGAATATGTTCCCTGAAATGGATTCTGAAGTTCTACTCAGCAATTTTGCAAGAATGACAAAATAATTTCATGACTGACAAACCAGGAGGGATGCAGATCTCTCAGGAAGTGGTAAGAACAAAAGGGAAATAGAGAGTAATTGTGTCAGTCAGAATGAAGTTCTCCCTTTGCAGATTTTTAGTAGCATCATTTCTACTAAAAGTTTAGAAATAGTCCAGAGGTGAGGATGTCATTGAAAATCCATTCTGAATATATGTGCATATACATAGATATACACATACATACATGTGCACACACGTGTGTATTACATATGTGCATACATATGTGGAATATGTGAATAATTTTGTTTCATTTCAAAGTCATCAATTATTTTAATTTTGGTCCTAACCAGCAGCTAACATGTACATAGCACTTTAAGGTTTTGAAGTATACAGCTCACTTTAGCTCATTTGATTTTCACAACAACCTTAGGAGGTAAGTGCTACTATTATCCTCATTTTTCAGATGAGGAAATTGAGACTGAGTGAGATTAAGTGACTTGTCCAGGGTTACACAATTACTAAACATTTAAGGCAGGATTTGAACTTGGATCTTCTTCATATCACATCATTCTAACTATGCAACTATTAGTTGCATGCTGACTTCAGCAATTGAACAGATTTTCAAATGGCCTGCACACTTTGTAAAGATCTCATCAGGCCACTGAATCTTTCTGCCCAGAAACACTATCCTAGGTTTTCAGAAAGAGGACCCAGCTGAAGGTGGTACAAATTGCCATTCGAAAAAATACTTACTGTCATCTTTGGATCATATTTTCTACTACCCATTTTCAATATTTCCCTCCCCCCAGAAAAATGAATATTTTAAGGAATGGGTCTATGAATGTATGTCAGTTTGAGACTCAGAAAACACACAGCTGTTATGTTATAGGTACTGTGTTAGCCATCTTGTTAACTTTATAGTTAAAAGCCATGCATTTGACACCATTCCTTGTTGTCAAAGAAATAGAAAAAAAACCCCTACAACCTGATACTTTGCCTCCAATGCCTTACACAAAACATACACCTTATTTTGAAGCTTCTAAATATTTTAAAATCCATTCAAACACTGACTGTGTTTATCTGAAAAAGAGAAAACCCACAGCTCTCAATTGAAACTTATTTTAGATTTTTTTTGAAAGAATGGAATATGTGCATAGTATAGGATCACAACTTTAAAAATCTTACCTCTGTGTTCAGCATGAATAAATGTTACAGAAAGCAGCAAAACCAGGACTTTTATCATTCTTAGACTGCTTGAATTCATGTTGATGCCACAGGGCTCATCACCTCTATGAGAGGTCATCTCAAAAAGTGATTGTCTCTTTCCCAATGAACTTTCCACATATGATATGAGCAAATCAATTATTAATCTCTACACAGAAACAGATGGGGGTGGGGAGCATCCTTGGACCAGTGCAGATAAAATCATATAAATGCAAATAGATATCCTACAGGGAAATGATGGAGAAAATCTAGAACATTTTAATCATTAACTTTCTCAAGCCAATGCAAACAGAGAGGACGGACACTTGGGTTATTCTCTGCCACAAAATATCTTGTCTTTTTTTTTTAATGGTTGACTTGATGTGATAAATGGGGATGGTCCTACTTTAAGGCTTTGCTAGGGGTAGAGTTTGACTCAGGCCAGTCACCTGGGCACTTAACCTCATTGCGGAGCCAAAAAAAACGAAGAAGAAGAAGAAGAAAGAAAAGAAAACTTCTTTGTGAACTTTAAAGCATTATATAAATATAATTTATATTTAATATAGTTTGGGAAATAATGCTATTATGTCAGATTGATAGGAAAACATTATTTTATTATAGATATTGTTGATTAATCAATTGGTTTGTTTTGCCAGCAGATTGCACCAATGCTACAAAAGCCTCCAAAAATGATCAAATGAGTTCGTGTTCCTGCTTTCCCCACCTTATTAAAATCTTATTGCTAAAATTGACCAGATAAGCTCAATACATTCCCCAAACCAATTCTTACGTTTTAGCAGAATTACTTGGTTAGTAGAATTCTTTATCTCTTTAGCATCCCAAGATTATTCATATGCAAAACAGTTTTTGGTGCTCTAAAAGAAATTAGAACTGAAGAGGTCAGCTAGATGAACTCTCTTTGTAAAATTAGACTCCCAGGGCAGCTTGAAGGATGCTTCAATATTATAGGAGATGTTCTAGATTAGACCATGCAATGCTGAAGTCCTATAGACCAATCAACGAAAAATTAGTAAGCCCTTACTAGGTACAAGACATTCTGCTAGATCCTGGGAATACCTACACAGTGAATGAAACAATCCTTAATTTTAATGAGCTCATATTCTATCCAGGGAGACAATAGGGACATATTAAGTTTATGCAGTTGAAACTAAACAGACATAGAATAAAAATGAAATAAATGATGGTTAAACATAAGACAGTGGCTCATCAGGTAGAGCTTGAGATAGATAGACAGATAGATAAATAGATAGATAGATAGGTAGATAGATAGATAGATAGAAAATTTATTAAACAGTGACTATGTTCCAAGCACTGTGAGAAACCCTGAGAATACAAATATGAGCAAAAATTAAGATGGTCTCTGCCCTCAAGAGCACTCTAAGAGGGGAAGATCAGAGGACAGGGGAAGGTACCCACATAGGGGTTTGATGGAGAAGACCCAGAGAGTCAGTAGTGTTGCTGGGAGAGGAGTGAAGAAGTGAGCATGGCTGGCTTGGGCACTTCCTTAAGATGGAGATTCTGGGAGGAACTCATCAATTAAAGGAAGGAGGACGTAGGGGTAGAGGAATTTTCTAGGACAAGAGGCTTCTGGCCCATGGAGGGAAAATTGGGAGAGTCAGGAATAAAGGAATTCTATGAAGTGGAGCTTAGGGTAAGTGCATTTCAGGCATTTCACATGGTCAGTGCAAAAGTATGATGATGGAAAATGGAGTGCTGTGTGAAGAACTATGGGAAAGGCTTGACCATGGAATAATGCATGAGGTTGGAAAGATAGGTCAAGGCCAACTTGTGAAGAGTTTTAAAGGTGAAAAAGAAGAATTTGTATTTGATCCTAGAGACTGTAAGTAGACAATGGAGTTTATTTAGTAGGAAAATATATAGTCAGACCTGAACTTCAGGGGGAAAATACGTTGGCAGCCATGTAGAGGAAGGATTGGAGTGAGCAGATATTTGAAGCAAGGAGACCAGGTAACAGGCCATTGTACCTCTCTAGGTGAGAGGTGATGAAACTCTGAACCAAGGTGGAGCTTTGTGAATAGACCAAAGGCACTGGATGTGAGAGATATTGTTAAGGTAGAAATGGCAAGATTTGTCAGCTGACTGAATATGTGGGATAAGAAAAAGTAAGGAGTTAAGGATAATGCTGATGTTATGAGCCTCCAAGGCTGGAAGAATCATGTCACCTTTGGCAGAAATGGGGGAGTTGAAAGAGTGTTGGAATTTGGGGGGAAGAGATGAATTGTTTTGAACCATTGAACTTGAGATGTCTCTGAGACATCTAGTTTGAATGTCTAACAAGTAATTAATAATGTGGGACTGAAATTCAGGGGAGAGATTGTGGCCCCATATGTAGATCTGTGAGTCATCTGCAAAGAGGTGATAAACTATCAGAAGAGAGAAAAAGATAAAGAGAGAGAGAGAGAGAGAGAGAGAGAGAAAGAGAGAGAGAGAGACAGAGAAAGGACATGATGGCTTTGGGAAATAGCCACAGTTACGGTGTGTGTTATGGATCACACAGAAATCAGAAATCAGAAAAGGAGCAGTAGGAAGAGAACAAGGATAGAGCAGAGTCATGAAAACCCAGAGAAGACAGGATCCAAGAGGAGTAGGTGTTCAAAAGTGTCAAGTGCAACAGAGAAAACATGAAGGATGAGGAAGGAGAAAAAGCCAAAAGAGATCATTGGCATTTTTGGAGAGAATAATTGGGTGGAGAGGTTGGAAGTCAGATTGCAAAATTGTGGGAGGAAAGGAACTGAAGCCAGCAAGTGTAGATAGCTGTTTTCTAGGAGTTTGGTTAAGCAATGTAGGAAACCTAGGACAACTTGAGGGGATGTTACAATCTGGTAAAAGTTTGGTTGTTGTTGTTTTTTTTAAATAGGGGGACTGGCATCTGGGTATATTTGAGGGCAGTAGATAAGGAACTAGTTGATAAGGAAAGATTTCAAACTGAACATGTTCAAACCTAAACTCATTTTACCACTCAGTTCTCCTCTGATCCCCACTCTGCCACCACTCCTGAACTTTCCAGTTTCTGTCAAGGACACAACCATCCAGATTCACATGTTTGGTGTCATCCTTTACTCCTCCCTAGCCCAAATCACATATTTTCAACCATTAGCCCGATCTTACTATTTCTGCTTCCACAATGTCTCCAACATTTGTTCACATTTTCTCCACCTACATGGCCACAGCCCTTGTTCAGGCCCACAATACTTCTTGTCTAGGCTACTGCAATAACCTCTTCATTGGTCTCCCTGCCTCACAACCCTATTCCAATTCATCCTCCCTGTAGCTAACAAAATATTTCCTTAATGTGTAGGTCAACAATCCTCTACTCAATAAATCCTCAGTTCTCCCTATTGTCCCTGGGATCACATATGAACCCTTCTGCTAAGTCTTCAAAGCCTTTTGTAGCCTGGTACCACATTACCTTTCTATTGCTTCCCTTCCTATACTGCCAAACTGGCCATTGCACGGGCTGTCCCCTGTGCATGGGGTCCCCCTTACTTCCTGGAGTCCCTCGCTCCTCCAGAACTGCTCAGATAATACCTTCCATATGGTCGATAGTTTTAATTCCCCAGGTGCTAGTGCCCATCCCTTCCCCCCTTCCCATTTACCTTGTACTTATTCAGTGAAATATGTTTTGTATATTCATAATGTATACATCATGTTGCCTGCTAGAATGGAAGCTCCTTGAGAGCAGGGCCTATTTTTCTGTTGTCTTTGTATCCCCATCATCTAGCACCATCCTTGACACGTAGCTGGTGCTCTGTAAATGTTTGTTGATTGATTAATTGATTGTCTTCAGTCTTAAAATCCTGAAATTTAGTGGATCTTTATTAGCCTTAAAAACATGATTGTGGCATCATTGATATAGAATTAGAAGGGAATATAAAGTCCAACCATATCATTTCATACATGAGGAAAAGGAGGCAGAGAATTTAAGTGACATGTCCAGAGTGATATACCTAATAAGCATCCAAGGCAGCATTTGAACTCAGATTTTCCTAATAAGTCCAGAGCCTTATCCACTTCACTGTTTTGACTCAAATTATTTTATCAGTTCAACAAAGAGTCATCATTTCAAACAATATGAATTAACCCAGATGTAGGCAGGTGGGAAAGATGAAAAATGAGACATCAATTCTCAAATGTATATTTGGGGATAGAATAATGGAGAGAAAGAAAATTGCCTCTTTGTTATAGAAGTTAGTAATAGTCCTATATCATTTTTATCCTATATCATTTTAAAGCAAGTAACTTTAATATATTTATTGACTGACTAAATCATCAGTTGATTTCTTATAATCAAATCCTCTACTGATTCTCATGTCAGGTGAATAGGATTAGAAAAATGATTACTGCATTGCAGTGATAAGTGCCACTTTTTTCCTATTTCAGTTTTAAATAAATTATTATCCAGTGTATTCCAGGTTAGGATGAATCTGGAATTCAATGGCCAGGCTAATCATGGAATAGATTCCCTTTTTTTTTTTTTAAGTTTCTTGCTATTTCTAATCCCATTTTGGATATCAGGAACTCAGCATTTCTCTGGGAGGAAAAAGAAAGGACTTTTGGTGCATGTCCTCTTCTCAGGTCATGGCAATCTGGAAGCATTACCATTTCTCAACCTCTGTTTAACTAATAAAAACTGTTGTGTAATGGAGTTATAGGTAGTTCTTAAAGAGAACACAGAATTCAAAACAACAAAATTTTTTCCCCTATTTAAAAAAAAATTTAATTTATTAATTTATTTTGATTTATCAACAATCACTTCCATATGCTTTTGAGTTGAGAATTTTTCTCCCCCTTCCTCCCCACCACCCTCCCCAAGATGGCACACAATCTGATATATGCTATACATTTACATTCCTATCAAACATATTTTCACATTAGTGCAGTTGTAAGTACAAATTCTCACTGGTGTTTTGCTTTTCACCACCGCCTCCCTCAGTCCCTCCCTCCCTTTCCCTTTTCTTCCCCTTTAGCCTTTCTGCTTCCTCCCTCCCTTCTATTCCCCCCTGCCTTTTCTTTCCCCTTTTCCCTCCTACTGCCTATAGGGCGAGTTAGATTTCTATACCTAACTGATTATGTTATTCCCTTCTTGCGCCAAATCTGATGAAAGTAAGGTTCAAACAATGCTAACCCCTCTCCCTTCTTTCCCTATGCTGTAATCAACAAAAATTTTGAAACCATCAGTGGTATATAATAAGGCAGGAATAGAGGCTAAAGGTGAAGGTTTCCCTGTGTTTTCAAGTATTTCTTTTTTTTTTTTTGCCCCTAGGTTTATTTCCATGCCAATTAGACATTATTGGAAGGAGGAGAGCCCCCTGTCTTCAGTCCTGCTATATAGCCCCAGTGAGATTTTGTTGGGTGGAGTTCTTGAAATGGATTTTGTGGATACAAACTAACATTCAAGGATTAAACAGAAATTGAAATGAATCTTCTAATCTCAAATCAGATAGTTGGTTGGAGCCAAGGACTGTGAGTCAGCACCAGAAAAACACTTGCCAAAAGAATAGACTTTGTGGACTTCTTCTGGCATTTCCTAGTAACTTGGTTGGACCTCGGCCACATACCAAAAGAACTTTAACCTTCCTTTGCCAGTGAGATGCTAACCAGACATTGTACTCTACTAGCTGTTAGCAGAGAAACTAGATAGCCACGAAGAAGCTAAGAATGTAGTTATTATATCATTATAAAGTAAGCATAACATTAAGCATACTTAATATATAATTTATCATTATACTATATAATATGATACAATATAATATAACATAATATAATATAATATGATATGATATAATATGATATGATATAATATAATATATATCATTATAAAGTAAGCATAAAATCAATTGATTTCTTCTAGCTAAATCTCCTTCTGATTCACATTTCAGGTAAATTTTGATCTGTGGAAATAAAGTTGCTTCCAGTTCTCAATCCTACTAGGAACAAATTACAGAGATCATGATAGGAAGAGCATTCGTATAGACAATGTCTTCAACCATGATTTTTCAGAAGAAATAAACATTTTTCAAATTGACATGACTGGCTATAAAACCCAAGAGCATGATATTAAGTTTTATCTCAATAAAGGTGCCTCTTTGGAACACTAAAATGATATAAAGCAACTATGTTGTTTTCTAATAATATAACAATTGAGAGATGGAGCTGAGAGCATCTCAAAGGAAATAACTATCCCAAAACATTTTTCTCCTCATAGAGGCTTCTTCCCAGTGGGTGGGAAGAAAGTGAAGCTATTTATTATTCATCACTGGGCATTATATTCCTACTTATAATCTTTATTCCATTAACTACAATGACATTTGCTAAGGCAGCAGTTTTAAATCGAGTTCCCTTATATGGAAAATGACAGAGCTTATTTGCATCTAAATAGTAGAATTTAGGGGTAAGAACTGGACCTTTGATTTGTTTGATGTAGTGAACTCCAAAATGAGGAATATTTCTCTCCCAGTGCGAGTTGGTACCTTCTCTGCAGGTTGTGTCTGAGGCTTGACTTGAACCCAGGTCTTCATGGATGGAAAGGCTAGTCTTCGTTCCACTGTGCCATGTTGACGTTCTATCTGAATCACACGTGGAACTTGTTATGGAAATCACATTAATTCTCAGCAGATCATCACAAAACCAACAAATTTAATTTTCCCTTTAATCTGCTCTGTTGGGATAACTTCAGTCATCGAGACATATGTTCAACTATTTGGTGTTGCCTAGCACCCTCTATTGTAATCCATCCATCCCGCATCTTTGTGTTTTACGCTTTTGGTTTCCCACTAAACATCAACTGGGTTCAGAAGAGAACTAAGCCTCATTGTTATACCACTATTGTTTTTATTATCACTGCAAGTTAATCCTACTGTTGCAAAGAAAGAACATGCTATTATTTCTTTCTTCTTCATAGGTTTTATAATATAGTTTTTAATTATCACTCCCCACCCAAGATATCTCTTTGATATTTAATCTAAAATATATATATATATATATTTTAGCAGCACTTTGGAAATTTGGGGGATTATTTTATTTACCTCAGGATCCAAGGAAGATGAGAAAAAAAGACTATTTTATGACTTACTAATTATACATTCCTGGATAAAGGGCAAAACCCAAACATTTAACTTTAAACACATAATGTATTAAATCATGACAATTCAAACTGGCTACTGATTTGAACCTATCCTTGCAGAAGAGAATGAACGTGATCTATGAGAAACATATTATTATCAGGTCAAGGGAAGATGAATGGATGTCTGAAATGTTTGGGATGTTTATTCTTCCTCCTTCTACCCCTAGTCTTAGCCTTAAGGTTGATACATAAAATGCACTAAAGATATGCTACTTTTGACCAATTTGCCACCTAGGCAGTTAGGTGGCACCATGGCTAAAGCAGAGACCTGAGTTGAAACACAATCTCAAATATTTACTAGATGTGTGACTCTGTGACTCTGTGCAAGTAACCTAACTACTGTATGCCTCAGTTTCCTCAAGTGTAAAAGTGGGGATTATAATAATGCCCACCTTACTAGGCTATTATGAGGATCAAATGAGATGATATTTGTAAAATGCCTGGCACATGTGAAGAGCTTAACAAATACTTCTTATTAACTTACCCATTAGTCTCTATATCAGCATACACTAGCTGGAAAATTACTCATGCTTTGGTCTCATTCATATTTAAATTAATTTTTATCAGCTTGTAAAATGGGACAATTTTTTAAAAAAAGTATAGGGTTGTTCTGTATTTCTTTTGTCATCCTTACTTATTTTATCAAAGCAACTTTAAAAGGATGAAGTCTCACTGGACATGGGGCAATGGTTTAAAATGTGAACTATTCCTGTGTAGTTTGGAGATGGATTGTTTACAAAATTCTTTTCCGCCCTCGGGTAACCATTATATATTTATGCTGGATTATGAGTCATTTGCCATCTACTTCAGTACTGTCAAATTCTCATTTCCTGAAATGTAGTGGTTTAATAAAAAGTCTCATAAGCTCACTGGAAACTCCTAAGGGCTATGTGAGGAGGGAATTACAATTAGGTTAGTCAAAGAGCTCTAGTGGTCCCCTATTTCTTGAAGGGAGTAGTTATGTCAGTTTCTATGAACTTGGCACTCATGAATTCTTTTTAAAATTTATTTTAAATGTTCTATTCTTTTAAAATTTTGAGTTCCAAATTCCCTCCCTCCCTCCCTCCCTCCCATTCCTCTCCCACCCCAACCCTCGGGGAAGGCAAGCAAAGTGATATCAATTATATATGTGAAATCATGCAAAACATATTTCCATATTAGCCACATCACAGAGAAGCAAGAAAGAACTTTGCACTTTAAGGTCACTGGTTCTTTCTCTGGAGGTGGATAGCTTTTTTTTTGTCATGAATCTTTGGAATTGTCTCGGGTCATTGTGTTACTCAGAGTAGCCAAATCTCTCACAGCTGATAACCATTACAACATAGGTGTTATTGTGCACAATGATCTCCTGATTCTCACCTCACTTTGCATCAGTTCATATAGATCTTGCAATGTTTTTCTGAAACTACCCCCCTTATCATTTCTTATAGCACAATAGGACTTCATCACAGTCATTTGCCAGAACTTGTCCAGCCATTCCCCAATTGATGAGCATCCCCTCAATTTCCAGTTCTTTGCCACCACAAAAAGAGCTGCAATTTTTTTTTATACATATCGGTCCCTTTCCTTTTTTAAAAAAATCTCTTTAGGGTACAGACCTAACATTGCTGCGTTAAAGGGGTAAGCACAATTTTATAACCCTTTGGTTCAGTCATTTTTCAGTAATGTCCCACTCTTCATGATCCCATGTGGGGTTTTCTTGGCAGAGATAGTGGAGTGGTTTGCCATTTCCTTCTCCAGCTCATTTTACAGATGAGGAAACTGAGGCAAACACAGTTAAGTTACTTGCCTAGGGTAGCACAGCTAATGTCTGAGGCCAGATTTGCACTCAGAAAGAGGAGTCTTCCTGACTCCAGGTCTGGAACTCTATCTGTGCCACTGAGCCATCACTATAGCTCTTTGGGCATAGTTCTAAATTGTTCTCCAGAATGATCAGAGCAGTTCAAAACAATACCAACAGTTTATAAGTGTACCTATGTCCCTTCATTCCCTCCAGCATTTCTCATTTCAGATAGGTGTGAAGTAGCATCCCAGAGTTGTTTTAATTTGCATTTCTCTAATCAATAGTGATTTAGAGCATTTTTTTTCATGATTGTAGATAGCTTTGATGTCTCCTGAAAACTGCCTCTTCATATCCTTTGACCATTTATCAGTTGGGGAACGGCTTTTTATAAATTTGACTCCATTCCCTATGTATTTGAGAAATGAGACCTTTCTTAGAGAAATTTGCCCTTGAAAATTTTGCTATTACTTCATTGTCTATGGTTGTTTTCGTTCAGTCACGTCCAACTCTTCAGGACCCCATGGACCATAGCACACTGATAGTGTCCATGGATTTTTCTCGGTAAAGATACTGGGATGATATTTTCTTCTGCAGTGGATTGAGGCAAACAGAGGTTAAGTGACTTGCCCAGGGTCATAGAGCTAGTAAGTATCTGAGGATGGATTTGAACTCAGATCTTTTTGACTCCAGGCCCAGTGCTTTAGCCACTGAGCCACATAGCTACCATTATTTATGATACCTTTAAGCAAAACAGTTTTCCCGATTATCTCTTTTCATTAGGTCTATTTTTCTTTGTCTGAGATTATTCTTACCCCTGCCTTTTTCACTTCAGCTGAAGCACAATAGATCCTGTTCTAGCCCTTTGTTTTAATTCTGTACATGTCTTTCTGTTTTAAGTGTGTCTCTTGTAAACAATACATTGTTGGATTCTGGTTTCTAATTCATTCTGCTATCTGCTTCAGTTTTATGGGTGAGCTCATCCTATTCGCATTCACAGTTATGATTGCTAACTATGCATTTTCCTCTCTTTTATTTTTTCTGTTTATCCTTCTCCTTCTCTGTTTATCCTATCATTCCTCAAAAGTGTATTTTTCTTCTGACTACTGCCTTCCTTAATCTGTCCTCCCCTTTATCATCTCCCCTGCCCTTCAAATATTTCTTATCCCTTTCCCTCCTATTTCCCTATTGAGCAAGTTAGATTTCTATACCCAACTGTATATGTACAGTGTGTGTGTGTGTGTGTGTGTGTGTATGCGTGTGTGTAGTCTTTCTCTTTGAACCAATTCCAATGAAAGCAAAGTTCAAGCATTGCTCACTCCCCAATTTGTCACTCCACTATAAAAGCTTTCCCTTGTGATTCTCTTTTATGTAAGAAAATTTTCCTCTTTCTCCCTCGTTTCCCATTCTCCCAGTGCCTACCTCTCTCTAACCCCTTCGTTTTATTTGTAGATATTATTCCAGCATAATGAAATCACACTCATGCCCTCTGTCTATGTGGACTTCTTCTAACTGCCCTCTTAATGTTAAAGTTCTTGGGAGTTACCTGTATAATCTTCCCCTATAGGTATGTAAAGAGTAATTTTATTGAATTTCTTATGATCACCTTTTTTACTGTTTACCTTTTTTATAGGTCTCTTGATTCTTCTGTATGGATGTAAATTTTTTTATTCAGTTCTGGAATTCGGCCTCAGGAATGATTGACATTCTTCTATTTAATTCAATGTTCACTCCTCCCCTCACACACACCGGAGGACTATACTCAGTTTTCTTGGGTGGCTTATTCAACTATTAAGTTGAATTTACAGCTCTGATTATGCAGTTGCTGTTGAACAACAGGTAGATAGGAGGGACTACCTCATAAGGCTAATGTGGTCTCTACCACTGCCCGTGGACATTTGTTTCCATATTTTGGCCAAGGACAAGCAGGTCCTGTGTGGGGATTCCAAGGAGATTGTGTAAATCAGATGCCTTCTCATCTAGTTTTTGCTCTAAAGGTCAAATGCTTTACTAAGAACAACTTATTAATCCTCAAAGCAACCCAACATGGGAGAATACATATGAGATTCTAAAATTGTCCATATTGAAGAATATGGCTCCAGGGAGGCAGATCCATCTGATATGAAAGGGTTATGAATTCTTTCCTCTTCTATGCATGAAAAAAAAAAGAATGCATAGTAAATGGCAACATATAAGTGCTGGAAAGATCCAGACTTTTGCAAAGATTGTATCAAATGGTTGCAAAGTGTTTTATTAAAGACATTTTTTCTATACCTTTGGCAGCAAATAGATATTTAGTGAAGTCTGCTGCAGAGGAATCATGTGTAAACTCCTAGAGCCCTTGGCTATCCAAGGAAGAACAGCCAAATTTTCTTATAGTCTCAAAGGCTGATGGACAAAAACCTGTCTGACATACATGACTGGACCCTCCAGAAAAATCATCTGTCTGCTTCTCACCTATATTGCTCTTCCAGAGAAAAGACTAGGAAGGGGAAAGGTAGAAAGGGTAGATAGAGGTTTGTGCATAAATCAATAATATCCTGGTTTCTGTCCTTTAAGGTTTATCCAGTTCTGATGCTTCTGCCTTTGTCTACATGTGGTCTTGTACAACTGTCTCCTTTGCATGCCACATTGCGAAGAAAGGGCCTTTTCCATTGGTTGCTGACCTAGCACTGAGCATGCATGCAAAGGAGCCAGGGTACAGGGGGAAAAGCCTGCTGTAAGCTTTTGAAAAGGAAAGATAGGCCAGCTGCCTCTTTTCTATCCCAGATCAATGTGAAGCCATGTGGTCCAGTAGTTTCTATGTTGTGTCTATTCTTTCCTGCTCGGGTAAAGGAAGATTGGAAATGAAATAACTGTAAGTGATTACAGAAGATACAGTGGTGAGTGTCTATGCCTGAGTTTTGTGTGCAGCCACATCTAGGGAAAAGTCCTTCCCTAAAGTGACTGGCTTGACCCATAGCACTGGACAGAAGTCAGCCAAGAGAGAGTAATTTATTCACGGGCTATGCCACACTTGGAACTGAACTTGGTAAGGGTTAGTGCTTGTAAGTCATTGCTTGAATGTTGGGCTCCTCCTCCCTAGGCACAGAGGCATAGATAAGGCATAGATAAGAACTTGCCCCAGTTGGTGGAAGAGGGGAAATGGTTTTTTGTACTTCTAATCTTGCTCTATCTTCTCAGTAAATATCCCATTTGTAAAAGCTAATCAATGTCAATTGATTAAGTGGTACAGGGGCACTAATCACTGTGTCAATGAATTTTACAAAGGAGATTGATATTGGGGAGAAAACATAAAATGAGGGGCTTAAGCCAAAGGTATTAATAGAAGACCCTATACTTCATCAGAGTCACTCCTAGAAGTCTAAGCAGGGCGTTGCTAACCTTGCTCTGGGAGACCTGGTTGGTCAATGTGGTTGGGAGTTGGGATAAAGATTCTCATCGGCTAATATGGGCACACAGCTGTTTGGATCACTTCCCAACAGATCTTTCACAGCCTGCCATAAATATGAAAGCCATAAGATCAAAGGTCCCAATACTCCTCTACAGAAGCAAAGCAAGAATGACCTAAGCCTACAACACGAAAAGGGGAAGGACATGGAGCTACTTCCTTGACTTTTACTTGCCCTCACAGGACTGGGTCCTCAGGGAGTGATTATTACCTTTGGATTCTAGAGATAACCCTGTGGGGCTGTACTATGAACACTGTTACTCACAAGCTCGCATCAGTGTGCTTTCCCATTAACAATCAGCCAGTAGGTTTTATTATTATTATTATTATTATTATTTTAGCAAAAGCATCTTACTTGTTGGTTTCAAACATTCCTTCCTTAAACCTGAAGCTTATTCTGCCAAGAATACTCACAGCATCTGTAGGAAGAATGAACTTGAGCCTAGAATACACTGGGTCGTAAGGAACACACAGAAGGAACACATGTGACAAAGGCGTAATGTGTTTGCTGGAACTGAAAGTCCTTTCTCCTTCAGTGGCATCCTTATGCAGATCCTTTTGGAAGTAACTCTCTGCTAGTGAAGCTACTCAGCTGTCTTTCAAAGACCTGTGCTTTTCTTGTTCTCAAGACAGTTCACAGCTATCACTTCTCCCCAACCCAAGGACTCATGATTCCTGAAAGGGACTGCCTTTCCATAATGGCTGTCCTCCATCTTTTTCAGTCCATCCACTGCCAATGAAGTTGCTTCTCCTAAGGTCAGCCACTTGTACTCCAAGAACTCCTCAGTTTCAGGACCTTCAGACCTTTCAGGACTCATAAGATTGCTGGGATACTTCCATGTCGAGGTACTCAATCTTAGAACAGGAAAGCACAAATTCAGTAGGAGCGGCTTTACTATGTTCATGGCCACACGGCAGCTAGTGAGAGAGTGGGACTGGCTCCACAGTGTGTCTCTTTGCTCCTAGCTAAATACATTGTTTGCTTCTGGCCCAGTCTCCCTGGTGACATGATCATTTGAAGGGTGATGACGGAGGAAGTATAGCACCATCTCTGGCTCACTCCCTCTTCCCCAGCCCAGCTGCCCTCTGTTACAGGTGCAAGATCACAGAGAACCATGGAGCCTGGAATCTTCTACCAATGGACTGGACCATTGCTAGACTGACATAGGCACAGAGGTGTGTCTGATTCTCTCAGCCATTTGACAGACGTTTCTTACGTGGTGTCAATTGCCTTTCTGCTAATGGTCTGTAATCAGTCCTATAACCTTCTGAGGTGGATTGAAGACTTATTCACACGTTGTGGGATTGTAGTGAAGTTCTTCAACATTTGCTATGTTATGGTTGGAGATCCCATCTGGTAAGAGGATGAGGGTATAGATGCATCCTCAAAACCTGATCATGCCCATTGATTTATTGATTCTGTGGTTTCTGTGACTATCTTCATTGTAATTATGTTAATTGAGGTGGGGATGGAACACCTTCCTCCCCCCACATTCAGAACTCTATGTTAGGAGCTGGCCTCCATTCCATGTAAAGTGAGGAAAAGTGTAATCCCCTTTGTTTCCACAATTGAAAATCCTGTCCACTATTTTCCTTGCTATGACAACAGTCCTATTTGCCAATTCTTGGTCATTGTAGTTGTGGCTGTTGTTCAGTCATTTACAGTTGTGTCTGGCTCTCTGTGACACCATTTCGTGTTTTCTTGGCAAAGACACCAGTTTCTCATTTTCTTCTCCAGCTCATTTTACAGATGAGGAAACTGAGGCAAGCAGGGTTAAGTGGCTTGCCCGAGGTCACATTGCTAGTAAGTGTCTGAGACCAGATTTGAACTCAGGAGGTTGAGTCTTCCTAACTCCAGACCCAGCACTTTGTCCACAGAGCCACCTGTGGTGTGTGTGTGTAACTAATTAATTCATCCTGAGGGAAAGATGAGAGAGAGCATGTGCCAAGTAAGTCAAACCACCAAGACCACCAAGTTGGCCACCACTTCCCCTTGGACTTCCATGGAGTCAGCCAGGCCTCTGAACCCAGGAGAATGCTGGTGGAATAACCCTGGGAATAACCCCCCGACCCCGATGACCACTAGCCTTGCTTCTCTTAGCTCCCATAGTCACAATGGCCACAAGAGGGGGTGTACCATCCCCGCCCCCAACACCAACTGCTAACCAGGTCCACGGCGCGGGAGCCCAAGAGCTTCAGGAATAAGCCACCCCCCTCAACTTCCAGCCCTGATTCCATTCCAGCCCTATTTCAGATCCAGAGTCACAACCCTGCGGAGACGGCCCAGCTGCTTTTACCTACTGCCGACTGCCTGCCTTCCACCAAATGAGCAGATGAGCTAACCTAGCTGAAGCAACAAGGCACCCTGAGGGAGAGGTAGAAGGCCCATGGGTCAGGAGAGTAAGACCAACCCCGTGCTGCCTGGAGGCAGCAAGACCTTAGCTTAAACCCAGCTTCAGATACTTAAGGAGCTGAGTGACTCTGAGCAAGTCACTTAACCGCTCTCTGCCTCAGTTTCCTCATCCGTAAAATGAGGATAATAATAAATGTGGTTGTGATGATCAAATGAGATATTCGTGAAGCACTTAGCACAGTGCCTGGTGCGTAAGAAGGTCTTAATAAGTGCCTGCATCTTTCCTTCCTTTCAGAGCCCCAAAGCCCTGGAAATAGCTGGGTACTCCTCTACCCCGACCACTGACTGCTTCTAACCTGCCTCCCCACCCACAGCACTGATACATAATCCCTACAGAGAAGGGGTTTGCTGGCCTTGCCACCATCACCACCAACTCCCTACCAGTGTCTGGTCAGATAAGCCCACAATCCTCAGGAGTAGCAGAACCCCTTGGAGTCCAGGGTGGGGACCCTGCAGCCTCAAGGCCACATGTAGCTCTCTAGGTCCTCAAGTGCTGCCCTTTGACTGAATTCAAACTTCACAGAACAAATCCCCTTAATGAAAGGATTTGTTCTATAAAATTTGGACTCAGTCAAAAGGCTGCCCCCAAAAACCTAGAAGGCCACAGATTGCCCACCCCTGCCATAGACCACAGGCCCTGTTTCTAGCATAACACTTATAACCACCATCAAAGGAAGCCACCGGTATGGAGATGGGACCTAGAAACTGCCCCTGGAGTTTCTGTAGCTTCTACCTCCTCAGTAGCCACAACTGAGAAAGTTCTCACCACCAAAGTCCTGGGTGAATTTGAGGCAGTACAAAAGGAGGCAAGGTCAAGGTCAATATTTTCCACTCTGTTGACTTGAGTTTTTAAATATACTGATATATCTACCAGTAACAAAACCTGAGTGCTTTGGTGCTGTTTCTTGGCCAAAGATATACTCAATCTCCTTATAGCAGAGGCAGACCCTTGCCTTCCTCTTTCTTCCCTTCCCCTTTATCACTCCTGGTATATTGCAAGTATCTTAAAATTACTCATTTTTCATCTTCTTACCCCCAGAAACTAGCAGAACGTTTTGCACATAATATGCCATATGTTTGTTATGGATACAAATTATTTTGGCTTGCCATCATCACCCCCAAAGTGTGGATGTTCCCCAAGGCTCTCTTTCTGCTCTCTTTTCTCCACAAACTCTCATTCTGGGCAATCTCATCCATTCCTGTGGCTCCATTTATCATCTCTATGTCTATGGTTACCAAATCTCTCTGTCTCCCCCACTGCCATCACTCGGTTCAAGACTCCATCTTCTTTCATGTAGAATAATATCATGGCCCCCAAACAATCTTCCTGTTTCTAATCTCCCACTTCTCCAAACCACCCTTTGAGCAGCTACCCAAATTGTCTTTCTAAGTACAAATCAGACTCTACCATTTCCCTGCTTAAAATCTCTAAAGATTCCATTAGATGTGAGGCAAGCTTCTTAATCTGACCCCCTACAACCTGAATCCAGCCTACCTTTTTAATCTTATTTTACTTACATTCACACACTCTGCTTATTCAAACTATACAGCAATCAGTTTATTTATCTGTGAATATGTCATATCATCCAGTAGACTTTAAGCTCCATTGAAGGAAAGAAGAATGACCTAGTTTCTTCAAAGTCAAGGAGTATACAATGGGACACACCTAGAGATGATTATGATGAAAGGTTAAGTGTGGTAGAAGGAAAATAGAAGTCTTCATTTTTGTCTCTGTATCTGCAGAGCCTAGCACCTAGCATGGGGGCTGGCTCATAGCGGACACTTCATAAATAATAATCGATAATTTGGTTACTGTCCTTCACACAGTCCAAAGTATAGCCAAATGAGACTATTAGCTGTTGATCTCATGGAAAGAGGCAATATGATGTAGATTTGGAGCCAGAAAGACTTGGGTTTGAATCCTCTCTCAGATACTTACTGTATGTCCTTAACATCTCTGGGCATCAGTGTCCTCATAAGTAAATGACAGTGTTTCATCTTTAAACCTATGAGCCAGTGATCATTGTGCATTGTTCCAACTCTATTCATTTGAGCTGGGCTATTCCCCAGGCCAGGAAAACATAACCTTTAGATGTTCAGGGTCAAACTCAAGAACCAAGTAATCCTTGAAGACTTCCATGATTCCACCCTCTAAAAACATCCTTATCTTGCACATTATTTCTTAGAGCATTTTGTCTAGACTTCTATTTTCTCTCTGTCACACTTTGCCTTTTACCATATTTATCTTGCTTTGAGTCACATTGCACACTTCTTTCACTGAAGGGACCATGTCCTTCTCTATTTCTATCTTTGGCACCTAGCACCATGTTTTGCACCTAGAAAACACTTAATAAAAGTTTGTGGAATTGGATTGAACTGTGAGGTTTATAGGAAGCTCAGAGAAACCTCAGTTCATCAGTAAATTACTTGATAAAATAGATTTTCTTTTCATTGTTTTTTTCCACAAAGTAAGTTTAAATTCTAATAAATGCATGCTCTTTGCACAGTCTGTTTTGTCTTGGCATTTCATTCTAGAATGGTTTTGGCTTAGACATCTGTCTGTTTTGTTTTTCTTTGCTTTTTTTCTGGTAATGAGGTAGGACTCAGCAGTCTGATTCAATCACACTGCTTTTTTGTCCTCTCTAAGGAAAAGATGGGAAAAACATTTTAAAATGTCAAGAAAGAAGGAAAGCTGGTTTTATAGAATCACAGTCTCCTCAGATTGTACAAAAGGTCGTACATCCTTTGCTTAAGGCTTTTGTAGAATTGTATTTGGAGATTGTGAACTTCAGGAGACCATCCATTAAAAAAGGTCATTCCCTTCACCTAAGAATCAAATTTAAGCACTACCATCACCCACCCCAGAACCACCATTCGTCCTCTTCTTTAAACTATCCAGTTGCAGGATGGCTGAATAAGTTGTGATATATGATGTTGGGCATCTGTAAGGATGTAGAGGGCCACAGGCTGTTCATGAGGTCTCACTGATGGGTGCAGGCACCTCTGGGGTGCTGATCCAAGAGCAAAGGTCACCTGGTTCGGTGCTCCATTATATAGATCTTCAACAATCTTTAATTCCCCTCATTATTGTATGGTCACTAGCAGTTTATCTGGGATTGGAGTCAGATAAGTGCACAGGATGTTCATGCACCGGCCTTAGCACAGCATGAGCTCTGTGTCATTGTAACTTGAGAAGAAGTTCCTGTTACTTTACTACTTAAGTGAATGCTTTGTTAAAATTAAAAGGAGTTGCTTCCATCTTGTCTCCCGCCTCATCAATGTGCATTCGAGATAGAAGGTTAAGCTGGTCTTATCCCTTCAAGGTTAGTATAGGATCCTTGCTCTTGTGGTGAGCTGAGCTAGTCGCGCGACAATATGATTGTGATGGAATGCCACTATGCTATAAGAAATGATGAGCTCCATGATCTTAGAAAAACATGGCTAGAATTGCACAAAATAATGAAGAGTGAAATGAGCAGAACCAAGAGAACACTGTAGATAGTAACAGCAATGTTGTTTTAAGAACGACTTTGAACGACCAAGTCATTTTGACTATTATAAATACCCAAATTAACTACAAAGGACATGTGAAGGAAGATGCTATCTACACCCAAAGAACTGATAGAAGTATGTGTAAAATGATTTCACACATACACACACACACACATTTGTGTCTTATGGTAGCCATCTCTAGGGTGGATGGAGGGGAAGAAAAAAGGGGGAAAAAGAAATTTACATGATAACTTTGTTATATATTTAAAAGGAATAGCAAGTTGTACGTAATAGATTTACAGTTTCATTTGCAATCTTTTTTTAAATTATGCTATGTTATGGAAATGCCTGTTTGATTCCATAATTAAAAATAAAATGAATAAAAATTTTTAAAAATCTAGCAGAGATTTCATACAAAGAAACTTGGCCATTAGATCATGTGGTATAGCCATAGGTACCAGAAAACAAAGCTCTTGCCCACCAAAGTCCTTGGCCCTATCAAGTGGTTCAGTGTTAGAAACTAATAGAATTTTATCAGTGGAAATGTTATAAAAGAAAAGGCAGTAGTATCTGCTTTGTTGCTTCACTCTAAGGGCTGCATGACATTTCTACTTGACTTGCAGCTGAAGCCTTCCATATATGTTGTCTCCCCCATCAGAATGTGAACTCTCTGAATGTAGAGACTAGCTCAGTTTTCTATGTGTATCCCCAGCACTTAGCACAATGTTTGACACATAGCAAGATCTTAAAATGTTTTTTTTCACTAATTCATTCATTTGGAAGTCTCATGAAGGAAAACATACAGACCACTCACGGAGAGAAGTAAGATAGATGTATTGCAAGGATAGCAGAAGTATAGCTGAGCTCCCCACTGTTACAAAGGGCCAAGGCAATTGGCATGCCACCTCACCCTAGAGTTGGACTGAGGAAAGATCTGAAGGACGGCAATAATCCAGGATGCTGGACGACATCCATCCGTGGGCTGTGACTTCTGGATTACGCTAAGCTGGGTGTCTGTGTGTGCAATGACCAGATCTCTTAACTACCTTCACACCTGTCAATCAAACGCTATAGCCATTTTCATTGCCTTTGTTATCAATTAAAGTATTTTCTAACTCTAAGAAAGATGCTATCTGTGTCCAGAGAAAGAACTGATAAATAGAAGAATATATATAGAATAATTTTACATGTATATGTATGTATGTATGTATACACACACACACACACACACACACACACACACACACACATATATACACACACACACACACATCTATTTGTGTCTAATGGTCTGAAGGTAGCCATGGGGGGAGAGAGGAAAAAAAATGAATTTACCTGACAATTTTGTTGCATATTTGAAAGGAATAGGGGGGCGGAGCCAAGATGGCTGAGTGAAAGCAGTGATTTACTTGAACTCACCCCCAAACCCCTCCAAATACCTATAAAAAATGGCTTTAAATAAATTCTAAAGCAGCAGAAGCCACAAAAAGACAGAGTGAAACAAATTTCCAGCCCAAGACAACCTGGATGGTTGATCAGAAAGGTATATTGCGCTGGGCTGGTAGAGGAATGCAGTTTGGCGTGGGCATGCAGGCCACAGCTAACCTAGAGCAGGCCTCAGAGGACTGAATTGCGGGCAGCTGTGGCAGTTTCCAGACTTCTCAACCCACGAATGACAAACACAACTTAGAAGGTGAGTGGGAAAAGTTTGTTTTGATGGTGTGAGAGAAGCTAGGTCTCAACCCCCTTCCCGAGGAGTGTGGGCCTGGGCTGTGGCTGCTTCCTGAGCTTCCAGCCCACACACTGAGGGGGAATTGAGTGGCTGATCAGAGGGGGATTGCAGGGATCTTTTGGCCAGTGCTGAGGCAGGAATCTCTTGCTTTGCCCTTGCTTCGATCTGGGTCACAGTTCTGAGTGGCGGTCTTAGGGTGAGGAGGAGCACTGGTGTGGTGGAGATTGTAGAGGCTGTGGAGAGGGAATCTTCCTCACAATTCCAAGACAGAACTCACAGACCAGAGCACAGGCCAGGAAAAGAGTAAACACCTCTCCCCTTATCATACCACCTTGGAAGAATTGAAAATTTATGGGTCCCTAGAAGTATCTCTGAAAACAGCTGTGCAAAAACCCAAAGCTTGGGACTGTACATTCTCCACATTGGAAGCAGACCTCTACCTTAATAAAGAGTTTATAACTCAAGTAATTGGCTGGGATCATGAGCAAACCTTGTAAGAAGTGTCAGACTTTAGAATCTTTTTTTGGTAACAAAGAAGATCAAAACATACAACCAGAAGAAGACAACAAAGTCAAAGCTCCTACATTCAAAGACTCTAAGAAAAATGTGAATCAGTCACAGGTCTTGGAAGAGCTCAGAAAGGATTTTGAGAAGCAAGTAAGAGAAGCAGAGGAAAAACTGGGAAAGAAATGAGAGTGAGGCAAGAAAATCACGAAAAATAAGTCAACAGCTTGCTAAAGGAGACTCAAAAAAATACTGAAGAAAATAACACCTTAAAAAATAGCCTAACCCAAATGGCAAAAGAGGTCCAAAAAGCCAATGAGGAGAAGAATGCCCTAAAAAGCAAAATTGGCCAAATGGAAAAGGAAGTCCAAAAGCTTACTGAAGAAAATACTTCCTTAAAAATTAGAATAGAGCAATTGGAAGCTAGTGACTTTATGAGAAATCAAGACATTGTAAAACAAATCCAAAAGAATGAAAAATTAGAAAACAATGTGAAATATCTCATTGGAAAAAACTGACCTGGAAAATAGATCCAGGGAGAGAATTTAAAAATTATTGGACTATATGAAAGCCATGCAAAAAAAGAGCCTAGACATCATCTTTCAAGAAATTATCAAGGAAAACTGCCCTGATATTTTAGAACCAGAGGGCAAAATAGAAATTGAAAGAATCCACTGATCTCCTCCTGAAAGAGATCCCCAAAGGAAAACTCCTAGGAATATTGTAGCCAAATTCCAGAGTTCCCAGGTCAAGGAGAAAATATTACAAGCAGCCAGGAAGAAACAATTCAGGTATTGTGGAAACACAATCAGGATAACCCAAGATTTAGCAGCTTCTACATTAAAGGACCGCAGGGCATGGAATATAATATTCCAGAGGGCAAAAGAGATAGGATTACAACCCAGAATCACCTATTTGGCAAAACTGAGTGTAATCCTTCAGGGGATATAACAGTTATTCAGTGAAATAGAGGACTTTCAAGAATTCTTGATGAAAAGACCAGAGCTGAATAGAAAATTTGACTTTCAAATACAAGACTCAAGTGGAACATGAAGAGGTAAACAGGAAAGAGAAATCATAAGAGACTTATTAAGGTTGAACTGTTTACATTCCTAGATGGAAAAATGATATTTGTAACTCTTGAGACCTTTGTTAGTATTAGGGTAGTTAGAGGGAAAAAATTATATGTATGTGTATATAGATAGATAGATAGATGATAGAGGGCACAGGGTGAGTTGAAGATTAAGGGGTCATATCTGGAGAATAAAAATAAGGGATGAGAGAGGATTATACTCAGAGAAGAAGAAAGGAAGAGGTGGAATGGGATAAATTAGCTTTAAAAAAAACAGAAAAAAAGGCTCTTACAGTGAAGGGGAAACAGGAAGGTGAGAGGGAATGAGTGAATCTTATTCTCATAGGATTTGGCTTAAGGAGGGAATAACATACACACTCAATGGGGTATGGAAATCTGTCTTACCCTACAGGAAAATAGGGGGAGAAGGGGACAAGAGAGCAGGATGATAGAGAGGAGGGCAGATTGGGAAAGGGGTAATCAGAAAAATACTTCTGAGGAGGGACAGGATCAAAAGAAAGAATAGAATAAATGGGGGGGCAGGATAGGAGTGAAGGAAGTAGAGTTAGTTTTTCACCATATGACTACTATGGAAGTGTTTTGCATAACTGCACATGTATAACCTATATTGAGTTTCTAGCCTTTTCAATGAGGGTGGGTGAGGAGGGAGGAAGGGAGAAAATTTGGAACCCAAAGTTTTAAAAACACATGTTTAAAAAAAAATGTTTTCATGTGCAACTGGGAAATAACAAATGCTGCCCTACAGGAAAATAGAAGGGGGAGGGGATAAGAGAAGGGGGCCAGAGATAGAAGGGAGGGCAGACTAGGGGAAAGGATATTTAGAATGCATGCCATCTTGGGTTGGGGGGAGGGGCGAGATGGGGTAAAAATTTGGAACTCAAAATCTTGTGGAAGTAAATGTTGAAAACTAAAAATACATAAATTTAAAAAAGAAAGGAATAGCAAGTTGTACATAGTAGATTTGCATTTTCATGTACAATCATCTTTTTTTTTTATCGTATTGTGTTATGTAAATGCTTGTTTTATTCCATAAATTAAAAAGAAAATAAAAAAAGAAAATCTTCCTAAGCTGGAGTCCTTCTCTCCTTACTTCTCTCTATCTCTGTCTCTCTGTCTGTCACTCTGCCCGTCTCTCTGTCTCTGTCTCTTGTCTCTCTGTCTCTGTCTCTAGTTTTGCCTCTATATATGTGTCTCATCTTCTCACCCCTCTCTCCCCCTCTCTGGGCTGTCTGTACCTTTCGGTATACTGCTAATGGTTCAAAGGAATTCTATTTTTAAATTTTTTCTAAATGTAGTTTTTCCGCAAGAGTTAAGGGGGTCCTACTAATTCTAAGATCCTGGGATTTGCAAAACAGGTCTGTGTTTACTCTATTAACACTTCTTGATTTTTACAATCTGGATCATATTGCTCTCATTTTTTGATTCAAACACCAAACAGCCAGTTACTATTGCCTCAGGGCTTGCCATACAAATCAACAGAATACACAGGAACATCCACTGTGGGTTACGTGACACCGAAAGATTTATCTCCAATTATCTCCTCCATGGTCTTTCTAAGGCACAAAAGTATCCAATATCAAAGTTACTTTTTTATGGTAAAGAAATGTTTCCCCATAGTCACTGCCAAAGGAGATTCATAATCTCTGAGAGGAATGACACTTTCCTAATGGAAACACAGATTAATTTATTCAATTAGCCTACCTTACCCTAGCTGAAAGAGTGGTTTGGAATAGATAAGAATGGAGTAGGATAAGGGAGCAAGTTTTTTTTTTTAAATGCACCTCCTAAGTGCCAGCCAATGTGCTTTATAAATATTCTCCCACTGATTTCAGAAAAACCTGAAAAGGCTTACATGAACTAATGTAAAGTGAAGTGAGCAGAACTAGAACGTGGCACACAATAACAGCAATATTGTTCTGCTAACCAACTGGGAAAGGCTTAGCTACTCTGGATAATACAATAATCCATGACAATTCTGATGAAAAATGTCATCTACCTCCAATTTATGGTCTCAGTGCAGATCGAAGCATGTTTTTCCCCTTTATTTTTCCTACTTGTTTTCACAATATGTCTAATATGGAAATGTCTTTCATGACTTCATATATATAATGGGAATCATAGTTTTTGCTTTTTCAATGAGTGGGGGAGGGATTGAGGGAGGATGAGAATTTGAAACTGAAAGTAAAAATAAAAAAAATTTTAAATGAAAATGCAAAACAATTCCTCACAAATATTCTCCAATTTAATCCCCACAACAACTTTGTGACGTAGCTGTTATGATTTCCATTTTACAGTTAAGGTTAACAGTCTTGCCCAGTGTCTATTAAGTGTACGAGAATGAATTTGAACTCAGGTCTTCCAGTCTCCAGGCCCAGCACCCTGTCCACTGCACTGCTAATCTACTTTGTCTTTAGAGTACAGAGTACAGAATACTGTCCAGATGAAGCATTACAGCAGAAATTTCTGAACAGCTGGGAGATTCGTAATGATTTCTGTGACGTACTCAATTCAATTTGGTTAAATTCAATAAGTATTTATTAAGTGCATAGCATATGCAAGACATTGGGCTGGGCTTTGGGAACGTCCAGACAAAAATGAATCAATCGCTACCTTGAATATTGTTACTGGAAAAATTCAAGATGTGCACAGATAAATAAATTCAAAATAATTTTTTGTGTCTATAGCAGAAGGTGGCTGGGAAGTATAAAGACTTGGTGAATCAGTAAAGGACTCAGGCAGGAAATGAAAACTAATGGAACTCATTTCTCCTTCAATAATAAAATAGCCACCACATCTGAATGTGGTACCCACATTCAAGGGGGACTGAAGGTGACTCAGTTATGCGCAGTCATAGTAGCAACACTTAAAATTGAGGCTGGGAAGCTTGGAAAACGGATTTGAACCTCAAAATGTAAGTGAGTGGCTGGGGAGACCAAGAAGGAAAAGTTGTTAGAAAACACAGCACATATCACAGGGATTAGGAGAGTAAGGGGAAGTGGGAATTTGCTACTTAATGGGTCCAGGAAAATCCAGGAAAGTTAATGGATTAGCCTTTATATGCATGGTAGTTTTGTGGTGGTCAATGACCTGGCTGTTGATCTGGCCCAGTTTCAGCCAGCCACGCAGCAGCCTTTAGCAATGCAAAAAAAAAAAAAGCTCATGGTGGGTAATCTCAGAGAGAATTCATAAAAGAATAAGAAAGTCAAATGAGGATATTATGTATTTTAAACAAAACAAAGAATTATCTGAGCAAACAATGGATGAGGAAAATTGGCCAGTACAGCAGTAATCCAAAATCCATACCTGTTATTATTCATGAGATTTCTGAATGTTTATTTCATTTCCTTTCATGTGACCAAGAAATGGTTCAGAATGAAAATGAAATGTTTGACCTTGACAGGAAAGCATTTGAGTACTTAAAAAAAAAACAGGCTCAAAAGCATCTCCATCATTATTTATTGTTACTGCAAACAAAGACATATTTGATAATCGGAGGCAGGCAGGAAACAAGAATTTATTTAGCACTTACTATGTTCTAGTCACTGTACTAACAGCTTTACAAATACCTTATTTGACCCTCACAAAAAAGTCTTAGTGGTAGCTGCTATTATCATTTTCTTTTATCCATAGCTAAGAAAACTGTGATTAAGACAAACAGAGACTTAGTAACTTGACCAGGGTCATGTAACTAGTAATATCTAAGGCTAGATTTGGACCCAGGTCTTTGTGACTCAAGGTCTAGTGCTTTTTCTACTGTGTGACCCAGCTGCCCGTCATAGAGACAAATTATAATGAGAAATGGGAAGACTCTATAGTAAGGTTAATTATTATCATCAACATTCAGAGGAAAAATGTTCTAGAGATTCCCTAAATGAGGAACTTCAATTATTGAATGAGGATTTTGTTGTATTAGTCACGTCACTGATGGATGTTTGTGGCTGTTCAGTCATTTCAGACTCTTCATCATCCCATTTGGGGTTTTCTTGGAAGAGATACTGGAGTGGTTTGCCATTTCCTTCGCTGGCTCACTTTACAGATGAGAAAACCGAGGCAAACAGAGTTAAGTGACTTGCCCAGGGTCACATAGCTACTAAGTGTCTGAGGTCAGATTTGAACTCAGGAAGATGAGTCTCTCTGCCTTCATGTCCAGTGCTCTATCCACTGCTGCCACCTAGTGGCCAGTTTGCTCATATTCAGGGAACTCAGTACTCTAGTAAAAATAATAGCTGCCCTGTGGGGTTAGGGACAGGGAGGAGACCAGCATTCTTTTAAGATGACAACTCACAATTGAACAATCATAAGTGATCATCGAAAAATACCCTTCATACCAGCGTCGAAAAGAAATCCCATCATATCTTCTCTGCTTTTGTTTTGTTTTTTAGGCTATTGGGGTTAAGTGACTTGCCCAGGGTCACACAGCTAGTAAGTGTCAAGTGTTTGGTCTGAGTCCGGATTTGAACTCGGGTCCTCCTGACTTCAGGGCCGGTGCTCTATCCACTGCCCCACCTAGCTACCCTGCCATTATATCTTCTCTGTCCATTTTAGGATGAGTACGTCTTTATGTGCTGTTTGCCATTTATATTTATATGTGGTTTATTTGTATTTAGGTATTTTCAGATGGAACTGTTTTATTTTTTTCAGATATGGTTGCCTATAAGCTCTTAGCATAACTAATGGTTCATCTTTTATTTTAAAAGACAGAATTGATGAGCAAATTTTAGTCATATCAGAAATGGGCTTCATTCCTGTCCATATGAACCCCCACAGAGTGGATTTTTTTTTTTATCACTGGAGAAGTTAATCTTAACCTGGGTTCCATGAACTCAGTGTTTTTTAAAAAAATTTGATAATTGTATTTTGTTATGATTGGTTTCCTTTGTAATCCTTTGCATTATAGACGGTGTCCCAAGAGTCAATTCAGTTTAAGTTATTAAAGCTGAAAAGACTTAAGTCTTTTGGGACATTCTGTATTTTAGACATTAAAAAAAACCACATGATTTTATGAGATGAGATCTGTAGACCCTCACACACAATCGGTGGGGCTCATGATGCAAAAATGAATCAGAACCCCTGGAATCAGAGGTTCACTTGGTTTTTAAAAAGTCCCTCATTGCAACAAACATTCAGGTTTCAATCAAACATACACAGGAGAAGAAATGGTCACATTTTCCTGACAGCTGATAAGCAGCAATGGAACAATTAAAAAAAAAAGACAGAAGTCAGCTGTCCTCATCTCCCGGATTTAGAGGAACAACTTAATTTGATAAATAAGTTTTGGTTTTTCAGTGAAGAATTCTAGGTGTATCATGAATCTCAGATTTGTGTCAAGGACCAAATTCTTAGCAGAAATTTAGCTAAAGCTCATTTGCAGAAATTCTAAGGTAAGGGAACCTCTGAGTGATGTGATCTGCAGAGGTAGCTCCAATAAATTTGTGTTAGAAAGGAAATTCAGACTTTGTTTATAAGATTTTTAAAGGTTCCTGCATGCCGGTAAGCGAGAGCTAGGAATTCTTGGGGTAGGTTCATAATCAGTTGGAGAGAGCCAGCATGTCAGAGAGAATGGTCTGTCCCCAAAGCAGCTGAACTAGAGGAAGGGGGCAGTCTTTCCCCCAGAGAGACTGGCACTGAACCTTTTTCATAATGGCTATGAGGGGTTTACCCACTCTCCAAGCTTAGGAAGACACAGAAGGAGTAAGGAATGGATAATGAGAGAAGAAGAACCCCTTCATGGGGGTGCCACTTTGATGGGGGGCATTACCAGTGGACCTGACCCAAGTCTTGCCATGGGACTCCAACGACTGTGGAGGAAAAAGTGAGACTGATGACTTTGCACGGTTCTGCCCCACTTAAGTCCAATTGACTTGCAAGGCAAGACATCATCCTCCCGATGTCATCGGTCCTCTTTAAGAACAAAGGATGGACAAAAGTAACAAACAACTATGACAGAAGTCATGGTGGTTATTGTAGTGAGTCAGGCAAGAAAATGTGGGTGATTGCACCACATGGTATGGGCCAGTGGACTCTTGGTCTGCAAAGAGAAGGATCTCAGTGCTCTCTACAATGTCCTCATCGCCGCACCCTATTTACACCTTTGAGGGCAGGTTTGCTTATTTTCAGATATTACTTTGAAAGCTAATCTTCAGTGATTAAGTAGTGCTCTAAAGTATATTTCATATTACTCTCCAGTAGATGGCACCATGGAAGGGAAGGAGATGGCTAAGATGGCTAAGACACATGCTGATGCCCAGCAGAATAGACCTGAGAGCTGTATTTCCTTTCTCCACCGACAAGCATGGCTGGAGGCAAGCCCGCTTTTTGTAACCTTCATCAACTCTCCCTTCTCTTTTAGCCTCTCTCCCTTCTCTTGAGTGGAGGTGGAAAGGTGGAAGTTCTTGTATCCAGAATCTATTTCAAAGTGACCCAGTCTGCTGCACATAAAAGACATAAGATCAAGATTTCTGAAGCCAAGACAAGAGTTATCCTTCCCTCTCACTATTTTGAGAGCCTTATTACTGTCAATTTTTAATAAAAAAGTAATAATGCTCCAGCCCCAAGGCAATGTCTCTTGCCAAGCTGGAAAATGAGACTTTTCAGCCAAATAAAGCTAGTACAAATAGTCTCAGGCTTTCCCCCACTTAGTTCTCTTGTACTTAAAGACAAAACCAAAAGCAATTAGGTCTTTATCAAGTTGAGGGGTGATCTAAAGTACTAACAAAACAGTCACAAACAGTCTTAACAAAAAGAAAATCAAGCTTTGGGATCTAATCTCTGCTCCTCACACATTTACTAGTTTATGACCTTGGGCAAGTCTGCCTCAGTTTCCTCAAATGTAATATGAGGATAATAGTATCACCTTGCTCCCAGGGTGGTTGTAAAGATTGAGTGAGATGATATTTGTCAATCACTTGGCATAGTGACTTGCAATAGTATCATTTGATAAATATGTGTTACACAGACACACACACACACACACACACACATACAAACACACACTTAACAATAAAAGAAAGGAAGAAGAGACCATGTAAAGGAGATTGAGGCATTCTCCTGGTCTTCTGGATCCTTAGCCTTATGTTTCCAGTGATTGGGCTTGTCTCATACTCTGGTTCCTGCAGTTCTGTTTGGGCACCTCGTGAATCCCACCCATGCTCAATGCCACTCAATACCACTACTACCCACTCAATATCATGCTGCCATACCTGTGTCTGTGCTTGCCCCATTTCCTCTTCCTTTGGTCTATCATGATTCCCCAAACCCATCCTGGTGGGGCAAACTTTCCCTCCTCACCCAGAGTCCTCACAATCAGGGTTAAAAGAACTGTGGGCCCCACAAGTGTCAGGAATCCATGAAGCTATTCCATAATTTCTTCCTGCATTTATTTAACGATCCAAAACTTGAACAGTTAAGACATTTTCTGTTACCTCTTTGAACTTTCTCAAAGACCTCCACATCTGAACTGCCAAAGGAATGATGCTGCTCAGTTTAACTTGTTATGGTGTTATCAATAAGTTAGGAATGGGGAGGGTAGAAGAATGGAAATGAACATCGGGGGCTCTACAGGTATGCAGCAGAGAAGAAACAGGTACTTAAGGATTTTGCGTTGCCTTCAGGTTTTCTTTAGTCAACCTGGTGTCCTTGTTCAAATTGCAGCCAAGCCTGAGAGAGTGTGGAAGTAGACAGAAAGTAAGGCAGCTAGGTGGCACAGTGGACAGAGGTATGTGCTGGGCTTAGAAGTCAAGAAAATACGTCCAGATCCTGCCTCAGAAACTTACTAGCTCTGTGAACCTAGGCAAGTCACTTAACCTCTCTGTGCCATAGTTTCCTTATTTGTAAAACGAAAGGGTTGGGCTTAATGGCTTATAAGGTCCCTCATGGCTCTAAATCTCTGCGTCTATGATTAAGGCATTGAGACCCCTTCCTGTCTTCACTGGTGTTGGTGACTTCTGGGCCATTAGGAAAGGAGCCAGTTCAGGAATTGGTGCCATCTCTGCATTTCTCCGGCATTCTCTACTCTGTGAGAGCTTGCGATTATCCTCCAAGTCAATGCAAGAGGGATCTGAATAATGCTTATGTACATCTCCCAAGGATTTAGCCTCAGAGCCATGTATCTGATGGAGTTTTCATCACATGCCACTAGAGAAAATAGCTCAGTGGGTAGCTTGCTAAGAGACCGCAGCATAGATATATCAAAATGTACCAAGTGCCATCTAGTGGTAAAATAGGATACCTGCAGCTATTAGTTAATGCCCCACAGGCTATAATGATTACTATATTGCAGAAAAGCAAAGTAAGATGCATTAATTTACCCCATAATTAGCTATCATAAACAATTGATTATATTCAACAAGGAATGAGCTAGCTATAGTAGCATGCAAAAACATTCCTTCTGCTTTCCGTAGGACTTAAAATTTGAATTCAGAGAAAGAGGCAAGCAACATATACTGTATTACAACGTGGCAGGGTGATCACATCAGGGTGACCCTTATTTGCTAGACTGAGACACCTCCTAGGAAGTTGTATATATGTGCTGTGGTCTCTTTCTTTGCATCTGCATGTCCGCCATCTTTTCTACCTTAAAAAAATAGCTGTCCCAAACCTGATATCTATATTGAGTGTCTTTTCTATCAGGGATACTATTACTCACAACTTTGGAGAGATTTTGCCCATGAATTTTATTTTAGTGATTTCCTGGACTTTATTCCAGCATCCAGAAGATGAAACTTGACTCTTCTCTTTGAGTCAGGCCCCTTCAGGATGAGCCTGCTCTGTGTTAACCCTGGCCAAAGCCTCATATGGGAAGGGGGCCTCATAGGCCATCGCTGACAGTATTTTTTTAAACATCTATGATGTTTGGTGAGTTCCCCGTGAATTCATCTTGTTAGCTTTGGAAAACTCTTCTTTCCTCACCAGAATTATTTCTCTTTGTATTCATAATTTAATTTTTGAAGTTTTTGTCCATCTTCAGCTGACTTACAGTACAGAATGTTAGTCCACAAGATCCTACTAATTTTTTATTTAAAGTCTTTGAAATCTGCTCTCCTAAAACCTAAGGTAGAGGTCAGGCCACTGGAAGTTTTGTTAGATGAGATCACATTTGTGCAAGTTTATCTAGGCCAAAGAAGTTGTATGGCTACGTGAAGAAAGTGAGTACAGAGAGGGCTCTAGAAATAGTGATGAAGCACTAAAACAACATAGAATGTACTCTAGGTGGCCAGTGGGCCGCTAGGTGGTGCCATAGAGCATTGGGCCCAAAGCCAAGAAAACTCATCTTCCTAAGTTCAAATCCGGCCTCAGACACTTACTAGCTGTATGACCCTGGGCAAATCACTTCACCCTGTTTCCTTCAGTTTCCTCATCTGCAAAATGAGCTAGAGAAGGAAATGGCAAACCACTCCAGTATCTTTGCCAAGAAAACCCTGAATGAGGTCATGGAGAGTTGGACAGGACTGAAAATAACTGAACACCAACAAGTAGGAAGAACTTACTCTCTCCCATTTCCCACTGTGCTGCTAGCTCAATTATCCATCCATCAGCTTCAGTCCAACAAGTAGTGGTTTTAATTAAGGATCAGATCGTCACTGGTGCCGAGAGATGTTTAATTGTGGGTGTGCCTCCAAAACCCTCAGCATTCCTATGCATGACTCCACCAAAGCATGAAGAGATAGAGAAATTCATTTAAAAATAACTGCATATATAAACTATTTGGTAGTCTACATACCAAGGCAAATATGGAAACTGCAGTACTGCAACTACTGTATAAAACCCTCCTTGCAGAAATATAGATCTAAATAACTGCTGTGCCAATATAATAAAATAATGTTATATAAATTAATATACTTATTCAGTGCCAGAATAATCAAACTACCAAAAGATTCCTTTGTAGAACTAAAAAAAAAGAATTCATCTGGAGGAACAAAAAGTCAAGAATCTCAAAGGAAATAATGACAAAAGGTGAGAAGAAATGGCGCCTACTGTAGAACAGGACCTCAAATTGAAGTAATCAAAGTAGTCGTAATCAAAACTATTTGACGTTGGTTAAAACAATAGAGAGGATGCTCAATGGAAGACCATACAGAAGGAAATGAACATTGTGACATAGTATTCAACAGACCCATTGCCCAGGTACTGGGCCTTCAGGGAGCATTGGAAAGTAGTCTGGCAGGAATTAGACTTAGACCAAAATCTCACACCATAAACTGCAATGATCTCTCAACTGATGCATGATACAATACACAATACATAATAGGTCACATCATAAACAAGTTAGAAGAGTAATGAAGGAATTGAGGGGATTAGGTGAAGGAAACAGCTTCTGGAACTATGGGGAGGGGAAGATTCATGAACAAACAAGGGACAGAGAGGATCATAGAATATAAAATGGACAGTTTTGACCACATAAATTAAAAAGATTTCACAAAAACAAAACCCGCACAGTTAGAATTAGAAAGTAAAAAATTCAGTGGGTAAAAAGTTTTGTAGCGAATTTTTCTAATAAAGGTCTCATATCTAAGGCATTTTAGGAAATTAAATATATACATAATATACACACATATACATATATATGTATACATAACTCACATATATGTATGCACACACATTTACATACAGATATGTGTGTAAGTCTGTATGTGAATCAGTCATTCTCCAATGGATATATGATCAAAGGATATGAGCAGGCTATTGAAATCCAAACTATTAACAGCCATATAAAAATGCTCCAAATGACCAATAATTAGATGAATATAAATTACAGCAAATTTATCGTTCTACCTAACATCTCTCAGATGGACAAAATGACAAAAAAAAGGGGAAATGAAAAATTTGGAGGGAAAACAGGTATATTAATTCACTATCATTGGAGCTATGAATTAGTCAACTACTCTGGAAGCACTTTGGATCATGCCTTCCAAGACAATAATTTGTGCATGGTGAAACCACTACTGAGTTCATACCTCAAAAAGACCAAAGAAAGAGCAAAAGGACTCATATGTTAAACAAATGTTTAGAAGACCTCTTTTTTTGGTAGCAAAAAACTGGAAAATAAAGAATTGCTTATAAATTGGGAAACAAGTAGAAAATTATGATATATGAATATAACAGAATATGATTCTGTCAGAAGAAATGAGTAATAATATGATTTCAGAAAAAACCTGGGGAGATTTGTATAAATTGATGCAGAGTGAAGTGAGCAGAAATAAGAGAATAATTTATACAATAACCATCACCTTGTAAAAGTAAACAATTTTTTGGAATTTAAGAACTCTGATAAATTTAATTCCAACTATGATTCCAGAGGACTGATGATAAAGTCTGCTACCCACCTCCTTACTGAGAGATGATAGAATCAAGATTTAGAATAAGATATGCATTTTTCACATATGGCCAAAGAGGAAATTTGTTTTGCTTAACTCTACATATTTGTTACATGTGTTTGCTTTTTTTTTTTTTCAAGATGGTGGAGAGGGAGGTGGAAGGGAGCAGCGAGCTAATGAAGATTCAGCTAGAAGGAAAACGAAAAAGAAAAAGGGCATCAAAGTATATACTTTAATGTATAAAAGAGACAAGAAAGACACAGGGGATCAGGATAGCTTTGAAAGTTTCATGTTGCATTTATATTATACTTAAAATGAAAAATGAGCTCAATGTAAGAGAGATTTGTAGTCTCACATACAATCCTCTTTTTTATGCATATGGAAATGTTCCTTTCATTTGGAGTTTTTAAAGTCCTTTCTGAACTTCTCTTACTGTCTTCAAGTATATTGATACTTCCGCAATAGAATTCCCTAATTTCCATTCACTTGATTTAAAGTCCTAGATGATAGTAGAACAGCATACCATTAGTTAAATCATAGAATGACAGTTTCAAAATTGGGTCATAAGAGCATTATAATTATGGTTATGATTATTTTATGATCATTAGGCTCAAAGATGTAGGTCTGGAATAAAATTTTAGTAGAAATGCCTCATTTTACAGACAGTGAAATTGAGTTAATTACTTGCTCAAGGTTGGACAGGTTATATTTAGTAGAATGAGAATTTGAACTCAGGTCCTTTTCTGACAGTAAATCCAATGTGCTCTCTTTCCACTATGCCATGTTGACTTTCTCTATCATGTTATGCAGAAATGGAAAAAGAAGTCTTGAGAGATTGTTACACAGTTAGTTAGTAGAGTTGTCAAGGAGTAGAACTTGAGATGGCTTGGGCCTTAGTTTTCTTGTCGCTATTAAGATTGAGGTATTAGGTCTAAAATAAAATCAGTGGGGATTTAGAAGGTATTCTTGCCCACTCAAATGAAATGTTCAAAAGGAATAAATGAATAGCATTTATTAAATGCTTACTGTGTGTCAAACACTGCTCTGAGCACTGAAGACACAAATATAAAAGTTTAATAGTCTCTGCCCTCAAATAGCTTATATTCAAATGGAGGAGACCACATATAGGAGAATGGTGGCCAAAAAAAGGAATTACAGACTGAAAAGTCACAAAGATACCGAGTAGGGGATGTTTCCAATTAGTGGCAATTATGTAAAGGGAAAGGAAAGAAGGAAACAAGTATTCATTAAGTACCTGCTATGTGCAAAAACTGTGCTAAGCACTTTATAAATATTATCTCATTTAATCCTCATTACAACCCTGGGAGACAGGTGCTATTTTCCATTTTACAGCTGAGGATACTGAGGAACTTACCTTAATACAAGTTGTCACTTGTCAAAAGTAGTATCTGAGATCAGATTTTAACTCATTGGGGTGGAGAAGAGACTTGTCACAGCAAGGCTGAAAATGCCGAGGCTGAAGATGAAGATACCTGATGCCAAGGAGTGCAGTGCTGTGTGGCTTATCTCCCTCGAGGCATAATAGACATGCAAAGAATGGAACAACATATTCTTTATGATATGAGACATTTATAATTTGGAATTAGCATTCGTGTTCTTCGAAGTCTGATGTGTTACCTTTTGGATTCTTAATGACACAGTCCATTGTCGCATGAGGATTAGCACATACATAAACAATTTCTGGTGTCAAATATTCTCACAATTATTGTCTTTTGTCGTTGGTCTCTTCCGTGAGCAATGGGATCGTTTTCAGAGCTAATGAACATCAACAATAACAACAACAACAACAAAAACCCTCCTCAAACCAATATCCTTTCTTTTATTCTAATGGGGTTTGCTTTGATTTCTTTTCTACGGATTGGAATGCCTGCTCTGCAGATTTGATTGGCATTGTATGTATGTGTGCGTATTGCATAGCTGTTCCTAGCAACATGTGTCTTATGGTCATTTTTTTTTTTGGCATTGGCATTGACATTGGCAAACAAACCGGGCCAAGCCCCTGCAAACAATGGCTTATTTTCCTAAGGTTTCCAAAGCTATTTTGTGAATTCGTTTTTGCTTCATTTTGGGTTCTTTGTCGTCCTTCTTTCTCATTGTTGGTTTCATCCTCCCCTTCCTCCTCAAACAGTAAGTATATTGGTTTGTTTTTTAAAATAATAACAGATTTTAACACACTTTGCCTCCCGCCATCTGCCCTCCCTTCTATCAGCCCCAACTGAGTGTGTAAATTATTCCCTCTCTGAGACAATTTGCTAAGTTACATTTTATGGGCAGTCCTTTGACTTGATCAACTCCCTGAGACTGGTAAAAGGCTTCTAAGATTCTCTGAGGCACTGTTTAATGTTTGCTTCTCTCGTACAGCTACCTCTCTCTCCTCTCTTGACTAAATATGCCACATCAGAAAAAAATAGTAAAAAGACGAGAGCTAAAGGAACTCACAATGGAATGGAGGAATAAAACAAGCAAACAAACCACATACAGGGTGTTTTGTGGGTCAGCTAGGTGCTACAGTGGATACAGTGCCAAGCCTGTTGTCTTCCCGATGTCAACTCTGGCCTCAGACACTAGCTGTGTGAGCCTGGGCAAGTCACTTGACCCTGTTTGCCTCAGTTTCCTCATCTGTAAAATGAGCTGGAGAAGGAAATGGCAAACCACTCCAGTGTCTCTGCCAAGAAAACCCCACATGGGGTCATGAAGAGTTGGACACGACTGAAAATGACTGGAAAAGCAAGGACACAACAAACCCCTCCTGAGGGGCGTATTTCCCCCTATCATCCATCACCCCTACTAATCAGCTCCCTTTTCAGTGTTGGCTTCCCCCATTAGATTACAAACTCCTTAAGGTCAGGGATTATTGTTGTTTCTGCTTGTATTTGTTTCCCCAGTGCTTAGAACAGCAACTGGCACATAATAAGGGTTTAATAAATGCTCGTTGACTTGACTTGGCCACTAAGGTCCAACCAGGAAATTCTATGATTCTGTAATTGACTGAACTGTGAGGAGGAAAACCAGTTTGACAAATAACTTGGGTTACCCAATACCTCCCCAAACGATCCCTCCTTGTTATCTTTCTTTTTGGCTCTTCTTTCCTGCTTTTCTACATTTCCCTTTCTTCACATTACCTAATCCTTTACAGGTCTAATGTTTTCATGCTTACGCTCCCTTTCTGAGAAGCTACTGGAAACCTCATGTCAACTTCCAATATTACTACTAATATTACTCATTGCTGATTATGCCTTTGGGATTCCAGTAATAGAACTGAGAAAGTTCAACAGGGTAGGCCAAGACTTTTTAACTTTTTGTTTGTTTGTTTGGCGTGGAATTTTTCTGGGCAATCTGATAAAACCTACCATCTGAACACTGTTTTAAAATAATTGAAGGAAATGCTAAATTTCAGTGAAAGATTAGTAAAAAGAAAAGATGCAATCTCTTCTCATCCAAAGTCACCGACCCCTTGAAATCAGTGGAGCCTAGGGCTAAGAACCTTGGTCTATGCAAATGTTGGGCTAAGGCAGAAAGCTGTGCTGATGCTTTAACTCTTATTCAGTGAATTGTGATATTACACTCTATTTCTGGGGACGATAAAAACTCACATACTTTTCGGGACAAATTCACCTGCATGGTAATCAAAACTCCAGGTAAAGTAATGTCCTAGTTGAATTAATACACTGGGACAGAAAAGATTTGGAGGTTAGGAGATCAAGAGTTAAATTGGGATTGACACTTTCCTCAGATCTCCTATATGGTTATCCCTTCCATATTGGGGAGGTGGGGGTGGATTAGGGGTATGGCACCCCAGTGATCTAGAAAATCTATGTAAAAAATTTTGGCCTTCCTTTTATACCAGAGAAGATGTCTTCTGGTTTCAAGGGTTTCCTTCTCTTTTTTCTTGATATCATACAATACAGTGCATACATTTTACGCATTTCTGAGTCTCTAAACATTTTCTGTGTTGTCCCCTGGCCTTTGCATGTTTTCTGTGGCTTCTGCAAAACTCCCCCCAAATTCCCATTTAATTTCTTATGCCAACCCATGATATATTGAAACTGTGATGGGAAAAGTCTCGATGTGGAAAGGATAACGGTACTTTTTACAAGTAGGATTGTGAACAAAGGCCAGTGCCTCCATTTCTTCATCTTTAATAAAGAGGTGGGCTGAGCTGTGGCAGGGCTATTGCATTTAATGATCTTGCTGGTTCTAAATTTTATGCCCCTCTGATTCAAGGTTCTTCATAGCTAAAGGTGCCCTGCAAATCATACTTGAAGTTTCCTTTGTCCTATTTGGTCTAGAGATCACCAGAGGCCCCTTCTATTGCACCCTGCTCCAGCCATGACTCCTGGAGCCGAAAAAGCGTTGAGCCCCGATTGACTTCTTAGACATTTCTGTCACTTCCTTGATCTAATGGACTTGGATTAAGAGGAATTGCAGTTGGAGCTGCTTAAAACTATTAAGCATCCACAATGAGGGTGATTTTTTTTCTTTTGGGCTGTTGTGCTGTTCTTGGGTGATTTAATAAAAATGAAATTGACTTCTGGAGCTTTGTATAAATGCACCCAGAGGCTTTTTAGCAAAGGGGAAGATTTTAAAAGCTGACACAAATAAATAAAACCTAGGAAATGCTGGCGCCTCTTACTTCACTAAGAATGCTAAATAAATCAGAGACCCATTGTCACTGTCGGGAGTGTTCACGGTACTGGGGATCTGGGGTGTGGTCTAAGAGCCTTAGGTAGCCCTTTGGGAAACGCCCACAGGAGACTGCTCCCTCTGTATCCTTGAGATGTTGCATTAAGCATCTGAATGTTTATACAGCAGCAGGGAAAGCAAAGAATCTCTTCAGATTGCAAGACTTTCTCTTGGCTGCCTTCCAGCAGAGATTTGCCCTCCTGCCTAAAGCAGTATCTTCCCTTACCCTGGTTGTCTAAACTCCCCAATCCTGATCTGGTCAGTATGCCAGTATCGAGAACGATAAAAAAGACCCCTAGGACAAAAAAACAGTAATAATTCCCTACACACACACACACACACACACACACACACACACACACACACACTCACACTCACACACACCTTGCCAGTCTTCTTATACCTTATTCCCTACTACATACCCTTAGATCAGTGACACTGGTCTTCTGGCTGTTCCATAAACAAGATACTCTATATCTCAGCTCCAGATGGCTGACCTTGTGCCTGGAATGCTCTCCCTCCACAACCCTGCTTATTGTCTTCCTTTAAGTCCCAGTTAAAATATCTTCTTCTGCAAGAAGGCTTTCACAGCCCTTGTTAATTCTACTCTCTCAATTACTTCCTGCTTATCCCCTACCAGCAGCTATAAGGCACAATGGATAGAGTGCTGGATCTGGAGTTAGGAAGACTCATTTTTCTGAGTTCAAATCTGGCCTCAGACACTTCCTAGCTGTGTGACCGTGGGCAAGTCACTTAACCTTGTTTGCCTCAGTTTCCTCATCTGTAAAATGAGCTGGAGAAGGAAATGGCAAACCACTCCAGTATCTCTTTCAAGAAAACCCCAAATGGAGATCACTAAGAGTCAGACACAACTGAACAATAATAACTTATTTGCCTAATGTTTTCCTCATTCGACTGTGAGCTTCTTGAGGGCAGTGACTGTCTTTTGCCTTTCTTTGTATCTCCAGAGTTTAGCACATTGCCTGACACATAGGAGTCATTTAATAGATGCTTGACTGACTGACTGATCTACAAAACAGAAGTCTTATTATCTCTTTGGGACTACCTTATGTTCCTATTCAAATAAAAATAACAACTCATGTTTAAAAAGCTTTTACAGTTTATCAGGTGTTTTTTCTCACAGCAACTTTACAAGAGAGGTAACACAAACACTATCTTCATTAAGGTGTCAAGTGCTATATAAATGTTCACTATTATTTAAAAGACTAAGAAACCAGTGCTTCGAGATTCGGTGATTGGCTCAGGTCAAAGAGCTAGTTAGTTATTCACAGTGGAGTAGATCCAGAACCAGGAGGAACTTGAGAGTCCATTGAGTGGAACCCCTTATTTTACAGAGAAGAAAACCGATGGCATTTTTTTTTTTACAGATAAGAAAAACATTACAGTCTCCTAACTTCACATCAAAAATCCAGTCCCTTTTACATGAGTTCCATTTAAAGGTAGTTGATACTAAGATCTGGGATTGTTTTTGCTTCCCATTATATATGATTGTTGTAATAGCCTTAAATGCAATTTTAAAATTGAATATTTGCCAGCTGCTATTTCTGTTCCCAAGATTTCAAGCCTTCAGCGGCTTAATCACATGCAGTATGTTCATATTCCCCTTTTTTCCTGAAGGCCTCTATGTTTTGCTCAAATATTTGTAATACGAGATATTTTTATTACCCTATAATTAATTTTCTTCTTTTTACTGATTCTGTGACTATCTCTAGAAATTTTCCATGTTTTGTATCACAAGCATTAAGGAAACTCCACTCTCTATTCCTTCAATTCACATCAGAAAAAAGGTTAGTGATGTTGGGAGAGTGAGGAAGAACACCATTTTGTTGAGTGGACCCCTGTTGGCAAACTTTTAAGAAAACACAGCCATGTTCAACTTAATGGGTAGGCATGGGTGAGTTATGATTTGTATCATTGAACAGAACTAATTGAGTATTTGAGAATTATTATAATAATAGCCATAATGCCACTGGCCTCCTGGCTGTTCCTCACAAGAAATCCATCTCCCAACCCTGTGCATTTTCACTGGCTGTCCTCCCTACCTCGAATTCTCACCCTTCTCATCTTCACCTCCAGGCTTCTCTGGCTTCCTTCAAGTTCCAGGTAAAATCTAACTTTCTGCAAGAAGACTTTTCTGGTCCTCCATAATGCTGGTGACTTCTCCCCAATTCAGCTTATATATAGCTTATTTGTGCATAGTGTTTTCTTGTTTTCTCTTTTCAGACTGAGTTTCTTGAAAGCAAGGAACATATTTTGCCTTTTTGTGTGTGTCCCTGGTGTTTAGCAAAATACTTGGCATATAGTAAAAGCTTAATAAATATTTGTTGACTTGTCTTGACCTAATGGTAATTGGAGAGTCAAAGTGGCAGCTTGGATAGAGCCTAGTATGGAGGTGCAAATGCTGCTAAGTAGTGAAGATTAGAAGTTAGGAGTGCGTATGACCATTCTCTTCCTGGATGCCTTATCCGTGTAAGCAACATAGTTCCACATCTAAAAGTTGAACATTGAAAGAAAGGGAACTTCAATTGCTCTTCCTGTCATGCTATTCTAGACAGCTGAGATACAAACCCTTCTTTTTCCCATCCTTCCCTTTTTCTACTTTCTTCTCCAATTGAAACATTTAAGGCACAACTCTTGTTTCATTAGCCATTAACCTATAATTCTTTGTCTCTCTGACATTCTACCAGCTTTTAAATCCCTATCCCTAGGTAACTTGCATCATCCAATTTTGTTTTTCTGAAATCTTTTCCTGTGTTTTGAAGCATAATGAGCAAATTTCACCCACTACAAATTCAGAATACATAACTCCAGTCAGGTGCTGGCTACTGCTCCACAATTTCTACTATTCTGCTTTTAGCAAATTCTTATCTCCAATGAGACAGGCTGTTCTTCCTTAATTTCTTTTCTTCTTTCACTATCAGCTGTACTCCCAATGCACCCCTTACACTCACCTATGTTTTGGTCTCAACTTCCAGAGAAGATAGGGGTCTTATTGCATAATCTCTACAAGCTGTGGTCCTCCATTCTTCAAAACTTTTTCATGTGATCATCCTTTCTCAGGTTTTTCTCCAGCCTCAAAAGAGCTATTCCTACTTTAGAGGCTAATTTGAATAGGCTACTTTTTATATCTGAGTTTTTTCCTACCCCCTTCACCCATGACCTGGCTCCAGCATTCATCCATTCATCCAGCATGCATCATTAATTTCCTTGGACGAGAGAAGGTCATGACAGAAGTAGGGGTGGGGAAGCATAGCTGGGGTTAAAGTGGGCAGTCTCCCTACCACATATGCTCCCACCAGGGAGCAAGCTTGGAAATAAGACTACCCTAGAGAACTTGTGTCAAAATCCCCTGAAACTTTCAAGGACTCCCAAAGCATGTGGACCCAGTGTTGATTGGCTATACTTTGAGATTATTAAGCAACTCCCTTATTGGCCAATAAGCAAGAAGAACAGAACATGTAATAAGTCTTTGAAAGGGCATGATCTGCCTTTTCCCACTTTCTTCTATTCCTGGTTGTAGATCTTGTCAGGGCTATTGAGTCTTTCCCTAGAAGGCTGATAGGAGAAGCCTTCCCTACACCCTGATAAAAATACCAGCCACTTTTATAGCATAGTTAGATTGGGGAGACAGAACTAGATGAGTGAAAACCTGGGTGTCTGGCAGCCATGTTTCTTTGTGACCAAACAGTGATCCTGAGATGGATGAGTTCAGCCTTGGAGGCAATCTCATGAATTCAAGAGGTTGGGAATCCTTGCTTCTTTGGTTATAGTGATTGGTGGCAGTGGGAGATTTTGAATTAGAGAAGATATCACCAACAGGGGTTGGGGCTTAATGCCTGGCCTGGCTTGAAAGAAGACATAAATATGGAGGAAGTTGTCTGGATTGTGAAGATCCAAGGTGAAATACAAAATACCAATTTATTTATATTTTGAGAGTTTTGAATCTGAACCTCAAGTCTTCTACTTAATGTACTTCTGTGCATTTGTGTATATCAAGCATTATTTTCTGGAGAGGAAATAAATAGCTGTCCCATTTTTTTTTTCATATCGTACGTTGAATACCTTCTTGCCATCATCTCCCCTTTGGGATGACCATAGACTTGAGTCAAACCTAAACTTTAATTAACTTTCCCTGTGTTTTATAATAAGTCAAAATATACAACAAAAAATGGTCAGCTAGGTGACTCAATGGATAGAGTACTGGCCCTGGACTCAGGAGGACCTGAGTTCAAATCTGGCCTCAGATGCTTGACACTTACTAGCTGTGTGACCCTGGGCAAGTCACAACCCCAATGCCTAGTTAAAAAAAAAAGAATATACAACAAAATTAGCCTAACCCTTTTACTAGGTGTTGTTTACTCCATATGTGAGTCTAACAGAGAGGTGATTGGAGAGGGAGAAAGCAAAGCATTCCAGCCTCTTACTTCCAGCCCCAAGCCCAAGCCTGCTGCAGTTCTGATCATGTGTGACTCAGGGCTGAATATATGGTACACTTAAGATAATGAAGGAATCCTTTAAAGGCCCATGAAGTCATTGGCTTTTAATTCTCGGTAGGAATGCTTCATCATCTCTAGCTGCAAAAGACTTTCAGCTCTGAGTCACATATGCCTGGAATCCTTAGGCTCCCTTATCCCCCAAAGCACTTCAGCTCTAAGCTAGTACACATGGTATGGTTGGTTCCAGTCAGAAAGGAAGATTTTACACATACTTTGTTCAACCTCCATTAAATAAGAAAGATAAAGAAATCATATAGGTGACTTGGAGGGGCTTAGACTAGTAAAGGAGGTCATAGGTTGAATTTGGAAAAGAGAAATTTGGTGAAATTTCAGAGAAAATGAAGAAAATTTGAAATTGCACAATTTCTAGGTCTGGATTCTGACCTGGTCCAGATTCTACTTTGGGGTTGGAGGAATGATAGAGTTAAGAAAATTAATGAGGATATTATTACTTTTGTATTAAGGGAAATTAATGAAGACCAAGGAATCTTAGGAAACAGAACTGAAGAGGAAGACACAAGAAGGAAAAGGAGATGGCAGTTGGCAAAATAAGGCACAATGAGTAAGGGAACAATCACAACAAATGTCTAGAGTATGTTAGGGATAAAGAAAATGTGTGGAACTGGAAGGGAATTGATGCAAGGGTGAAAAGGGGTTGAGTGTGCCTGTGGAACTGATGAGGTAAGGGAAGGAAGCTGGGTGGGATTAGCAAAGCTTTATAGGTGATAATTGGCTGCAAAAGTTTTAAGTAGGTGCTTAAGGTTGTAAAATACCAACAAGTAGGTTTTTGCTTGTTTCTTAGGCTGAAAATTTTAACTAACATGGAGAATTGGGGGAATTAGGCAGTGACTTGTGATAAGTGTTCTTGTTTTGTATTTCTGCTATAATTAAATCATTGTTATCCATCCCAAACAGAGTAAGTGTCTGAGGCTGGATTTGAACTTGTGAAGATGAGTCTTCCTGATTCCAAGGACTCAAGGAATCCCCCCCCCACACACACTCATGCACATACACATGTACACACATACACACTCCAGTTTGCTAGGGAGATTGGAATGTTTCCAAAGGCTACAGAAGGAAGACTTCCATGGGAAAAACAAGAGGGAACTGAGGTGGAAGACGAGGAGGAGAAATGACCCTAGTCAGGATGTTGGAAAGGGGAAGAGTGGAACACAGAAGTCAAATGAAAGGAAAAGGAAAAGGGCATTTTTTTCAATTAGAACTTTAAAAGACATTTGACATGCTACAGGAAGATGAAATTGGCTTTTTAATTGAACAAATAAAATTAAATAGGAAAACAGATTTGAGGCTACACCAAAAGTGGAGGGAAAAGAGTACTCTGAGGAAGAAGTTGCTTATTCTCCAAAGAATGATTGAGTTGAGCCACAGAAAGTAGAAGGTGAGAAATTATCCAATAAGAATCAGAGGAAGAGGAAAAGATTGGTAGCAGTCTTGTCCAGAGATACTGAGGCAGCTATTTGTCAATATAATAACAATTACAAATTCTATGTTGCTTTCAAAATGTACAGAGAACCCCCAAATAACTAGCAAAATGTTGTTGTTGGTTATGTTCAATTCCTCGTGACCCCATTGGGGTTTTCTTGGCAAAGATACTGGAGGGGTTTGCCATTTCCTTCTTCAGCTCATTTACAGATGAGGAAACTGAGGCAAACCAGATTAAGTGACTTATCCAGGGTCACACAGCTAGCACGTTTCTGAGGCCAGATTTGAGCTCAACCAGGCTCAGTGATCTGTCAACTGTGCCATCCAGCTGCCCAGTTATCAAAGTGGGTGACAAATAGCTACTTCTTGTGATCCACATGAACACAGGACCCTCCTCCCAGACATTGCAAATTATTAGGAAGACTTGGTAAATAAACTGAAGACTATGGAGGCACAAGTTATTTCTTTCTGACTGTTGCCCATTGAAGACAAGGGATGTCACAGAGAAAAACTAATTTGGGAAGTGAGCAGCTGACTAAGAAGGTGGTATCTGAGGATGAAATTTGGGTGTCTGCAAATTGTGGGCCACTAAATTCAACTTTGGTTGCTGCAGAAATTCTAGAACTCACCACCCAAGTTATGTTTGGTGGACATCTAGACAGTGAAGAACTGTCACGACTTCATCAACAGCAGGTTATGCGAGACTCATATCATCTCCTTTTCTGGTGGTGTTGTTGTTGAGTTGTTTCCGTCGTGTCCAACTCTTTGTGACCCACTTTGGAGTTTTCTTGTCAGAGATGTTGGAGTAGCTCTGCCATTGCCTTCTCCAGTTCATTTTACAGATGAGGAACTGAGGCAAACAGGTAAGTGTCTGAGGCTGGATTTGAACTTGTGAAGATGAGTCTTCCTGATTCCAAGCCTAGTGTTCTAGCTACTGTGCCACCTGTAGCATTACTAAACTTGTAGGTGAAGGTAATACTGTGGATATGGTTTACTAGGTTTCAGCAAAGCTCTTGAGGAAGTAGCTCATACCCTTTTTGTGGAGAAGAGGAGGAGCTTAGATGGATTCAAAACTTGTTGAATGGTCAGACTCAAAGGGTACTTGTTAGTGGTACAATGTCAATGGACATAGAGGCAGTTGGTGGCTCAGTGGAGAAAGCACTGGACCTAGAGTCAAGAAGACCTGAATTCAAATCTGACTTTCATATTTACTAGGTCTGTGAACCTGGGCAAGCCATTTAACTTTTGCCCACCTCAGTTTCCTCAACTGAAAATAGGGATAGTACCTGCCTCCCAGAGTTGTTATAAGAATAACATTTGTCCCTGTCTTGTTTGACATTTTTATCAATGATTTGGGTGAAAACATAGATGCTGATCAAATTTGCAAATGACATACATCCTGCGACCAACTCTTCATACTGTTTCTCTAGATTTAACAAATATATCACTGGGTTCTCTGTGGCCTGATAACACTCTGGTCAACTATGATCACTGCTTAATCATTGAGTGACCTGTCAACTTATAGAAAACCAAATGCTATCATACTTAGAAGCACAATGACATCCCTTGAATTTAAGCTCTCTCATTTTTTTTTTTAGCTCTCTCATTTTTGATGGGCCATGACGGAATATTCAAACAGAGGAAACTGTGAGATGAAACATCATCATTAGATTAGTAAGAAATGGAGCACTTAACAGAAAATATAACATCACACCATCATCATTTTACACTGCTCCTCTCCACACACTCTAAACCACAGCAAAGTGCTTTATTCACTGTTCCAGAAATTAAGCATTCCACCTACTTGCCTTTGCATGAGCTGTTTCACATGCCTGGCCTCCCCTCCCCTCTGCTATTGAGAAGCCTTAGCCTCCTTCAGGGATCAGTAAAGGTGCTACCTCTGGAGGTTAATCTATCTGGCCCTTCTTAGTACTGTCTTCCTCCTTAAACTGCATCATATTAGTTTATCTGTGTAAATAGAATGTAGGTTCCATGAGGGCAGAGACTATTTTCTCTGAATGCCTTTGTGCCTCCAGAACCTTGGACAGCACCTCTTGCATTTTTATTTTTGGAATAAATTTGTGATATCATTGGTACAGGGAATCCCTGATTAGGAAAATTCCTCTTTTAAGGCAGGTCAGGATTTGTTTTTACAGCTGAAAGTCTTTGCAAATGACTCAGTTACTTTGGGCACTGAATAGTTAAGTGATCTGTCCAGGATCACAGAGCCTGTAGGTATTAGAGGAAAAACAAATTATTTTTATGAAAAAGACAAAGCATGAGAAAAGACAACAGAGAGCTCCTTGTCCAACTCAGATTTTAGAAGACATGTATAGAAAATGGAAGCAAGTGCAGATTAATGAGTATGAATACAGAAGAGTCCCATTATCTTGTGAGAACAGTGCCAGAATCCACAAAGGCAGCGCGCACACACACACACACACACACACACACACACACACACACACACACACACAACAACAACAACAACAACAATAAAAAGAGGGAAAGGTAGAGTGAATTTTTAAAAATAGATATCTGGTGAGCAGTTAGGAAGGGAGTCAAGGATAACAAAGATCCAGAAAGTTACTTATGAATCGATTATGTTGCTGATAGATAAATGGTCTAATGATACTAAGAAATAGTTAAAAGAATAATTATAATTAGTTACCATATGAAAAGTTTCTCCAAATCACTATATACAAATTAAAGGAGCTTTGAGGTTTCACCTCATATCCAACGAAAGGATGAAGACATAGAAATAGCCAATTATGTAGGGCCTGCAGCAAACTACGTATATGATTACATTTTTAGTGGAGCTGAGAATTGGTCCAACTATTCTAGAAAACATTTTGGAATTATACCAGGAGAAAATGTAATGACATCATGCTATGGGGCCTCTCAGTGATTCTTGGGCTGGGAGCAGATAGAGAACACATCAAGCCATTACTGTGAGATAAAGGCAGAAATGGAGCTCTTGAACATCCAAGAGGTGACCAACTTTATCCAAGATATGATATGAAGTAGTGTCTCAGTATCTCTCAGTATGTATGTATGTATGTGTGTGTTTATATGTGTGCATGTGTGTGTGTATATATATGTACATATTTACATGTACATACACACATACATTAATAAATATGTAATATTATGATTGTTTACTTCCCAAGGTTTTATATTGACCATCCTTTTATCAAATTTAATAGAAATATACTATTATTGTGTTATTCTTGACTGCAAAAGTGGAAAAACAGCCCCCCAAAAACTTGAACATGTCATCAAAGTAGTATATAACTGTCTTCTTCAAAAACTAATGTAGGGCACAAAAAGTGAAGCATACCTTCAGTAGACCTGAGATCTAGTTGTATTTGAAAGTATAAAGCTACAGACTCTGGGTTTTGAGATCACTACTGAGTATAGACATATAGACATGGTGAAATGTACCTGATTAGTGATGGTGAGCAAGGATGTGGCATATTCATTGTATTTCGTGGCTACCAACAGTCTATATCTTAGTGCCTTCTGCCTTCAATATAAACCAGCAGGGATAACTTATGTATGCATTCTTTTTTTTTTAACATTCACTTTTTAACATTTCAAGTTCCAAATTCTCTCCCTCCCTCAAACCCTTCCCCCTACTCCTTAAGAAGACAAGCAATATGATGCCCACTACACATTTGAAATCATGCAAAACATATTTCCACATTAGCCATACTGCAAAAAATAAAAATAAAGGAAAAGAAATCGGCTTCAATCTATACTCATATTTCATCAGTTCTCTCTCTAAAGGTGGACAGCATTTTTCATCAAGAGTTCTTTGAAATTCTTTTGAATCATCATATTGATCATAGTAGGTATGCATTCATTTGGCTTGAAAGTGTTCTAATTGGGATATCCCAACATTTGTTGTTAGAAAACACTGGTAGGAACAGGAATGCTACATGCTTCATATGATTTGGCATCCCTCCAAGATTGGTCTCAGCATTGAGAACCAAAAAAGATAGAACATATTTGCAGAAATAGGAGATCACATTGTCTGGTAGTTGGAACAACATCAACTTCAAGAAGGTCCAGTTCTATGCCCATTGTGTTCAGGATTATATTACATATCTGCTATATTCTCTGATCGTTCTTCAATTGAATTACAGTATGCAGGTCAGAAAGTAGTAAACACCACAGGGCAGTATCAGCTTCTTCTGAAATAGTTCTTAGAAAAATACCATTTATTGAACATAGAAAGAAGCTAAAACTAGAAACATATGAACTGGATGTAAGGGAACACTGTGTATCCTGCCTCAACAGAACACATGCATTTGGAGTCAGTCAGTCAGTCAGTCAGTCAGCAAAGCATCTATTTATTTATTTATTTATTTATTCATTCATTCATTTATTATTTATTCATTCATTCATTTATTTATTCATTTGTTTGTTTATTTATTTATCTATTCATTTAGCTATTTATTTAGTTATTCATTTATTCATTTACTTATCTATCCATTTATTTATTTATCTATTCACTCATTTATTTATTCAGTTATTCAATCATTCATTTATTCATTCATTCATTCATTTATTTGCTTTACATTTTGGTGAGCAGTTGGGGTTAAGTGACTTGTCCAGTGTCACACAGAAAGCATTTATTAAGTACCTACAAATTGCTAGACATTATATTAAGCATCACAGTTAACTGTAGGTATGTTTCTTCTCCAGTCAAAATGAAAACTCCTGAAAAATCAGAGGAATAATAGGTAGCAATTAGATAGCATTTTAAGGTTTTCAAAACTCTGTTTGTGTTATCTCACATAATCCTCATAGTAATCTTGGGAAGTAGGTGTTATTATTATTCCCATCGGAAATGAAATTAAGTGACTTGCCCAGGGTCACAAAGCTAGTAACTGTTTGAGGCAGGTTCAAACTCATGCCTTTCCTCACTCCAAGTCCAATACTCTATTTCAACTCTGCTTGCCAACCAGAAAAAGTCATGGTGGTTAAAAATAAGAATGGTTTGCTTAAATTATGTATTTTAACCCCATCCACCAATAAAAGCTCCAGGAAAGATGACTTGAAAATAAAAATAAAGATTATTTTTTTCCTGAAAGATATGGTGACTTAGGTAATGAGGGCAATGGAAAAATCAAGCATTCACATCGACATGCTAGCAAAGACCACAGAGAAAAGCACCAGAAACATTCCTCATCATGGTAGTCATCACAAGCATACCCCTTCATAGAGTGGCAGTGGTTGTGGTCTCAGGAAACAATATTGGAGCAATGTCTCCTGCTATTCTGAGGTATCCTGTGGGACCATAATTCCTCTCTTTTTAAGGTGACAAGAAAGAAGTTGTACCACCATCTCACAATCACCACTCCAAAACAAGTAAAAGTTCCAAAAGTTCATATGAGCTACAAACATCAACAGCTAGGTGGCACACTGTTGGTCTTGGAGTTAGGAAGATCGGAGTTCAAATCCTACCTTCAGGGTAAGACCCTTAGTCTCTCTCAACTTCAGTTTCCTCTGGAGGATAATAGTAGCACTTGTCTCTGTAGGTTCTTATGAGGATCAAATGAGCTAACGCGTAGAGTATTATATAAATATTGGCTATTGTTATTATCACCTCAACATTCTCATGAAACTGTATAGGAAGCCAGTAAAGACCAAGGATCTAGGTGGCAATCATGAATGCAGTACAAAAACCAGCCAATACACGGGGTTACAAAGACACGTCTAACATACTGGACTCCCCCTCAAGCAGCCAAGAAATGAACATGGAACGAACTCTTTCGGTTCATTTTTCTTTTTTTACGTATTTTTTATTTTTTAATTTAAAAATGGCTAGAAAGGAAAAGTGCCTGATATAGTAGACAAATCTTTATTTCTACATATGGCATAGCTATAAATACTGGAATAGCATGGAAGGTGAAAAACAGTATTTCAACGACTGTTTCTACTAACAGTAGAACGGATGTTGCTTCTATGTGTATAGGCTGCCTTGAGCACTTTGTCATTTGAATCCCACAGACACCAAACGAAAGTAATTTTTTTCCCCTGTATACTTATGCTGTATTTGTGTGTCAGTGATAAAGAGATATAACTATATTGAAAATTGTTTACAAGAAAGTAGAGAAAATGTACTTTTTTGTGTTTAGATATTATCATAAATACTCAGGCTTAAAGCTGCTTGTAAGCATAACAAAATATACAAAATAACTACTTTATCTTGTGTCAGTCTAATAATAATCTTTTTTAAAAATGCAGCATATTGTCATGTTAATTTTGAACTGTAGGCCTTATTGGGGACCATTAAATGCAAATGTTATGAGAGAATGAATATACAGTACTATGGATGGTCATTGAATTTATGCCTTCATATATTGATATAACTATATTGGTCACTGAAATACACGTCCCTAGTTTACTGGGGGAAAAGGAACAAAAATTAAATTTACATAATTTTTTGATGTCAAGTGCATGGAAACGTTCAGTAATTATCTACACAGAGCTGTTGGAAATGTTTATGTAAATGAATGTGAGTTGAGAACTAAAGCATTCATAAAAGCATACACGATAAAAATGAGTAAATTAAAATATTTTTAAATTCATATATGTTATTTTAGTAGTATGTAGGAAAATACTGTTCCATAGCATATAGAATGATGAATTCCCACCAAATGTATATTTGTGTGTGATCTCATGTTTCCTTTCAAGTTTAATGCAATTATCACAATAAAAATTACTATCACAATTTTCTTTCATATTCCAATGATAAAATATCTATTGCTGACTTTGCACTGTACTTGTGATTATGTTTTACACAATCAGTGGGAGCTCTGTGGGAAAAATATAATTTCTAATTAAACCACCATTATGCATTTTTTAAAAAAAGAATCATATAACAACAAAAAAAGTACTAAACTATTCCTATCTTCTTACCCAGGAAGCCTATCACTGGTCATACTCCAGTGTTGTTAGAGGCACAAAGAAAGGTCCCATCTACCAAATCAAGTCAATAAGCATTTAATAAGGGGCAACTAGGTGGTGCAATGGATAGAGCTCCAGCCTTGGAGTCAGGAGGGCCTGAGTTCAAACCCGACCTCAGACACTTGACACTTAATAGCTGTGTGACCCTGGGCAAGTCACTTAACCACAATTGCTTCACCCAAAGAAAAAAGAAAAATAAGCAAGCATTTAATAAATGTGTGCCAGTTTGTGCCAGGCATTGTGCTGAATGCTATGGATACAGAGCAAGGCAAAAAAACCCCCCCCTAGCTCCCAAGAAGCTCATACTCTAATGGAGATGTGTCAAAATTGATGGGAAGTGAAGTCGGTTTTCAATAAGTAGGGAATGACTGAATACGTTGTCAGGTGTAAATGTAATGAATCATGATAATGGTGTTGTTGCTCAGTCATTTTTCAGTAGTGGCTGACTCTTCGTGACTCTATTTGGGGTTTTCTTGGCAATGACACTGGCATGGTTGGCCATGTCCTTCTCCAGCTCATTTACAGATGAGGAAACTGAGGCAAACAGGGTTAAGTGACTTCTCAGTATCACAAGCTAGTAAGTGTCTGAGGCCAGATTTGAGCTCAAGTAGACTCTAGGCCTGGCATTCTATCCACTGTGCCACCTAGCTACCCTATGATAATAGTACATTAGAGAAAATCACAAATTTGAGGAACTCAGATAAAAGTGAACAATGTTTGGATGAATTGATATAAGTGAGCAAAGCCTATAAGCAAAACCAGGAGTGGGAGTGGGAAGAAAACATTGTATTTGTTGTCTACAATAATGCAAATTAAAAGAACACTAAGCCAAAGCTGAATATTGTGTGTGTTTAATGACCAATCTTGTCCCAGAGAAGGGACGAGGAAATGCTTCTCCTTTCTTTTCTTCAGGACTGCAGATACTGAATATTATGTAAACAATCCAAATGAATCTCCAAATAATTGATTTTGCTTAACTATTTTCCTTAGTTACACAAAAGGCTCACTAGGTAGGTCATTGGGGATTGTGGTGGTTATCTGTATAATGGCGCTACTTCATGGAAATGAGGACCCTCAAAGACTCCGGTTTGGGGTTCCTTGGGGGCCACCTTACTAATGAGACAATGGAGGAAGTTAGGATGTGTTGTGTAGGACCATGCCTCATCCTGCATGTGGTACCAGATCCCACATGTGGTGCCCCAGGCACTGTACCCTTTGGCCCTGAAGGTGATACATGATGACTTAGACATTAGGGTCAAGAGAGAACTCTTGAGCTAGTTAGAAGCAGATTATATTGGCCCTAGGTGGAGGCAGATGTCTATATTGTGTTAAATGTTCTGGATGCGTGCAGAGAGCAGTGCTACTGTGTTGTGCTGCACACTTCGAAAGTTTGTTTTTGTTTTTGTTGTTATTGTTGAGCTCTTCTTCAGCAGCGTCTGACTTTCCATGATCCCAGTTGGGGTTTTCTTGGCAGAGACACTGGAGTGGTTTGCCATTTCCTTCTCCACTCATTTTACAGATGAGGAAACTAAGGCAAACAGAGTTAAGTGACTTGCCCAGGGCCACGTAGCTAATAAGTGTCTGAAGTTAGATTTGAGCTCAGGTCTTCTTGATTGGAGGCCTGACACTTCATCCACTGTGCCACCTAGCTGTCCTTGGCAAGTATATACATCAGCAAAACACTGGAGTTTATGTCAATTGATTTTCTGTCTATGGAAAGACACAGTGTGAACACAAACGTCCTAGTAGTGATCAGTCATTTCACCAGTAAGTACAGGCATACTCAACTAGATACTGGGCAGCTACTGAAGCTGCTAAGGTATTGTGGGAAATATATTTCTCAGTTTGTGGTTTCCCTGCCAGCATGCACTCTAATCAAGATAGGATTTTGAAAGTATGTTACTTAAGGAAATGCTAACATTGGCAGGAATTAAGAAGTCTAGAACCACATCATATCATTTTTTGAGAGTATCCACTAATTTAATTTCACTCTGATGAATATGTTGGGGACCTTGAAGCCAAGCAGAAATCTCAGTGGAATCAGCCTGTGGCATTTGTAATAAATGCGTAAAAAGCTACCAGGAATGATACCATAGGCTTTATTCCATACTTGTTAACATTTGGATGAGAGCTCAGTTTGCTTATTCTCTTGTATTTTGGAGTTGAAGAAAATAGGAAAGAAGAGATACTCAACCAGATATGTGCTAAAGGACAGTATCTTTCTGTATATGTCCTTTACATCTAATTTGATATTTATAACAAAGTCCACAGTTCAGATGGTGAAGAGGTGCATGGTGGGTATGAACAGCCTGTAACACGTGGCAGCTGAAATGGGGAAGAGAGAGAAGAAAAATAAGCATTATTAAGCACCTACTATGTCTTAATATACTTTGTAAAATATTAAACATAGCACCTGGCACATAGGAAGTTATTCCTTTTCCCTCCCTGACAGACATTGTGCTAAGCAATTTACAAATATTTTCATTTTATCTTCACAGTAATTCTGGGAGGTTGGTGCTATTAATATCCATATTTTACAGTTGAGAAAATTAAGGAAGGCAGACACTAAAATCACTTGCCCAGGGTCACACAGCTGTTAAGAGTCAGAGGCCAGATTCAAACTCAGGTACACTGCTTTCTTCACTGAACCACCTAGGGTCATTATAAAAATTACAAAAGATTAACAGAGCAAAGGATACCATTAAAGAAGAGTATGAGTAAAAGGGAGATGGGTTAATGATGTTTCAAGAGTGCCAGATAACTGACGGATGTTCTATTGGTGTCCTTGTGACATCAAAAGAAAGGGAAGAAGGCCCTTGACATGTTGAGTGAACCCTTTGTGGTGAATATGGGATGAAAAGAGCTATACAGGAAGTCAGGCATGGATGGCTGCAATCTACATCCCTGAAAGAAATAGCCCCAAAGAATTATTAAACTACCTATACCCTTTGACCCAGCAATATCCCTACTTAGTCTATTTCCAAAGATGATTAAGGGAAAAGGAAAATAACCTACATGTTCTAAAATGTTTATAGCAGCTCTCTTTGTGGTGGCAAAGAAATGGAAACTGTGCATTCCCCATCAACTGGGGAATGGCTGAATGCGTCGTGGTATGTGATTGTGATGGAATACTACCGTGATGAGCTCAATGAGCTTAGAAAAATGTGGAAAGACTTGCACAAAATAATGAAGAGTGAAACAAGCAGAACCAAGAGAACATTGTGTGTCGTAATAGCAATATTGTTTTAAGAACAACTTTAAGTAAGTGTTATAAATATCTAAATTAGATATAAAGGACATATACAGAAAGATACTGTCTGCATCCAGAGAAAGAACTGATAAATAGAAGTATGTATAGAATAATTTTACATATATACATATGCAAACACACACACATATGTACATATATACTTATTTGTGTCTAACGGTAGTCACCTCTAGGGCAGTGGTGAGGAGGGAAGAAAAAAAAGAAAAAATTTGCATGATAACTTTGTTGTATATTTAAAAAGAATAGCAAGTTATACATAGTAGATTTGCAATTTCATGAGCTGCAATTTTTTATTATATTATGTTATGGAAATGCTTATTTTGTTCCATAAATTTAAAATGAAATAAAAGAAAGAAAGAAAAAGAAAGAAAGAAAGAAAGAAAGAAAGAAAGAAAGAAGAAAGAAAGAAAGAAAGAAAGAAAGAAAGCACCTGGAGGATGAGGTCACAGACCCATTCCCGTGTGTGATAATATTTATGTAAAACTTTGCTGATTAAACATCACTATCCTCACAACAGTCCTCCTGTGAAGAAAGCATTGCAAGCATTATTATAAATGAGCAAAATGAGGCTCAAAATGAAATGTTATGTCCAAAGTTACCCAGCTAATAAACAGCAGTTTGTATTTGAATTCAGGTTTTCTGATGCATATTCTTTTCTAATTCTACTGTAATGGGTTATTGAATTTAGTTGCTGAAATATCGTTATATTACTATTACATTTTCTCATCTCTTTCTTATTAAGTTCAGTTCCTGGGACCAATAACTGCCCTGTTATCATTATTCTCTTTTTGTTGTTCTATGGACTATTGCATAGCTGTATAAAATAATTACTTTGTAATTGAATACAAGTAGTGGGATATAAACTCATCCTCTGTTAGCTCCTTGAAAACATATCAGGACAATCCCAGTGGCAGAAAGAATGATGGAGATTATATATACCTTATGTTATTACCACATGATTTTGAATCAGAAGGCATCTCTAATGCTAGATTGAACGGTGGAAATAGAAACCAAGAGTGTTCTTGCTATTCCTAATACAGAGATTAGATTGGTCATTTACCCAAAGATCTCACATAAGAAAGGCTAATCAAAAAAGTGCATCTAACAAGCTCTTTCTCTGATTTAAAAGAATTGTGCAAGGGTTTTTTTTTATATTTCCACATTTGTCATGTTGTAAAAAAGAATCAGAACAAAAAGGAAAAACCACAAGAAAGAAAAAAGAAACAAAAACATAAAATGTGAAAATAGTATTCTTCAATCTACATTTAGACTCCGTGGTTCTTTCTCCGGATATGGATAGCATTTCCCATTGTGAGTCTTTTGAATTGTCTTAAATCGTTGTATTGTTGAGAAGAGCTAAGTCTATCAAAGTTGATCATCACACAGTGTTGCTGTTACTGTGTATAATGTTCTTCTGGTTCTGTTCACTTCACTCAACATCAGTTGATGTAAGTCTGTCCGGGTTTTTCTGAAGTCTGCCTGCTCATCATTTCTTACAGCACAATAGTATTCCATTATGTTCATATAACAGAACTTCTTCAGCCATTCCCCAAATGATGTGCATACCCTCAGTTTCCAATTCTTTGCCACCACAAAAAGAGCTGCTATAAATATTTTTGTACATATGGGTCCTTTCCCTTTTTTATGCTCTCTTTGGGATATAGATAGGCCCAGTAGTGGTATTGCCAGATCAAAGGGTATGCACAGTTTTACAGCCCTTTGGGCATAGTTCCAAATTGCTCTCCAGAATGGTTGGAACAGTTCACAACTCCACCAACAATTCATTAGTGTTCCAATTTTCCCACATCTTCTCCAACAATTTTTTTTGTCATACTAGCCAATTGGATAGGTGTGAGGTGGTACCTCAGAGTTGTTTTAATTTGCATTTCTCTAAGCAGTAGTGATTTAGAGTATTTTTTTATATGACTATAGATAGCTTTAATTTCTTCATCTGAAAACTTCCTGTTCCTATCCTTTGACCATTTATGAACTGAGGAATGGCTTGTATTCTGAATTGACTCAGTTCTCTATATATTTTAGAAATGAGGCCTTAATCAGAAAAAGCGGCAATAAAAAATGTTTCCCAGCCTTTTGCTTTCCTTCTAATCTTGGTTGCATTGGCTTTGTTCGTGCAAAACCTTTTTAATTTGATGTAATCAAAAATGATCCATTTTGCATTTCATAATGTTTTCTATCTCCTGTTTGGTCATACATTCTTCCCCTCTCCATAGATCTGATAGGTAAACTATTATTTGTACAAGGGGATTTTACAATTGTTACTACCTGAATACTAACTAGTAAGAAAAAAAAAAGAAATACATTCTCCATTGGTTAGGTAGTTGTCCCCAAAGAATGCCCTATTTAGACATTCTTTTTGAAGTATTCTCTCCAACTGAAACTACCTTGTATATAACTATTTCGCATTTATGCTATCTGTAGTTACATATGGATTTGTTATCTTCCCCATTAGAATGTCATCCCTCTGTTTGCTAAGAATGCTTTCTTTGTTGTTTTAATATCCCCAGAGTCTTACACAGTATCTAGTACTTAGGAAGTGCTTAATAAATACTGGCTTGTTGGTTGATTGACTTTTTCTCCTCTATCAATACTTATATGTCCCTCTCATACTCTCAGGATCTGGTATCTGAGGTGAACAAGAAGTTCTTAATGAAATGATAATAGGATTTCCCCCAGGAAATAAATGTGCATTTTTAGAGAACTCTTGGAAACAACACTTCAACCCAAAGAACTAACTTCAATTTGGGATATTTTCCACACCATGGCAGCCTATCTGGGAGTATTTATTTATATCATGTGAGTAGTTGGCTCTTATACTTTTTCTTAAGGTTGCTCCTTCCTCTATATTGTCTCTTCACTCTTTCCTAAAAGTGAACCATCCCATCTAATTCCACAAACATTTCTCCGGAATTTAAAAGCAATGCATTGTTAGTCAATCAGCCAGGTAAGAAGAATTTATTAAGTGCCCTCCATGTGCCACTTGTAGTGCTGAGTATCTTATAAAGTATATTATAGTATATTATAATGTATTATGTTATCATCTATTATGTTACATTGTATATTATAATATTATTATATCCTCTCATGTCATATTGCATTACATTATGTTATATTATATTATGTCTTGCTTTATTATGTTATATTATATTATTTCCAGTAGTGGGAACAATACAACATTTAGATAAGACATAGACATTGACCTTATAGGGCTTCCGATCTAGCCAGAGTTTAGCAACTGACATAGAAGCGATGTGAGCCAGTGGGGTCTGACTGTTTAATGAAAACAAAGCTTTGCTAGTTGATTGAATGTAATTCTGTCTGAATGTCCAAATGAAGAAATTTAGTGATGTGTGGGTGAGCAATAGTGGGAGTCACTATGAATCTCTTAAGGCAGTCAAAATGACACATACCCAACTATAATCTGAAAATAATGTGATAAGTACATAACAGAAATAGAATTAAAGAGATGCATGAGGTCAGTTCAATCCAACTAAAAACTAACTGTGCACAGGGCACTGTACTAGGGGCCAGAGAATCAAAGAGGAAAACAATACTCTCTAAGAAAATGGCTAAAATATACATGCAAATGAGTATGGTGCAAGATAGAATGTGTGAAGTGCAAAGGAGCAGGAGGTCTTGGGAAAGTCTCTGAGAAATGTGAGAGGGGAAAGGTCACTTTCGGCTGGGAGGAAAAGAAAGATGATGGCTGAGATGGGAGAATGTGTACCATGTTGAAGGGGTAGATGTGCCTTGGGCCAAGTTATGAAGGACTTTAAAAGCTAAAGTAATTTTTTTAGGCAATTGGGGTTAAGTGACTTGCCCAGGGTCACACAGCTAGTAAGTGTTAGGTCTGAGGTCAGATTTGAACTCAGGCCCTCCTGACTTCAGGGACGGTGTTCTATCCACTGCACCACCTAGCTGCCCCAAAGCCAGAGTACTTTACATTTATTCCTGGAGGTGATTGGGGAATCACTGGAGTTTACTGAATGGAAAGAGTGGGGCGAGTTGACATGGTGAGACCTATGCTATTGTAAGAAGATCACTTTGTTAGCTGAGTGAAGGATGGACTGGAATGGGGAGGGATCTGAGGCAGAAGGACTCAAGACTAATGCAGTAGGTCAGCATGAGGTGATGGTGCTGATAATGTAATAGTTCAGGATGGGGTTATGGACACTACATCTGGATGGTGTCAGCATTGGAGGAGAGAAGGGGGTACATGAGAGGTTTCACAAAGGTCAAATCGACAGGACTTAGCAACAGATTGGATTTGAGGAGGGAGAGTGAGGAGTTGAATGATTCCCCTGAGTCTGGAAGGCCAGGTGACTAGGATTCTTTGCTGTTCCATGAAAAAAGACCCTCCATCTGTGAGCTCTGAGCATTTTGCTGGCTGTCCACCATGCCTGCAACATTCTCCCATGTCATCTCTACCTCTTGGCTTCCTGTAAGTTCCATATAAAATCCTGTCTTCTACAGGAAGCATTTCCCAACCACTCAATTCTAGCGCCTTCCTTCTCTTAATTATTTCCTCTTTATCTTGCATGTAGCTTGTTGGTACATATCCGTTTACTTGTGTCCATTTGATAGTGAGCTCCTGGAGGGCAAGGATTATTTCCCCCCTGTTTTTGTAACCCCAGAACTTAGCACAGTACCTGGAACGGAGTAGATGCTTAACAAATGTTTATTGACTGGGAGGGTGGCAGTCATATCACTGTGGTGGTTCCATACTAATGTGAAAGTTAAAAAAAGGCAATGGGGGTTTTTTGGTGTGTGTAGGGGGTTCTGGGGAAAAGATAATGAGTTCAATTTTGGATGTCTTGAGTTTAAAACGGGACACCCAGTTCAAGATATTCAATAGGCAGCTGGGAAAGTGAGATGAAGTCAGCAGAGAACAGGATAAATAGATCCGAGAATCATGTACATGGAGATAAGAATTGAATCTATGGGAGCCAGGGCAATCACCATGAGAAACAGTGTACAGGGAGAAGAGAAGTGGGCTCAGGACAGGCCCAGCAGATAGCCAGGGCTGCTAGACATCATAAAGATCCAGCAAAGGAGACTAAGAAGGAGCAGTCCCACAGGTGGGAGGAGGCTAGGAGAGAGCAGGATTGAAAACCTAGAGAGAAGAGAATCAAGGGAAAGTCAGTCAGCAGCAGTGTCAAAACCTGCAGAGTGGTCAAGAAGGATGAGCTTTTAGATGTGTTCATTAAGGCATCATTGTACATATATGTGCATGCATGTGTACACACCCATGTCCTGGTGGGCTGGAGTGCCTGAGCTCCTGCTACATATATATGTAAAGGTATATTTAAGATTTAATAGCTGCAAACTGATCTAAGATTTTTGGAATACTATATATGTGTGTGTGTGTGTGTGTATATATATATATACATGCTTACACACACATATATATCATACACACATATATACACACATACACATATTTGTGCATATATGTATACACATTCTATATTTATATGTTGTTCCCCCTTTAGAATGTAAGCTACTTGAGAGCAAATATTGTTTCATTCCTTGTATGTGTTTTCCCAATGCCTAGCACAGTAGGTGCTTAATAAATGCTTACTGATTGATTGCCACAAAATACAAGGAAGAGAGCTTTCCATAGAGATTTAGCTCTTTAGTGGAAGAAGAGTGAAGGGGACAGAGCCTGGTCCTGTGTATATTTATGTGTCAATAGACAGTGGGGTGTAGTGGGTGGGGAGAGAGAGAAAGAGAGAGAGAGAGAGAGAGAGAGAGAGAGAGAGAGAGAGAGAGAGAGAGAGAGAGACAGAGAGAGACAGAGAGAGAGAGACAGAGACACAGATAGAGAGATACAGAGAGAGACAGAGAGAGAGAGAGAGAGAGAGAGAGAGAGAGAGAGAGAGAGAGAGAGAGAGAGAGAGAGAGAATGAATCTGTCCTTTGCCGAACATGATGTTAATGTTATTACCCATGGCTTCTTTCTTCTTTGACACGCAAGTCTCTCTGAACCTCCCCTTGGCATGACGTTTCCTGGAATGCTAACTTTTCCTTTCTCTCCCATGCCCTTCAGCCTGTGGCTGTAGGATTTCCCTAGCTGGGCGGCCAGAGGAGGAGGAGGGGAGCGAAGAAGAAAGGAGGAGGAGGAGGACGACGGAGATAGGGAGTTGAAAGCTCGGGGCTCCCACTGCCTGACTGCCTAGGAGGAGAAGCTGGAGGGGAGCAGTGTCTGGAACCTCGGGAGTTTCCATTTCTCTTCCACCCCCAGTACCTGAGCTGGACGCATCGTCAGCACCTGCTCAGGAGGCTTCCCCGCTCTGCCCGGGGACTGATCAGGTAAGGTAGCCAGGCTGGGGAAGAACTCCTGGGCAGCCAGATGTGAGATGCTGGCCTCGCGCGCCGCGGGCGCTCACCGACTCTCCTGGATGACATAGCTAAGCATTCAGGTTGAAGCTTGCATTGCACAGGCTGGGTGTTTTCTAAGTTCCCCTTTCCTTCCCCTTCCCTTTTCCCTTCTTTTTCTACGGACAGGAGAATCATAATGACTAATGAAGTACAAAAGAAATATTTCTGGCTGCTGTTGAGAAGCCAAATTATCTTTAGTTGAATTTTGCTATATTCATAATGTTGTAAGATTTACTTTACTTAATTAAACCATTTAGCCGAGAGGAGGTGTGATGCAGGGGAAGGCGTGTGGTCCTTAGCCAGAAGATCCTGGTTTAATCCTAGCGCTGCTACATATCCTTTATATGGCCCTGGCCAAGTCATTTAACTTGTCTAAACATCAGCTTCTTCATCTTCAAAATAAGAGGGTTGGGCAGAACGATCTTTAAGGTCCCTTCCAGCTCAAAATCTATGAGGCTAGCTTTCTGCAGGTGCTAGTAGTTACCATCCTTAACAATTCACTGAGCAAACATAATGGTATTTGAGCAAAGTGGTTTCTTCATCATCATGATAAAAATTGATTAATTTAAGAAATCATAAGCATTGTCTCATACATAATAAGTGCTTAATAAATGCTTTTATCATTCATTCAGACTCTTGGGTGTTTTATATTGATTAAGGTATATTATATTTGGTAGGATAACTGAGCACACCTTCCTGAATTACAGGAATTTTCCATTTCCAGTTATGTACAGTGATTTGCACATAGTAGGCCCACATAAATGCCTTGTCTTTTAAGGTGAATGAAGTCATCATTTTCCCATTTCAGACATGGCATCATAATACCCTTTTTAAAAAAACTTAATTCCCAATTATTAAAAATTACAAAGAAATCATTTTAAAATATGTATTATTCACTGATTTTTCTATTAACTGGTGTACTGAAGTAGCCTTGGAAGACAGATAGCTGATGTATGTATTTTGGTAAGAAACCTCAGAAAATTCTGTCACTCTTTGGAGAAGCATTTATAACATGTCTGCTGACAATGAATGAAAAACATAATTGATTTTTGTGTGGAAATGATCGGCTATCTCTAATGGAGGGCAGAATCATAGACAGAAAACTTTGATGACTTAGCTCCTCAAAGAAACTGATATGACCATCAAAAGCAAATAAATAAAATGAAGTTATTTACATAAAAAATAAAGTGAAGAAATAGATCTCAGTAATGAAGTATTAAGCAGGGAGAGGGAAGAATTTACTGATGTTTTGCTATTTATCTATATGTTTTGTTTTCTGTCAACTTTTGATCTTACATAATTGTAGTTTGAATTAGATTTGTTTGAGTAATTTCTCTCTTTTTTTTTTTACTGGTTAAAAGTTTAGGCTTTTTGAGAGTCAATGAGGATTAAATCAAAGGACAGGACTTCTAGAAAGATGGTTGTGTCTGTTAATGGTTGTCTGTGAGCTCAGCTCTCTCTTCTTGCCTCAAAACTGCTGGAAATGTACCAAATAACTTAATTAAATCAATGATGAATAAAAAGGGAAGGAAAATCAGAGGGGAAAGGAAAGAAATCCTTACCCAGAACCCCTGACTGAAACACACAGGGAAAGAAAAACTCCCAGGAGAGAACATAAACCTTCCTGAAAGGAGCTATTATTTCGCTCCCTTTGTATCCTTGGTGCTTAGCAAGTGCTTGGTTCATAGCAGGGACATAATAAATGTTTGGAAATTGATCGTGTGAATCTCACATTATCTGGAGAAGGAAAGGAAGTTTGTTTTTGTTTTGTTTTGTTTTGCTTTTTATTACAGTAGCAGTACAATAAAATAATCGGCTAGAGATAAGATTTGGAAAAAAGTTGTGTCCGAAAAAGAGACATTGGGGAAGGGTTACCTTCTACCAAACAAACAAATAAAAAACCCCACAACTATTACATACGAAAAGGAAGAGAAGGGCTGGGGCAGGAGAGACCTCATGATTTCAATTAGGATTGGGAAGGGAGGGAGAAAAAACAAGGACAGGGTATTCCAAGTTGAAAAAAAAATTCTAGATAGTGTTGAAGAAAAAGTATTATAGCACATAGCAAAGTACTGCGTACATTGTAGGTGCTTAATAAATTCTTACTGATTGATTGAGAATAATCTGATGGAAGAAAAAAAAAAATTTGGTACCATAACCATGAATGAATGAGATCTAATTATCTATAAATTACAGAAATGTGACAGAATAGATCAGGAAGCAAAAACTCAAAATTTTCTGTATGCAAGAAACACACTTAAAGCAAATATTCACAGAGACTCAAAATGAGAGGTTAGAATAGAATTTACTATGCTTCAGCTGAAGCCAAAAAAGTACATGTGACAATCAGATAAGACAAATAAAAATAGGTCTATCAGGAGAGATGAGTAGAGAAACTATATTATTCTTAAAAGCATTACAAATAATAAAAATAGTGGCAATATCTAAGCACTTACAGGGAAAGTTACAATTATAAGAAGACCTGGAAAATAAGACATTAATTGTTGGTGATGTCAATATGCCTCTTTTAGAATCAGAAAAATCTAAAAGAAAAGAAAGATATTAAGGAATAGAACAAGATGTTAGGAAAACTAGATATAAGTACTTTAGTGATTACTGGATGGTATTCTTAAGAAAAACATCTTCTTTGTATCACATGGCAACTTAAAAATTGATCACATGTAAGGAAAAACAAACTTAACCATTCCTCATGAGTAGGAACAGTTAAATGAAGAAAGGAGGACATATTAAATGCATTTTTAGACACCGTATTTGGATTTTTCAGTGAACCAGTAATATTACTAATATGGGTACTCCCAGCAGTGGTGCAGATCCTGTACCAGAACTAGGACACAGTCTTGTCTGCTATGTTCTATGTCCTAGGAAGCAAAATGAAATTGAACTGCCATTTCCTACCCCTTTGTGACACTTCTGCCACCAAAAAAGCCCCACTCCTTTACCCACCTAAGTTGTTAACTTCCCCTCCCTAGGGTCATATAGAATTTTCAAGACTTCTCCAAAAGCTGGCTTCCATGTCACCTGGCCTGGGGACCCATGTTACAGAGGGACACCTGGAACCAGCGTGGATTCAGAATGGCGTCAGATAGGGAGGGGTGAGCAAACAATTAGGTGCAAAAACTGTGTATGCCACTACCCATACCGTGTTCAGAGTAAACTTCTACTCATTTGTAAAACGGGGAGGGGTGAAATGTTTGCCCTACTTCCCTCACAGGGTATTTGGAAAGGAAGTATTTTGTAAATTTTAAAAGCCCTATGTAAGTTTGACCTTGATGTGTCATGCCCTCACCTGGTAAACAAAGTCCCACCACACTTCTAGGGAGCAGTACAGGTAGTAAAGATATGAAAAACATGGATTATCAGAAAAGGATTGCTTGGTTTTATAAGTGAGATTAAATGTCCTTGTAGCTTATAGATTGACCTCAGTGATAATCTATTCTAATTCTTTTGCCAGAGAAGACAATTGAGATGTAGGTTGTGACTGGTCTTTTCTAATATTCCATCACCAGTTAGGGCATATAACTTATACTCAGGACACTGGATTTCTAGTGCTGGTTCTTCCACTCTTGATCCTTACCCCCCAAATAATAGCCTTATGAGGCAACTATCATAGCCTGCTTTATTCTTTTGTTGTTTCGTGCTTGTGCAACAACCAGATGATAACCGATCACCACTAACTAGGAAGAAAGGAAAAAGGAATTTAACTACCATTCACTCTGGCAGCACACGCCTTACAAGGGGAGAAGTTGTGAGTAAGTGCCATGCTCTCTTTAGTTATCAGAGAGTTGTCAACCTATCCCTCAGTTCCACCCCCTTCTGGGAAGTACCACTTGTTGTCTAGGGGAATATGGATTTACAGATTTATCAATTAGAACTTAACTCAGAGCCCCCATCTGCTGGCTAACTCTGCTTCCTTTTGAGTCGTGGTATTTCATGAAAGAATAGTCATGTGACTTTGATTTAACGGAGTTTCTTCCTAATGAAAGCAAGAATGCTACAAAGTGGTTTTTATTCTTAGCACAGAATCAATCAATAAATAGTACTTCAAATTGAGAATACAATTCATAAAACAGGAAATAAACATCTACTCAAAGATTGAAAGCCTGCCGCTTCCTAGAACCCAGAAATCCCTGAGATACAAGATTGATCTGGACCTCGGAGGTCTAGGGCATACACAGATTGAATTCTTATGACTAGTCAAAGGAGTGTAATCTCACAGTTCCCAAAGGATGCTTGCCTCACACTTTACATTTGTCAACAGGCATAGACACAAGAACTCTGCCTTCTGGATTTCAAACCACTGGAGCTAGAAAGCATGTGTGTGTGTGTGTGTGTGTGTGTGTGTGTGAATATATGTGTATATATAAACACACATACACATATATACTCACATATGTAAATGTACACACATATCTATCTATTATGATACAATAAGCAACTCAGGCACGTTCAGTACATTCACGCATTTAGTCAAAGGATAAAGCAAATTCAAATACATATCACTGAATACAACTTCCCACTTTTTAGTCTTTTTAGCCTCTCATGAAAACACGGTTACAATCACAGAGTGGTCAGTGGCCTGCAGGGAGTTGGCATTCCATCAGCTCTGAGAAGTGACATTCCCTCCTATACTGTAGAGTTAAATGGCCATTGGTAAGACCCGCCTCTCAGAGCTGTGCTCCTTGCCTCATCACCCTGTGTTGATGAAGACTGCAGAGGCATGGTGTTCAGCTACTGTCCCTGATTGTTTCACACAAGAACTATTAATTACGCCATGGCTCTGGGGTAGTGCCATCTGTCATCCTATCATATCTATTCCTTGGTGGGGACCTCTTACCACCTCCAGTTCCTGGCAGGATAAGAGTGAGAAGGGACACTCATCTCTCATCTCCTTTATTAAATTATTAATAAGAGAAAGCCTTGGACATAGTTTTATTAATGAAAGTGATGAATGGTCTCATATTGTGCAGGGAGCTAGCTACTTCCCAAAGTGTTAGAAAAGATTTGGAAATAATCTCATCCCACTATTACCAAAAGAGATATTGAAGTCATCAGAAAAGTGATTAGTCTTTACCTGTCATTGTGACAGAGCATGGACTTGAATTAGTGGTTCTTTGCTATCGCTTTTGCATCTAACTTCAGAAAACACTCATTAAGAGTTTTCCTTTATGTTTAAAGTTCATAAGTCTTTCTAGAATGAACTCTATTTCCTTCTTTTTCATTATTTCAACATACTTAAAATTGTGTTTATCACTAAAGTAATGGGACACAGGAACTGAAAATCAAACCTATGTCCATGAATGATAGGCAATAGTGATGGCCTCTTTATAAGGGTAAAATAAAGGGTTACAATAAGGATTTATGGTTTTATCCCTTCTGGTTTTATTCCACTCTGATAACAACATCTCTACAACTGACCCCAAGATTCATAATCTTGTGGCCAACTTGGTGATAAGTCTTTTGAAACTTAGTTCTGGTGGTCCTTGGGAAGTAAATATAGCATGAGTATGTCATGGAGCTGAGATAGTAAAGTCCTCTGCTGATGCCTCTGTTATAGTGTGGAGGTGATCCTAGCTTACCCACTTGAGCAATTAAATTTGCCTCCAAATTCCTAGTTATGGCTCTGGCAGACCTCAACCCATTCACATCATCTCAGGTTGTGTGCCAATAAATCCTTCACAGACAGCACTCAGTTTGCTGGTGGTCTTCCTCTGAAATGGAGGGTTTTCATACTGGGTACCATGAACTTAAACAACTATTGATAGATAACTGTATTTCAATATAATCTGATTCCTTTGTAATTCTATGTATTTTATTTTCTTCACTTAAAAACATTGCTTTTAGAGGGCATGAAGGTGGGCGTCCATAGGCTTCACCAGGCTGTCAAAGGAATCTATGACCTTAATCCATGGTTAAGGACTTCTTGTCTAGAATCTGGATAGAGCACTGAACCTGCAATCAGGAAGACTAATCTTCCTGAGTTCAAATCCTGCCTCATACACTTATAGGTGTGTGACCCTGGGGAAGACACTCTGTTTGCCTCCATTTCCTCACCTGTCAAGTTAACTGGAGAAGGAAATGGCAAACCACTCCAGTATCTTTGCCAAGAAAATCCCAAATGGGGTCACAGAGTTGGACATGACTGAAAAACAAGTGAGCAACACTGAATCTAGAATCTAGATTAATTGACATGATATGGACACCAAAGGAGCATGTGGGGTGGCTTATCAGTTTTCCTTCACTCTCCCTAAATAACCAATATACTTCCTCTCCAATTATTACTATCTCTAATGGCATCCTTTGTGATGTTTCTCCTGCTCAACTTCCTCTGATTGTGTTACAACCTTCTCATGTTCACCTGTTGCTTTTGAATGACCTACAACTTAAATTCTAAGAGGGTAGTACTCTACCACTCAAGCAACACTGGAAAAATGTTCATATTTTTAAAAAGTGGCCTTTTGTTTTGAGGAAAATTTGGGAGCCTTTAAAATCATTGCATAGTTTTCCAAGAGTAATCCAGCTTTGCTCTCCTCCTCCTTCCTGTTCGCTTCTAAGATCACTTCAATGTCTTTCGACTGTTTGTTCAGAATATACATAGTAAATGGCTCATTCTATTGCTGATTATTATGACATGCCATCATTTGTAGAACAAGCATTCTTTATCCATTTTGTTTTTCTTTGTGGATAGTTGGGTCAAACTCCTTTGAGTGATTATAAATCTCATTTCAGAAGCTCTGCAGGGTTCTAGACCTTGAAACAATCAGCATAGCATCAGGCACCAACCGGAGCATTTGGAAGACTTTACCATCCAGAAAGTATCTTTCTTCCATTTGCACATTTATCTGGACATCATCCATGAATGTGGCAAATACCTTTGGCAATACAGTTTCCATTTTAATGCATTACACATTAACAGTAAGAGGAACATATCAAACAGTTATTTTTGCTGTTATATTTTTCAAAAAATGCTATAGGATTTTACAAGATTTGAATGTAAGCTCCATGAAGGCAAGGACTATTTTTCATTTTATCTTTTTATCCTCACTAACTAACACAATAACCTACATTGTTTTGGTTTTCTTTTGTTTTGACATAGACTTACAATTTCATGAGGGTAGGGAGCTCCCAATGAGGAAACTCCCTCCATTTGTGAAACCAATTTTTACAATTCGTGTCCTAAAGAGTTGCTTTTAGTATCAAGAGGTAGCCCAAGGTGACACAGCCAATGTGTGCTGGAAGTGAAACTTTAACCTAGGTCTTTCTGATTCTAAAGTTCTATCTATCATTCCAAACCACTTCTTGTGTGCCTTAAATCTAGTAGGAATTTCACATGACCAGTCGAATTTTTAAAATTTTTTGTCATATGCAGAGGAATTCTGGGAAGATAGTGGAGTAGGTTAAAATTGCATATGCAAATGCATAGGTCACATTTCTGGAGGAGAGCCTTTCAGGTAGCATTTTTCTCTGCCAGTTCTAATAATATATACATACATACATATACATATACATATATATGACATATATATGTACATGTGTGTGCACATGAGTGTGTGTATATTTGTGTGTACACACATATCCATTACATACCAAAGGGATTTTACAATGAACTGTATCAAACATGCTGAGGATTATTTGCCAAAAGAGAGGAAGAAGCTATCTTACCAAATTCCTTCTATGAAACAAATGTTACCGTGATGCATAAACTAGGAAGAGAAATAAAACAGAGAAAGAAAATTATCATTTATATGACTAAGGAAAATTGATGAAACAATAAAATATTAGCAAAGTTGTTATAGTCATATATACTTTTCACCACCATGACATGGTTTGTTTTATATTAAGCATGCAAGAATGATTACACATTACAAAAACATAAACCCAATAAATCATATTGATAAGAAAAACAACAAAAATGATAGCATATGTCAACAGATGCAGAAAAAAAAAGCTTTGGAAAAGATGCAGGATTTATATTTATGTTAAAAGCACAGGAATAAAAAGACATTTCCTTAATATGATGAAACGTATCTCTCTAAACAAAAATTAGGATTATTTATGATGAAACAGCTTTGGTAGCTTTTAAAAAAAAATCCCGACTAAAAAAAAGTCTTCCCCATAATTTGACAGCATTAGATATGCTAGCTATAGCAAGGAGAGAGAAAAAATGAATCCGAGGGAATAAGTATAGACTAAGAGGAAACCAAATGGAATCTATTTATATAGGGCACAGTTTTCTTACAGAATGATAATGAACAAGAAAATTGATGTAGAAAATTGGTAAGTTCAGTGAAATAATCAGAATCCATGGGAAATTGTTTTCTGTAAATTGCTTTAAAAAACTCAAAAGAAGGATATAGAATATACATAAATACACTTAGTATTTGGTAATTAACCTGCCAAGACACACACAAGGTATGTATACACATATATACTTTCATACACATACATGTACACATACATGTATTCCTGCATACACACAGACATCTACGCATATATGTGTTTGCATACATACATACATATATATCAGTTCATTAAGGAGTTGTGACCTTTTTTCTTTCTATTCCATCAACAATGAAGGTCTTCATCCGTTTCTAACTTAGTAGATAATTCTGAGAGAGTCATCTGAGACTCAAAGCAGTTCAATGAGTTGACCAATGACTCATAGTATCACAGGTAGGATTTTAATGCAAGTTCAATGCTACAAACCAGAGTGACTGATGCTACCCAAATTACTTCATGGACTTCGTGCTATACCAAGCAAATCACAAAAAGAATATGTAGTTATGCAAAGAATCTGTGATTTTGTCAGTGTGGGGTCATCCTGGTGTGAAAAAGCAAGATAGATGCTACTTAAAGCACATAAATGTTATTAATTGCCAAGATCAAAGAGTAGTAAGTATCAAAGATAGGGTTTTATCCCAGTCTTCCTGGATCCAAGCCCAACACTCTCTCCCCTACATTTATAATTATGTTGGAATTAGAACCATTACCCAACTGATAAATGGCCAAAGGATACGTACAGGCAGTTTTCAGAAAGAAATCAACACTATCTATGGCCATGTGAAAAAATACTCTAAATTACTATTGAGAGAAATGCAAATTAAACCACCTCTGAGGTACTCATACCTAGCAGAAATGAAAAGTGCTGGAGGGGACGAGGAAAAATAGTACACTTATAAACTCTTGGTGAATTTGTGAACTGGTCCAACCATTCTGGAGAACAATTTGGAACAATGCCTAAAGGGCTATAAAACTGTGCAGACCTTTTGACCCAGCACTAACTCTACTAGGTCTGTACCCTGAAGAGATTGTCAAAAAGGAAAATCACCTTTTCTTGTTCAGTTGTGTCTGTCTCTTTAAGACATCATTTCAGCTTTTCTTAGCAAAGATACTAGTTTGCCATTTCCTTCTCCAGTTCATGTCACAGATGAGGAAACTGAGGTAAAAAGGGTTAAGTGGCTTGTCCAGAAACACACAGCTACTAAGTGTCTGAGGCCACATTTGAACTCAGGTCCTCCTTACTCAAGGCCCACCATGCCAACCATGATACTACTGAGCTGTTCTAATAATGACTCAGCTTTCTGCTGTTTGGATTTTTCCTGTTGCCTTTCTCTACTTAAAAGTCACTGGATCCAGGTTCCCAAAAGCTGATTATATGAGTGATTCATAATGGTTCCATATTTTGCTTATTCATCTTAGTTCAAGTCAGAAACAAATAGGATTCATGGCACTATACTCCTGCTTTTAAATTGCATTGATTTTATCATGGGTTTAGAATGGCACTCAATAATTCTCTATATGCTCAAAGTGGTTTCCAGATTTGTGAACAGCTCAGTTTCACATAAGAGCCATGACATCTGACCATAGTGCCTCAATACTCCTTTTGATGTTGCTACTTCTGTGCAAACTGCTTCCTAGTACGAAGCTAAAGAGACAGAGACTTTCATTGATTCTAGTCATCACCAAAAGGCAGTTTCTAGGGATCTAATTGTGTATAATTTTCAGAGACAACTAGATAGATAGTCTTTGCCCTATAAAAGCTTAAACTTTAAAAAAATAAATCTGTCAATCATTGAGAGTTTTGTTACCAAAAATTACTGAATTTACTAATTTTAGTTTAATGTAGTTTTTGCATAATATCCTGATAAAATATGTATCTATTTGTTGTAATCCAAAAGTTCAAACAATTGTGGAGAAAATATAAAATATGGAATAAGTTATTATTCAAAATAAAAACAAAAAAAATTTATCATTTGTCCGTCATCATTTTGGAATGTCATCTTCCTCAGAGGGGAATTTGAATTTTCTAGTTAAGAGAAGATTACTTTAAGTATCTAAAACATTTTAATCATGTAAAATAGAAATCTTTATAAAAATTATATATCTACTATCATCTTTTTTTGTTTTGGTTGGGCAATGGGGGTTAAGTGACTTGCCCAGGATCACGCAGATAGTAAGTGTTACCTGTCTATGGCCAGATTTGAACTCAGGTCCTCCTGAATCCAGGGCCAGTGCACTGTTCACTGCACCACCTAGCTGCCCCCTTCTTCTATCATCTTATAAAGAGCATTTAAACATATCTTAAACTGTTTATGACTAAGGAAACGAGTTATGACTTAAGACTAAGGAAATATTATGATCATGGAAATAAGTTACTGTGTTATAATACTGCGGAGGTGTAAAGCTGATTTTCAATAAATACAATATAATAAAATTTTCAATAAATATAATATAAAATAAATACAAATAATATAAAATTACCCTTTATATAAGATAAATTTAAAAAAGCTTTTTATATCTACTTCTTATAATTCTTTCTTACGCATGAACAACCTGGCACCAACCTATCTTTCTGCTCACTTTACTCTGCATCAGTTCATATAAATCTTTCATTGTCTTTCTTAAATCATCTGTTTCCTCATTTCTTGTAGTACAACTGTACTCCATTATATTCATATACCAGAAATCAGTAAGCTATTCCTCAATTCATAAAGGACCTTTTCCTCTTATTTTGGTCTCATGTGGAAATAAACCTAGCTCATAATGCCACTGGATGTGTTCAGAATTCATTGGGTGAGTTTAGGCCTATCAGCTATACCTCTGGTAGTCCTATACCCGTTAAGCCAATTTTGATTATGCTTACCTGCTTTATAATAATAGCAACAAAAATATCATATGTGTGTGTTAATTTACGGTTCTCAGAGAACTTTTGTATGCATTGTCTCACTTATTTCCTGAAAAGATGAAAATGGTAGACTCTCGATTAATTGTCAACGCATCTAAGTGAATCAGCATGTGGAACCCCAATTAATCAAGCAGAGAGCTTCAAAATTCATCTACCTTACATGAGGTGAGAACAAAGGAACAGCCTGAAAGGTGAAACAATGCGAATATTTTTCCATAATGTTATCTCTTTTCTGTTTGTTGAAATAGTATTGTTTTTAAAAACATACTTACCCTTCCACTATATTCATAAGTGGCAAATTTTGAAATGACTGGAAAGGCTTGCCTTTAAAAGTTCTAATTTGCCAAATTTTGACAAATAGCCTTGTAACAGTCAACAATGAATACAAAATTCGACCTTCTACGTTTGCAAGAAGCGTATCATTTCCCTGACGTATTCTAATGTGTTTTACAATTGAATGATATTAAAGTTTCCAATTTTTTGCATTATTGAATTCTTAGCTTTTTCTAGCTCATCATAGAAGAAGAGGAATGACAAATGACCCTCAAGGATCGTAGAGGTGAATATTACATTCCCTTCTAGTTGAGTCAGGTGGGAGCTCTGAGATAAAGGGGAAAAAATGTACCCTAATCTGTGGGAAATAGGCCAGTGTTTGGATTTAATGTACACAATCCACATATTCTTGATAAGTTCAGTAAAAGAAGATGTTTTTACTAAATTAATTATATTGCCACATAATATGAGTACTTGCTACTTAAAGAACTATGTGATAATTCCTTGGTAAAGCAAATAATTCCTTTCTAATGTGAGTAACCATTTTTAATGAAGCATCCCCTCTGGGCTCACTCTCCAAACCCTCTCTGGCAGGTTGGATCCTTGGAGGGTGGCTAATTCCTCTCAGGGTTCTAGTAGTAGCACCAAGATGTCTCTATTGTTACCATTCTTGAGCCCCCATCTAGTGTGCTCCTCATTGATTACCATCTTGCTGGACTTGATTTTTTTAAAAAAGAAATGGATATTTACTAAATTAGTAGAATAAGAACAGTTAGCACAAAAATATTACTCCAAAAGTCTATGTCCCACTTTCTCCTTGCATATACAAGGTCCCTAAGAGAAGCAGATACCAGTTAAGAGAACAGATGGCTAAACAGTAAATTTACAGCAACTAGTTATTGGAAGCTCTTGTCTTCCTTGCAGACACTTCATGAAGTACCCCTTAGTTGGATATAGTTACTTTTCCTTTGGGTATGTGGTTTGACCTCCGATCCCAATGCAAATAATGCCATTGGCAACTGTTGTTGGGGCCACGGTTAATAACACTGTTGGGAAGTCCAGATCTTCTGACCTTTTGAAGTTCATGAGGTCATTCTCTGATTCAGGATAGAGAGGAGACAGTGACTGTCTCTCCTCTCCCTTGCCCTAGCAATGCCCTCCCAGGATGACTTGATATGAGATTTTTGGATTCTTCACTGACTTGTTTTATTAAAGTCCCATAGAGCATGATTGATTCTCTTCTACTAGGTGGTACAGTGAATAGATTGCTGAACCTAGAGCCAGGAAGATCTAAGTTGAAATACCACCTCAGATACTTCTAGCTGTGTGATTCAAGTTAAGTCCCTTAACTGCTATCTGCCTCAAGTTTTTCATCTGTAAAATGGGGATAATAATAGTACCTACCTCCCAGGGTTATTATGAGGATCTAATGAGATATTTGTAAATCTTAAAGTGCTATATTAATTTCCTGTGTGGTATCATCTACTTTCATTTAGTTTTTTTTTAATGTAGTTTACACTTTTGTTGTTTGATTCGTTGATTCAAGAAAGGAATCTAAGAATTCTTCACACTTACCTCATCTGTATGATTGATTGATTCTGCAATTTAATCAGAGTCATTCTCATCCAATGAAGGGACAGGGTATAGAGCATCTTGTAAATTTCACTAATTGGTGTAGAGGGGTGTGGAATACCCTCTTTTACACTGATTTATCTCCTTATGCCTGGATTTTATTTTGCATTTTTCTTTTTAAATTTGAAGTGCCTCTTTATTTCTTAATTCCTGGGCACTTGCTCAGCTGTCATATTACCTGGACCAGAAACCAAGCCCTGGAGGACTTAACGCTATCAAACCCAGAACCACCCAGGTCCTACTGTATCAAATGTTGGTTGCCTCAGTAGCCGACTGTATTTCATATCCTCCCCAACCTTTTCACTTTCTAGCTCTAGAACTGTAACCAAATACACTCTATCATTGTTCCTGGAAAAGATATATCAATCTATACCCCTGTAACTCCATTCAATAACACTATAACTTTCCAAACCAAAATATACCCCCATGTATATCATTCCTTATTGTAAGAATACAAGCTCCTTGAGGACAGAGACTGTCTGATTTTCTAATTGTATTTATAGTGCTTGGCATATAGTGAATAATCAGTGCATGCTTTTGTTATTCATTCATTCTTAGTGACTTTTCTGTTGCTTACAAAAGGTTGAAATCCTTCATTCTTGTCTGTTCCCATAACCTAAACACATAACCAAGGAAAAAGGCTTGATTTTCCAGCTAACATTCACTAACACAGTCTAGCACTTCTGTATATGTTGTATCTGTTTTCTCCTTTCTTCCTTGCCTTTGTTTCTCTTGTATCTAAATTTTGGTACTACGGTTGGAGTTGACATAGTTTCTTGCCGTTCAGTTGTTTCAGTCATGTCTAACTCTCCATGACCCCATTTGGGGTTTTCTTGGCAGAGATACTGGAGTGGTTTGCCATTTCCTTCTCCAGCTCATTTTACAGATGAAGACACTGAGGCAATCAGGGCTAAGTGACTTACCCAGGGTCCACAGCAAGTAAGTGTCTGTGGCTGAATTTGAACTCTGATTCCAGGCCTGGTGCTCTATCTACTGCTCCACCTAGCTGCCCTAGTTGACATAATGGTATGTGTTTATTAATTTGACTGTACAAAACTGTTGGTACCATGTAAGGCATCCTGTGAGCTGATCCAAGATAATCAGTCAACACTCATTTAATAAGCACCTACTCCATGCCAGTCTCTGCTAGGCTACAAAGACAGAAGAGAAAGTTCCTGCCTTCAAGGAACTTATATTCTATAGAAAGAAACACAAATATACGTGTAGGCATATACAAAACAATAACAACTAGATGTCCAGATGGTTACCAAAATCCAAGCGTTTATTTTGGATAATTTTAAACAGTGGCACAGATAACTCCAAAGCCCCTTCCCCTCATCTCAAACCCTTACATTCCTTTCACTCATGACAGTTACTGAGTGGTAAAAAGGACTTCATCTAGCAATTCTTAAATCTGTGGTTTCTTATAGTGTTGTTTCTTCCATATCTCTTATTGTTCAAGGTTCAGCATGAGTAAGGAAATGGACTTCAATTTTTCTGAAGCTAGTCCTCAGACCTGGAGCGTCAATGACACCAAGGAGGAGCAGTACCTGGACATGAACATAACCTACGTAGATTACTACCTCCACCAGCCTCAGGTGGCAGCTGTCTTTATCATTTCCTACTTTCTCATCTTTGCTCTGTGCATCGTGGGGAATACAGTGGTTTGCTTCATTGTGGCCTGGAACAAACACATGCACACAGTCACTAACTTCTTCATCTTGAACCTGGCCATCAGCGATTTGCTGATAGGGATATTTTGCATGCCTACAACCCTCCTGGATAATATCATAGCAGGTATGTTGATTTCTGCATAATGCAAAATGGAAGAAAACTTGAAAAATCCATTCTCTATATTTTCCCCTACAGCTTGGGTGTAAGGTAGCAGGGAACAGGAAATACCAATTTATTTTTACACACTTTTTTGTTTGTTCTGTCAGGAAAAATATTTTAGCTCATATTTAAGGTTATGGAAGCAATGGTGTCCAGCATTTTTCAAATGGAAGGCTCTAGAGACATATTTATTATATCTGGTTATGAAAATCTATCTAAAATAATATTTGATATAAATATAAATAATACTAATATGAAAAATATAATACTTAGAGGTTCACAAAATTCTTTGCCTATATAATCTTGGTTGATCCTCACAAAAACCCCCTGAGGTGGGTGCTATATTATTAGTCAGCCACTCAGTTAAAACATTGATTTCCCTCTGTATGCTAGGTACTGTACTAAGCTCTGGGGGTACAAATATGCTTTGTTTTGTTGTTTTATTTTTGGTAGGCAATAGGGTTAAGTGACTTGCCCAGGGTCACACAGCTAGTAGGTGTCAACTGTCTAAGGCTGGATCTCCCTGACTTCAGGACCAGTGCTCTATCCACTGCACCACTTAGCTACCCCAGGCAATACAGCTATGAAAAAGAAAGACAGTTCTTGCCTGTAAGGAACTTACAACCTAATAGAGAAAGACCAAAAGATCAAAAGAAACAAAAATTGAGGTTGGAGGTGGGAAGAAGATGGTATCCAGTGTGAAGGCGTGGTGGAACCCAGTCCAAGGAGTGTAGGCTGGTGGGAAATGAATAGCTGTCTGGTCTGGGAGCCCTCCTTGACTGGAGGCTTTGGGAGGAGTTCTTTTCTCTACCTTCCACCCCTCTAATCAGATGGCAGAGGACACTGATGAAATGTGAGTAGCAAAGCTGATGCAATCTTGCGGGATGATAAGTTTCCTGATGAGAAGTTTTCCCGGGGTCATGGTGGGGTGTAGTCCAAGGGGTGAAAACTTTTGAGAAATTATCTCAATTTTACAAATGTGGAAACTGAGGCTGAGAGAAGTTACTCAAGGTCACACAGCTAGGAAGTATCTGAGGCAGGATTCAGATTGGTCCAGCATTTAATAAGCAAATGCTCCAAATCACGACTTCATTTATTGTTATGTTGATTTTCTAGACTATGAAAAAGTGATGGGAAAATGTTAATAATATAGATTAAACTTAAAAGTGTGTTGTTCACATTTTCCCCAGAGAGCTGATTGTTAAACATTTACCAAGATATCATTGGTCGGGCAGGTGAAGAACTCCTGCTTTCAAAGAAAGGCATTGTTTTCACCTGGAGATAAATTTCTGCCCAAACTAGTGAAATTAACAAAATCTGGAGTTCTGTCTCTGACTCCAGGCTATTTGCCCACATGTGAAAATAGTAGTGTTGGATAGATCCTTGAGTATTAAAAATCCTTAGTTGTCATAATAAGAGTTAGTCTTCACCGTGCTTTAATGCTCTCTCTTTGGACAGCCTTTTTAATGCCATAGAGAAGAGTGTCTCTACTAACCTTGCCCTTGTCCTCCCTGTTAGGATGGCCATTTGGAAGCACAGTTTGCAAGATCAGCGGAATGGTTCAGGGCATGTCAGTGGCCTCTTCAGTCTTCACTTTGGTGGCCATAGCAGGGGATAGGTAAGCCCTTGTCAGAATCTGAAATCATGCCAAACAGCCACACCATCATTAACACATGAAGATAAGTTGCACCCATTTTTACTCTTCTTTTTCCTATCTTTCCACTGTTCTTTTTATCTCTCCCTCATTCAGAGCAATTCAAATGTCTCCAAAAGATTCAGTAGTGTAAAACTATTATACTGTCTGGTTTTATTAAGTTGACCTCAGGGAGGAAGATATGAAATATTTTGATAATCATAAGAATTTTCATTCAAGACTACAAAAAGATTGGTTCAGAGTTATAACGTATAGAAATTAATTATATCCTACATGGTTTTTTTTAAGTTAAGAAATTTAGAGAGTCTGGGGAAAAATTAAACTGATAAATTAAATGAAATGGGAAGGTTTTTCACCTGAAGGGAACTTTAGGACAATTCTATATGTAGTATACAGTACTATGATGTCTTTTTAAAAATAATTTACAAATACTTATTAAACATTTACTATGTGTCAAGCACTGTGTTAATCACTTGATATAGATTATATATATACGTATTTTTTTTCCCCTCACAACAACTCTGGAAGGTAGGTTTTGTTATTATCCCCATTTTACAGATGAGGAAACTGAGACAGAAGTTAAACGGTTTGTCCAGGATCAAATACCCAGTAAATATCTGAGGCTGGATTTGAACTCCAGTCTTCCTGACTTCAAAACTCCTGGTCCTGCAGAACCGGATTAAAATGTAATTGGGAAATGTTTAACAGAATAAATAAAAATACAATACAACATAGACAGTGTTGATTTGTAGCTTTCCAAGTTGATATGCTACCTGAAGGGACTTGTTTCTATTCAAGTTTGATGTCACTGGCCTGGAGAATTGATAGATTAAGTGACTTACCCAGGGTTACACACACAATCAGTATCTGGCAGGGGCAGGACCGAACCCAGGTCTTCCTGGCTTCAGGTGCAGGTCTCTACTATCACCTCTTTATAGCTTACATTTTAAAATCATCAAACATTTAGTTTCATTTACTCTAAGAGGGTAAATATAATATAAGAATATCATTCATATAAATAAAGATAATTTACATAAATAACATCTAAGTATGTACCATCTCTGTGCCTTTGCACTGACTGTCCTCCATGCCTACAATGTTCTTCCTCCTTACTTCTACTCTGGGGCTTCTCTCAACACTGCTCTCAAAGTCCACCTTCTGAAGGAGAACTTTTCCAGTTCCAACATTTGCCCCCAATAGCGAGTGTCTTCCCCTTCTCTCAGCTCAAATACATTTCCTAGTACCCAGCGTCTTCCTACCTCCAGACGATGTAACATGTTCAAACAGGGGACCAGAGAAGAGATAGAAATAATCATAAGGAAGCAAACAGAAGAAAAATATTTTCCTTAGTTAAAGAAAAAAATGAAGAAAAAAGGAGAGAAGATAAAAAATGAATGTCCTATTCCTGGCTATCCCATATTCTTTATGTGATATAACCCATATGGTATGAAATCAGAAGTTTCCTATCTATGTCTTATATCTCTGTTATCTCAAATCAATCTAAGCAAGAATATTTGACTTTGGCTGGTATTCCTGAATTAAATTTGCTAAATGATGATCAGATTGGAGGAGTTTGATCTAAGTTGGTTTACTTCATGCCAAGTCCAAGGTCTAACACAAGGAGCACCATGGAAAAACATCCTTCCCCCAGGCAAATATAGAGAGACACAATCCCAGGAAACCCTATGGAAAGGCAATAAATGGGAGTGTACTCCTCTATTCCACCCAGAGGTCACCTCAAAACCCAAGGTGAAACCTCAGGGGCCCTGAGGGCCATAGGGCTGTAGTAGGGGAAGGACCATCTCATTCCCCTCTGAAAAAGGGATGAGACAGATCTGGAGGAAGAAGAGAGATTGGGGGGTAGCTTTTTAATCCGTCGTATACAGGGGCAGGACACAGAGTTGGCCAGTAGTTCTACTGTGGAAGAAGGATGAGAAGGATGGAGAAGGCCCCATACAAAGAAAAATATATGTGCATGGATAACTTTGCAACCAATGACTTGTATGTCTATGTACTGATCTACTCAGGTTTCTAGTGAATCCTAGAGTATTTTGAATGAGACTCTGTTGTCCTAAAGCCTCTCAGAGGCAAGCTAGAAATCAGGAATTCATTAAAAAGGTTGCTTCTCCTACATGTCCTCAAGGCAGTCTTTCTATTTCTACTTCTTGGAGTCATCCTGAAGAGAGTCTGAAAGCACTAGAGTCTCTCTCAAAAAAGGAATGAAGAACATCTCTCTTCTCCAGATCTCTAGCTCCAATTCTTTCCCTCAGGCAGGCAATATCAGCATTCCCACTGCCAACTAGAAGAGTCCTAGGAAAATGTTTCCAGGCTGGGCTGTAAACCTAGTTTGCGTAAACATATGTGGATGCATAAATATGACATAATATACATATGTATGCATGATATACACATACATGTCTTCATCAAACTGATCACAGATACTTTTGAATTCTTAAAACTAAAAGAGCCTAGCTTCAAGGTTTTTGCATCTTTAGCTGTTCTTTTTCCTTATTACCACTGCCAGATTGAATCACTTTTAAAAAATAAGTTTAATACATTTTATGTTTTGCTTTTTCTGGACCCAATTATTTTATTCAATTTAGCTGATGATTGAGTCTGACATAACAAAGTAACTGCTCTCTGATCCTTGCCTTTCATTGCAGGTTTCGATGTATTGTATACCCATTCAAGCCAAAGCTCACCATGCAGGCAGCATTAGGAATTGTCGTGGTCATCTGGGCCCTGGCCATCATCATCATCTCTCCGTCTGCAGTCATGCTACATGTACAAGAAGAAAAATATTACCGAGCAAGGCTCAGCTCCCCAAATGAAAGTAGCCCTCTCTACTGGTGCCGGGAGGACTGGCCAAACCAGGAAATGAGGAAAATCTACACCGCTGTGTTATTTGCCAACATCTACTTGATCCCTCTCTTCATTATTGTCCTCATGTATGGCAGAATTGGGATTTCACTCTCTAGGGCTGCAAGGCCTTTAAGGGTCAAGCAGACCCAGAAGAAGAATCATATGGTGTCCAGGAAGAAACAGAGGGTCATCAAGATGCTTTTGATTGTGGCTTTGCTCTTTATGTTATCCTGGCTGCCGCTCTGGACTTTGATGATGCTTTCTGACTACAGCAACCTCTCTGCACACCAGCTGCAGGTCATCAACATTTATGTCTACCCTTTTGCACATTGGCTGGCCTTCTGCAACAGCAGTGTGAACCCTATCATCTATGGCTTCTTCAATAAGAAATTCGAGGTGGCTTCCAAAATGCTTTTCAGGTCCAGATTTGCCACAGGAGGGTGGAGGAAGACTACCCACAAAGGGCTAAGGATAATATTGTCATAACCATGTCTACCCAGTTGGCACGGGACCCTTCCTTTCAGAAACCCCCAGGAAAAGAAGCTGCTTTGTGGAGAACCTCAAATCCCCAGCCCAAGACCAAGCAGGAATTGACCATGGAAGACCTTGGAGATGCCTCCAACCAAAAAGGCATCACAAGAGAACTTGCATGAAAGTGTTACAGAGACTGATGTTACACAGCTAGGGGTGGCCCCTTTTGTGTCGATTTTAACTCGACTTCAATTGGTAGAGTTTAATTATTTTAAGAATTTCATATCTTGAAACACTCCCTGGTATGAGTGTGTATATATGATAGATAGATAGATAGATAGATAGATAGATAGATAGATAGATAGATAGATAGATAGATAGATGGATGGATAGATAGATAGATAGATAGATAGATAGATAGATAGATAGACAGATACACAAATAATAGATGATAGACAGATACAGATATATATATATATATAAATATAGGTAGAGATAGATAGATGGATAGATAGATAGATAGATAGACAGATACATAAATAATAGATGACAGACAGATACAGATATATATATATATAAATATAGGTAGAGATAGATAGATAGATAGATAGATACATAAATAATAGATGATAGACAGATACAGATATATATATAGGTAGAGATAGATAGATAGATAGATAGATAGATAGATAGATAGATAGATAAATAGATAGATATTGGGATTGTGAAAAATTAGGGGGTCTATGTTTGCCTCACTCAACCCTCAACTAGAAAGGAACAAAGTAGAAATCCTCATAGACACAACTCCTTAACCAACACACACATGGGAATTTCACTTCTAATCCTTCCCATCTCCTCATGGAGCATGCATGGAGATGGGCCTGTAGGAGCCCAGCTACAGAGCATGTGCTGAGCCAGCCTCTCCCTTATTACCCTGCTAACCTCATATTTGCCTAACAAGTTGCCTGTGTTAGAATGGAGGAACTTTGTGGTAGGGGTGATATCGAATCCACATAGACTAGGCTAGGTTTTTCCTAAAAGGCAATGAAACAATCCTCAAAACTTAATTGGTTCAGGAAGCTGAGATTCAAACCACTGATGTAGCTTCATGGTCACCTACATACAAAAGAAAAGCACACAAGGGGTCAAGTAATCTTCAGGCTTGACATACTCTTCTGACTGGCCACACTGCCATGGCAAATGTGGAGGTAACCCCAGGTCTGGGCCCACAAGAAAGTGAATGCTTGACAAATATCCTTTCCATGTCATGGTTAAGTAAATCTCTTTTTTTTTTTGTTAAAAGTTAGACTGTCTTTAAGCATTTCATTTCATTCCAAGCCTGGTCTGATTCAGGCTTAGCCCAGAATGTTCCCCTCACTAGAAATAAAGTCCCTTGAGGGCAGGGACTATTTTGTTTTGGTTTCTGAAACCTCAGGGCCTACTATGGTATCTAATACAAATTTCTTTTTATTTTTGATTAAATTAAATTGTATCTCATGAAAGTGTATTTTCAGGAAAAAAAATTCACATTACTCTTTATCCCAACAGATAGTTCTAGGGCCCAAGAAGTATAGACTATGGGGAATTGGAGGCCCCTGCCCTTAGGGCCCCATTGCTCAGTACTGAAGGGATCTTTACCTCTTTACCCATCTTTACCTCTACTCTAAATAACCCAGAGTCATTTTCTATTCAGGCCCTCAGGCCAATTATTGCCTCCCAGCTGTTGGTTAGACATGTCCAATCACAGTGCTTAGGCAAGCATGGGACTACCAATAATTGTCACATTAAGATGGTAGACCACTGGGGCTTATCATCTGCTACTAAGCCCAGCAAACCCCTAAGCATTACCAAATGGCTTGCCATTACATTCTAAGGATTCTTAGGCCTTATCATCCACCCTGCTACTACACCTTAAAGACCACTGGGACTTCACCCTGCAGCTGAACCCACCTTCCTATGATATGTGTTGTCTCCCCTACTTAGAATGTAAGCTCCTGGAGAGCCAGGACTACCTTATTTTCTGTTTGTACACTTAGTATAATACTTGGCATATAGTCACCAGGCTTAATAAATGTTTTCCCATTCCTTTTGAAAGTATCTTGCTTGAGATAGTTTAATGAAATAAAGTTATTCCTTGGAAATGTTTTCTGGAATCATTATATTCTCATTAATAAAGTTTGTACCACAGCTGAATTGTATTTATATAATTACAATATTGGTTAAAAAAACAAGTGTAGGGCTTCCTACTTGTCTCAGAAGGTTGGCATTGCCCAGGAAACCTCCATTGTCCAGTTTAAAGGCTTGATTAGGGAATCACACTGCTTAGGAACCCAAAATTCTCCCTCCTCTACACAGCAAGTTGGGGTTCATGATCAATGTACATGAACTCCAATCTTACGTGTTCCTTATGCCATGTGCTTCTTTGGGAAGACAAAATCCAGGTCCAGAGCTCTATCTACTGTGCCACCTCACTTCCCTAACATAAAGATACAAATGGATGTAGCTTACCAAATAAATAGTGATATTATTAGAACAGTGCTTAAGGAACATAATTCTCAAGACTGGGTATAGGATAGGTTTAAAAGAGAGAGGAGAAGGCATGTAGAAGAGGAGAGAGAGAGAGAGAGGAAGAAGAAGAAGAAGAAGAAGAAGAAGAAGAAGAAGAAGAAGAAGAAGAAGAAGAAGAAGAGGAAGAGGAAGAAGAAGAAGGAGAAGAAGAAGAAGAAGAGAGAAGAAGAAGAAGAAGAAGAAGAAGAAGAAGAAGAAGAGGAAGAAGAAGAAGGAGAAGAAGAAGAAGAAGAGGAAGAAGAAGAAGGAGAAGAAGAAGAAGAAGAAGAAGAAGGAAAGAAAAAAGAGAAAAAGAAAGAAAGAAGAAAGAAAGAAAGAAAAAGAAAAGGAGAGGACACAGCAAAAAGACTCTCACAGTGCTGAGTGAGGGTCGTGTCTTTGAAATATCGTAAAGGAAGAATGAATAGAACTTGATAATAAACTGGAACAAAGGGAAACAGAAGGTAAAAAACTGACCCAAGGGAATGAATCTGGCAGATTACATTCTCTTAATAATATTAGGGCTAGGAAGACTGATAATTTGGGGGGAAATAATCATTAAGCCTGTCTTAAGGCTCGATTTTAGAATTGCTTAGTCAGTGAAACGGACGTCTGGAGGTGTCCTGTAGGCAAAGAGACTAATGGAATTTAGGGCATAAAAAAAATCACAGTCATAGAGACAGGAGGCAATGTTGTATGTGTGAGGAATGGAGAGCGGTCCAGTCTAGTTGGATTGTTGAATTAGGAAGGAGTATTGTTCGATGGATATAGAAAGATAGCTTGGGGCTAGTTAGGTTGGAAAGGACTTTACAAGCTAAACAGAAATAGTCATATTTTATCATAGAAGCAGCAGGGGACCATTAGAGTTGATTGAATAAGGGGGTAATATAGTCAGATTGGAGCATCATAAAAATCACATTGATAGCGGGGTGTTAGATGAACTGGAGTGGGGAGAATCTTGAGGAAGGGAGACCAATTAGGAGGCTATTGAAATAATCCAGGTGAGAAATGATGATGGTGTGAATAAGCAAGGGTATTTTTTTTTTAAAAAAGGAGAGCTTTGGTGACTGAATTCCCATGAAGGGTGAGGGAGAATGAGTAGAAGATGACACCAAGGTTCAAATGTGGGTGACTGGAAAGATGGTATGTAATGTAGTAATAGGAACATTTAGGTGAAGAGTTTATTTGGAGGGAAAGATTGTGACTTTTTGTTTTGCACATTTTGAGTGTGAGCGGTCCCACTGGGATGATGAGTTTGAAATGTTCAATAAGCAATGGTTGATATATGACTAAAGTTCAAGAGAGACTACGGCTGAAGAGATGGATGATAGATAGATAGACAGACAGATAGATAGACGGAGGATGGATGGATGGATGGATGGATGGATAGATAGATAGATAGATAGATAGATAGTACATAGTAGATATATCTATATCTATATCTATATCTATATCTATATCTATATCTGTAAATCATCTGCATAGAGATGATAGTTAAATCCATGGGAGTAAAAGAGGCCTCAGGACAGAATCTTGGGGAAGGTTAACTCTGTGGACTTCAAAGGAAGAAAGGATGGTGAATGATGATAGCAAAAGAAGCAAGGGGTCATTCCAAACCCCACTCCCATCTCCACCCCAGGAGCAATGTATGTGTATAAGGGAAGGGTAAGAGAAGATACAGAGCAACTAGTTGGTGCAGTGGATAGAGTGCTGGGCCTAAAGTCAGGCAGACATATTCCTGAGTTCAAATTTGGCCTCAGACACTTAGTAGCTATGTGACCCTGGGCAAGTCACTTCCCCCTGTTTGCCTGTTTCCTCATCTGTAAAACGAGCTGGAGAAGGAAAGGGCAAACCACTCCAGTATCTTTGCGAACAAAACTCCAAATTGGATCATGAAGAGCTGGATGTAACTGAAAATGACTGAACAATAGCAATAGAAGATACAGCCACACAGGTTCTGACTTATATATGCCGTGTCCCCTATGCGAACATACATGTCTTAAAGAAAGGGAATATTTTTGTCTCTACTTTTGTATTGTCAGTGCTTAGCACAGTATTTAGCAATATAATAGGCTTATGTGTTTCTCCCCAGATCGCCTACAAAGTTCATAGAATCATAGCTTTGGAGACAGAACCTCAGAGACCACAAAATTCAACACTTTCATTTTTCAGATGATGAAGTGCAGACTCTGAGAGAATGAGTGATTTATCCAAGATCACATGGGCAGCAAGTGACTCTGAGGCATGTTTTGAACTCAGAGCTTCTGATTCCAAAGCCCACTTTCTTGCTATTCTTCAACACTGCTTCCCAGAAATAAACAATTTGTAACTGTTAGCAACAGTTGTATTATTCCAAGGTACCTTCCATCTCTACATCTATGATCCTAGGATTACCATAATTATGTAAAGAAGGGATGCCTCACTCCATCGGAGCACTTTACATTAGTTCTAAGAGACTTGGGGCTGGAAAGGGTACAATCTCTATATGAATCACCAGGTGGCACCCTAGTCTTGAACCTCTGGCATTGCCTTCCTAGCACATGCATGAATAGAAGTTTGGAGGTCTGAATCCTATGGCCCCTTTCATCCTTCTGTACATGTGCAGACAAGATTTACCTAGGTCTCATTTTATTGCTTGCCTTTTAGGAACCTGGCCCTGGTGTGATCTCATTTGATCTGAGGATACTAATATATTCCTGACAATACACAATCTATGGCTTACTTGTTTGTTTTTGTCTGATCCCATTGAGATTCTGATATATCTCTACTTAGGTACTTTCTATTAGGGAACACAAAAGGCACATATATTACAGGATAGATAGAAAGTAGCTAACTGCAAAGTATAACAGAGAAGAGGAACACTAGGAAGGGACCAAGACCAGCTTCATGGAGAAGAGATAGATAGGTGGATAGATAGATAGATAGATAGATAGATAGATAGATAGATAGATAGATAGATAGATAGATAGATAGACAGACAGACAGACAGACAGATAGATAGATAGATAGATAGATAGTTAGATAGATAGATAGATAGATGATAGATAAATGGATGGACAGGTGGATGGATGGATGGATGGACGGACAGACAGATGGATAGATAGATAGATAGATAGATAGATAGATAGATAGATAGATAGATGATAGATAAATGGATGGACAGGTGGATGGATGGATGGATGGACGGACAGATGGATAGATAGATAGATAAATAGACAGATAGATAGATAGATAGATAGATAGATAAATAGACAGATAGATAGATAGATAGATAGATAGATAGATAGATAGATGATAGATAAATGGATGGACAGGTGGATGGATGGATGGATGGACTGACAGACAGATGGATAGATAGATAGATAGATAAATAGATAGATAGCAGAGATAACGAGTGCTTAGAATTGTCCCAAAGGCTCCAAGGCAGCCTGTGCTCTGTCCCCTGACCTTGATCTCAACCTTCCCTTTCTTGTCTTTCTCTGGACCCTTGATCTCCCTATATGAACTGTGGGAGAACCTAGAGGTGATTAGAGAGGTACATTGATGGAGAGTTCTCAGGTGATAGTCCACCATCTGCATTCTAGCATGTTGCCAGTTTCCCACAATTCCTTTCTCCTATACACTCCATAGCTACTTCTACAAAGAAATTCTGCTTTGTTCCTTTTTACTGGTGAAACTATTGGCCTTTCTATGTGAGTCCCCACTGACACCCATTTAGTAAGAATTAGTATCTGCCTGTATCCCTATCCAACTTTATCATCACTGTGGGATTGAAGTGATGAAAGATTATGTTAACTTTGTCATTGCATTTTAAAAGGTTTTTGTTTCTTTTTAGCTCTGACAATTACAAACCCAGAAAATGGCCACTGGCCATGTTCCATTAGTTAAGTGGCTAGGAAATCACTGCCTATGACCATTATTGTCACAAAAACATTGCTACCTATGCCATGAGATCTATTTAAAATTGTCATTAAGATTTTTATTTTCTTACTATCTTATGGCTTTGGAGAATGAATGGTGAAAGAGTCCTTATGTCCAGGGCCAGTTAGATGGTGCAGTGGATAGAGCACTGGACTTGGAATCAGGCAGACTCATCTTCCTGAGTTCAAATCCATCTCCATACACTTGCTAGTTCTGTGACCCTGGACAAGTCACTTTACCTCATCTGCTTCAGTTTCCTCATCTGTAAAAGAGCTGAAGAAGGAAATGGCAAATTGATTCAGTATCTTTGCCAAGAAAACCTCAAATAGGTTCATGAAGATTTGGACATGACTAAACAACAATCTATGATGCAGTGGATAGAGTGCTGAGCCTAGGGTCAAGAAGACTCATCTGAGTGTGTTCAAATCTGGCTAAGACAAGTCACTTCACCCTGCTGGCCTGTTTCCTCATCTGTAAAATGAACTGGAGAAGGCAATGGCAAACCACTCCAGTATCTCTGCCAAGAAAACCCCAAATGGGGTCAGAGAGAGTCAGACATGACTGAAATGACTGAACAACAAAATGTCCAGTAAGACCATTCATCCTTCCTCCTTTGCCATTTTGGCAATGACATGCTTATTTGGACCCTAGGCAGATAAAACTTAGGGGTTGGGAATCTAATTGGATGATGGGAGATCTATTTGACCTCTCAATCCTAAGCTGCATGGAACAGTGATTCTGCTCCTATTCCCAGCAACATCAGCTCACTGCTAGTTTGAAAGCCAATGGACTGCTTTGTTCTCATTCTTCATGGGTGGATACAGGACTGAGGTTAACCATTCTTGAACCTGAAGCAACAAGTAATTCTACTATTCTTTCATCTTTTCTTCCTACTTCCCTTTCTGCTATCTTCTGGATCTCTCAATAGGATTATTAAATCTTGCCCTACCTCTGAGTTTTCCTTTAGAAAACCCCTAAATTACTTGAATGAACAAATGAATGCATGAAAAGCATTTCTTAAGGGGTTTCTGTGTGTGAAGCACTGTGTTAAACCCTTAGGATAAAAATACAAAAAGGGGACAGTCGTTGCTTTCAAGAACTTTACATTCTAATAGAGAAAGGCAACACATATCGAGGAGTGGAGGACAAGGAAGGAGGTTTTGGCTTGGGAAGAGCCAAGTCAGAGGGGAGTTGAAACCACTCACTTTTTCAGAAGCAACAGCAGGATTGATTTGATTACAATTTCTAGAGGAAAGGGTATAAAGTGAGAAAAAGGAAAGATGGCATATAGCAGATAGGTGATATAATAGAGTTCTGGACCTACAGTCAGAAAGACCTGATTTCAAATCTGACTTCAATCACTAACTAGCTATGACCTTGGGCAAGTCACAACCTCTGACTGCCTCAGTTTCCTCATCTGTAAAATAGAGATGATAATATTAGCACCAACCACCCATGGTTGTTGCAAGGGTAAAATGACATATTTATAAAGTATTTTACAAAGCTTAAAGTACTATGTGCTAGCCATTGTTATTAGGTAAACAATGGAGTGGGTGGCAATATGGTAGAATAAATGGCTGGGTGGGACAGGAGGCATGGTATAGGACTAGCTAAGTACAGCAGGATATGGGAATCTGGGCTCACTTACTGGGCCACAGCATATGGTAAGCTGGTTTGTGAAGCAAATATAGAGAGATAATCTAACTTCAAGTAAGATGTGGGAGGATGTGGAGTGAAGAGTCCTAAATTCTAGTTTAACTGCCATTTGCTCGTCTGGGTAAGTCATTTAACCTATCAATTTCCTCATCTGTAAAAAAATATTAACATATCTGAAAGCACAAAGTCCTTATAAGAGCAATTATAATCTTGTTTATTTCAATCTCTTTTAAAAAGGTGTGAGTAGGTGGTTACTTGGTAGCCTTTTTGCAGGAAGAAAAGTTAAATTGCTATGAATTCACTTGTGGAATACGAAGACTGAAATCTAATTAGATATATAATGCTTGTAAATTTGTTACAAGAGACTCATTTTGTGTTTCCCTTTATCAATCGGAGGGAGGGAAAGAAAATAAATTCTTGGCATATTGTATAGAGCATTGGGGTAGGAATCAGGAAGACTCATCATTGTGAGTTGAAATCCAGCTTCAGACACTTCCTAGTTGTATGATCCTGGACAAGTCACTTAATTCTATTTGCCTCAGTTTCCTCATCTGTCAAGTGAACTAGAGAAGAAAGGTAAACCATTCCAGTATCTTTGCCAAGAAACTCCAAATAGGGTCCCAAAGAGCAGGAGATGACTGAAAAACTAACCATGCATTTTAAAAAATACTAATTTAGAAAATTAAAGTAAAAAAAATCTAAGTCAATCCAGAAAGAAATGGATTTTGTTACCATCTTTATTGCTACGTGCTCCCCAATACAACCAACAGCATCAGTAGTGTACACTCTATGAACAAGGAATTGAGCTCGGTACAAAAGAAAGTCTAAAGATCTGGAATGGAAATAATATGTACATCTTCATTGGAGGGGCATGTATGCCCACATAGACCTGCATATGCCCCTGTGTATATAGATAAATGCTGACACCTCAGCATCATAGAGAGAGTTGTGTTTCTGGACCAGCATGAGGAAAAAATAAACATCTTATTGGTCTGTTTGAGGCTCAGGGACGATCTTTAAAAAACAAAATCTACAGCTCAATAATTACTTTGACCTTCCGATGGCTTGCATAAAGCAGCAGCAGTTTGTGAGAGGTACTGAGTTAACGCTGAGTGGGCTAGCTTACAAAGTCCATGTGAGAAAGAGCACCATGAGCCACGTTTCACATCCTGGTCTTTCTGGTATTAACCAAGCTACATTCGAGTTTACATTAGGTATGCCCGCACTGATAGATGGGGGATGGATCTCTGCTCAACCAGCTGATCTGGAAAATCAAAATTCTTAAACTTTCCATTCTCTCTTTTACTTTCCAAAATGCAACTCATTCAACCGTAATCTAGGTCATAGCCCCATTTTATGCTATGTTTGTTGAACTGTATTTTCGTCTTAGGTTGTCACAGGATGAAGCACTTTTTGGTTGATGGGTTTTTTTTATTTTATTTTTTGAAGGTGAGTCTCATCAAAATTTGATTAACTAACTTTAAAAATGTAGGATGTTTGTCATCACCATAAGATTTTTTTTTCTCAAATTAAGTTCAAGGACTCAACTACAGTAGTTTAGTTAGCTTAAATTTCTGTTCTAGGTATACAGTATAACATATGTCTCTAATTAGATCTCTCTATTTTTTACCACAATGTCATTGCTATTAGTGTAAATATTTATTACATAAAAATACTATCAAGAAAACATCAACTTTTAATAAATATCTTCAGTTCTGAATTCTATATACATGTACTTTACATTTGCTTGCTAGTGTGGTTGACTTTCTGGTAGGAAAGGTGATGATGGACACAAATTATTCATATGTTATTGGATTTGCACTTAGACGAATGGTGGTGGGTGCCATCACAAACTGTTCTGAATCCATATCTCCATTTCATCTTTTAACTGAAGTTTTCTCAAATGTCCTCTCTCTCCCAAGCCTTGCTTTTGCCACGTACTCTTGGCAACGTACATGAATGCCTCTTTTGGACTAGTGATGCTTTTCTCGACTTGCGGGGGTCAGACAAGTGCCTCTTCCCATTGTGAATGTCACAGTTTATCAAGGACCCAGATGGCTACTCTCCAGACCTCAGAACATATGCTGTTTAGATTTCCTGGGAAAAGCATGAAAAATGGGAAGACACATGGCTACCCAAACTCACACAGTGCTTGGTGAGACCGAGATGGTCAAGCTCTGCTTGGCTTACACACAGGAACATCCGCTTTTAGAGCTTTCTCTATTGCCTGTGACTGTCCATGGACTTTCAATGCTATTTCGGACTGGAATTTCTATATCTCATGTTTAATTTTTTTTAAAGCATCACATTGTTGACCCAACCAAACCCGTTGCATTTCCAGTTCTCTCCAATTCGTATCAAACTGGAGGTCCCCTATATCACGGGCTGTTCTAAAAATCAATTCATGGAACGTCAATAAGGCTGTCAGTACGCAATGGCTGGCACCTTGAATATTTAGAAATGTAATAGAGTAAACAATTGTTTGAGAACATATCTCTTAAAATAATACTGATTTTGCAATATACAGTATTTACATAACAGCTGCAAATTTGCTCATATAATATCTGTTATATAGATAAATAGGAATACAAGTCTTATGGATTCTCTTGTTCCATTTCCAAAATATTTTGTGGACATGTAAACATTTCATACCTCTGGTTTATTTTTTTACAAGTGATTTTTTAAAGAATAAAAAATCAGCTGACGTGCAAAATTGGTTGCAGCCACCCTTTTCTGGGAAAGGGAAAGGCCGATACACTCAGCAACTCACTTTCACTTCTGCTAAAAATCTTTGGTGCTTTCTTCCAACGAATTCAAGCTAATCAGACAATGGATAATGAAAGCAGTTAGAAAGTGAACCAGCACTTTTTGCTCTTCCATTTACATGTAAAATGAATGAGTTGATGACCTGTGGAGAGTTCTGCTTTCAACAAAAGCAATATGCACCATGGGGTGTCCAGAATTTCCTATGGTTTCTACCCTTTCCAAATGAGGTTTCTCATCTTTCCACTGTGGATGGTCTTAAAGGATGTCTCTTGTCAGCTGACTTCTCATTCTTCCTTGAGGTTCTCACTGGAGATAAAGCACCTGAGGACGCATTTATTGCCACGGGAGGAGATGCCACCTGAGAAGAGGAATCGAAACTGTGACCTTTGGTAGAAGGTGAGGATAGTCCTTGGTCAGATCTCAAGGTCTTGCCCTCCGGTTGGTGAGCTCTTCTCTGGGGTATGTTAGCACCATTAGGTTTACTGTCTATATATACACGTGAGTTCTCTTCAGTGGAAGGCATCCTGCTCGGAGATTTCTTCTTGGCTGTTGGCCCCACCCGATAAGGTGTCAGAGGTGTTGGCATTACTAAGGATCTAGGGAAGTCACTGGGGTGATAAATTGCACCATCACTAGTTTCAGCAGCATCTGTAAGGTATGGTGGGGGAAGCGTACTGCCGCGCTTGCCGCAAGACTCACAGCAGAGTTTGTTATAACCCGGAATAGAACAATACCGTGCCAGCACCTCCATTTGACAAAAGATTGACTTGTCTCCCATGCATGGCTCATCTGTACACAAAACAGAAAAGGACAGAGAGTTTGAGTAAACATTAGAAAAGATTTAAGTGAGTCTAGCAATGCTAAGAACTAACCAAATGGGATTTTCATCGTGATACATAAGAATTTATGAACCAATTCACAAGGATGGGTATTTTTATATGCTTAACAGCCTACGATAAACACAGTTCAGGTTGGTGTTTAATAAGCGCCAGGGCTAAGCTCTATTTTGACTCCCTCAGCTTTCTACTCAGCCCCTGGAGGCCCTTCTCAATAGCAATATATGACTCATTGTCTAATAGAAATTTTGGGAAAAACAGGATCCATTTGACAGCCAACTTGGCAAGAATGCATGTAATCTATACGAAGGTATAGTCAAAGGATAGGCATAAATGTATTTCTAGTAGCTTGGTTTGTAAAAAGAACCATAAATGACACAAATAAAATAAAATAGATAAGGAAATATACTTAAGAAGCAACTGAAAGTTATTCAAAACATCATCCTGATTAAAAGATCTTTCTTAATTAAAAGTTCAATTCAATTCAATTCAATGAACATTTGTTAGGTGTTTACTCTGAGATGGATATATTAATGCTCTCAAGTTGTATGCTGTTATCCAGTCAATTTCAGTCATGTCTGACTCTTCTTGACCACATTGGGGGTTTTCTTGGCAAAGATACTGGCGTGGTTTGCCAGTTCCTTCTCTGGCTCATTTCAAAGATGAGGCAACTGAGGCAAACAGGGTTAAAGTGGCTTTCCTAGGGTCTAGTAAGTATCTAAAGTCGAATTTGAACTCAGGCATCTTCCTGACTCTAGGCCCTAGGCTCTGTCCGCTGGGCCACCTAGCTGCCCCATTGAGTTTTATAAAAGCACCTACTCGGGAAAATGAACCAACTATGTCTGGAAAGAAATTTTCTCTTAAAAACAAATGAATTCAATTTGGTCTTAGTGTGATTGATGTCACCTCTATTTTCAAATAGACTAGTGACTAATCCAGCAATGAGCTAAGGAGGTTTTGTAAGCCTTTTAAAACAATAGCCACAAAATTCTTGCATTTATTCTTTTTTCTTTCCAATTTTAAGGATATACAAGGAAGACTATGTATGTCAGGGTGTCATGATCCTTCATCTCAGACCCCCTCTTCCACTGTACAGCATAGTAAAGATTTAATTTCAATGTATTTTTGATGGTTCTATCATGTAGTAATTTTAATTTGGGTTAATTTTGAATAACCGTCCTCTCCCCACATGTTGAGGGCCGATCTTAAGAGTCTGATAAGGGTTTAAGATCCAAGGCAGAGTTTGACCTCTGCTCAGGCTTTCACCCCAAAGGGCTCAGGGATTAAGTGGTACAGCTCCCCAATTCCTTCCTGATAAAGAGGTCTCTGAGACATCCCTTCTCTCTCTTTGAACCTTAGGTTTACATATTTACTGCTCTATGCAGGTGGCGCCTAGGCGCCTGGGAAAACCTTGGAATCTACAGCCCAATCTAGGAACCCTGATAAGGAGGAAATTCATGATTGTTACATCCTCAGCAGATGTTCTGGGGAGTATCTCATGGGGAGGACTCTTTGAAGTTAGGCTAGATCTTCCCTATATATTCTGTGCCCTCAGATGAATAAACTGAGTCAGTAATTCTACTCCGCCTGGCCCATGTCATAAGTTGTTTCACGCCTCTCCGTTTGGTGTACAATCTGGTTGCAGGCGACACCTTGGCATGTCGAACAGTGACTAAAAGTCAGAGGGAGGTCTGTTCCTTGAACACGCTCTGGAGGAAAAAAGAAATCCTTGCTGGTCACTACACCAGGAAACAAGGTCCTGAAGTGGCTCAACGCCGCGGTACTAAGGTAAAAAGGAACGAGGGTCATTACAGGTTTCCCCATAGAAATAATAGGATTAAGAGGGGGAAAAATCACCAGGCTTACGTGGGAGATTATAAAATTAAAAAAAAAAAATTGATTAGAAAAAAGTTTAGAAACAGGCTTGGTATTTAGAGCATAAGATAGTGTCGCTTTGGAAAGGCCCACATATATACTTTCGATCTTAAGAGGCGCCCTTAAGATCAAAAGTATGGGTCAAGTACAAAGTGGAAAAAGAGATAGAGAGTATTATCTAAGATTACTAAAGAAAATAGTGAAAGAAAAAGGTTTAGTTATTCCAAACAGTCAGTTACAGGAATTTTTAGAAGTTATAGAAAAATGCTGCCCATGGTTTCCACCAGAAGGGACAATTGATTTAGAGAAATGGGAGATTGTAGGAAAGCAACTAAGAGAATATTACAGAGAAGAGGGCCCTGGTGCATTCTCGATTGCTACCTTTTTAATGTGGAATGTGCTAAAAATATGTCTTAGCCCCGGATAAAGTACTAGTGGCTGAGAAAGTGATACGGGCAGATAAGGGGGTAGGAACAGATGAGGAAGAAGAAATGCATAAAGCCTTTGAGGAACAATTGAGCATAGTTGAAAGGAGAGGGAAGATGTATTCTGTTATACAACAGAGAAATGTGCATTCCCCTAAGCAACAGAAAGATGTGTATTTACCTTCAGTTAAACAACAGCCTGGGAGAAAGTTAATATGTAAGGGCTTGTTAGAAGAGACAATACAAAGGGCAGAAAGCAGAGGGGAAGAAGTGCCTATGGACTTAAAATTAGCTATCCCAAAAAGCATGATGTTTCCACTATATGAAGAAGAGAATCCAGATAATCCTGGACAGATGATTAGGGAACATAGGAATTTTGAATTCAAAGTTTTAAGAGAATTAAAACAAGCCTCAGTACAATATGGGCCAAACAGTCCCTATGTACAAACTTTATTAGATTCAATAGCTAATACAGCCATGGCCCCATATGATTGGTATTCATTAGCAAAAACATGTTTGGAGCCAGGAGATTATCTAATATGGAAATCAGAATTTATTGAGCAATGCCAAGAGCAGGCAGGATACAATACAAGAACATTGATTCCTGTTTCTTTGGAGCAGCTCACAGGGACAGGAATGTTTACTGCACTGCAGCAACAGCTAGATTATCCACTTGTAGCATATGAACAAATTACGAAAGCTGCACGGGCAGCATGGTTAAAGGTTCCTGGGAAACAAGATAGGGGAGCCTCGTATACTCAGATAAAGCAAGGCCCCCAAGAAACTTTCCCAGATTTTGTAGCCCGACTTACGCAAGCCATACAAAGGAGCATTTCTGATTCAAAAGCAGCTGAAATACTCCTTCAAAAATTGGCCAGTGAAAATGCTAATGCTGATTGTAAAAAAGCCTTACAAGGCGGCAAGTCCAATATGGATATTACAGAAATGATTCAGCGGTGTGAGAGTGTAGGGACCACGCAATTTCAGGTACAGGCTATGGCAGCAGCCCAAGCAGAAATGCTAGCAGCTGCCTTTCCTAACAATCAGAGGGACCTGAGAAGGTTAAAATGTTTTAATTGTGGAAGGCCTGGCCATATAAAAAAGGATTGTAGGGATCTTAGGAAGACACCGTCTCAGCCCCCTACTACTCCTTGTCCTAGGTGTCAAAGAGGAAATCATTGGGCTTCATTATGTAGATCTACTTCAGATGTTAATGGACAGCCTTTAAACCCCCGGAGGGGCCCGCTCCGCCCGCCAAACAATAGGAGCAGCGCTGTCATTGATTCAACCAGTCCCTGCTCCCCGCCCACAAGACTCACAATATTAGACCTTATTCATGCCACCCCAGGTAGTGCCGGATTAGATTTAAGTTCCACTCTTGATAAAAACATTGGAGATGAAGTTGTACGTATTCCCACTGGAGTACATGGTCCATTACCCCCAGGGATGGTGGGTTTAATCTTAGGCCGTAGTTCCCAGACACTTAGGGGACTCATGGTCATTCCTGGAGTGGTGGACTCTGATTACACTGGAGAAATTGAGGTTATGGTTTATGCTTTTCCTCGTTGTCGTTTTGTCATTCAAAAAGGGGAAAGAATAGCACAAATGATTGTAATGGATTATAAAAAACTGGGGAATATGACAAAAAAGGTAAGGGGGACAGAAGGATTTGGTAGCACAGGACTGTTTTGGCATAGAACTATCACAGATGCCAGACCAACTCTAAAAATAGAGATACAAGGAAAAGAATTTGAAGGGTTAATAGACACTGGAGCTGATAAGTCAGTTGTCACCTTACGGGCTTGGCCTAGAACTGGCCACTAGATCAAGGAAATGTGATGTTACAGGGAATAGGAGAAATAGCCGCTCCTGCACAAAGCAGCATGGCTTACTTGGAGAGTGGAGGGGCAGCAAGGGAGATTTAGACCATATGTATTGCCACACCTTCCATACTGCCTCTGGGGAAGAGATTTATTGAAACATATGAATGTTACTGTAAGTAGCAAAAATTTTTAGTAGGGGTCACGGTCGAAAAGAAAAGAACAGTACAGGTTCCTAAGATAACATGGAAAGAAGGGCCCCCATATGGGTGGACCAGTGGCCCCTTAGTCTAGAAAAAATTAAGGCTCTTCGAGATATTATAACCAGACAATTGGCAGCAGGTCATATAGAATTTTCCACTAGTCCATGGAATTCTCCTATATTTGCTATTAAGAAAAAATCAGGCAAATGGAGAATGTTAACAGATCTCAGACAAGTTAATGCTCGTATGATAACTATGGGAACCTTACAGCCAGGGCTGCCTTCTCCGATTGCAATCCCGGCAGACTGGCCTTTGTGGGTAATTGATTTAAAAGATTGTTTTTATACTATACCTCTTAGAGCAGAAGATTGTAAATACTTTGCATTCTCATTACCATCAGAAAATTTGAAACAACCTTACCAAAGATATCAGTGGAAGGTGCTTCCTCAAGGGATGAAGAATAGCCCCACCATGTGTCAGCAATACGTAGCAGATGCTATAGATCCCATCAGGAAAAAATACCCCCAAGCATACATAATTCATTATATGGATGACATCCTTTGTGCTCATCCACAAAAAGAGCAATTAGCTAGTATTATGGGGGACATGTTTACCGCTCTTAGAGATCATGGGTTAGAGATTGCACCTGAAAAGATTCAAAAGGCACCTCCTTACTCTACTTAGGACAATTAGTAGGGATGAAAGAAATTCAGCCTCAAAAGATATGTATTAGACAAGATAAACTAAAAACATTAAATGATTTTCAGAAACTCCTAGGAGACATTAATTGGATCAGATCTTATTTAAAAATAGGGACTCATGAATTAAAGGATCTATATGATATTCTTAGAGACCCTGATCCTACATCTCCTAGAACACTTACTACAAAAGCAAAACAGCAATTAGAAAAAATACAAGAATCAATTGAAACTGCAATGGCTCATCGCATAGAATCTGGTGTGCCTTTAGAAGTTACAATATTAGATACCCCAGATATACCTTTTGGATGTATACATCAGAAAGACAAGTTACTGGAGTGGGTTTTTCGGCCTTCACAGCCAAAATATACCCTTCAAACATATCCTTCTATGGTAGCAGACTTGGCTAAGAAAGCCTGCAAAAGAATATTACAATTAGTTGGAAATGCCCCTAGTATTATACATCAACCTTATGATAAAAAACAAATAGAGGAATTGCTCAGTCAAGACCATTCTTGGCAGGTGCTTCTTACTATTTTTCAAGGGGAAATAGATAATACATACCAATACCCAATTTTATAATTTGCCAGGAAACATCAGTGGATTATTAACACGATAGTGCAAAAGGATCCCATAGTGGGAGCACTCTGTGCCTTTACTGATGCTTCCTCTCATCACATTTCAACATATTTTATTCCCCCTGATGAGAGATATGCAGCACATACACCATTTGATTCTACACAACAAAATGAAATTTATGCTATAATATTAGTACTACAAAGATATTCTGGTCCTCTTAATATATTTTCAGACAGTAAATATGCAGTAGGAATGGTTAATAACATAGAAACTGCTCAAATTAAAGTGTCATCTAATTATAATATATTGCAACTTTTTATGATGTTACAAAAAACTATTCGGGAACGAACTTCCCCAGTATATTGTACACATGTTCCTTCACATACGGAGCTTCCAGGACCTATTACACATGGGAATCAGATAGCTGATGACCTCACTAGACCAACCCTGTTAATGTTGTCTGTTGAGGAAGCTAAGGAATCACATGACAAATTTCATCAGTCTGCCTCTATGTTAAGGAAACAATTTGGGATTACTAGAGAACAGGCTCGACAGATAGTAAAATCCTGCTGTAAATGTCTTCCTTATATACCCACACCATATAAAATGGCTGTTAATCCACGCGGATTATATTCAGGAGAAATTTGGCAAATGGATGTTACTCATTACAGCAGTTTTGCAAAGTTACAATTTATTCATGTAACAGTGATACTTATTCTTCCTTCACTATGGCTACTGCACAAGCAGGGGAAGCAGTACAAAATGTCATAGATCATATGCTTCATTGCTTTTCTATTTCTGGTGTGCCCTCAGTTTTAAAAACTGATAATGGCCCTGCTTATGTTTCTCATGCATTTCGTATGTTCTGTCTTACGTTTCATATTCACCACATTACCGGAATTCCTCATAATCCTACCGGTCAAGCAATTGTGGAAAGGAAAAATAGATCTCTTAAAACATTTCTTCAAAAGCAAAAGGGGGGAGAAGCCAGGGGTAGGCCACGAAGACAATTGGCTCAAGCAGTATATGCTTTAAATTTTCTTACTCCTGATAGAGAAGGCTGTACCCCAGCTGAAAAACACTTTAGATTACATAAGGGGAGTAATTATGAGGAACAAAAGACTCAAAAAAGAGTCATGTGGAAGGACCCAAAAACCAATCATTGGTTTGGACCAGATAGATTATTGACCTGGGGACGAGGGTATGCTTCTGTCTTTCCAGATGGTGCAGAAGGACCAATATGGATCCCTGAACGTAACATCAGAATCTGTCTCAGAGATGACCCGGAGGTTTCAGAAACTTCAAATACCAAAGAGGAAAAAGGACATAAGAAAACAGAAGCAGCGCCGGAGGCGACGGCGAGGAGCAAGCTCGGCAGGATGGCTGCTGCAACTGATGATGCTGTTACAAACAATGACTATTGAAGCAAAGACTTTACAGCTTTGGTCATACATTAACAACCCCCCGTGGCCGAGACTACTCACTGGGATGATCCAGTTATTGACATTATACCTGCAGGACAAGCAGCAGAAATTTTTGGACAAAGGGATTGGAGAATTAAAGACTTAGAGATGAAGGATGTTTTAGGATACAATTTTAAAGGCAAAACTGGCACACCCCCAATATGTTTTGGAATTAATGTAGACTTTATAGATTATTGTGTTAAGTTAGAAAATATCACTCACTGCTCAATTTGTTCCTAGGGGAATAGTTTGGAATATATCTATGTTTGGTATGGAAACTACTAGATCTGTGAAAGGGCCAGCTCATCTTTCTCCCTGGCCAGATTGTTCCAATATCTCTGTATCGTCAGCATGGCATAAAATTCCACCTTGGGTAAAATGTCATACTCAGTATAGGGGTGTAGCTAATTACAAGTGGGAAAAATTTGAAATATGGAATAAATTAGATCATGATATTGAGGGTGCAAGACAGGGGTGGATTATGCCAGGAATTATCAATAAGAATGGTGTACATCAGGAAAAACTTTGGTTAGCAATGGCAGCATTTGATCCTATATACTTACATTCTGCCACTCCCTTTAAACCTGATATTGTTCTTTTTTATAATAGAACAAAGCTAGTTGCCTGTTTACCCAGGCATCAAGCATTTCTTTTGGGAAGACCCAACATCACACTGACACCTGATGGGTATTATAAAATTGTATACAAAAATTGTGTAGTAAATAGATGCTTATATTATGCACATGGAACTTGGGAATTTGTAGCTATGATATTAGAAAGACCTAAATATTCTATATTTCCTACTCAAGTACAGGAGGGATGGTTTTTAGCTCCTGCTGATCAAACATTGTACTATCTTAATCGAGAGATTTCTGTTAGAAAAAAGAGATGTGTCCAATGTGTCGTTTGGGGAGTTGTGTCCCTGGTATCACTTATCTCATCCCTTGTTGCATCTGCAGTAACATTTCATACATTTACACAGCAAGTGCATGATGCACAATACACTGAAGCATTGGCTAGGAATGTGTCATTGGCACTTCACACACAAAAGGAAATTGATTTAGATTTTGAGAGAAAATTGGATGCATTAAAAGATGCTGTGGAATTTATTGGGGATGAAGTTGCAGAAATAGAATTTAGAGCTACTTTAAAATGTGATTATCGCTTTACTATGGTATGTGTTACTCCTTTTCCATATAATTCTAGCATTGTAAATTGGAACATGGTTAAGAATCATTTAGAAGGTGTTTGGCATAATAGTAACCTTTCTGCTGATTTGTCTTTTCTTGCTAATATCACCCAGGTGATTGTAGATAGTCACTCCCCGGGGATTAACCCAAAAAATCTGGCTGTAGAGATCCTGAAAAAATTAAGTGAGACCAATATATTTAACAATTTACCTGCCTTGTTACTTCATGCATTGTCTTGGGCAATATTATTCATCATATTATGTTTTATTGTCCCCTGCATTGTTACCTTAATTAAATCAAGGATCACAGTGTTGGGAACGGATGTTCATCACCTCAAGCTCCTTGCTAATTCGAGAAGGGAGGAAGTTGTTGAGGGCTGATCTTAAGAGTCTGATAAGGGTTTAAGATCCAAGGCAGAGTTTGACCTCTGCTCAGGCTTTACCCCAAAGGGCTCAGGGATTAAGTGGTACGGCTCCCCAATTCCTTCCTGATAAAGAGGTCTCTGAGACATCCCTTCTCTCTCTTTGAACCTTAGGTTTACATATTTACTGCTCTATGCAGGTGGCGCCTAGGCGCCTGGGAAAACCTTGGAATCTACAGCCCAATCTAGGAACCCTGATAAGGAGGAAATTCATGATTGTTACATCCTCAGCAGATGTTCTGGGGAGTATCTCACGGGGAGGACTCTTTGAAGTTAGGCTAGATCTTCCCTATATATTCTGTGCCCTCAGATGAATAAACTGAGTCAGTAATTCTACTCCGCCTGGCCCATGTCATAAGTTATTTCATGCCTCTCCGTTCGGTGTACAATCTGGTTGTGGGTGACACCCACACCCTTAAGAAAAACCTATTATATATAAATAAATCCATACTATTGTGGAAGTAGTGAAATACATGGTGATCGAGTCAGAGCAATGTGGTTTTATTTGTACCTCTGACACTTATGACCGTTGGTCAAGACACTTAACACCAGGGGCCTCAAGTTTCCTCATTTGTTCAAGATCTGTGCTATGATTCTACTTCCCACAGTTCAAAAGAGAACAAGAAGAGAGGAGTGAGGTTTCATAAATGACAGACAGTGATTCATAGCGTTTGATCCACACACATACACATACACACACACACACACACACATCTGAGTGTGTGCATTACAATTCCTTCCCTCTGTTAATTTCTTCCTATTTATCTTGTATAAAGCTTGCTTTGTGTAGTTTTGTTTTTGTTTTTTTTTGTTTTTTGTTTTTTGCATATTGTCTCTCTTTGAGGGCAGGGATTGTCTTTTGCCTCTTTCTGTGTCTCTAGAGCTTAGCATAGTGCCTAGCACATAGTAGGTGCTTTAAAAAAGTCTACTGGTTACTAAAATATTCAACATATACCAAATACTGGTATTTCATATGTAAATACTAAACTAAATGCTGGAGTGTTTAGTTTAATACATGTATACACATACGCACACACATACAAAAGTTCACAGATATGTATGGATAGACATTTCATAATAACACATGAGGTCATTGGAGAACACTTTGGAGTAGCCCAAACAATCTTGGGAATGACTCATGTACAGCAACTGAAAATATTTTTATTTTCTGAAACCTTTCACTTTTTACCTTGCATGTATTCTGCATTTTTTACTTATGTTCATATTGCATCCCTTCTTCTCTTACTAAAATTCAGCTGCTTGGAGTAAGTATTATTTATTTTTTTGCCAGAGGAAAGACTGCCATAAAGTAGGTGTCTGATTAGTGTTGTTTGAAATAAACTGAACTGAATCATATTGTTTTGCCCACACTTTTAAATAAGATAATCTCTTGTCACCAGATTTTTTTCCAGTTAATTTTTTTCCTGCAGATTTGTGATCTCTATGGCCTTTTCCAGCTGTTAAGCTATAAAGATACTATAAAGACATCTTTAAAATAATAAGCATGGACATCAAAGATTCCTTCTAGCCCAAAGTCCGATAGCCTGTGGATAATGTAATGTTGTCTAAGGTAGGATACATAGATCTCCATCTAGCTTAAGGACCTGCTGAGGGTGAAGGAAAAGGAATGTCTGGAGAGAATTTTTTCAAAAAGGAAACCTATAGGGGAACTTAGTTTGTGTTTGTTTATCTGATGAGAATTAGTACAGATCAAGAAGTTAAGAAACAGCAATTAAAATGGCATTTTTGTAGCACAGCACAGTAGAAAGAGGGGGCAGCTAGGTGATGCAGTGAACAGACCACCAGGCCCAAAGTCAGGAAGACTCATCTTCCTGAGTTCAAATCTGGCCTCAGACATGTATTGGCTGTGTGACCCTGGGAAAGTTTCATAATCCTGTTTGCCTCGGTTTCCTCATCTGTAAAATGAGCTGGAGAAGGAAGTAGCCAACCCCTCCAGTATCTCTGCCAGAAAACTCCAAACAGGATCACCAAGTCAGATATGACCGACCCAACCAAACAACAGTGGAAAGAACGCTGGCTTGGGGATCAGAGAACCGGAGCTGAAATCTGAGCTCTGATAGTTAGTTTCTGTGTGCCCGAGGCACTTAATTCAGCCTCAGCTGCTTCTTCTGTTGGATAAGGAGACTGGACCAGATGGCCTCTGGGGTCCCTTCCAGATGTAAGGCTATCATCCTATCTCTTTGAGAACAACGAATTTCAGCCTTTTTCAACAGCAGAGACTGAGAAATGGATGTATGGAGCTGATAGCTTCCAGTGGTTATCTGAGGTAGTGATAACTATTGTTTATCTCATCTCACTTTCTCCTTAAAAAGCTATGGTCTTTCCGAGGTCTCCTAGACAAGACCAAGCTTGGATTTTGAATGGGGAGTCGGGAGGGAGATTTTTTTTTCCACATGGACTACATTTGAGCCTGGAATTTGTTGCTCATTAACATACTTCCATGATACCACTTCCTCTATTGTACAAAGTAAACATGGGAACTTTGGTTAAAGAGTACCTGAATTATGTTGAAGTGAGATGATGACAACATATTTACTGGAAGACAAAAGAGTACAAAATCACAGTATTCTCCATTCATTGGATGGAGCTGTCTGGATTGGTAAAGAGTGATTCCTAAGGCATTTGGTATGCTACCAGTAATGACGGATATTTAAAATCCCTTCCAACTCTCAAACTCAATTTTTTTTAAAAGACAAAAGGGAAAAGGTTTTTTTTTTACTAAAATAATAAGATTTATAACTTCTGACTCTGAAAATTGATCTGCAGCTTTGAAAATGTTCCGTTGAACTAGCATTTCAAGCATACATTTTTCAAGTAAAAATATTTCAGAACACCACTAAATATTGATGCACTCTGACTCCCCCTGGTGTTCCTTCATGTCTATACAATAGTATATGTTAAAATGAAATCTGCTCAAAATATTTTCTCTCCTAAAAACTTTCTGAACTAGCAAAGGAAAAACCACCACAAGAGATTGCCTTTACCCACTTATTTTAAAAAAGACAGAAAACATTGCTCAGCAAGTGAAGGTACTTTAGGTCAGGGGCAGACAAATCCTTTAGCCCAGAGTCCTACCAATGAGGCTAAGCAATGCTATTGGGTACCATTTGGCAGGTCTAAGAAAGAGACAGGAAAGTAGATGGAGGGAGACAGGGAAAGATAGGCACATGGAAGGAAGGAAAAAAGGAAGGAAGGAAGTCAAGAGAAGAACACATTGGTCAGGTAGGATTAGAATGCCAGTAGCCTAGATACATAGCCCAAGGATAATCCTAACTACTAGCTCTGATCAGGATTTATAAATTCAAAGAATTGGTGACAATCATCACAATTGATTTATCCAAGTATTTTCTTCAGAAACAAAAATTTTCATCTGGATAATAATATCTACAAAGGAAACAAAGGGGTTTTTAATATAGCAAAATCATTAAACTTTTCAGTCATTGGAAAAAGGCAATGTAGATAAAGAACAACATGTGGTTATAAAGTATACATTGGGAAAGAGGTGTAGAGAAGCATATTGCAGATCCATTCCTTAAGGGAATGCAGGTTTTGGTTAAAAAAAAAAGAAAAATGCTTTAGCTTCATAGGGAGGATTTTTTTTTACATGAGAAAAGCTGTACATTTCAAAGTTCTCATTTAATGAAACAAGGAAAATGCATACACATAGCTATAGAAAGAGGTACCTATTTCTTTATATATACACCTATGTATATATTGAAAGCTTCTACAAATGTTTTATAAGGTCCCATAAGGTCCACCTGGAAAGATAACCAATCAATCTTCTCCTTACAGTATATGATAAGGAATGAAGATGAACTAACAGATTTAAAATGTCACCATTGGTTCAATGAGCATATCACCAAATCTGAACCATAAATATAATTGCTCATCTCCTTTTACATTTGCACAGGAGAGGCTCTGGGCAGCAAGGTGGCACCATGGAGAGCACCGTGCTTGGCATCAGGAAGACCTGAGTTCAAATCTAGGAGATAGTGGAAGACAGAAGGACCCTGGCATTCTGAAGGACCAGACACGAGTGAATGACTGAACAGCAAGATGCATGGGATCTTGTTATCCCTTGCACAGGAATATTGTCAGGGACTTGTTAATGACTTTCCCACCAACAGGATGAAAATCCAACACAGTAAAAATGGAAGCAGATGCAGGGTAGTGTTGCTACATAGAGGGATTCACAGGCACCTTTACTATCCCCACAGTCAGTTTCATTGACAGATTTCCAAATCTGACACATTACACACTGATCGTAGTAACCTTCCACAGTGTTCTCAGCATTCAGACAATACATTGAGCAGAAAGCCCCACAGCTCAACAAGAACAGACTAAGTTAAAAATAGATGACGCAAGCCTACAGGACCACCAGCAAACTGGGATGATGCCACTCTTTTGCATCCATATTCACTAACTCATATAGGGATTGGCGAAGATATAAACCTTGCAAATAAACTTCTCAGACTGATTTTGATAGAGTATTATGTGGTTGGCACCAGTAAGCTAATAAAAACCCTTGTCCTTGCACTGAATGGAAACTTTTATTTAGGCTGTACACTAACCCTTATCAATACAACAAAATATTTTAATGTTACACATACCATTACAAGCAGCAAGCTTACAGACTCTCACTGAGATGGGTTTTTCGCCATTACATTGGTCTCCAGTCTTGCAGATCACTTGTCTTGTCTCTGTTCCTTCACCACAAGTTACTGAACACTGAAGAAACAAAGGTATGGGTCATGGATGATTCTGCCAAAACAGTCTGTGTCCTACCTCATAACACACACACACACACACACACACACACACACACACACACACAAACACATCTGGTGTGTCACTTCTCCCTCTTACAAGACACTGAAATGGTTTGATTCTTCCATTGGGCAAAATAGTACCAAGTTTAAGGTACCTCCCCAAATCCCATTGAAGCACACCAATTTCAGCTTAAATAGCTAGAGGTGAAGCCTCTTAGAAGATCTCAGAGCACCTTTAAGGTCACATTCATTATCTCATTTGATTCTTACAACAATCCTGTGAGGTAGATGCTACATGTTACTAAAGACCCCCATTTTACAGATGAAGGAACAGGCTCATAGATGTTAAACACCCTGCCCCAAGTCACCTTATGGCCCCTTCTATTGTACAAACTGACCATGTTAACCTTTGGTTAAAGGGCAGTGAGTTTTAGAGGGAACATTGGATTCTAGGTCTCAGTTGACTCCAGGTTCAGAAAGGACTCAACTATGCTCACACATGTAAAGGCAAAATGAAATGACTGCAGGAAGTCAGAAATTAGAAGTTTATCCCAATATCAAGGCAGGTAGGTGGTTCAGTAGATAGAGCCCTGGGTTTGGAGTCAAGAAGACCTGAATTCAATTGCAGTATTAGACAGTATATGACCCTAGGCAAGTTACTTAACCTGATTATCACAGTTTCCATTTTACAGTTGAAGAAACTGAGGCAAACAGAGATTAAGTGACTTGCCTAGGGTTATATAGATAAGTGTCTAAGGCCATATTTGAACTGAGGTCTTCCTGACTCCGGGCCATCATGCTAACCATTATGCCACCTAGCCATCTCAAGGCAACTCACCTTCCTGGTCACTTAAAGATTTTCTTCTTAAACTATTTCATCAAGAACAGAACACAAAATCTCTGGATGAAGTCTGAAGGTAAAGTATAGTGTGTCCATCACTTCCCTATTCCTGGAGGCTATTCATCTCAATACATCCTGAGATTTCATTAGCTTTTTGTTTGCCACATTGAGTTTGAAGTTAATTAAAATGCTTGCTTCATTTTTTGGGGGCTGAGGGGTAGTGAAAAAATATTTTCTTGATGTCTCTTGTCTTTATATGAGTGATTTCTTCCCTGATCCCCTCAAGTTGAGACCATTCTTTATGACAAATAAAATTAATGAAACAGAAATATCTGACAACAGTGGCAGCAAACGACAATGTCAGCATTATTCTGCCCTCATTATCCAAGACTTTTATTGGTTTCAACTTCCTTTTAGTGATTTTGTACTTTACAGTGTTGTAGTCATTTTTTATTGGTCCCCTGGTTCTATTTATCTTACGCTGATTTGGCTCATACAAACCTTCTCAATGCTTCCCTAAATTCCTCTTATTCATAATTTCTTATTGTGTAATAACATTCTGTTACATTTATATAACAGTTTTAAAAGCTATTTCTCAATCAATGGGTACCTACTTTGTTTCCAATTCTTTGCTAACCCAAAGAGAGCTTCTGTGAATATTTTAATACATATTGGACCTCTGTTTCTGTCTCTGACTTCCTGGAGAGATATACCCTACACGGAGATTGCTGGATCAAAAGGTATAGATAACTTAATCACTTTCCTTGAATGATTCTAAAGAGACATGGAAAGCAGTGGCATGACCACATAGCTTGACCCAGAGTACCCTGATCTGCCTGGAACATAGACTAGCTAGCCCATTTTTTGGGTTATTTTTGCCAGTTTGCATGGTGTTAGGTGAAATGTGAGAGTTATTTTAATTTGTATTTCTCTGGCTGTAAGTGATTCTGAGTGTGCTTTCAATCAATCATTTGTAGGTTACATTTCTTTTGAAAATTATTTATTCATATCCTTTGGCCACTAATCCATTGAAGAAAGGCTCCTGCTACTATATATTTGTGTAAATATCCAGTATATTTTGGATATCAAATTTTTTATCCATGATATTTGAAGCTAATATTGTTTCTACTTTATAGTTTCTCTCCATTTCTATTTTCATTGATCTTATTTTTGTAAGTGCTTCAATTTTAAGTAACCATTCTCTCATTTACCTGCTATGATCTCCTTCATGCCTTGTTTAGTTCAGAATTATTGCCACAGATATACTTCTGAAAGGTGCTAGATAGCCATATTTTCTAAATTTCTAATGCCGTGATCTTTCATAGGTAGGTCGTGTAGCAGTTTTGGGCTTAAGTACAAGCTTGTGCACAAGACATTGCTCTAGACCTAATTCGTGCCAAACTGCTTTCCAGTTTTCCCAGTAGTTCCTATCAAAAAGGATGTCTTTCCAATGTAATTTCTGTTCTTGAGTTTATAAAACACTGGGGTATTTTTTTCACTTGTTTTAACTTCTTGCTTATTTAATTGGCTCCACTTATTTGTGGCTTGCTTACCAAGGGCTAGTCATTTTGGTGACTAATGTTTTATAATGAGTACACTTTGAGGTCTGTTAATATAATGCTCCTCTTATTCATTCTTTTTCTCATCTCCCTAGAGATTCTAGGTCTTTTGTTCTTCCAAATGAATTTCATTATTATTTTGTCAAGTACTAAAGGAAAGTATCCCCTCAGTAATGTGACTAATCTAGCACTAAATATGTAGAAAAACAAACACATAATACTGTCTTTTTTTGTATTGTGCAAAAAAATCACTAACATATTATTATCTTTTGATGCAGAGATTCCACTGCTAGGTATTTATCTCAAGGAGGCTTGAATGTCGAGAACATGGGAGATGGGGTTAGGAAAGCCTGGGTTCAAATCAGCCACTTGCCAGCTATGTGACTTTGGTTAAGTCACTGTCATTGACCACGGTCTTTATCTAAGAAAGGAAATATTAGACTCTATGGCCTCTAAGCTCCCTTCTAAGTCTCTCTGTGATTCTAGGAAGGACATCAATGATAAAAAAGAAAAGGACCATGTAACACCAAAATATTTAGAGCAGCACTTTCTGTAGTGCAAAGAAATGCAAGCAAACAAGGTATGGTACATGAATGTAGTGGAATATTACTGTGCTGTAAGAAAAGATGAATGTGATGAATACAGAGAACCATGGGAAGACACATGAACTGATGCAAAATGAATAAGCAGAACCAGGAAAATAATACGTAGGATGACTACAACGATATCAATGGAGGCAACAAGAAGAAAATATCTGAAACCAAATGCTGTGAATTAAAGCGTGGCCTAAAAGAAGACCTAGGAGATGTGGAGAATGGGTGTGTAAAATGTCAGACTTTTTCAATGTGTCGGTTAGTTTTATTGAACTTCTTAATTTAATAAGCAGTGGTTCAGAGTGAAAGGAATTGACAATGTATTGACACATATTGGAAAATGTAGGTGATGTGAAAATGAAGGCTATCAATACAAATTTAGTTTTTAAATCAACATCCTTTGACTCTGAGATCTCACTGCTAGATATATACCTTTAAGAGATCAAAGTAGAAAGAAAGGTCCCATATACACCAAGATATTTATACTAAAGAACAAAAATTTAAGAAAGGGGGGAAAAGCAGTTCAGAAATACTGACCAGCACATCAGCTGTCAAACAGTGTATGCAATGTTCCACATCCATAGCTCCCCACCTCTGCAGCTAAGGGAGGGAGACATATTTTCTCCTATCTTCTTCAGGAGAAAGCTTCACCACCAATATGGCCAATAGAATTTGGTTTGATTGCCTTCCTCCCTCCCTGCCTCTTCCTCCTCCCCACCATTTACACTGCTGTACTCAACAATGGGTTCTGCCATTTCCCAATTGATGGGTACTTACTCTGTTTCTAATTCTTTGCTGCTATGATGAAATATTACTGCGCTATGAAAAATAGTGAATATGAAAAATACAAAGAAGCATGAAAAGATATTAACTAAAATAATATGAACTATCATTGATTAACCCTTCTGCTCTCATGCCATCCTCCCTTCTGGTACAGATTGTACTCTGAGCTGCACCTTCCTGGGATCTGACCACTTACTTCTCATCAGTGGAAGTTTCTATCAAGACCTCACCTTTATGATGTGTCTACTCTGTCCCCCAACTTCATTGTAAGGCCTTGTCTCACTCCTTCCCTGCTCCGGGGGTTGCTTCATGCTACTGCAAAAGCTTCTTTTTCTACTAACTTGACTCAACTCTTATTCCTACTTGCATAAGCAACTCCCAATGCTCCATCCAAACTCTTTAATTACCTTAAAGGCAAAGGAATTTTATCTCATCCACCTCTCTTCTTGAGGACTCCTCATACCCTCTTCTTTTCTCATCCAAGAAGTCTTCATGCATTTTATCCTACCAGCTATATTAATGTACTAACGTGGGGAAGCATACAGTGAGTAGAAAGCTAAGCATCAAGTCAGGAAGACCTGTGTTCAAGTCTGTTTCTGACACATTGACTTTGTAACTCTGGTCAAGTCATTAACTTCCTAGCGCCTTCAGGCAACTCTCTAAAATTAATTTTTTAAAGGGTTTTCTTTCTGCTATGGTAGAAAGTTTTTTTTCCTGGGAGTTTCTTATAAGAAAGAAATCACAGATCAGGACAAAAAGTAATGGCAGGGGTGGGGAGAGAGATACTATTTTTCCTTTTCAAATATTAGTTTACAAGGGCAGCTAGGTGGTGCAGGAGATAGAGCACTGGCCATGAGTTCAAATCCAGCCTCAAACCAAACACTTGACACTTACTAGCTGTGTGACCCTGGGCAAGTCACTTAACCCCAATTCCCTTAAAAAAAAAGCCAAAAAGAAATATTAGTTTACTCTACATATCTATTCTCCTCCTGATTTTTCTCATTATCTTTTGCCACATCCCATATTCATTTCTTGGTGTAGACCTAGCCACATGAAAATAAAGTTGCATTTCTCAGTCTTTGGAAGTATTTAAATTTTTGTTGTTTGGTCATTTTATATGCTGAATAATACCCTGCTCTCCTATGGGTTCCTCGGAAGGAACAATTTGAATTCTTCTTCCCTTTTACTAAAAATCCAATTATTTTCTTTGATGTTTAGACTCAGCCTCATGGGGTATCTTTTTTCTTTGAGTCCTAACTGGTCTCCTTTGCTCTTTTGAATATCATACTTTGATTTTTGCTTTATTTCCTGTAACCACAAAAGAACTCTGGGTTGTTTTGAGTGATTCCTCTTGGAATTTGAGGGATTTTTTTTTCTTTCTGAATGCAAAATATGTTTTGAAATTTTATAGTTCTGAAAGTTGACTATAATGTTTTATTGAGTGAGAATTGAGGTTTCTTTTTGTTGGATATAGTCTTCTGTAGATTCTCTTGATTTGGGGTTTCTCTCCTGCATCCACAAATTTCTGGGGATTTTTTTTCTGTATGACTTTTTGAAAATAGTATTCAGGATTTCTTTGTCACATTTTTTCTTTAAGACTTTTTTTCCCAATTATCTCTTTATACCCCATCTTCAAGTTAAGAATCATTGTTTTGTAGGGTTTTTATTTGTTATTTGTTTGCTTTAAAAAGTTTTGATACCTTTTTTTATATCATCTACATTGCCAATGTCTATTTTCCTCCTAGAAAGCCATCTCTTTTGATTAAAAAAAAATAGATGGAAAAATCAATATTCCACTGCCTTAGTGCCCTATCTCTGTAACAAATAGAGGATGGTACATTTTCATGTTTTTTCGTGAGGTCCAAGTTTGGGCATTACAATTTTATGACATTTCTATAATACAATTCTTCAACGACATCCTTTACTCCTGGGTTTTGTGCATGTGTGTGGGTGTTCTTCACATACCTTCCATGCACAGATGCAATTGATATCCAGATTTTGGAGGCAGTGGTATTGTGCGGCTTGCTGCCTATAGCATCATGTATAAGATAAGACTTTGATTTAATGGGAAGCTTGAGTTCAGCAAAAGAGCTTTGCAATTTCCTGAAAGTAATCAGTCTACTCTCTTCTTCTTTTTCAAATCTGGGCCTAACTCACACTGTCCAACACTACCATCTTCCCAGGCCTACGTACTCATGGAAAAGCCCTGTAGGTAGCCATCAAAATGCATGGTAAAATAGGGGTGGCACACATTCTTCATCCATTTGGTTTTTCCTGTGTAGATAAACAAGTTCTTTTGAGTGATTTCAGATGTTTTCTAGGAGGCACTGGATTATTCTGGGGCTTGATACGATCAGTATAATATCAACCACAAATAGGAACATCTGGAGGACTTCATCTTTACAAAGAATTTCTCATTCATCAAAACTCTGCGGTATGTCTCTTTTGTTTCACTGTTGAATACTTCTGTCACATGTATATCTCCTTATTTTATGACTGATCTGATGTTTATTACCAGAAGGTGACTGATAAAGGTTATTTTATTGTTATATTTTCCAAAGAATCTCGAGTAATTTGGATCTATGAACTGGAGACATTTTGTTGATCCTACAAGGAGGTGTTTTGTTTCTGCCAAATCAAAAGCTTTTTCCATAATAAAAACACTATGAGATTTTGTATTCCTTAAATGTTTCAATTAATTGAGAAATTGTGAAGATGTGTCTGTTTGTTAAATACTGCTTGCAAAAACCTTCTCATTGTCTATTAATACCTCATTGAATAATAATCTTGATTTGAATAAAAATGACTCTCAGAATGATTTTGTATTGATGGAAACACAGGCATATAATTTGTTGTTACTTATTAATGTTCTTTTTTGCCTTTTGGGGAGATTAATAAAGCTTAATATTTTTTCACTTGTCCTTTATATTTTTTTTCCTTTAGATATCTTATATAATGGTCACTGTTATGTCACTTCTACATGAATATTCCCCTTTCAGAGCTGGAAAAATCCAAAAAGAAATTCAGTTTAAAAAAAGAAAATAAAGAACTGAGCAAACTGATCTTTGTGTTCTGTGTATTAATTACCATTGATGTTGCATCATGGTCTGTAAAGAATATGTTTAGCATTTCTGATTTTGTTCATTTCTCTATGATCCAAAGGGTACCATGTAGTTTTGAGAAATATGCATATTCATTAAATTCCTATTCAGGAGATGCCATTTCTTTCAGCTTTAAATTTATCCACAGTTTGTTCAGTTCTATATTTTTATTTAGTTTTTTCTGTTAGATTTGTCCATCTCTGAAAAAGGAAGACTAAAGTGTTTTTTAAAATTATTGTGACTGTCTATGTCTTTCCACTATTCTATTACTTTTCCTTTGTTAATTTGGATGTTATACCAGTCACTGTAAATGTCTAGTGTTAATATTGATTCACTGTTTATGATTTTTAATATAGTTTCCCTATTTCTTTCTCTTGATATTATGAATTTCTGAGTTTTTCTTTGTCTACTGGCATGATTACAACTTTTGTGTTTTTTAATTCATCTGATGCATAGTATATTTTGTTCCAGAGCCTAATTTTCAGTGCATATTTGTTATTTCCGATATTTCTTTTATGCAACAGATTGTTGGCTATTATTTTTTTTTACTCATTCTGCCACTCTCATGTGTCTCAATTTTTAAAAAATCACATTTAAAGTTATGATTCTTAGGCTTGTGTTTTCCCCATTTATTATTTTTTTTTGTCCTCTTCCTCATTTAAGTAAGTACTTTGTCCCTGACATTAGTTTCACTTACACTACTCTGATGCTAGTTTATTCTTACAAGTTCTTCTCTAGCTCCTACTCCCAGGTGCCTGACATTTCTCAAGTATTTTGAATTAACCTAATCATTTTTTTAAATTTCTTCCCTCATTTTGTCCCTTATTTCCTACCTAGTTAAGTATGTAGTTAAAAATCTTCTTTCCACTCTCACCTTTTGTTTATAGTAAGTTTCTTCTACTTTGCCCTTTTCTAAAAAAGTTTTCATGAGCTTTGTTCCCCTCATTATTTCTCTTTCCTTCTAGAGTTTATTTTTGTAATTCATGGGCTGTAACCTTCTTTATTTTCTTTGCGTCCCTTGTGGGATTAAAGCTTTTGAAGTGCAATATTTGAGCTCCCTCTTCTGTCTGATTTTTATGCTGTTGCCTTTGGAAGACTTCATCTATCTTTTTTTTTTCTGTGCCTCATTCCTAGAAATATCATTTTATGGAGGAAACAATGTCAGATAGAAGTGACTCTTTGTGGTAGGAGTTAGTTTACTCTGAGCTATGTTGTTAACTAAACTAGGTTACTAATATACTATGTTAACTAACTAAAATTGATAACTATGCACACAAAATCGGTGTCCCAAATCATGGGTCCTGGTTTCTTTCCTGCCTTCGTTATGATCATTCTCCATCCTCAAGGTCATGTCAACACCACCTCTGGTTCTATGTTTTATCTATGAGTCAAAGTGCCAGCTACCATTAGGAACTCAAAAATTCTCTCTCTTGGGCCAGAAATTGCCCAAAAAGGCATAACAGGCTAAAGGTGAGGTGGCTTCTGAACATGCAAACTCTTTGCAGACTAAATCCATCATGAAATTCCTAACTCCAACCACAGAGTCATGCTTTCTCTCCAGTGGGAGTGAGATTCAGCATCCCCATCCCTCCCATTCAGGGGACAATGCCTTACTGACTATATTCAGAAATTCTGGACAGTTTTCTTACATTATATTCCACATTATGGTATTCTGGTGTTTTTTTTTTAAATCCATTACCTTCTGTGATATCTATGAGTGTTATCTATCTGTGTTCGGGATGGTCACTTTGGTTTGTATATATTTCATGTGTTCTTTTAACATTTCTGTTTTTTATTGTTCTTCTAGGGCAGGTAGGTGATAGTAGTGGATAGAGTGCCCGGGCCCGAAGTCAGAAAGACTCTTCTTCTTGAGTTCAAATCCAGCCTCAGTACTTATTAGTTATATTACCCCTAACAAACCACTTAACCCTGTTGGCCTCAGTTTTCTCATCTGTAAAATAAGTCAGAGAAGGAAATGCCAAACCACTCTAGTCTCTTTGCCAAGAAAACCCCAACTGGGGCCACGAAGAATCTGAAATGACTGAACAAATTTTTTCTGCCAAATCATCTTTCACTTCCATATTTTTGCATTATAATTCTGTTGATCTTTCTACCACACCTATTTTTTGAGATTCTATATTATGGATTCAAAGTTTTCTATTCTGTTCCTTGTATTTTACATTTTGTGTTGAACACTGTTTTATGCATTGAGCATTCTAATTGCTGAATTAAATTCTTAATTTTTTATGAATATTATTTCCCTTTTTAGTCATTCTGAAGTTGCTTGAACATCATTTTTGAGGAATCCATAGGCCCTTTAATCATTTACTAATGGGTTCCCTTTCCTTAATATTGAAATATTTGTTCATGGTACTTTTTTATGGTTTTACGCATTTTCTTCCTTGTGTCTTTAGTACCCTTTGTTGGTTTATCTGCTTGTGCACCTGGATTTTATTGCCACATTTTCTTTAAGTATTTGGTGTTTCAGCCTTTTTCTTGCATTTCTCACTCCTCACTTTTAGGCCTCTCCTTTGCTTGTACTGAACACTGCTGAAGGTAGAATGAAGGATTTCCTCATTCTTTTACGGAGGATTTGGAATTCACCAGTCCCTGGTCTGAGTGACATCCAGATTATGGGATCATTCCCAGCTAGGTTGCCACTCTTTCCCTGACACCCAAAATAGCCAGTTGGACAGGACAATCCTCAGTACAGTTGATTCTTCTTCATCCCTGCTCTTGTCTTTCACCTGGCTGGACAGAATCATCACCTGCCACTCTTTGGTAGAGGAAGTGAGGTAAAAGGCATTGGGAAGAGTCACTGAAGCCCCAGAAATCTCAGCTCTAAGCCGGCATAAGGATGGGAGGCTGATCTCAGCTAAACTTCCAGTTGCCGTTCTCTCAAGACCAAGGCAGCTGGCTGCCTCTACCCAAACTGTTTCAGCCACCTTGATTCCTTCCTCCACTTACTTCCTTTCATTGCCCTGACTAGACAGAGTCAGCACCTGCCATTTACTTCTTGCTGGTGAGAGGAACTGGGGATGTTTGGACAGAGTTACTGCGGCTTCAGGGGGGCCTACCCTTGTTCTGTGGCCTAGCACAAGCCTATGACTTAGCTTGATCTCCCTGCCACAAGTAAATGCCACGAGGTGGTTATAGTGGTACGGAGTGATTACTCTAAGTATTGAAGTTCTCTGGTGTTATTTAATAAGATTTATCTTGCTCAGAGTTGTTTCTCCTTATCATGAGGATTTAGTTCTAAAAAAACTCCCTATGAGCTCTTTGAGAGCCAGGACTAGCTTTCACCTTTCTGTATATCCCCAGCTGGTGGTACAGTGGTTAGAGCATTGGACTTGGAATCAGGAGGATTCATCTTCCTGAGTTCAAATCTAGTCTTAGCCACTTGCTAGCTATGTGAGTTTGGACAAGTCACTTAACCCTGTTTGCCTCAGTTCTTCATCTGTAAAATGAGCTGGAGAAGGAAATAGCAAACCACTCGAGTATCTTTGCCAAGAAAACCCTAAATGGTATCATGGAGAGTCAGACATGACTGAAATGACTGAATAACGACAATAAATACCCTCAGCACTTAGTATAGTGCCTAGAGCATAGTAGGGACTTAATAAATGCTAGCTAAATAAAAAATAAATCTACATCTGATACCTACTTTCTTTGTTTTGAGCTTGAAGGGCTGAAGAAGTTTGCTTAGACTAATTACCCATCTCACTCCTCCCAGATTTTTGTATGTGTCCCTACAATCTTAAAAAAAAGTTTCCTTATTTTAATTTTTTTTACCTTTTACCTTGGCATTTTTGGTATGCAATTCTATCATTTTTTTTTCAGAGTCTACTATTATGGAGAGTGACACTATCTGTTGCTAGAAAATCTCTGGTCACTAGTTAGATTTGGTAATTTCCTTTTTAAGAGTTCCAATTGCTTCGATGTTTTCACCTAATTCTTTGATTGCTCTTCTGAACCTTTCCAGTGGTTCTTAGACTTGCTCCTCTATCATTTCAGGACTCACAGAATTAATTGTAATTCATTCACCTGCCTGAGATGATGTTGATTCAGTTTCCTTTGTTGAGAAGTGTTGAACACGGAGATTGTTTTTGTTTCATTTTCAGCAAAGCAAGCTGTACATGCTAGAGATTCAGATTTGTGTACAACCCTCTCTGTTCTGCTGTGAATAAGTCAGTCTTCCTTTCTGTTGATGTTTATTCAATTTATATTTTTTTAGAATGGGAAAAACAAAGTTAAGAAGACTGTTTTTCTTTTGATATTTATCCATTTTTCTTCCTCAGTTTTTGTATATTTTTTCAATAATTCTGTTGATTTTTCTATGGTTTCTTTGATGAAACTTTGCTTCTTAGCTCCAGTTCTCTTCCTACTGAAGGAACAGCACTGTTGTGTTCTGTCTCTGCCTTTTCTTCTCTCAGAGCTCTAGTGTTAGAAGAAATCAGTGCCCCCCCCCATCCAAACTGTGAAGGCAGACTCTGAGTGGCCCCTGCAATGGGGCCTATTCACTGCCTTTACTAGTTACTTTTTGGCTCTATTTTTCTCTCTGCCACTGATTTTATTCAATCTCTATTAGCCTAAAGAGGCTGGTTGTGAGGGGCATAAGAAGGGTGCTCCCAGATACTGCTGTGAGGGATGGTCCCAGAACCCTTCGTCCTTGGGATTGTTCTCTACCTTTCACTCCCACTGACTGCCTGTTTCCTCTTTTCATGTATTAACTAGAAATGAGCATTTAATTTCTCATATTCTCCCTTCTCTACTTCCTTGTTCCCTGGCTCTGTACTCATCTGCAGCTGTCTTTCTCTTTTTCTGTTTGTAGCCGATATGCTTCATGGGTCTCAATCTACCTGAGAATAAGGTCCCCATTAGAATGCTTCCAAATGGTTAACTCTGAAAGGCCGTGTCTAAAATTGCAATAGGCCCCCAAGTTATTGATTGGGCTACTTGAGGGGTTAGGAGCCTAGTGCCAAAGGCTTTTGAGTGATAGGTTCCTCCACACACTTTAGGGGCTAGGGATTGGTGGGTAGGAAGACTACTACAGGGGTTCATTCTAAACGTCATTTCCTAAGATGGCAGCAGTCATGAAGATCTTGGTATCACCCTGGGCCAGTCAGTAGGCTGTGGGAGAAGGATGACTGGAGAGTAAGGAGGCAGTCCTAAAAGTGCAAGGAAGACTAGTGAATTGGTCTTCAGTTCTTTTTTTTTTCTGTAAGAACTACTTCGGTATGGATTCTCATCTGTTATATTCATGTCATTGCTGATTTTCCTGCATTTGGGGGCTTTTTAATTGTACTATGTGGTGTGATGTGGGGAAAGCTGTCTATAGGATACTGATTACTTCACCATCTCCCCAGAATTCCTTCACCTCTAGACAAAAATGTTTTCCCAAACAAAAGCTATTAACTATGCTTCCTCCATTTTGTACTTGAGGAGTGAATTAGGATAGAGAAGAGGGGATGAACAGAAAAGATGCTGAAGTGAAATCAATCACACCTAGTAAGTGATTAGATTAAAAAAGATGAGGAAGAGGGATAAATCTAAGAAAACCATAAGGTTGCAAACATGAGAGACTGGGTGAATGATGTTACCCCCCTCCCCCCCCCCACACAATGAGAAATAGCTTAGGAGCCAAACTATCTACTTTTGGGAGAGATAGAATAAGCTTAGTTTTAAACAAGTTGATTTTGAGATGCAGTGAGATATGCAGGTAGAGAGGTAATGAATGAATATTAACCCTTTCCCAAAACTACCTCCTTGAATCATAAAGAAAATACATGCCCACACACACACACACACACACACCCAACAAATGTTACCTGTCTTGTTAATTGGTTATAAGCTCTTTGAAAACAGGAATTGTGGTTTTAAGCTTTAAACACACATAGGTAGTTCATAATTATACATTACCATTGATATGATCATTATATTTAGGGGGGAAATAAAAAATAAATAAATACACTACAAACCCACATACCCACCTCATTCCAGGGCCCCGTTTTCCATTGAGAGGGACATGGCAATCTGTTACATGGTCTACGGGTCTCAGGACGCTCTCCTAGACAATACTTGCTATGCACAGAGCGGTTGGTTCCGTCCTGGAGAGGTTGAAGGCATCGTACTGTGCGGAGCTGATACCCAGAATTTCCGCAGGTTTTGGTACAATATTCCCATTCATCAGCCACCCAGCTACAGAAAGGAGGAAAAGACACACAGTTCTAGTTATGTAGGGTCAGCACTGTTCAAACCAAAGCAGAGACACGTTGGTCTTCACCCGCTATCACTCAGATGATGGACTCAGAAGCTTATTTTGTTCAGGTATCTCTGACTCCCTCAGTGTGAGCCTCCCTCACTGAGGTACTCTGCATCCTTTTCTGCCTTCCAAGAGACTGGCCTTGTGAATTTCCATGACTGAAAAATCATTCCCTTTCTGGCGATGTACACAAAGCAAGACAGTACATGATAAATAGGAAGTAATTAATAGAGGGAAGGTATATATACATACACACATGTATGTATGTATGTGTGTATCGAGAGAGAGAGAATAGATGGAAGGAAATCTATTAAAAAGGCACAAGGGGGAGATTCTCTTGGAAAGGCTTCCCGCATAAGGTAGGATTTGAGCTGAGTCTTAAAAGTAGTCTAGGAAATTTTTTGGAGTCAAGATGAAGAGCAAAAGCATTCCAGGCATGGGAGACAGCAGCCAGTGAAAAGATATAGAGATGATTGGTAGATAAATAAAGATGTTTATTACCAGATATATCTGTATATCTATATCTATATATACATATACACACACACACATTATACCTAGTTATTTTGTCTCCTTCCATTAGAATGTAAGCTGCTATTAATCAACATTTTTAAGCACCTATTTGCCAGGCACTGGGCTAAAAGCAGTGAATACAAAAAGGAGCAAAAGACAGTCCCTGCCCTCAGGAAACTTACAGTCTATAGGGAAGACAAAATGAAAAAAAAATGTATACAAAGCAAGATGGTGCATGATAAATAGGAAGTAATTAAGAGAGAAGGCACTGCAATTATGAGGGATTGGGAAAGGCTTCCTGCAGAAGGTAGGGTTTTAGTTGGCACTTACAAGATGACAAGGAGGTCAGTAGGGGAATGGAAGAGGGAGAGGGTTCTAGGCATGGGGGACAGCTAGAGAGAATACCCAGTGCCAAAAGATGGAGTGTCTTGTTTGTGTAACATCCACTGGATTGAAAAGAATGTGTCAGGGAGTAAGGTGTAAGAAGACTGGAAAGGGAGGAGGGGCTAGGTCACAAACGTCTGTGAATGTCAAACAGCATTTTGTGTTTGTTCCTAGAGGCAATAGGAAGCCACTAAAGTTTACTGATTAGTAACACGATCAGAACTGCATTTTAGTAAAAATCACTTTAGTGACTGCATGGAGGATGGACTAGAGTGGGGAGAGACATGAGGCAGGCAGACCCGCTTGTGGCTACAGCACAGAAGGGGCCCTTCCTGAGTAAAGACCAGAGTGCAGACCAGGAGAGCAAGGACCATACCTCTCCTGGGATCACACTGCCTTGAAAGCACTGAAAACTTGCAGAGCCCCAGAACAAGCTCTGAAAACAAGCACAAAAAAACCCCCTGAAGCTTGTACAATACCTCCCCACTCCCAGGTGAGGAGAATCCAACTTTAACATAAAGTTCAAAGCCAAGAAATAGGCTAGAAAAATGAGCAAACAATAAAAAAAGAACAAGACCATAAAAAAGCCACTATGATGACAGGGAAGACACAAATGCAGAAGACAACAATGTGAAACAGTCACAACCAAAGCATCAAAGAAAAATGCTAATTGGACTTTAGCCTAACAAGAATTCCTGGAAGACTTTTTAAAAAGTGGCAAAGTAAAAATTGGGAAAATATGTGAAAGTGATGCAGGAAAATTATAAAAAGAGAATTAACAACTTGGGTAAGAGAGGCACAAAAAATACCAAAGAATATCACCTTAAAAACAGAATTGGCTTAATATTTTTTTTAAAAAAAAAGCATAAAAACTCACTGAAGAAAAGGGGAAAAAAGCAGAATAGCCCAAATAGAAAGCATAAGAAATGAGCTACATTAAGAAAGACACGGAAAGAAAGACAGAATAGTCCTTTTTAGTTCTGGGCATCTCAGAGCAGAAAGGACATTGATAAGTTGGCAAGAGTCCAGAAGGGGCAACCAGAATGATAAAGAAACTTGAATACCTAAATGATGACCAGTTGAAGTAACTGTGAATGGTTAGTGTAGAGAAGAGAAATATTACAGGGTCAAAATAATTGCCTCCAAGTACCTGAAGGGATTAGACTTACTGGTTTGTCCTGATTGGTGAAAACTAAAACCAATGTTCAAATACTGAAAAGGAAAATTTAGATGATATCTGGAAAAACCTTCTAACGATTCGAGTTGTCCAAAAAAGGAAAAGGCTGCTCATTAAGGTCGGGGGTGTCCCTTCTCAGAGGTCTTAATTTAAAAAAAAAGGCTGCATGATGCCAAGCAAGCATGTTATAGTTGAGACACTCTTGGTTATAGGTTGGGTGGGATTTGAGTTAGAGATTGAGTTCAAGGCATAGCTAGTAGTCTAATATGGCTGGAACATGGAGTGTGAAATCGGATTTGAATTTAGAGGTAATGGGGGGAAGGAAGGTTTTTGAGGAAGGCAGTAGTATGATCAGACCTATATGCCTTGGGAAGATGATTTTTTCAGCTTGTAGAGGATGAGTTGCAGAGACAAGAATCATGAATCAGAGATATCAATTAGGAGACTTTGACTGTAATCCAGATGAGAGAGACAATGAGAGTCTAAACCATGTTGGTGGCTAGGTAAGTAGACACATGGGGACAGATGGAAGAAAGGTCAAGGAGGTAGAATCAATACATCTTGGCAATTCATTAGATGTGAGGTATGGGGGAGAGGAAGAATCCAGGATGAGTCCAAGGTTGGATTTTGGATGACTGAGGGCATGTTAGTGCTCTCAACAGAAATGAGAGTTGGGAGAATGGTCAAGTTTATTGGGAAAGATAAGCTTTGTTCAGGCATCCACACATTGGGATGTCTAGGCAACAGTTCAGAACAGAGATATCCATTCAGCAGGCAGTATCTAGGTCACTTTGATCATTAACTATGATAACTGGTTACTATGCCTCTAAATTAAATCTAGCTTCCAACTCAGTCTTCTATCCAAATTAGACTATTATCTGCCACCTGAATTCCATCTCTAATCTTTGTGATTTGCACAAACAATTCCTCGTGCCTAGAATGTAGCCTAGCCTCATCCCCGCCTTTTAGAAAACTTGTCTTCCTTCACACAGCATTGCACACAGTAGGCACCAACTACATGTTTATTAAATAAGTGAATGAACTATAGTATACAGACACAATGTATGCCTATCTTCACGGGCCTGTAAATTAGGACAGGACAATGGAATGAGGACCTGAAACCACTGGGCTCTGCTTACATGGCAACCATTATTAAATGTGAATCTGCAGACATTTACTGAAATGGCGAGGTCCATTGGACTGGTTCTATAGCAATAGGAACTGGGTTCATAATCTGTCTCTGATGCTTACTGTCTGTGTGGCCCAAGGCAATTCACAACTTCTCCCTGACTCAGTTTCTCATCCGTAAAATGAAGGGGTTAGGGAGTAGATGGCCTTCCAGATCTAGACGCACAAGCTATGATTCTGCCATTCATTTTTATCTGAATTGGAGATTGAAGCCTAGCAATATTATGAATAATCATCATCATACTTACAGAGGATGTGTGCACTCCTGAAGATTGCACATTCTACGAATGGGTTTTGGCTTTTTGCTGGCTTCACAGAAGCTGCGATGCACCATTTTATTATCACTCTTCCTGCGGCACCCATATTTGGTATACTGAGAACCTGGGGAAAGTCTGAAGAGGTTACTTTGGACCCAAAGTAAAAACTTACCCAGATATGAAAAAATAAATGTAGCTTTAAACAACAGTTCATTAAAAGCATGCCAACTATAAAAAGAGACACTCTTAACATGCATCACTGAATCTAAAATGACAAAGTATGTGGAGTCTGAAGATGCATGAAAACTGTTTTCTTCTTCCCATACTGTTGTATATTAATATGAGAAAAAATATGGTCCACTTACCCCCACCACAAGGTTCTGAGCACTGGGACCAGCTCTTCAAAGCCCACTCAAAAGTGTCTAATTCTTCCTGGATTACATTATTGCTGTTAATGGTTGGCACTGAATCTTCATGAATGATATACTTGTACATCAAACTGGAACGTGTGTCATTCTCCTGAGGAATAATCTATTAAATACATAATACAGCCATGTGAATGAGGCTGATGGAGCTGAGTAACTTAATTATTACTGTTACTGAAACTGGAAATTGCCTCCTTTTTGTTCAAGGGAACGGTAATAATTAGAAGCTTAATCAGGCGTGTTGGCTATGTGTTAAGAGACCCATTTATTAGTTAAATAGTTTTCTTACTTTGAATTTTATTAATCTCTACTTTGATTTTCAGAATTTCTCATTTGGTATTTAATTAGGGATTTTTAATTTGTTCTCTTTTTAGCTTTTTTAGTTGCATGACCAATTCATGGATCTTTTCTATCTTTATTTTATTCATATAAGCATTTAGGAGACACAAAATTTCCCTCAAGGACTGCTCTGGCTGTATCCCATAAATTTTAGTATGTTGTTTGCTGAGACCCATGTTGTGTTTTTAAAAACATAAGGGTGAAAAGTCTAAATTTATTTTTAAAAATTAAAGGGAAATTGTTCCTATTACAAAAGGTCCTTTTGTTTTACATGAGGTTTCCTTTAAACAGTAATTTGTACTTGGGTTTTGAAAGCATTTTTTGTTTAAAAAAAAAGACGTATGTGCAACTATTATAATTACACACCTATTGTTTCAAGTGAATTATAAAAGGGTATAATATTTTAAAATAAACTTGAACTAGGCGCCTCGCTTTCAGGAAATTGGGTCCAAGAGGAAAATCTGGGAGTCCACTGGGAAGAATATTCTGGTAAGCAAAAATCTAACCTTTATGTGTCCTAGAGTCTCAGACGGGAAAGAGACGTCAGATGCTTTCCAATCTAAGCCCTGCCTGACTAAGAATTCATACTACAGCACATCTGATGAGTGGTCACCCATGTTTCCTGGAAGACTCTTCCTTCTGGGCAGGAGATCCCTCTATTCCTGATGGGGCCCATTCTCCCTTTAGATGGTTCCAGTGATTCAGAAGTTCTACCTAATAGCAGGCCTAAATGAGTTTCTTTGTAATCTCCACCCATTACTCCCAAGCCTACCTTCTATGATGGAGTAGAGCAATTTTAATCCCTCATACATCCTAAGACTTCTTTTCCGCAAACTAAACATCCTTAATTCCTTCAACCAATTTCCACATGATGTGATCTTGAGGCCCTTTGCTATTTTTGTTACCCTTCTCTGGACACTCCCCACTTTATCAAGTCAACATAAATTTTAAGTGCCTACTACGTTCCAGGCACTGTGCTGAGCATGGAAGATACAAAGAATGGCCAAAAACCATCCCTGTCCTCAAAAAGCTTACAGTTTAATGGAGAAGACAGCATGCAAACAACTACATACAAACAAGCTATATAACAGGACAAATTGTGGGTAATCTCAGACAGATAGCACTTGCATTAAGGGGGATTGGGAGAGGATTTTGGTAGAAGGTGGAATTTTAGCTGAGATTTGAGGGAAGGGATTAGGCATTTATTAAGCATCTATTATGTGCCAGGCACTGTGCTAAGTAATTTAAAAATACCATTTCATTTGATCCTCACAATTCCCCTATAATGTAGCTGAGGAGGCTGGGGACTAGATGGACTTTGATGACCCTCGTAGATCTAAATGAATGAGCCATGATCCTGTCATTTATTTCTAGTTGAAGTGGAGAAAGAGAGTCATTACTACGATCTCCATTTTACAGTTGAGGAAAATAAGGCAGACAGAGGCTAAGTGACTCATTCAGGGTCCTATTAGCTAGTGTCTGAGGCTGGATTTGAATTCAGGTCTTCCTGACTTCAGGCCCAAGTGCTCTACCCATTGTGCCATCCATATACATCTTGAAGGAAGCCAAGGAAGCCAAGACACGTGGAACAGGAAAGGGAGACTATCTAACATGTGGGACAGCCAGCAAAAATGCCCAGTTCCTAAAATGTAGCACCCAGAACTGACTGTAATGAGATGTTGTCTCACTAAGGAAGAATAGAGAGATAACACTGTACCCGCAGTGCTGGAAATGACCTCTTTCTTAACTAACATCTTAAGATTGCCTTAGCTTTCTTGGTTGCTATATCATACTTTTGATGTGCATTGAATTTGAAGCTTACCAAACCTTCCATATCTTTATTAGATGAATTGTCCTCCATCTGGGACTTCCTTATTTTATGCAAGCAAGGCTGATTTTTTGAACCCAAGTGTAAGGCTTCACATTTATTGCTATTCCATTTCATTGTAATAGACTGGGTTTGGGTCAATGTTTCAGTTGATGGAGATCTCTTAGGCTCCTGACTCTCATCTAGCACGTTAGTTATCCTAAGATTTTATCAACCAGAAAATGAGATAAGGATGCCATATGCCTTTATGTAAGGCAAGAGCCCAATTTCTTTGTGTCAGGGGCCCCTTGGGCAGACTGGTGAAGCCTACAGGCCCCTTCCCAGAGTAATGTTTTTAAATGCTTAAAATAAAGTAGGTATGACCAAAAAGGAAACAAAATGTGTGAAACACAGCTCTTTCTTTTTCTCCCTGCTCTCTATCTCTGTCTCTCTCCATCTCTGTCTATCTCTGTCTCTCTCTACCTTTTTTTAAAATTTTTAGACAATTGGGGTTAAGTGACTCACCCAGGGTCACACAGCAACTAAGTGTTAAGTGTTTGGTCTGAGGCCGGATTTGAATTCAGGTCCTTCGGACTTCAGGGCCGGCGCTCTATTCACTGTGCCACCTCGCTGCCCATATCTCTGTCTCTCTCCATTTCTGTCTGTCTCCCTCTGTCTCTCTCTCATTCACCACCCCAAGCTAAGAATCTCTGATTGAAGCAATAAAGATGCCAATTAGTCCAAGGTATAGCACTAAAGGACTTGTGCTCAAATGTCACTGAAACATGAATGGCTGTTCTTTGGGTCTAGAAAGTCAATCAGTTCTACCTAATTGTATTACTTATCACCTAGCCCACATCTTACCATTTCATCCACATGAGATAATCACATGTGAAATATGTCGTTAATATCTAGGTCAACTACTTTCATTTCATTTCCCTGATTAACTGTCATACAACCTTGTCAAAAAAAAGGATATGAGTTTTGTCTGGTGTGGCTTTTTCCCTTCCCTTTCCTCTCTTTCTGGCCAATTCTTAATGAATGGGGTTATGCTTATTCTTTATGACTTACCTCCTGCCTTTTTTCCCCTAAGTATCACTTTAATAATATGTTCTAAAATTTTGCCAGCAGTCAAAAGCTAAATTCCATTGCTCATAGTGTGTAGACTACTCTATTTCCTCTTTGAAGTTTGGGACAACATTTGTTCTTCTCTAGGACTGTTTTTAAAGAAAGACTTGGGCCAGTCACTTAACTTTTTCATACCTGTTTTTCGCCATCTGTAAAATGAGGACAGTGGCTAAGATCCCATTCAGCTTTTGAATCCTTTGATTCTACAATATTTGTCAATTCTACTGAGAGCTGGATGCATCAAGGGTTCCTGTTGATGCCAGACTCTTTGCTCAACACTGTTCTTCTAAGTGGGTTATGTGTTGGAAAGCAGATGTGTGGTAACATATCAATTCCTGTCCAAGTTAAATAGGTCAGTGAAAGAATTTTCAAAACTAGTTTGGGAGTGGTGTCGGGGAGAAGAAAATGATAAGCTGTAGGTAAATGGTACTTTATCTTGGCTTGTCTTTTCCTTATTTATTAACGTAGTAGAGTCTTGGATTGAGAGTGCCAAGGCATGTTGGGAAGACTGGCTTCCCCCTCCCCCACCCCAGCCAACTGGAGAGGATGGAGATTGGACATAGCCACTCTGAGATCTTCCATAATTTGAGGAGGGAATCCAAGGCATTCACTTCATCATTTCTCACCCACCTGACTTCCTGGATTCATGATCTCTAGAAACTCATCATTCTGAAAGACAAAATCAAGCCAGGCCATCTTCTACTTTGGCCTTAGAACTTCATCATTCCCCTTCACCCACTGCAGCTTCTTTTTATGCGTTGTCTTCCCTGATTAGATTGTGAGCTCCTTGAGGGCAGGAACTGTTATCCCTTTTTATTTTATTTATTTATTTTTTGTAATCTAAGCACTTAGAATAGTGCCTGGAATATAGTAGGTGCTTCATAAATGTTTATTGACTTTGACTCTGATTCTTTCCAAATGTTAAATCACGTTTGACGTTTGAAGGATGGTAATTGATTTCACGTTAGACTTTAAGAGATTAAGAATATGAGAAGTGAACCTGACAGTCTGAATTTCCCAAAAGCAGGGGAGCTTGGTGGAAGCAACTTTAAAAATGCCTTAAATGTAACCACATTAAAAACCCTAATAATCCAATGAAAACTACCCAGATGTAGATAAATTTTAACGAGGATGTTGTCCGATATAAAAGCTATCACGATGAAATTTAATTTTTAAAAAAATGATACCAAGGAAATTGCAACCATTATACCACATACCAAAACAATGACAGAGTCATGTAAAGGTCCATCAGTGTGAAGAGTCTCAATGTCACCTTCGATGTTGTAGTCCCATTCTACGCCTAGATCGATGAATGTCCGAGACTTTGCTTCCTCCCCTCGGCCATTTAAAATGTAGTGCCCTGTTGCCTGGTTCTTGATAGCTAAAGAAAGGGAAAGTTTGAGGGGCCAGGCATGATAGAACCAAGGATCCATAGCAAATTCATTCTTTTCTAAACAACTAAAAGCTATTCCTCTCTCCTTATGTTTTATCATTAAAACAATAAGAACAATAATTACAGCATACCTCATTGTTTTGAAATGACCACTGCTTCCCACAATGGATATTAATATTGGCATCTCTAGCAGACTTCCTAGATGGAAGATGTACCTACATATATACATACATACAATATACATGCATTTATGTATACACACATACATATATGTATACATACATGCATATATTTAAGCTTTGATCGAGCTTAAGATGCAATAAAATTTTAGTATACATGTATTTATGCACATGTATATGTATATACATGTACACACATATATGTATGCACACATATATACACACATACATATATACGCATATATACACACCTATACATATATATGTATACACACCTGTGATTTCATTGGAATAGAGACTCCTGGGTGAGGAATCTCTCTCTACTAACACATCCTGGCACCTTCTCTGCAACGGATAGTCTTAGAGAGTAATCTAGACCAGAGCTGTCAAATTCAAATAGAAACTGATCCCTGCAGCCCCATATTGACTTAGAAAACCACAAATTGACATTATCTATGTTGCATTATATTTTTATTTATTTTGTTAAACATTTCCCACTAAGAGGTTAAGTAACTTGCCTAGGGTCACAGAACAGTATGTGTCAGAGGCGAGACTGGAACCTTGGCCTTTTTGGCTTTGAGGACAGATCTCTGATTGCT